>NC_140797.1:34194538-34873705 GCF_037176805.1 Vigna unguiculata
ATTAAAATTATATTTATTAAAAATAAAGTGAAATATATCAGAATAGATAAAGGAATAACCATTGATAAATAAATAAGAAGAGAAGAAGCAGAGACATCTGGTTTTATAAAAAGTTTGTAAAAATAACGGTCAATTTTTAAAAATTTAATAAATTTATATTTGAAGGGTAAAATCGGTATTTTGAAAAGTGGACACAAAAAGAGGAATCCCCTTTATATATTGTTATAGATATATATATATATATATATATATATATATATATATATATATATATATATATATATATATATATATATATATATTTTTTTTTTTTTTCTTTTTTTTAAGTTAAAGTTTTTTTATTTTAATTTACATTATTTTTCTATTTTTTTTATTTTTATTTATTTTATACGTATTTTTATAATTATTTTCTTTATATAATTAACGTGCATAGTATTTTATATTTTATTTGAATTTTTTAATTTTATTTAAAATTTAAATATTTAATTTTAATCATAATTTTTTAATTTTTTCAATTATATTTATTTTTTATTTTTAAATTTAAATTTATTTTAAAGTAATTTGTTAAAAATTTAATAAAAATAAAAAAAAAATAATTAAAAAAAACTTTATATTTAAAATATATATATATATATATTTTTTTTCTTTTCTTTTTCTTTTTTTAAAAAAATATTTAAATATTAAATTAAATTAAATTAAATAGAATAAATTTTTCACTTTTTGTTTTTTTTATTTAAATTTTAATGTTATTTTAGTTTTACTTTTATATATATATATATATATATATATATTTTTTTTTTTTAAATATATATTAAGAAATATGAAAACATAAAAAATAAATAAAATAATTAATTAAACTAAAAAAACAGGTAAAACTTAAAAAACATAAATTTTAAATAAAATTAAAAATATTTAAAGCTGAATTAATTTTTTTGACTTTCAAGAGTCTTTTGATTTTCGAAAGTCGAATTTCGGTAATATTTTTTTATTTCTGGAAGTAGACTTCCGATAATATATTTTGACATTTGAAAGTTGACTTCCGATAATATATTTTGACTTCCAAAAATTGATTTCTAGTAATATATTTTGACTTCTAGAAGTTGACTTACAATCATATATTTTGACTTTTGGATGGAAGTCGACATGTGGAATTAAATTTGAGTGTGTGATGTCTTTGATTTTACTTAAATAGTCAAAAGGTCTTTTTGGGATTTAAAGAAATTTTGGAAGTGTTAAAGAAATTAAGAAGGTGCAGGAAGAAGAAAGACCCTTTTTCAATTGCAATTACTTACCATTATACAGAACTTGGCCCAAAATTTGAAACAGTTTATATAGATCAGTAATGATTGTCTTTTTATCTATATTCTCCACAAAGGAAGTATGTCAGACATTTATTATCAACATGTGATATAGTTAAAGTACAATAATTATCCGACAGATTGAACTAAAAGCTAAACTTTGATATTATCATTCAATCCAAAATACAATGTACAGTAAGTTCATTGCTTTTTCTGTTAGCTACCTTAAAAGTCATGTTATCGATTATTGGTTGACAGTGCAAAGCCATTGAACTCAAAATTCAATCACTGATATGAAATATATGCATATTTATAAGTGTTGAAAATCTGTAATACAAAGAGGGACAGTGTTTCTAAGTCTCAAAATTGATGACTTAAAAAGGCTACCTAACTTATCTATGAACCTCTTCTTGGGGTACAGAAACTATTGGAACGTGACTAGTGACTGTGTTTTCGGACGTGGTATCATCAATGTACTGTTGATACACATATGATATAATGCCCCAAATAGCAAGCACCATAGAGATGGCCTTAATACCATGCATTTTGTCATGAAAGACTACCACAGCCAACATTGGAACAATAGGCACACCCAAAGCGCTTATGGCATTTGAGAAGAGGGAAGAAACCTCTGTGATGAGTCCAAAACAACCAATTGTAAAGAGTTGCCAAAGTGTGGCTGTGAAAGTGAGGTTCAACACATATGAAACCCTCCCCAACTCATACTCATTCATTTCATTCCTCAAACCATTCCATTCACCACTAGCAAAAAGTCCCACTACAGTAACACAGGTAGCTACAAGAGACGTGTACATTATCATGTCGATCACCACTTTGAATGTTTCCCTTTTCATGACCTTCTTGAACACCAACTGTGTGAGGGAAAGCCACAGTCCATACCCTGCTGATGCACCAACAGTGCATATGAATCCAATCACGTACTTTTTCTTGGATGTTTGTGTGGAGTCTGAATCATCTGATGATGACTCGTTTTGAAATACAAGAAGGGTAGCGGAAATGGTGAGAAGGACTAAAGAGTTTACAATGTAAGGTGTGAACTTGAGTGAGTTGAGGAAGTATGAGAAGAAAGCATTAAAAGCCAACTGGGATGAGCAAATGAGAGAATAGGTTGAGACAGGAAGGTACCATAACCCAATTGCATATAAATAACAATCGAATGCCAAAAGTAGGCCAATTGAGACATACACAAATGCTAGCATTGAAGCAGATGGCTGATTTGGATGAATGCTACTGTTTGTGGTCAAATTTTTGGGTGCTGTGATGAAGTAATAAGGAAGCATAATAGGGAAACCACAAAGTTGAACAAGTGTTCCCATCCACTTACTCTTCCCACCCTTTTCATAGTACAATCTTCCAAGGAGTATTGCAGCTGATGAACTCACCAACATAAGTGCAGAATGTATGGCTATTCTGAACCAACGGTAATATATTCTTTTCTTACTCATCGTCATCGACTCATTCATTGGACCACCAAATTTATTGCCCTCCAAGGAATTTGTTTGTTGCACTCCATTAGCTTCTAGAAAAGCATAACAAATTCTCATTATATACAGTTACATAATATGTGATTATAGATCGAATAAAGCTGTTGTGCATACTTCTGATTTACTTAAGAACTCACTTCCTCAGAAGTAAAGTTGCTTTATTTGTGAATAAGTTTTTCTTCTTCTTCTTCGTCTTCTTCTTCTGTTATTACTGTTATTGTTGAATATCTTCATTGATATATATAATTGGATGTCTTGCATCTCTATCCCCAAGCTAAGACTCTACCAGTAGAAAATCTTCTTTTGTTTTTGTTTTCTGTCTTGATGAGTAACTATAAAAGTATCACCTTTTCTTCCTGTTTCTTTAAATTTGGAAAAAGTTGGTTTAATTTCTTGTATAAATATTTGAAACACAAGAAAAATAAGGATAAAATAACTTGGATGGTTATTTATAAGCATAAAATATAAAAATCTCTAAGATCCTAATAATTTATAGTATAATCAAAACTAAAAGCCTCACCAATCAGTGGATGATATTGTTCTTTAATTTTGTTTTGTGGGGGAGAGTATATACTGATACAGCTCAGAAAATAGACCTTCACGGAAAAAACTCCATCATCCACACCATCTCAGCCTAGGTGACTTTACCTCTTTTACAACTAAGGTACCAACTACACTGTGGACAGTGACATAGATTATCACGTTATTTTGTTTCTTGTTGCTTGAGTTTTGTCTGGACTCTGCTGGCACCATTGTTATGTCTGGTTCGGCAATTTACATCCTAGGATCCATCGAAATTAGGACCAAGATTTTTCCAATAGATGAATAAAAATGACACAAAAACTGGAACATGTCTATGTTCTGCATAATTGAAATGGAAAGATATCTCGTATCCTATATTTCATCACAGTTTCTGTGAGTATGTAACAAAATATGATGCAACTCCAGGAAAAGCCTTTTAAGCAAACCTTATACTTCTAACTTGTCTCTTTTAACATAGTTGAACCTTTTTGTGTTAACTATGGAAGAGAAAAAGTTGACTTACCAATTTTGCTAAGTTGTACTTCTTGAGATTCTCCCATGTGGATGGTGAAACTAGTTTCGTGGGGGTGTTGCACTTCTTGAGTTTCTCCCATGGGGAAGCTGAAGTAAGTTTTCAGAGAAAAGGAGATAGAGTTAAAAGGAGGGTGATTGGAAAATGCAAATGAATCATACAGTGTACATGTATACACATGCATCTATATAGAAAGAGAAACAGTGCCGGCTTATTCTTTTCAACTTTGACTTAATTACTATTAATACCTATATTTGCCTTCACACAATGGCACCACTTCATACTTAAAATTTCCTTGACTTTAGGTTGTGTGATGTGAGAGAGCTTGACAATTCTGCTTTACCACTTGTGTCAAAAAGGAAAAAAAAAATAAGCAGGGTGTGTTCAACATGATGCCTTGTTTATTGGTCAACAGAGGAAGGTGGTGATGTGTTACTATGCTTTTTCAGAGAAGCTATTAAGTATTTCATGTGATCATAGTATGTACTAATATCTAGCATTAACTTTCAAGAAAAGTTAATACTATTCAATCATCATGTGTCAAATGAAGCTCATTAAAAAGTATATCAGCATCAGAACACTTAATTGTTTTATCTGCCTTTTTTAGATCATTTAGAGTGTAAGATGAAAAGCTGATGAACATTTTGCAGTCGAGGAGGTCGGTGTGGCGGTGGAAGAGATTATATATCTGTGGCTGCTGTTCTGCTCTGAGTTCGTCAGTGGAGATGATAAAAACACACACACACAAGAAATTAGAGGTATATAAATAATTTATATAAAACAAAGTGAGCAAAATATATTTGACCAATTATGAATTATGTGGGGAACATGCTGTGTGTGCTTTCTATATTGATGGCAATAACCAGCGGTAGTTAAGAACACCTACCAGATAATAAATAAGTTACATATCAAAAAAACAATATTTTAATATAATTTAAAAAATATATTATTAAAATATTATGTTGTCTCTACTAATATTTTTTATGGAATTTTAATTTTACAAGTTAATGATATTTATAGTTAACAATAGTTGAAAAATCATGTACTAAAAATGTAAAAAATCGCAAACTTTCTTATAATTTCTTTTGGATCAAAATTACAAATTCTTGTAATTTTTCTGCCAAAAATCGGAAACATTCCAATGATATATAATTATCCAAACTTTCCAAACACTCGAAGAACTTATTGAGTTATTGTGACAATTTAAAAATAACTTTATTTTTATAATATTTTCCTACTTCTTTCTTCTTCACATTACAACGTGGAATTTTGGTAAATACTTACCGACAAGAGTTATATTTTTTATTATAATTTATTTTTGTTTTTTCCTTTTCTATTTGTAAATACTCCTATTTGTATGGAATAAACATACCATTAAACATTAGAGCTCATATAAATGTTTTGTATTTTTCTTTATATTATCTTTAAGATATCGATGTTCATAAGGTGCGAAAATCCTTCACTACACTAAATTGATTTAACAAGTTATTGTATTTTGGAAGAGAAGTACATATGATTTTGTTGTATATCATATAATATGGACGAATGGATGTGCTATGCATGCTTTAACCTAAATTATTTTGACTGCTTTCCTCGTCTACTCTTTATCTCTTATTATTATTATTATAAGAGTTATCAAATCTCTCACTAATATCATTAATATATATATATATATATAAATAAACAATATCTAACATCCCTCATATGGATATTACTAAATTAATAATGTAGAATCTAGAAAAACTCAGAGAATCATCGGTTTCTTCTGTCTTTAATTATTTTAAATGTATACAAAGATTAAATAAGTTATACTTTCAAAAGCTAATACAGAGGAAAGGTACCGATAAGAAACGAAAAGACTGCACAGGAAAGGTTATAAATAATATATGATGTGCAGTTCTTTTGTCTTTATAAAAGTATGCTTTTTAAGTAGAAAATTAATTCAAATAAGTCCAACACTTAACGGATGTATAGATTAATGAGTCAAAGTTTATAAGGGCTGTCTGTTAAACGTGACAATAATAACTAATTAAAGACCAAATTTAGAATTGTATATCTTTTCGACAAATTAATTAAAAGAGCGCAAAAGCATACTCCAACCTTGTGTATTTTTTTCTTAATATACATTCAAATATGTTTGTGTACTTTTATGCTTTTAATTACGAACTAGAAATCAAATTATCAAATTAATTACATATTTTGAAGATTAATTTAATGAAGGATGGTACACCCATATTTACAAAATCTCAAATTACATAAAATAAGTGAAATCATATATCTTATGTATCTGTTTTTTTTTTTTTAATGATAATAGAAGCAATGGTAGACCTTCTCATGGACAGGGTGTTCTTGTCCCAACTTTTAAAAAAAAAATTAGAATTAAATATGTTTTTGTTTTATTAACTTTTAGTGAATTTATATATTAAAAAAATTTAAATTTTTGAAAATTTTAAATTATATGTTGTGTATATTTGTAATGGATGAAAATTAAATTAGATATATTTGTATTTCTTTTATAGAGCATAATATTTAATGTTAATAAATAATAAAACATAAAATTAAATATAATAAAAAATAAAAATATTTATTAAAATACTTTGTTTTATTTTCTTTTCTATTGTTTTTTGAGTTTTTTACATATGATACTCATCATCTACTCTCACTTGTTTTCTTTTTTGTTTATGAAGAAAAAATGAAGTTAGAATATTTATTAGTTTAATGGTTAGTATTATTTTTTTTCTCTTTTGAGCATTTGTATATTTATTTTTTATAAATATTAAAGAAAATATAATGTCCTATATATTTTTTCAAAATCAGTTTCTAATTGTGACTGAATTATTATAGATTATTTTTTAGTAATCACATCTTTGAATTTTCTATTAGATTATAATAAATTATTTTTTGATATTAAAGTTTTTTTTTTTTAAAAAATCGGTATAATAATGAAGAATAAAAAATAGATTCATTTTTTAACAATGATAGAACAGAAGGTACTGTGAATATGAATTTCTTGTCGACAATATGATTATTTATATCAAAAAATAAATAACTGATAATTTTAATTCTAATTTAATTATTGATAAGTTCAAAAATCTGAAAGAACTAATGATAATTCTATAGATATGTGTAATTTTTTTTGTAGTTGCAGTTATCTGAATTATATTTTAATGAAGAATAAAGAATAAATTCATTTTCTAAAAGTGAAAAAAGAGGAGCTAACATTGAAGTGACAATATGATTACTTTAATTAAAAAATTAATAGTTAAAAATTTTAGTTCTAATTCAATTATTGATTAGTTTAAGAATAAAAAAAATGACTAGATATGTGTGATTTCTTTTGTAATTTCAGTTATACTAAATTATATATTAATATTTATTATATTAGTGATAATAATTAATCATATAAATTTTGAGTATATTATTTTGAGCCTCTTAAAATTATCTACCAAGATCCATTACTAAATAAAAAATAATAAAATCATTATTTTTATTGTTTTTATTATAATTATTAAATTAAATAAAAATATTTTTTATAATTTAGTATAAATAGCTTTTATTTATTTTATACCCAGTCTTAAAATAAATAAAAAAATAGTTAAGTTTAAAAAAATGTCAAATTAAAAATAAAGTTAAATTAAAAAAAATGATAAGATTATTATTTTAATTTAAAAAATAAGTTTGAAAAAAAAATCTTTATATATAAACTAACATTCCATAAAATTAATTTATAAAAAAAATACATTTATTTATATATCAGAATTCTTTTACATCTAATCAAGGTGAAATATTTTACTCTCTCGTCACATTTAAGATTAAAATTTTCCAGTATAAAAACTAGATTTTTATTGGCAGCGATATGAAATAATATAATAAGTTGTAGTTAAAATAGACTATACCGTCGTCGTGTAAAGTAGATTAAAAAATCTAATTTAACTTGTAAAATTTACATACATTTCTATTTTATACATTATAATTTCTAGTAATCAATTATATAACATAAGTACAAAGTTTGTGGTGTATAGAACCAGATACGATCAAACTCAAGAATAATAAAATCAAGATGAAAACTAATATACGTGCACGTTAGGTATAATCAAACAAGCCAAAATTTGAAAATGAGTGATGTTAAGAGGTTACCGCTTTACAAATCAGCCATCCAATAATTTCATTCCTTCATTTTCCAAATCTATGTCATGGATTTCATAGTTAGGATGTTTATAAATATAAAGTCAATTTTAATATAGGGCATAAAAGATTTTTTTATTTTTGGTTAAAATACCTTTTTGTCCCAATTTTTGTCAAACTTTGTCAAATCGGTTCTAATTTTGTTTATGTGCTTAAATAGTTTTTAGTTTTCGTCAATTTTGTTCAATTAGGTTCTTTTTTTGTTAACACCGTTTAAATCATTAACAATCATAAACAATGACTGCTACTGTTTTTTTGATTTTTTTATAAATTTTATAAATTTTTTTAAATGTCTACATGACAATCCAGCAGTGTGTCACGTATCAGAGTCAGTGTTTTATATTCAATTTGATCCCTAAATAATATAAAAATTAATTTTTGATTCAATTTGGAGAAGGACAAAATTGGTTCATGTTAACAAAAATTGAGACTAAATTGAATAAAAATCACGAATATATGGACCAAATTGAATATAAAACATTGACTCTAACATGTTACACGTTACTGGATTGACACGTGGACATTTAAAAAAAAAAAACATAAAGTGACATGTGACAATTACTTTTCATGGCCATTAATGATTTAAATGGTGTTAGCAAAAAAAGGACTTAATTGAACAAAATTAACGAAAATTAACATATGTTTAAGCACAAAAATGAAATTATGACTGGTTTAACAAAATTTGATAAAAATTGGGACAAAAAAACTATTTTAACATTTATTTTTTTTATTGTTTAACTAAATATATATCTTTAATAGAGAAAACTTCCAAAGATACTTCTCACTTGTATTCAAGCATATCCATCCATATAATATTTATATTTTAATTTTAGCTAATTCAACTATATTTAACATTATTGTTTTATAAAAATATTAAACACGGTATTTATTAAAGAAAAAATAGGAAATATAATTCCTTATGGAACAAAAAGTTATATAGATTTGAATAATATTACTTTTAATCAATGTAAATTTAAATAATTCTTAAATTAGATTATCACACTATAAGAAAATTTTCATTAACAACAAAGTGAATAAAAGTTGTTAGTCACTATAGTGACTAATTTAGATACTAATTTACAAAATAAAAAAAATTATTGATTACTAAAATAATCACTATTATGAATAAAAAATTATAATTTGTCTCTAATTTGATTTCCAATACCAAGATTTTAGCTACCAAAGAAGATTAGTTACTATACAGTAGGTAGCAATTTTTTTCTACTAAAGGAATTAGTTTCTAAATTAGTCTCTAATTAATTAGTGACTAATTTAACGATCAATTATAATTTTTTATTCGTAATAGTGACTATTTTAGTAACCAATATTTTTTTATTTTGTAAATTAGTATTTAAATTGATCACTAAACTTAGTTGTTAATGAAACATTTTTTTGTAGTGTTATAACTCCACAACATTATTTTTGTGTTATGAAACACATAACTTGTCACTTTTATAAACAAAATGACGTGAGGTTGATGTGGTGTGAGTTTAAATTTAACATTGGGTAAAAATTGATAAATTTAAGTATCGCATAAAGCAAAAGACTCAAAAAATCCATTATCTTAAGATTTATGATCGAAGATGGTGTCAATTTCTTAGGTAGGTTTGACTCAGATCTCATGTTAAATTTTCCTAATGTATCTTTTCAAAAAACATGTTAGTGATATTAGTGTTGCATGTGGCATCAATTGTTTCGTGATAGAGGTCAAATGGAACAGGTTACAATCAAATCGTGACGTTTGGACTTGTGTTAAACTCTTAAAGTAAAAAGTGTTGTGCCCTGACTAATGACTATTGGTCTAGAGGTAAGGGTTCGATCCTAACAATTGGTATCAAAGTCAAGATCACGAGATTGTTATGAGTTTCTTGTATAAAAAGTATTCTTGATTAGTTATGTTTCCGCTTAAGAGCATGCCAACTTAGAAATTCCTTCAAAGGATTAAGATCATGAGTATTAAACCAACTGAGATTAAAGAAACAAAAGTAAATAATTTATTAATATATTCACAAGTGATTTTAGTGGTGGTTACTTTTAAAACAAGATCAGAATGTTTATGAGACTAGGGTGCCTATTTTTAATCAACCCTAACTAGTTCACACTAATTTAATTAAAGCACACACTCATATATTCAATTATATAGAGAGAGAGTGAAATATGTTGATTGATGATGGCCCAATAAAATATATATTTAATGTTGGTAGTTGTAGTACAGTGACCAAAAGAGTGAATAAGGGCAACATTGATGATTTGGAATTAGGAAAAGAAGTATATTTTATAGATCTACGTTGGCCTTCTTCATCCAATGAAGCGTCAGTCCAACTACCATTCAAAATTGTTATTAATCATTCTGCAACTTGTCAGTATTGTTCTTTTCAAACCATTAATATAGAAGTTGAGTGTCCAAACACATTGAATAATCTTCATCTTAATTAGCATGTCTTAATTAGAGGAATGTTGGACTACTAGATTTTCCTTCAAATCTTTGTTGTGTGTCTTGGCTTTGAATAATTATGATTAGTTTTTAAATTTGGGAGGGGAAAAGTTAACTTAGAAAGCTAATTTGACAAGTTTGGTGGAAGAAAAACCTTATGAAAGCTTGTTTTGAAATAAAATGTTATATGACAGATGTTATTGTCCTTTAGTTTTATCAATCAAATACAATCCTTTTAATGAAATTTTTTATTGAACTTCTTTTACTGCTTTGTAGATTATTATAGCAGTGAACTTTATAGACACCTGAAAAGAACATGGCAAAGAAGCTTTATTGTGATTTTCTTATTCCTATCGGTACAGGAGATCTTGGAATCATCTTATTAGGTGATTGGTTCATAATGAGATATGTATAATATTTAGTCTTTTTTAGAATATATGAATAAATTTTAAAGTTATAAGATTTTTTATATGCATAGACACACATATTTTGATAGAATAAGTCTTTTTTGAATAATATTTATTGGATTAAGTCAATGAAATTCTTTTATTTAGAAATTGTATATTGTTACATTTAGGTAATACCATTATGAATGAAAAAAAAATTAAAAAAAAATATAAAAAATAATCACTTATTATATCATGTTTAGGAGTACCTATCATAGTAAATTAGATTTATTATGATAGATATTTAGTGACCTGTCATAATAAGTTGACTTACTATGTTAGGTATACCAATATTTGTTATAGTAAGTTAACTTATTATGATTGGTCTATTAACATATGTCATAGTAAGTTAAATTTATTACGACAGTGCACTAAGACCTAACATTGTAAATCAGAATTACTATGATAGGTTTTCATGGCGCCATAGAAAGAACGCACTTTCTATGACTCTCACAACTATGACACCAGGATACATGTTACTTTTTACCTGTTATAAAAACATGTTTTCTGCACTAGTGAAAATGTAGGTTTTAAAATAAGAAAATTATGATATTCTATCTATTAAAACTCTATTAGAAAAAACACATTTTCTATGATAAATCAGACTTACTATGATAGGTTTTCGTGGTGCCATAGAAAGACCACACTTTCTATGACTCCCACAACTATGATGCTGGGATACCTGTTCCTTTTTTACCTGTCATAAAAACGTGTTTTCTACACTAGTGAAAATGTAGTTTTTAAAATAAAAAAATTATGATATTCTATCTATTAAAACTCTAATAGAAAGAACACACTTTCTATGATAAATCATACTTACTATGATAAGTTTTCGTGACGTCATAGAAAGATTACATTTTCTATGACTTCTACAACTATGATACTAGGATACTTATTCTTTTTTATCTATCATGAAAACGTATTTTCTACACTAATAAAAATGTAGTTTTAAAAAAAAAATTATGATATTCTATCTATTAAAACTCTAAATTAATGCAAAAATGTCATTCCCATCAGGTTTTAGATCTTCATGTCACATATCTCCCTCTTTAATTAGACTAATAAAGAAAGTATTAAAGTATGAAGTGGTGGAAAGTAAGTGAGCCATAGTGATCAAACAAATTACAAGATTTGTCTCATGCGTGATAGTATTTGATGTTAGATTGAACATAAACTCTTACTGAATACATAAATTCAGTTTTGAATTATGCTATAAAAAATACTTAATATTTTGTCCGGAAGATATACATTATAACAAAATCATTAAATATCAATTAATTTGACAAAAAATAATTAATCACTATATTAATTAATTTAGATATTATTTAACTAATTAAAAATATTAATATTTAAAATAGCTTTTATTATAAATATAAATTACGATTAATTTGTTAATTAAAATTTAAATTAATCTCTAATGTTAAATATTTATTTATGTTTTTTTAAACAAAACTATAAATTTAAATTTTATGTTAAATAAAATAAAAATAAAATATTTTTAAAGAAATGATTAGTTTATTATCTTAAAATTTTAAATTAGAAGAAATATAATCATAAGTTCGACTCATAGTATTTTATCTTCCAAAATGATGCATCGTTTTCATATTTATTTAGGTTACTGATATAAGATTCTCTTCATCCAAAACTGAGTAACTATGACACAAAGTATTCAACTTCACTAAAATTTCTATTTCGGTAGATTAACGCTACTTTTCAACAAGAATAATTTGTTATCTATCAAACAGGTGTTGTTGCTTTCCATCCTCGATAATGGATTTTTCTAACAGTGTTTTAGATTTCTGTGCAAGTAGGTGTGGAATTTTAGGTTTAAAATTTTGTATTTACGTGTTATGATTGATTGGAGAAAAGGGCAAGTTGTACGCCATTTTTTATACTTTTAAATTCATAAATGATAGATGAATTTAAACTTATATATTTTAGTTTTAACTAAAGGATGATAGATGATAGATGAATTCAAATATATTTTTAATGTTTAAAATGGAATTCGTTTTTAAATTTTAATCTTCAAACTTTAAAAGTAGATAAATATAATTATTTTTTTTAATTTAATTAGGTTAAATTTTGTTATGTGTGAAAACTCAAAAAACATATTAACTAAATTTTGAGTATTATATTTATTTACTTTATTTAAAAATTAGGATGTATCAAAATTTGAAAAAATAATTTATCCATATGTAGAAATTATAAATATATATAACCCTTAAATGATGAATAATGTACTAATTTTATTATATTATTATTATGATATAGTTATTCATTTTTATAAAGTAGTAAAAGTATTATATTTCTTTTATATTTTAGTTTTGAACGTTAGGGCAGAGTATTAATGGCAATGACAAGAAAGTCGTATGGAAGTAATGTATGGAATAGACAAAAACATGTAAGTATGAAAAATATGTTTGCTTTGGCAACGTTGCTTTGTCGGATTCATTCATTTCAATCATTCAAAGGAGGGACAGTGTCATTTAAAAATGTACAAGTTATTGGTTAGATCGCCTCAATGCAAAGTTGATGGGTTGAGTCAATTTTGATGGAAAGCTATTCAATCTACTCAATTTTAATTTTCGTTATTTTATATTTATAGTCAATATGATCTAATCGGTTTTCTTTTGTTCTAGATTGGATAGCTTTGGTTTCAGATTTTGAAGATAAAAATCTATAAGATTAAAATATGCAAATTAAACCAAAACTTGACATTGGATCTCATATACGATTCATGGTACATTAAATTAAAAAAAAATTATAAGGGGCATTTTTCTACTAACACTTTTGGTAATCTGAATTTTTCAAAATTCATCATTCATCTTCTACTTCATAATACATAAAATAAATATATAAATTTATTTTCACTATATTACATTAATTTGGATTATTCTGATATAATTTATATTATATTAAATTTAGGTTAAATTCATTTAGTCAAGTACATTGAATCTTACGTAATTTAATTGATTTGATGTAGGATTTATCCAACTCAATTAAATATAAGCAAATATAAGCGAGGTATATCTAACTTTTTGATCTAATACATGTTAAATTTGACTATAACTGACTGGACCCAATGTGTCTGAATATAATCCAAATTAAACTTGATATGGGTTTGAGTTGACTCGAATCAAACGAGACACAAGCCAACTTGACTCAACCTAGGTTTAAGCCAAATCAACTTGTGCCTATACCAACTTGGCCCTTAAATCGATTTATCTTGACCCTAAGTCCTAGTTGACTCAGCTCAACTTTAGCTTAAGACGAGTTGGCTTGATCTAAGTAGGGGTTGACTCACCTTTACCTAGGTCTAGGCTGACTCAACTTAACTTGGGTTGAATCAGTTAGACATGAGCCTCAAATGACTCACCTTGATCGCAAGCTTTGGCCAACTCAACTCGACCTGAGTTTAGGACAACTCGATATGATCCAAGTAGGGGTCGACTCTCCTTGACTTGGATTCAACCTGTCTCGCCTCAACTTGGGACATGAATATCTCAGTTTGACTTGAGTTTAGGTCAAATCGACTCGATTAGAGACTAAGCAAACTTAGCTCAACTAGGAACCAAGCCAACTTGACTCAATCTGGGCATAGGCTAACTTCGCTCGACAAAGGACCAGACCAATTTGTCTAAACCTAGTCCTAGGTCAACTTGACTCAAGTTGTGCCCAAGTTGAATCTACTTGACTTTAGGCAATTTTGACTCGGGTTGACTGGGGCACATGTAGAACCGACTAAATTTGGGCTCGATCCAACTCAATCAGACATGTGCCTAGACCGACTTAACTTGACTTGGTTCATTGTTATTGAGTTGGACACGAGTTTGGTTCAACTCAACCTTGACCGAGCTAAGCCCAACCTTGTCTTGATTAGGTGGTGCCAAACTTGGTCTAAATGGAGGAGGCCTCTCTTGTCATGATCGTGAGGCCCAACATGAATAAACATTAGTTAACTTTGATTTTATGAACTTGGACCCGCTCTAACTTGACTAAATGTGGAATCACCCCAACTTGGCTCGACCTAGAGCCAAACCAACTTAGCTCAACCTAGGCTTGGGTTAACTCGGCTCTACCTGAGCCTGAGTTGCCTTTACTCTACCTGAACCTAAACATATTTCGCTCAACTTGTGCCTAAACTAATCTAGGTCAAGTCGACCTGACCTTGCATGAGCCTAACTTAATTTTACCTTACTTGGGTCTAACCCAATAGTTGTAACTTGAAATGACGTAGACGGACCTTAGATTTTGAATTTTTTAAATCCAGAAAGATATCCAATCTATATAAAATCCAATTAAATAAATTGTACTTAAAATTTTAAATATGATATTGGATTTGAGATAAATCCATTTAACTGAATTTAAAAATAGAGTTAAATATGTTTTTAATTCCAACACTTGGACGCAAAATTGAAATTAATCCATGTCACAAACTGTTATACATTTTTGTTTTCAAACTTTAAATGGATTTAATTCTTTAATATAATGACATTAATTTTTTTTGGCTTATTCTATTTGAGTTGAAATGCGTTAAAATTGTATAAACAACTCAAATACCATCATAAAATGTGTTTAACATGTTAAAAAAAATTTAACGCTATTTCAAAATTTGAAATAGAAACAAATTTCAATTTTGTGTTCAAGTTCACATGCTAAAACTATATTTATCTCTTAAAAATAATATGAATTTGGATAGTTTATGGATGGATTTGAAAATTGTGATTTTTTTTTTCTCACCCTTGTCCATGATAGACTAAAATTTATTAAAAGTGGTTCATGTTGATGAATTCCACTTCTCATGAATAACTCCCTCGTAATTGTGAAACAATATATTTTAATCCAGTATTGGTATTAGAACGAAAGTGTGAAATCTGACCCAATCCCATTTAAGAACATGGTATTTACTGTTTTTTATTTTCAGTTCATTTGATAACCACTCCTATCGTTAAATTGCTCGGTAATTAGTTTTTGAAATTATACTTCATTTAATTTTTATATATGTGAATTAGATTTTAACATAATCATAATTTTTTTAGTCAATGATAGCATTTGATTCTTAATTATTTAAGGAAACAGAACTTATAATATTTAATGAGACTCCTCAACTTGCAATGAAAATAATCATTTTCATTACCTGTTCTCGAGGCAGTACAATTTTTTTTTATCTAGTTCAGTGATCAATTTCTCCACAAGGGGCCACCCTGCCTTTGTTCTTGCATTATGCCGAATCATTTGGAAAGATTTAACAGAAGCTTTTTACTACAAAAATGCTTCTGCATTTTCCCCCATAGTAATGATTATGTTCATAAGAAACAAAAATGAAAAATGCAACACCAGTAAGATTAAAAAGATTAAATTAAATAATGAAAAGTAACTTTTACCTGTGAACTTAATTATTAGACCAGACAGGTCTCCATATAAAGTCTGGCAAAAATCCAAACTACAAGTGATGTAAAGAATAAAAGTCACACCTTTTAAACAACTGAATTGTTCTTAAACGAAAGTGCTTGCATTTAACTGAATTATTATAACATGAGTTGGAAAATATGCTTTAGAATTAGAAGTTCTTTAATAATAATTTCAACCATTTAGATGGTTTAAGCGATTCAAACTAATTCAATTTCGTTTGGTTAACCCAAATTAGAACATAGTCTAGTTCATCAGTATAATTTTAGGGCTGTTTCTCCATGCACCTCCAACAATTTATTTAGCACCCCAAATTTTACAAAATTATCTAAAATACCCTTTTAACTTTGACCATCTACACCCACAAAAATAACATTATCGGAAGTCGACTTCCGGTAATATATATTTTTGATTTCTGAAAGTCAATTTTCGGTAATATATTTTGACTTTCGGAAGTATTCTTCACTGAAAGTCGACATCCGAAAATAATTTTGGAGATATGATGTGCGTGACTTTAATTAAATGGTCAATGAGTATTTTTGAGATTTAAAATTTTTTGGAGGTGTAGAAGACATTTTTGAGGTAAAGGAAGAAAGACCCCAATTTTAGAGTTCAATCCAAGTTTTGACATGCAATGCAACTGGGTTCCCGAAAAAGGGTTTTCATCTTGAACCCTTTGTTTCTCCCCAACAACCCTGCACAACGCAATTTGAGGAACAATGCATTTATGCATTGCGCTTGCTACTTGCAGGAAAACCCCAACATTTCTAAGCACGGTAGCAGCCATGATGGATATGAACAGAGAATGTGACGTGATTTCAGAACTAGACAACCCTCGTCCATAATATGAATTACTAGTTTGACTGTGAGTTCTTCATCTTATACTTGAGATTCAAGCAAAATTATTACTCATTAATGCATTAGAATCCAGTTTCCTTCCCCCCACACCAAAGATCAAGTCCATGCATAAAACATTCAAGGTCTTCACTAAGCATAATACTAACTTTCGTAAAGTTTCACCGATAAATATTAAGTTTTAGTAAAATTATATATCATTTAGATACTTGTCTTTGTCTTGCATAATTTTAACATAAATCTTAGTAAAATAACCTCTTTTACCTTTAATTATAGATTGAGGAGTAAAGAAGTTATAAAAAGTAGAAATTGATATGTTTGTGCTATTTTTTCATGTAAAATGAAGAAAATTGATCGGTGGTGATGAGTACCATAAAGGCGATTAAGGAAAACTTCATGAGAAGGAAATATCTAAAATAGCCCAATTTCAAAATGTGCAGCTTAAGCTTTCAGAAAGACGGTTTGAAAATATCTAGAATGAAACATCTACAACTTAAGCGCTAAATCTGGAGCTAAACAGTCAACTATTTTTTCTATAAAAACAAAGCATGCCTTTTTTATTTGTATGCTAGTTTTGAGAACTGATATAGTAGTTCAGTTCTAGGTAATTAAGTACTTATTGTAATATCCTTATAAGAGAACTATGGCAAGAAAGAAGTAGCTCTTTGCACTTATTGCAAAAATCATTATGAGCATCTAACTTCTTTCTATTTGGAATTGGATGTAACTCTTCTGAACTTGTTATATTGTACTTGATTCAATATTATGTTCTTGTTTTATGTGTTGGTTATTTAATTTGCTTTTATTTCTTTGATGACTTAATCAATCATCATACTTCAACACTAGATATTAGAGACATCTGATTTAGTGTTTAGATTCAATCAAATCTCCTAATCTTTGACATATACCAACTATAGATATACAACTTTAGTTGGTTTAAGAAGTCTTGTTTTTAATGTAAAGAGTCTGCGTCTTTAGATTCTAATCCTATAAATATGAGAATAAAATTACAATTAAGAATATTTTCAAGAACATTAAAATTATCATTATCAAATTCGCAAGTTAACTCGTACAAGATTACGTTTCTACACATAACTTCAGAATTAACTAACAAACTCGCTTTCAATGTAAACTCGACAAAATCGGGAAAGATTTCGGTCAACTTGCCCGACAAGTTTGCAATCAAGTTGGGGAGTTCAAAGGAGAAATATTTTAAATTCAAAACGACAACAACCATAGTCGTTTGTTGTACGACACGGAAAAAGAAAAAAGAAAAAAACTCGTCTTGATTAGAGTAGGATTTCACCGCGATTGTCTCTTTACTGTGTCACCGTCGCTTGCCACTTGTTACGCCACTGCTTGTTCACCGTGTCGTCGCTCATCGCGCGATTGTTTGCTCGCCGCACGGTCGTTCATGCCGAGGTCGTCTCCATTTTGTTCTTCTCCAGCTAAGTGTCGCGAGTCTTGTTTTGTATTCCAAAAAGGTGGGTCTTTTTGTTGGTTAGTTGTTGCACCACAATGGTTTGGAGAAAAGGATTAAGAGATTTTTATTCGTTAGGTGGTGTGATGCAACTTTTAAGAAAGGTATTATATATTATATTACATATTAGGCTTTTTTAATTAATTAGGTTTTTTAATTTCATTTTTTTAATTAAGAATTAGGGATTATTTTTAGTTATTTGATAATTGTATAATATGTTTTTTTAATGTTGTAGTTCAAAACTGAAATTAGCAATCAATTTAAAGTATATCTGGGAATGAATCAAATTTAACCGAGAAGTGTATCCCATTTACTAAAAATAGAAGTAACAATGCTCCTAAAGTGCTTATATATTTAAAGTACTTTGAATTGAACTTGTATTCTAATGAACTTATCTTTAACTATTTTGCTTAATTATTTTATTGTAATATTTGAATTAATGTTATTTATAATTTTTTTCATGAAAATTAAATTCTTCCAAATTTATGAGTTGACTCTACGAACGAGTTTACAGAGCTCTCAAGAGTTTACTGAACTCAACTCTTGAGTTTGACAACTTGACTAAGATAAAGAATATAATTGATAAGAAGGACAGAGCAATTGGAGTGAAAAAAGTCAAGATTAATCTCAACATCATTCAAACTTATATATTTAAAACAATCAAACCTTTATCCCTTTGTTATTGTAAACTTAATAGATTATAAATTATTGTTTCATCAAACCAAATTCCTGGTCAAAGGGGTCTCAATACTCACACAACCATGGACCAGAAGACAGATATCATGAGCATCAAATCAAACCTATTCTGAAATGTTTCCTATCCTGTATTCAACCTATATTTTATGACATGTTTGGTATCCAACCTATCTAAAACAGGGTCTAGAAACTGCAGAATTTTACAAAACGTTAGGAACCAAAAGTTGAAATCAGAAAGAAAAGAAAGAATTTTATTGAATAGAATGAAAAGAACAAGAAATAGGAGAATACTCTCACCTCCAAGGGTTTCCCTTTAGCAGAGAATTTCTCCTTTCACAAAGAGCTAAAGCTAAATCTATAAAATGAACATCGTTCCCTCTACTCTAGTATAGTCCTATTTATAGATATGATTGGTCTGACCCATGGTATCCCTTTAATTAGTAACTACTATTATTCCCTTTATTCTATATACATCCTGATACAAAAGCAAACACACATGAATATTCATAATATGAATACTATGTATTCGTTCAGTAAATGGGGAAGCAAGATCAGATTCCCTTAAGTTGTTCATCAGTATACTCGACGTTTCATAAAAGTGAGCTAGATGTTCCAAGAAGCATCAGCACCCAGTCTATTAAATATCTGTCAGTCTGTATCTCGCTTTACATATCAAATAAAACTATAAAATATTCAGCATCATCCACAGACTCTAACAAATATGCACAAGCCAACCAGTTAAAAACTTGAGTGGCATAACTGTACAGAGAAAGTTGTTACTGAAAAAATATGAATATGACATTATAAATAGCATTACTTATTCACTAGATCTATCATCTTTCTGTAGAAAAAACTTAAATGGCATGACGTAACTTATACAGTCGAAGTCAATTTTATAATGAGATTAAGAACAAGTGTAAACACATGTTGCTCCTGATAAAGTAAATCTGGAAGAAGCTTGTCTTTGTACGGTTCAGTATAACTCTAAATTGAAGCGAGAAGAGCAAACCGTTGAAACAAAGGTGGATTAATAAACAAAACATATGTCATACCAAAAATAACAGAAGACAAACTTTGCACGCACCTGATTTTTTGGGCACAACAATGTTACATACAAAAGTCAGTATGCAGTCAACAATAAAGCAAAAGAAATTACATGAACTAAGGTAGCATACAAAGAGAATTAGCTAAACAACAAAACACAGATCAATGAAATGTACCGCTTAAATGTACCTAAACCCTATAAAATTTTGTGTACCCTGCATTGTGCCTGTGTATCAAGTATATGTGAGGACAGAATGGAGGGCTTGTCTTGGATGGCTATATAGTACACAAATAACACTCCCAGAAATTACCAGACTATTTTTCTTAAATTCATAGAGGTTACAGCAAAATGTTATCCACATATACATACATTAACCTCTTCTCTCTCTCTCTCTCTGTCCTCAACAGCAACAACCAAACCTTGACGTATTAGGCGGAGTTGTCTACATATATCAACCAAAGCCAATCTGAAGAACAACCTTAGCAAACCATTAAGAGAGACTTCTCTTTTTTACCAAAAGTTTTCTTGGATTTTTCTCTTTTAATCAACTACTTTTCATTTGATCTACTCTTCATCTTAGTTCTTATGGGAGCCTGGAAGCTCTATTTCTCTTCAATATAGCCTAAAATTGTCTTCCCTACCTCCAAGAAAAAAATTGGAAATCACAAATGTCTCATACTTACTATTTTGAACTGGTTAATTTTCCTATGGATGAAAAAATGGGGGCTAACAATGACTTATCTGAAACCTTTGATTGACTTATCATATCACAATGTATTTGTTGTAGCCAATACTTACACGATTACCGTTTCCTAGGTGGAACCCCAGCATTGTATTGTGGTGTCTTTATAGAACTACAGTAGAAGAATATAAATTAAAAAGAACATCGTACTCATCCATGACCAGGGCCATTTCCCACCAGAAAAGAAAATAATAATATAGAAGCCATCCCAATGGCCAAATTCATCCATCCTTTCATATAACAACACTCCAAGGAAAGAGAAAAGGATTGCGGTAAGACAAGAGGACTAATCATTTATTTAAAGGAGTAGAACAACCCAATACATATAGCTCAGGGAATCAACTTGTCATTGCTTTTGCGTACAGCAAACCTTAAAATTTATGCAGAAAGTATAGACCAACATGTCACTCTACACTAATGTTGGGACCTACCAAAATAGAAGCTAAAGAAGCAATCGCAACATATCAGATCATCAAGAGGTAGAATGCAACAGAAAACTAAAATAATATACAGACATTGAAGATGAGAGATCCTAATCTAACAACAGGGAGTTAGTTAAAGCTTATTTCAATCATCCAAATTAAGGATAATTCTCTAATTCAATACAGCAAAGGGGTAGCTTGAAATGCAATCTAGCAGATCAAAACAATATACAATGCTTAAGCACTCTAAATTACATTTTTTTCTCTCCAAAATCCTTAGGATCAAGACCAACTATGTGCTGCCTAGTCCTCTACTTCTAATCATTTACAGATCAACTTGATTCCATAGGAACACCAAGGTTTTCAGTAGATAAACTTCTTCATAAATACTTATAAAGAAATTAAGAAGGCAAAATACACTAAATTTTTCCTGCAAACTAACTTATGAACTTAAATTTATTTTATCTTCTCCTTTTTTTTTTTCTCATATAAATACACCCTTACTGAGAAATTCATGGTCCAACTCAGTGCATAACTTAAGCACTTCAAAAATTTAATAAACATTCACACATAAACTTTCTAAGAAGGGCGAGTGATGACAAAACGGCTACTGAAACTTACTAAGAAGAGCGACATAGCTAGTAACGACAATAAAACCGAAGATGGCGTAACCGGCAGCGGCGGAGGCTCCGGTGATAGCGGCGGCGACAGCGTACTTGAGAAGCTCTATCGGATCGGCGGCACGGGGTTGATGGTTTCCTAATGTTGATGCAAACTGGAAGGGTTTTGCAGAGCCCAACCCCCAAATCCGTGGCTGTTCGGAGCAGCGGTTTTGTTCGTTTCGGTCTAGGCTTTACCGGTTCGATCCGGTATATTACAGTTGACCGGTGAAATCCGGTTTAACTGTTTCTTTTTTTCGGATAATCAGTGTGTGAAATATTTAGTAGTTGTTTTTTCTAATAATTGATAAAAACACAAAAAAAAAAAAACTGATTGGCTTTTTTTCGGAGACATTGATTTTCCCATTTTCTTTAAAAACAAAATTTTCTTGATTTAAGATTTTATAAATTTATGTTTGAGAATAGAAATTTGTAATATAATAATAATGCTTCCATATTGTTATGGACCAACAAGTCATTGACATGGTATTCGAAAATAATATTCTGATGAGATTTAAAAAAAATGCTATAATATTTAAAAAAGCTATTTCTAGGTATTCATCGTGTTAGTGACTTTATTTCTAAGACTATATAATTAAAGGAAAGATTTTTATAGAAATATTTCAATCATTAGAGTTTTTAAAATATTAAAATTTAATTAAATATTAAAAAAAAAAGCATCGTTCACATACTCTTATCTCACTAAATTAGTTGGCAGTTAGTTAAGCTGAAGAGTTTTATTATAAAATCAAATCAAATATTGATTTTTTTCGCCAAATAAATAGTCTATCACAATATATAAATGTATAATTATCGAGACAACTTCTTACATCAAATACATTTTTAAGTTTATTTAAAAATAACATATTTTATTGTAATACTTTTAAAAAATATGAGTCTTTATGCCCAGTTGGCCCATTTTTAAACTCATTTAATAATTAAAATAATTATATTGTTGGATGTTTTTCTATGAATCCAGATTTGATGATTGACCAAACTGCAACATGTTCGATGAGAGGAGAAAGTTTTTCCTTCAAAGCCAAGTTTTGTCTTGAGTTGTTAGAAGCTAAAACAAACAACTTCTAGTTCTATTACCAATTGAGTGCTTCATTCTATAACGGGAATCTCTTGTCACGTTTTGTATATGAAAACAAAAGTAGAAATTGTTTAAAATAATTGTATATTAAATAAAAATTATAGAATCAAGTTTAACTTTTGACTATCATTTTAATATACTAGTTGAGACATTGTTAAACTCTTATGATTTTGTTTTTAATAAATCATCTTCAACCTTCTTTCATAAACAATATGAAACATATTTTAGTTTACTTAATCATTATTAAATAATTGTTCAAAATAAAATTAATTAATGCTCAAATTAAATGTGTTGGAAGATGATATAATCGTTTTCAAAATTAGTTGTCATTATGTGGTGTCCCAAGGTATTGTTTTTTATTTTGGAACATGGAATTTTGTTGTTGTTTATGGAACCTTAAAAAAGAATGAGTATTTAAATTAAACTTGACATCGACTCTTAAACGATAGGAGATTTATTAAATGTATATGAACAACTTACATTACACGTTAATCTTATAAAATTGAATTAAACTTAAAATTTACACGTTAATTTTATAAAATTGAATTAAACTTAAAATCTACTTTAGCATAGATTTTTATTTTTATTATATATTGTTCAACGATTTCATTTATAATTAATGTAAAAATTTCAACTTAATATTTATAGGTATTGTTTGATTTATGAAAAAAAATATTTTTAATATAAAATTAATTTTTTATAGGTAATTTAATAATAAATGATATGATAAACTCAGCATAAAGATAAATTCTAATATTATATTATAAATTAAATTAGTCATGAAAAAAATAAAAATTAATACATCAATATAAAATAAAATAAAATAAGAATACGTTTATCTTAGTTGAAGTTTGGTTAGGTACGATGGACAACAAATAAGATGATGAGGCACAACAATTGGCACGATGTAAAAGTGTGACAACTGACAACAGAGTGAGTTGAGAAATAAGTAGTTTCGTTGCTGCCAAAATTCAACATAATGATGATAAGACTTGCAGAAAAGGTAGTAGCATATATGATTTTGTTATTATTATAGTAGCTTACATCTAAAGCCTCTCTTGTTATAACAAAACCAACCAAATTAGCAGTGTCACTTGGATTACTTCCTAAGCAAAATCCATTAACAGATTCTTCACCTTCAACATGCAACTCTTCATCCTTCAAACAATTCGTTTGGTAGATATATATTTTCACCTTTCTGCCCATCCATCGATCTTATATAATCAGATACATTTGCTAACATTTATAATAGGTTTATTAGTAAATATAAACATGAGATTAATTCGACTAAAGATAAAGTTAAATTACAACACGCGTAGTTTTGACTCTAGTATCACCGTTGAGATTTTTGAAAGAAATTACTCATTAAATATAAGTTCAGTTTACACATAAAATATTAACGCCACTCTTAACTCTTAACTCAAAATTTTAAGAAAATAGATTTATGGATAATTTTGTCTTCAAATCCCACGTGGAAGCCATTTTGACATGTCGAGCTCAAAACTAGTGATCATGAACAACCATTTGCCTGTTTATGTGACAAATAGTAACTTCAGAATTGGCCATGTCCTTATCAGCATTTATTTCAAAAACCCTGAATAGCAGGTAAGTTTGGGACTTAGGATAACATCCAATTTATGCCATCTGCTTTATAATAATTTCCCAACCAAGGGCATTCTTGGAAATTAAAAAAAAAAAAAAACACTACAGTGATGTACCTATTCCCTGGTCTCAACCATTATATAAAGAGTTCATCCCTTCATGGCTTCAGAAACCAACATTCCCTTCTCATAACAACCACAAACTCTCATCACTTCCACTTCCATTCTTGCTCAGATTGGAAGGTATGGATCAAGTTAAGTCCCTCAAAATAAAATCTTTGATTCAAAGCAAAAAACTCCATGACTGTGTAATCAAGCTTATCCAATTGTTAGTCTCATTGTCTGTGTTTTCTTTCTTCATTTCTCCATCTTCCTTGCTTGCTTTCCTCTACCGCTTCAACCTCTACTTCTCTACATTTTCTTTGCAACTATTTACTCACACCATAGACAAGAACTGCATGTTTCTACTGTGCAATGGCCTCCTTGTGTTTGTTGGCATAACAAAATCTTTATCTGGCTCCACCAGTGTTTCTGATAAGTATCTTGAAGGTGGATCATCACGATCTTCATACTCAGATGTTGAGGCTAATGAGCCAATAATGTTGGTGGAGAAAACTCATCATGAACTTGAAGGACAGAAGAAGGTAGAAGCAGAACATGCGATAGAAATCAAGTTTTCGGTTGAAGAAGGTGAACAGAACATGGTTTTGGAAGGTGAAGAAGAAGGGAAAAAGAATAGTGAATCGGCTTTGAGAGAAGAGGAAGAAGCAAATGCAGAAAGTGGAGGTGAAGATGAAGAAAAGGAATCAGAAATTGGTGAAAGTGTTGAAGAGGAAGAGGTTGTAGAAGAAGAAGTAAATTGGGTGTTGAGCACTGAGGAGTTGAACAAAAAGTTTGATGATTTCATTAGAAAGATGAAGGAAGATTTGAGGATTGAAGCTCAAAGACAATTACTCATGGTTTGAATTTGATTAGGAACAATCATATGATATTCCTCTTTTACCCTTTTTAGGATTTGTATTTTTTGTTTAGAATTTCTAGGTCTCTAAATTACTTCTCTAGTATAATAGTTGTACTTCATGCAGAATTTAGATGTTGTAGGATGAAAAGTGCACTTTAGAGTAACACTATAGAATTGTAATTATGAATGAGAAAACAATGTAAGATTTTGTGGAATACAAGCATATATGCTTCGTTTGGTTATTTTCTTTTTTCAACACTTCAACTTCAATCTTCATTTTCAGGAGGATCCAACTAATTATTTTTCTTTTATAAAAAAAAAAAAAATCTTTTCAATTGGGTTAGTATTTTGGGACTTCTTATTCATATATATTCCCTTACATAATGAAGATCTCAATACTAAATTGTTTCTCTGCTTTTCTTCCTTGTATATTCATAGTTGAAGTTGTGGGGTCGTGTTTGTAAATTTTGAAACTTTTGTTAAAATTGTTAATAAAATAATCTTGATTTAAAATCAACTACATTTATTATTTTTGAGTTATATATATATATATATTACATCTTGTTTTTTTATAATAGTTCAACCTTGGCCTTTTATATACAAATAATAATTTTTTTTCCAATGGATATTTTTTTAAAAAGTATCCTAATTATGAGTTAGTATTTCTGTGAGTTCAACGGTGGAATACATTTTTTTTTCTTTGAGCTCTATTACGGTAATTCATTCATAAAACAAGTATTAATGTTTTGAAATTTTAGTTTCCAAAACAATTGATACTTTATGAATTCAAAGTTAAATTATTATTTTTTTCTAATTATAGTCTTGTCTGCAATTAATAATTTCTTATCAGAAAATTAATTATTGAGTTTTTAATGGAATACAAGCTAGGAACATACAGTCTAATCAACCACAAATGAGATATTTTTATGCTTACCATAAATGAGAATTCCCACATTACACTAGGTCTACTTGAATTTAAAAATAAATGTTTTTAAGATTTTTTTCATAAAAAAATATAAAGCTTTGTATCTAAACATAATCATATTTATGATTTTCCTTGGCTAATTGTGGTTCCAAGTACACATGACCCGCATTAAATGGGGATGACATATTTGTTTCCACATGATTAAATAAATGTATTTTAGTCTCTCTCCATATATATATATATATATATATATATATATATATATAAAGAAAGAAATAAACAAAATACATGTCACATTATCAAAATAATAAAAAGAATAAAGAGTTAAATATGTTTTTTATTTTGGACTTTTAGTGAAAACTAAAATTAATTTCTCTTCAAAATTTTAGTTCAATTTAGTCTTTCAATTTTAGAAATACTCGAATTTAGTCATTTTAACATAATTTTGTTAAGTTTGTTTAACGTTTTAAATGCGTTTTAGATAACATTTGAGTCGTTTATACTGTTTGATATATTCCCGCTTCAATACTAGTTGAGAAACGTGTTTGAAACATCAAATAAATTTAATAAAATTTGATCGAAAGTACTAAACTAACACATTTCTAAAAATGAAGAACTAAATTGGTCTAAAATTTCAAAGATTAACTAATTTCAATTTTCATTGAAACTTAAATACCAAAAACATATTTAGCCAAAAAATAAACAGCAAAAAACTCAGTTAAAAAATACAAACTTTTAAACATTTAAAAATACTGACAAAATTTAATAAAACCTCAAATAAAAATACCTCATCATATATTTAAAATTTAATTAAATATTTTTATAAATTTTGCATGCGTGGAACTGTCTATGTTTAGAAGAATCCATGAACACCTTGAACGCCATGTCAGTAATGTAAATCACACAAATAGGTAACATTTTGAGGCTGAAATCGTTTCTGACATTTATTGCAAATATCAGCAACACTCACTCAGCTGCCATGCGTCTGAAGAAGAGCATCTGCATATTTATTTCTGTGGTATTACTCAGAAAACTATTTGAATTGAAGGTTCTAGTTTCATTAATTTGACTCTATCATGAACCAAAAGAAGAAATTTATTTGAATGTAAAAGCAAGTGGGTCATTGCAAGATGGCATGGTTTAACTAAATAGTTATTGAAACTACAAATACAGCCACTCAGCACTTGTATCACTGTCTAACCTACAAGTGGTGAGATTTTTTTTTTTTTTTTTATGATTTAGAAACTATGGTTGAGCTTCCATTGGAGGCTTCTCAAGCTTTCCAAGTATATAATGGTTGAAAAGGATTTATGATATTAATAGCCAAATCAGGGATTAGTTCATGATGTTACTCATAACTAAGAAACATAACACAGTTATGATTCCCATCAATTTCACTCAAAGTACACATATTTTTTTTCTAATTAATAGTTGTTTTACTGATATTAATTAACATCTGTCTTTTTAAGTAAAGCATTTTATTTAAATATCATAGACTAAAAAAAATTATTCAAAGGGGAAATTCTATTAAAAATAGTTAGTTAGATTTTTAGTATGAAATTTAATTATATGCAAATTAAAAGATATTTCTTATTACTAATGTGATTATTATTTTACATCTTTATTTTAGATGTTTTTTATACAGTTAATTGTTGGCATGCATGTTATCTTAGCCTAATTAGTTTAGTAGTAATCAATCAAACTATTCTTTGGTAAAAGATAGGAAATATTCCAACTTAAAGAATAAAATTGGAAATTTACTTGCTAAATCAGTATTATTTTTCTTGTGGATGGTGTATATTTGATAAAAGAAAACATAAAAGTAGAAGCAAAGTAAATAATTTAAATGAGTTGTTATTATCACTATTTAGTGATTTTTTAAAATTCATTTTTATCTTTTAAGACCTCTTGGTCTTCGCCCACTTTCCTAATTTTGTTTTTCTCTTTTCAATTTATATATGTTCTTGTTATTTTTCCCTCCTTTCTTTTATTAATTTTCAACTTCAATTATCATCTATTTTTCCAAAACTAATCATACCATATTAGATTTCATTTCAGAGTAAATGTTTGCTTTAAAAATTCCGTAATTTCTTTATTTGCTAGTATTTGATATTATAATGAATTTCATTCGTTGAATAACAGTAATAATTTTAACTAGTTTCCTAAGGTCATGTTAATAATTTTAACTAGCTTATAAGTGAATTAAATTTCCGTATTGTTTGGTTATATTGTACTATCTTTCATAAATTTCAACTTTTTGTAGTTATTACTTATATTGCTATCAACCTCTAAATAAGGTAATCTATTTCAGGCTATGATGATTTGTTGATTTTTTTTTTCTTGTATGATGGTTATTGATATTGAACTGATGAGTTATGCATGTATTAAAATTAAATTTGATGGATGTTGAGGTTTAGATTGTTTTTCGAACTTGAGAATGACTTGAAGGGTCAAAATGAGTATTTGTAGTTATTTGGAATATACTTTTATTTAAATTGACGTTAAAACTGTGTTTTTATAGTTTAAACTTGTCTTGAAAATATGAAATGTTTGAAAAACTTATGTTCAATGTTATTTTTCATTGTGTGTATATGTCTTTTAGGTTGGTTCACTTAATTTCTTATTACATAGATGTTACATACTTACATAATGTTTTGAAAAACCTATACTCAATATTGTTTTTCATTAGTTTTGAATATGTGCATGTCTTATGTCTTTTAGTTTAGTTCACTTGGTTTTTTACTTATTATCATTTTTTTTGAATTTTTATGTATAAGGTTAGAATACCTTAAGTGTTCTATAATTAATATATTCTTTATTATTATTATTGATAATAAAACTCAAAAACTTGTGTTTTAAACTTATCGGAATGATTTATTTGTTTAGATTTGGTTTTGAGAGAGTTTTGAATTTTGTGTAAAAGTTTGTTTCTTACGTATATTTGTTTCTTACTTTGATAAGTAATTTTTCAACCACTTATAAATCAAAGTCTTAGATTACATAAAGTGTTGATCTTTGGTAAGACATTTTCAGTACAAATTTTAGTCATCACATTCACATTAGTCTAAATTATTGTGACTTGTAAAGCATTAATATAAAAGGGTTTTGTCCTCTCATTCAGTTATTAATTATCATATATATTATTGTTAATGAATTAATGATTGTTCATTGATTTGATATATTTACTCATATGATTCATTATTTTTTATGGTAAATATTTGTATTAACTAAGTTGATTTGTTTCTTTTATGGATTACATATTGTATCTATAAATATGACTCTTCCTATCAATAATAATACATAGATGAGTTGCTCCCTATTCTCTCTTGTTTCTTCTCTTCTCTATTATCTATTATTCTCTCTATTATTCACTTTATTTCATAACACGTTATCAGCACGATGCTCCAACCAATTGAGGGTGGAAGCTTTTTCTCTATAACGACAGTGTTATGCGTGTCTCAATCCAGGCTCTTTCTAATCCTTTCTCAAATTATAATTTTACCTTATATTCTTCCTCTTGTGATAAGAATTATTTAACTTTATCAATTTTCATCTTCGTCTTATTATTTTTATTTTTATTATGACGGTGATTATTATTATTATTAATATTATTATGTTATATGCTAGTTCTAAATACGCGAAAAGTTGCAAAATTTGGATTTGTGACTCTTGATATTACAAGGAAGAATTCCTTATATTGGAATTTTAAATGTTGAAATACATTTATATGCAATTGATATTGGGATACCATTGAATAAAGAAATAAAGCATCTAAGCAATTAATTTGCTCATGCGACAAAAATATTGTGAAAAGAGATTTCACAAATATTATGAATTTATTTCATGCCTATGTATGGCTGACTGGACAAAGCAATAAAGCTTTTGATGAAAAATCATGAGATCCGCCTAATCTGCTCCATTCCCAAAAGTGAATGCAGCAATAAATATTATGAATTTATTTCATGCCTTTGTATGGCTGAACAAAGCAATGAGCTTTTGACCTCAAGAAAATCATGAAACATGTCCAAATTGGTTCTGCTCCATTCCCATAAGTGAATGCAACAACATTTGATTTATATTTTTATGATCGTGATCATGATCTTGATTTTGGACATGGTTATAAAGATAATTTCAAAGACACATTTTGTCACCAGAAGTGGCACGATAATGTGAAAAAAAGGAAAAGGAAAATGTGAAAATATTGACAAAAAGATGAAGGTATATATTATCATTACGATGTAAAGGCCATTTGAGTTGTACTTATTGTACACCAGAGCATCTTACAAACAATGAGAAGAACATAGAAACACACTTTGCTTATGAAGATGGTGATTCTGATTATGGCCATATGGATGCTACTCATCTTGATATTGTTATTTTCTTTGCTAAAGCAAATGGAAGCATTGATCACCTCATTGATTATGAGAGTGTTAAAAAAAAATTTCATATTGATATTTACGTTTATATGAAAAACGAATGTTTGCACTAGTACCAAAAGAATGTGCCTTATTGATTGTGCAACAACTTATACAATTCTCAAGAGTAATAAATTTTTCTCTTGTTTGATAATGTGAGACATCGATGTTAGTATTATTTATAGTACTACAAATATATTTGAAGACTCTAGAAGAGCTATTATACTTCTACCAAGAAGTTGAATAGAAACTTATTAAGTTTCAATGATATTTGTCTAAATGGATATTATATTGAGACAAACAATGAAAAAGATATGAAATATCTTTATATCTCTATGATTGAGTTGAAAAAGAAAGTGTATTGGAGAAATTATCAACATTCTCTTATAGTTTGTACTACAAGTTTATTAGTACAATTTAAATGCATGTCATGGTAAACCAGAAGTTTACAAATCAAAATGATTACCTTGTTTGACATGATTAGTTATTATGATGCGAAAAAAAAAGGGTTGAAAAACTCATGTGAACACGTTTGAAGCGTGGTAGACCTATTGGTTCCAAAGATAAAAACTCTTGAATGAGAAATGGGGCTAATATGCAAAATAACCTAATCGAAAAGGTTGAAATCCCAAAAGATTCATTTGACATAATTAATGGTTCAGTTCCAGAAGAACCTCAGGTACCTGAAATGGTTGAAAATGATGAGATCTCAATAAATTATGTCATGAATCATATAATATGAAACCAAAATGAAGTTAACATTGACGAAACTTTTACTTATAACATAGCGATGAATGCTATGAATGACAATGAGGATCAATAAGCAATGATCAACAAAAGATTGTCGACAAGGAAAAGATTGGCCAAAATGAAAATATGCAAAGAAGCATAATTATATTTGTTTGCTAAACGAAAGGTTTTTGGACGTGTAGTTCGCACTCCTGAAGTTGTGAAACCCATTGGGTACATATGGATTTTTGCGCAAAAATCAAATTAAAAATGATGAAATTGTTAGATACAAAGCATAATTGGTTGCTCAAGGTTATTCACAAAACCTTGTATTGATTAGTGAAAAAACATGTTCACTAGTATTGAATGCAACAACATTGCAATATTCGATTATCCTAGTTGCACAACAAGGTTTGCATTTACATCTAATGGATGATGTTACAACCTATTCGTACGGTTCTTTTGAGAATCATATTTATATGAAAATCCCTGAAGGATTTTATTTGCCCAACAAGACAAATTCTAAAGAGGGTTATTCAATAAAATTGAACATGCTCTTTTATTGATTAAAGCAAGAATGTGTGTGGTATAACCATCTTATTGAGTTCTTATTAAAATAAGGATATGGAAATGATCCTTTTTGTCCTTGTATTTATATGAAAATATTAGAAAATCAATTTGCCATAATTATTGTTTATGTAGATGACATAAACGTCGTTGGAATTCCTAATGAGTTCACAAAGGCAATTGATTACTCAAAGAAATAATTTGAGATGAATGATCTTTGAAGGGCAAAGTCTTATTTGAAATTAGAAATTGAGTATTTAAATAAAGGTGTTTTTATACATCAAGAAGCTTATATAATTAAAGTGCTTAAAATGTTCTAAATGGACAAGTCATGTCCATTATGCACTCCAATAGTTGTGAGGTCGTTAGATGTTGATAAAGACTCTTCTTAGACCTCAAGAAAATGATGAAGATCTTCTTGGTCTAGAAGCACCATATCTTAGTGTCATAGAAACACTAATGTATCTTGCTAATTATACTCGATCTAATATTGCATTTGTTGTAAATTTGTTAAGCAAGATATAGTTCTTCAACTACAAGAAGAAAATGGTTTGGAGTAAAACATATACTTCGTTACTTTAAGGGTACTACGAATATGAGCTTATTCCATCCAAATGATTCAGATTCAGACCAATGGGTTATGGATATGCATGTTATTGTACATATTCTTACAATGTCACAATGGTTGATCACAAACAAGATGTTTGTTCACATGTGGTAGCACAATGGTTTCATGAAGGTATATGAAACAAACCATAGTAGCAACATCGTCTAATCATACAAAATTACGAGGAAAGTTGTGAATATGTTTGGTTAAGGTTTATAATTCAACATGTGCAAGAAACTTGTGACTATCCCCGAGAAAGATGGAATCAACAACCATATATGAAGACAATAATGTATTGTTCAATTGAAAGGATGATATAGATATCCAAAAATTCGTTCATCTGAAAATATGACAAGTCTATTTGTAAAGTTTTTGCCAAGAAAAACTTTTGAGCAAATGACTCACAAATTCGGACTTTGTCGCCTTAATGATGTAAGTTTACATGAGGGGGAGAAATATAATATGTGATGAACAATATTGTATTAAAGAATACAGAATGTTGTACTCTTTTTCCTTCACTACATTTTTTTATCCTAAAGGGTTTTTCCTAGTAAGGTTTTAACGAGGCACATTCTTTATCAATAGATACTCAAGGGGGAGTGTTATGAATTAATGATTGTCCATTGATTTGACATATTTACTCATATGATTCATTACTCTTTATGGTAAATATTTGTATTAACTAAGTTGATTTGTTTCCTTTATGGATTACATATTGTATCTATAAATAGGACTCTTCCTATCAATAATAATACATAGATGAGTTGCTCCCTATTCTCTCTTGTTTCTTCTCTTCTCTATTATCTATTATTCTCTCTATTATTCACTTTATTTTATAACAATTATTACTTAATTATAAATTATCGTAATTTTATTTTCAAATTATTTAAGGATTTTTTTTAATTTATTTTCTTTTTTTTTTCGTTTTAAAATTAATAATTTAATCCTTCATATTCAATTCACTTGTCTTATTTTAATATTATTATTCTTTATCTCAAAGCATAAGACTCAAAAGCCCCAATACTCAAAGGAGTTTACACAAATTGTGGGAACCCAAAATTCTCAACCCCTGTTATCTTCTCACTCTCTGCCACCCACTCCACTGAACTCCATTACTCTTCACAGCACCCCCTTCTCTCTTCTTTTCCTCTACATTCTCTCTACCTAAAAGAGAAGTCTGAACTTACTTTTCATCCATTTCAGAGTCCAGACCTGAGGCTAGCTCATGATCCCCTATCCCAACTACAATTCCCCTCCTCCATGTAAGTTGTACCTAACCTTTTCATTTTTTTTTCTTCTTCAATTCGAAATTTGTAAAGACTCCCTTGCTGTTGAGTCAATTTTGAGAACCAACAATCATTCTCATTCTCTGAACCTGCATTTCCAGCTCATTAGGTTGTACAATTGAGGAGCTCTTGGTTGAAAGGAATTCTAACTAGTTAAAAACCCTATAGAGGTAAGGGAAGCTAACCCTTTCTTTAAATTTTCTAGATGATCCGTGAATAAGCTTGAATTGCATGTTTAAATTTATGAATTGACGCATGGTTTGTGTGATTTTGGTGAGTAATTGAATGATGTTAAAAGGAAACTGACTTGCTGCATGAAGGAACAGGTTCGTGTCCTGATATTTTCGCCTAGGCGAGTAACGCTCACCTAAGCGAAAATACCATGAAACGCACCTTTGTTCCTGCGCGAAGCCTCGCCTAGGCGAGCTGGGGTCGCCTGAGCGAGATCACGATCTCGTCTGGGCGAACCAGCCTAGCCTGAGCAAGGGTTCGCCCAGTTTTCTCTTTTTGCCATTGTTGGTGTCTCGCCTAGGCGAGACTGACTCGCCTGAGCGAGATAACCTCTCGCCTAGGCCAGACTTTCTAGCCTGAGCGAGAGGTACTACAGTAGTAGTGTTTCAAATCTGTTTTCCTTGGTACAAATATATGTTTTAAAGCATCTTTGTGCAATTTAGACTCTGTATGATTGGAATGCTACCATTGATGTATAGAATGATTTAATTGGATGAATGTAAGTATGAAGAGATGAAGTTTGAATGGAATTTCAAGGGGAATCCAAGTAGAAATTGTAGTGTGTGTAAGGATGTAAGGAATCTATAATGGTTGGTATCCTAAAACTCCAATAATCGTTCAAGCTCAGATAGAGTAGAATGGATTATGTCGTGAGGAGTAGCAGGAGGTCCTCGTCGTCGGACTTGATCAAGTCTTAGACGTGGAGGGGACTTACCCTGGGAACGGTCGGGTGAATACCCCATGTGTCCAGACTCTGCAGAGTCTGGGAACCGTTACAGGTGCAAGCCACCAAGAGCTCCAACGTCACTTACACAATCCGAATATCGAGTCTATGATTTATGATTGAATTACATGCTATAAATGACATCTTAAATTGCGAAGTGTGTTGATATTTGTTTCTTTCAGTTAGCTTACCCTTCTTGTTGTGTGTCTGATTTTGCATATTACCCCTTTGCAATGATCACCTATGTTTGGTGGGAGCAGAGCTGAAACCAGATGGAGACGCTTCCTCTTGAGCAGAAGTTGGAGTTTGGCAAGGAGTGCCACTATAATTAGACTTTTACTGTACATTTTGAGGTCTTGGGTGTAGTCTAGCATCCCTTCTACCCACCCTTACCTGATGTATATGAGTTCATAGATGTATCAGGGTGGAGGACTGTACTAGATATGTTTATTCTACGTCTGTATGTTTGCTCCTACTATCTGCTATGTTTGATCGATCATAATATAATGTTTTGTTTGATAGTATGGAAAACTATTAAATGGGATGTTACACAAATAATAAAGACGACTACTTATAAGTTACAAAAATATCAATTATTAACAATATTAATATTATTAAATAAATATTATCAACTTAATATTAATAATATTTAACTTGAATTTAATTAAAGTAATTTTAACTCAGTCTCGTTAAAAATATTTCGATTAAAATATCTTCGTTTCGATCTCAAACCAAAATATAGTTAATATGATTATTCTTTTCCACCTTTTTCATGATAATCCCAACTCCATATTAATAATTTTAAAGATTAATATTAATGACTAATACAATGAAGAAAACGTAGAGACTAACTTAATAATGTAACAATTAATTTACAAAACATCAGATTACTGATTAGTTCATTTCATAATCTATATGTTGAGCAACATAATATATATATATATATATATATATATATATATATATATAAAAGATTCCAAAGACATATGTAATTGAGTTAAATTTTTATCATAACCTCTATCTTTGTAGAGACCATTGTATTCTGATCATGGACAAAGTTCTTTATGTAGAAAAGAAAACAAGAATTCAGACTCTCATATTATGTAGAAAACAAAGAAATAAAAAAAAAAGAATTATATATTATTGAGTATGTATAAAATATTACAAGATGTTTTACAAAACTAACTAATCCTAAGAATAAAAAATAAATGGATCTAAAACATCAATATATGCTAACAATTTTCTATACTGTACCATCTTAAACACTACCTCTTATCCCGTTTCTTTATAGTAAGAAATTTCCTTTTAACTCTCACTTACTAAATATCATTATTTATATGAATCTGAGTTTTTAGTAGATTTTTGATGATATCATTATAAAATATCTACTCAAATACATATACTGATAGTATATGATAGTATACAGTATGACCATTAATGTTAAAAACTACTTCAAACTTTAATTCACAAACTAGTTATAATTTTTCTTAATAATAGAGTTTATTAAATACTAATAATTTTTAATTTATAAAATTGTGTGTAACTTAATCAAAATATATAATAAATATTCTTTTAAATATAAATTTAATTGTTATTTAATAATTTTCTTGTAATATATAAAATCAAATATTTGCTTTATGAACAAATAAAACAAAAATTGTTCATATTAGAATTTTTTATATTTTATGAGTTTTTTTTACAAATTTGTTAAAAAATTGACAGTAATTTCTTACAATTTTTTTTATAATCAAATTTGTTAATATTTTTTATAAAAAAAATTTCAAAATAAAATTAATAGAAAATATAAGTTTTTTTAATAATACTCAAAAGGACAATTGAATCTATATGAAAAGTACAGTTTCACACAAGACTTTAGGGGTAAAAATCTCATTATAACTCAAAATAATGTTTCCAAAAGAGAGCATTGTAATACAATAATGCAGATGTTACAACTCAAGCCTTAAGTTATCCTATAGAAAATTATTTGTGCATTATAATCAAAGGCATCATAAATTAAAAAAAAAAATCTGTGTAGTTGCATTGTATGGTAGTTTGAAATATATCTTTTTATCGTCAAATAAAAATATATATTAATGATAAATCACTTAAGATGTTTTAACCATTTAAAAAAAAAAAAAAACTAGTTCATCAATTACAAATTCAACAAATTTTGCATATAGCTTTAGCTACCAAGATCATTTTCATCTTTCTATAAATTTTCACAAAGAGTTGTGTATATTTTATCCTATACATAGAGGCTAAGTGAATACATGAGGATATTATTTTACTCATTCTTATTCTATTTAGCTCTCATCCACAATATATCAACCTGTCACAAGTTACAAATACTCTTCTTGCATATTTAACATGAATGTAGAGTCAGTGGTTCCAATAAATTCTCAGATAAATCTCTTCCTGCACCTACTCTACAAATAGCTCATCAAAACATAATTATAAAGTGATTATTCTGTAAATAGAAAGCTGAAAATCATACATACAAAAAAAAAACAAGCACTCTCTAAACCGTAAAGTTTAGGATATAAGTTAGAAACACATAGTAGGTAGCCTATTATTGTCCCTAACACAATAAAGCAAAAAGGATAATGGATTTTTAAGCTATGGACCTTAAACACAGTATGAAACATAGACATCAATCAGAAAATAAAAAATTTACATATTTGTGCAGAAAAAATACTGCAAACAACATTATTTATCATATTGTGAACTTGATAAGATCTTTTTTATGATTGAAATTTTAAATTAAAGATGATACCTTTTCATATGAAAATATAAATTACCTCATATATTTTAAAAAGTACTTACCAATGTACTAGTTGAGAAATGTGTTTTTGTTACTAAAAGGGACCAGAAAAGTTCTCTGAGTGGTTGTGCATGTTGCACACTCATTGCCCTAATCCTTTTGGTGCAAGTTGAAGCTTTTGAGTTACACTTTTTAGTAACAGAGACATATATTATATCCACTCCTTAATGTTTAATTCCCTTTTACTGTGTGGCTAGTTCTTTTTGAACAGATTACTAAGTTAAAAAAACAGTAGATATTTATTGTCGCAGTTGGATAATAGAGGACAAAAATAAAGGATATGTGGGTCTTCAAACTATATTTGTCTTCTGGAAGTGCTTAATTGGAAGTGGCAAGAATGCAAAAACCTTTTCACTAACTCAATCTTATATGGTATTTAGTTATTAGAAATGTTTTCATCATATCATATAAGTTAAAGTTGCTTTAAATATCAATATCAAAATTCAACTAAAATGTTTGCCAACAATTGTACCATTAAGAAAATATTTTTCTTGACTCAGTTTATGTGTAGGTTAAAAGACTGTGTAACCAGTAATAACTTTTTTTTTTTTATGAACAATATTGAGAATTAAACTCCTAAATCTTAGTTTTAATATTAATTGTGAAATCGAGTAAGTATTATTAGATTTTAGGAAATAATTCTTTCTACCATAAGACAGTTCAAATAACACAATTGGATTATAAGTTAATATACTTAATTTTCTAAATAGCAGTATGCAAAAATCTAATTAAAGTTAATATTTTTTGCTAATGAAGCTGCATAATTAAAATTGTCATTATAAACCAATATAAATAAAATTAGACTATGATATACGTTAAGCTCTTTTAAAATTAGTTGATGTTTTCAAAATTCGAGACAATTAGAAATTATTCTGACTAAAAAAACACCTAGTTTACTGCAGAGATCAGAGATCATTTTCATCCACGAAAAAAAAATTAAAACCAGTTTAAAATAAAACTCAATTTTAAACCTAGAAAAATCCAATTCTATTCGACCCAATATATATATGTTGATAATGCTGAAAAATTGACGAATTACGGACAAAAGAGTATTTCTTGAGACGTGCAGATTCACCATTTTTAAAGACTTTTCAGCGGTGTGTTGAGCAAGTCCCCTAAGGATGTAACAGGATCTTTCTGGATTTTTCGAGGATATCAGAACTAGCAAGAAAATACTTCTCTGAGAGAAAGTAACCTAAGACAGTATAATAAAATAAGAGAGGAGATAGAAAAGAGCCAAGAGAATTGAAAATGTGTCTTTTAGGAGAGCACTAGACAACCTATTTATAGGTGCAAATGAGGGTTGTGATGTGCTAAAGATCTCATGGCCACCTAGGATAATTGTAACACCTCCACAATAACTTCACAACGGTCAACAATCAACAAATGTTGTAACTGCTTTTTGAAAATAAAACAAAACATATTGCCATAAAGTTAATGGCCAAAATCAAAATTGATGCAATGGAAGTGATAAAGCACAACAACAACGGTCGTGTGTATATATATATTAAAACCATCGTGTTTACAACAATCTCCTACATATTGCAAAAGATAAGAAAGAAGACCGAAGAAAATTTTAGGTTTGATATAAGATGTAATGCATCAGAGCTTGTATAACAAGCTATATGAATCAGTCTTAGATTGAGAAACTTAACACACAATGTAGATGGTATAACAAGCTATATGAACCAAAACACTTAGTGTGTGCTTAATAGGCTATGTGCATGTCCGGTATTCATGAGTGCTCTAGAGATCATGCCAAGATCTCATACAAGTGACCTCACTTGATATTCATATAGGTGATTTCATCAAGTGTATGCTGCAAATCATACCTCACCCATAAGGGATATGAAAATCATTAAAAACTTTGTTTAAATTGAAATTCTTACACCTCATAGAATTTTAATTACAAAGTTTAACCTCTCAATAATACAGTTTCTAGCACTTCCACACAGACACACACACCATAGAAATGAACATAGTTGATTTAAAATCAATTTATTGCTATCAAAACTAACAAGTGACTTGTTCTTACCCTATGAATCTTATTCATGGGATCTCCAATCACAAAGGTTGGGTTACCGTTACTTGTTTGTTTGCATGTGAATACAGAGATCTAGTGGAGTATTCATGTCTGAATCAGAGATCTAGTTAGTATCATTGTACCCTTCTAGTACAGTGGGAAATCCATTATATTCAGTGGTATAATCCATTGAACCCGTAAGTATCTCATAAGTCTTGCAAGTGCATCTCAATATTCCTAATTATAATATTAAGTGTATCTTCTCGGTCTACCTACTGCATAAAAAAAACCTGGTCTAGAAAAGAGCATCAAAGACATTAAGCTTCCAATTATTTTGGCATACTGAAGTTGAGAAGATAATTATCTCTATTTTTTCTTAATTAGAATTAGTATCATAAGGGATATGAAGTCAGAATTTATACTATCTTCCTTCATTATTATTCTAGCTTCTAAAATCACATTGCCTTCATCTAGAAACAACTCATATTTCAAATTAGATTCTAGAAACTAGTTCTAAAGACTATCCCATTGCATATATATATATATATATATATATATATATATATATATATATATATATATATATATATATATATATCAATCATTAGTATATCATATACACATATATGATGACACATTCTCTACAAATATTAAATATCATTAGGTAAAAAGCCACAACAAATAATTATTTTCTTTTCCTTTAAAATGGAGGTTAAATTCACTCAATTTGTTTTTTTAATTTTCTCCAAATAATAGAGTAAAATTACTTCCACCCCCACATTCATAAATATTTAAGATCGGTAAATGAAAAAAGTACTTGGTCATGCCCATCTTCATTTGTGAGTAGGGAGTATACAAACAACTACTCATGTATATCTAATAATGGTCCACTGCATCATGTCAAGATCGGCTTTCAGTCTACCTCCACATGATTTCTGGTTCTTTCATGTGAGAGACAACTTATTCAAAAAACACAAGAAAAAAAATCGTTCTTCTCTCCAAAGTCCATAGCGTAAGCCAATAAGTCCTTAAAATTATAGGAAAACTAACGAATCACGAACAAAAGAACACTTTCTGAGACGTGTAAATTTACTGTCCTTAAAGACTTATCTGCGGATTTATTTTCCGAGAGTCTAAAAACTATCAAGAAAATACTCTTCTTCATAAAAGAAGTAACCCAAAACAGTATAAAAAAATCAAAGAAGAGACAAAGCAAGGAGAATTGAGAAGGTGTCTTTTAGGAGTGGTGATACTAAAAATAACTAAACATATAAGTTTTAAGTTTTGTCTTATTAATAGATTAATTTGACCTATTCATATACTTAATCAACATTAGTTTGTGGAAGATTCAGTAGATATATTTCAATATCTGATACCTTTAAATAAACCTTTTAGTAAATATTTTCAGACAAGAAAAAAAAAGGTACTTAAAGAAACTAATTTTTTCATAAATTAAAATTAACTTAAATGCATAAATTAAAAAAATTATATGAAAAAATTCCTACGTATTAACCTATGCATGAACTAATTATAATTTATACAAAACCATTTTAATTCAGGGAGAAGCTTATTTACTTTTTCTTCTTATCCTAAAAATGTTTGTGGGGACTTTTCCCAACATACAAAAATCTTAATTATATATATGATAAGAGCAAGTTGCATGTACATATAATGCAACCCCCATTTATCATTCTCTCTGCAATTTATCTTCTATATGTTCTGGGGTCAGACCACACACGGAATCAATTATTGAAATTTTATATGTATCACTGTCTCCATCAATCTCATAAAGCATATTTTTCTTGTTTTTCTATCAATTTTTTCCCTATTATTTCTTCTATTATGCATGAACAAGTGAGTGATTTGGATATAACTCTAAAAAGACAGCTTTTGTTTTCATTTTTTGGGACATCGAAGTCCCTTTTGTGTTTGGAAAAAATTGATGTGCAGATAATGAAAATGAAGGAATGAAATCTTATTTGTGGAACATACTAAAACTTTCTTATAATTATAAGGAGATTAATGAAATCTCCAACTAAGTTTAATTATGTTTCAATTTTCATGTTTCACTGTATTTTAAACTTTTAAACAATCATTCTACAATATATATTTTAATAATTAGGCGGAGTCTGTTAATTCAATATGTATGACATTTAAAAAAAAAAACACTTTCTTTGATTTAAATTATGTTTCTAATAAACTTATGAAAAGGGTTATAATTTGTGGAGCGTTTGAACTTGAATTAAATGAGACAATTTAAATCATAAAATCTCGTTTTGAAAATGTTGCTTCTAGATTTCACCGACCAAAATTGATGTGTTGCAAATGGTGAAAAAACAAACAAATTCATTAAATATGGAAGTAGACAACCGTTTGGTAGTGAGGTCCCATTGGGACCCTTTGTGATGAAAATCCATTAATGAGGTGAAAAAGAAAAGTCTTCTCTTTTAGTTTAATCTTCGTGCTCGCTATTAGGGTTCCTTGTAATAATCTCGTGCTTCTTCTGTATTGAGATTTTCAGCTCTTAAATATGCTCTTGGAGTTGTCTTGCTCATTCGCTTAAGGGTCGGGGTCGTTTTGACTAGCTCTTTCCAGGTAAAGGAAGCTAGGGTTTATTTTTTTAAAGTTATTTTGTCAATTTTTGGTATGTTGTATGGTTGTGATGCTTGAATGAGGTTGTTGGTCAAATAAAAATGTATGGTGTGCAAGTATGTTTGATTGATGTGGCGCTACTCTTTTTCTGCACTGCACACTTTTCGTAAAATGAAGATTTCTACTACATTAACCGTTGGATTGAGCTGAAATTTTATCAGCTTATCCTTAACACATAATTCTTGACTTTTACCGGTCGGATCTTTAATTGGAGCTCTGTAGTGAGAGCAATTTTTATCGCAAGGTCACTGAATTTGTGTTGTTGACAACACTGCACACTTTTCGTAAAATGAAAGTTACTACTTCGTTAACCGTTGGATCGAGCTGATATTTTAACAGTGGATTCTTAACACATAGCTTTTAACTTTGACCTGTCCGATCTTGAATCAGAGCTCTGTAGTGAGAGCAGTTTTTATCGCAAGATCTTTGTAGTTTGGTTGTTTCTCTGATCTTGAATGGTTATTACTGGCTTGAATCTAATTGTTATATTAAAAGCATGTGATAAATGATTATGCATGAGTGATGTGATTCATGGATTGTGGATGATGGGTTTGGTATGAACTTGGCATGTGATTTAAATGAGATGGTTGGTATCAAGGAGACATGGTATTGATATGAAATACAAATATATATTCACTGTTTGGGAAGGATGAGTTGGTATGGATTCAACATTTGGTTATGAATGAGAATGGGTTGTAAAGGTTGGTATTGCATCCTGACACTCTAAGGAGTCAGTTAGTCTCACTTAGAGCGGATTGACTCTTGTGGTGAGAGTAGCAGGAGGTCTGAAATTCATTAAGGGTTAACCTTGTGTGTGAGGGAATTGATTCATTGTAACACTTGTAACACCGTAACACATAGCTCAGGGGTGAGCATCTCAGGGGTGAGCAGAGGTATCCACCACAAGTGCGAGCATCCGCTGAATCCGACCAGATTATATGTATCCGGATGAGTCGAGTCGAGTCTTAGTGTATTGATTGGGAGGTCATAACATGCTTGGATGATGTACGTATATTGAACTGTGAAAGTATATCTGATTGCATGATAAAATCTTTTTGGCTCTAGATTACCCTTTTGCTTGTTTGATTGCTTTGTATGTTGTTCTTCTACCATTGCGATGATCATTAATTTATTGATGGGAGCAGATGCGATAGGTACTCAAGGTCAACAGAGAAGGGATGGTTCCACTGCACAGTCTACCCGTGCTGGACTTCATGTCTCTTTGGGCTTTTCTTTAGGGCGAAGGCCCGTGTATTATATTGCTCCTAAGGCTTTATGTCGAATACTGACTATCTCTTACTCCTTTTGGGTTGTAAGCATTGTAGTGAGCTTTAGTATTTCCTTTTAAGTACCTTGGATAACTGTAAGTAGGGATGGCAACGGGGCTGGAACGAGTTTCACTATCCCATACCCATCCCCGTAAAAAAAATTTCATCCTCATCCTCATACCCAAACCCAACGGGTATTAAACTTTTTTCCCATCCCCATCCCTACCGGGTAACGGGTATAATCTCGTACCCAAACCCGTACCCGTTTTCTAACTACTTCAATATTAATTCTTATAAAAGAAAAAAATTACGGTAAAGGAAACATAATATTATTAAATATTCATTATTAGGAGGATGATTGTTTCTTTCATATCAAATACTTTGAAATAAATTATAATTGTTTACATTTTATATTAGAATATCAAATAAAATTTCATGAGAACCAAATCATTTATTAAATTTGCAAACTACAAACATTAATGAAACTTAGTTGATAAAATTAAAAAGTATTTAAAAAAAATATATAAAAGAAAAACAAATATTCAAATTAAAATATATTTTAAATGTTTTTTTACTTCAATTTTTTAAATTCTAATGAATATCTTTTTTATACACTAATAAAAGTTAGGTTAAATTATACATTTGGTTCCCATTTTCGTAGCAAAATATCAATTTGGTCCTTTTATTTTTTTTATCTCAATTTGGTCCCTATGTTGGGAAGTTTGATGCAATCAAGTCCTTTCTGGCAGTGGTATAATAACGGTGTTAAATGGGTTACCACGTGTCAGTTCTTGGGTTTTTTGAATTTTTTTTGAATTTATTTATTTATTTTTTAATTTTTTTTAAAAAAATTAAAAATTTGCCACGTGTCAAGCTGACATCGTGCCATGTGTTACTATTATGTCAGGTGTCATTTCATTTTCCTATTCTCAATTTGGTACCAGTATTTTAATTTTTGTCTCAATTTAGTCTCATTTTTTGTAAAAATTGTACAATTTTGTCCTCTCTAAATTAAAACCAAATTTAATTTCTATATAAATGTACACAAATATTTCTGTCAAAATTAATATTTCAAGTAAATATTTTTAACAAGATTAAGTTTATTTTAATTTATATTTTACATTAAACTTTATTTAAAATTATTTTAATAGAAAATAATGCTAATAACAAAAAAAATTCATAAATTGTATTGATATTTTATTACATCATATTTTAATATTGTTTTTTATTTGAATTTATATTTCAAATAATTGCATATTTTTAAAATGTGTGAAATGCAATGATTTCTATACAAATGTTTTAGTTGGTGTAAAAATAACAATTATATAATTTTTTTTAAAAATAACTAGTTTATGTAACAATAAAAAACAAATAAATTAAAAATTTGAAAAATATTTTAAGTAAAATTGAATGTGAAACAAATTTAAATAAACTTAATTTTCTTGAAAATATATAATAAAAATATCAATTTGAACAAAAACATCAAATTTAATAAAAATATTTGTATAATATTTATATAAAAGTTTTTTTTTCTATTTGGAGGGGGACGAAATTGCACATTTTTTACAAAAATTGGGATTAAATTGAGACAAAAATTAAAATACAGGGACCAAATCGAGAATGAGAAAATGACACCTGGCATAATAGTGACACGTGGCATTGTCACTGCCGTGTGGCACGATCTTAGCTTGACACGTGACAAAATTTTTAATTTTTTTAAAAATTTAAAAGAAAAAATCAAAAGAAAAAAAAATCAAAAAATCCAGAAATTGACACGTGACACCCCATTTAACGTTGTTACAACACCACTAACGAAAAAGACTTGATTGCATCAAACTTTTCAAAATAGGGACCAAATTGAGATAAAAAAAATAAAGGGACCAAATTGATATTTTGCTACGAAAATGGAGATCGAAGACATAATTTAACCTAAAAGTTATAATATATCACTGCTCAAAATGAGACAAAGAACAAATAATAAACATAATAATAAAATTTTAACTTAGATTTTGTATCTTTTGAACTCCAATATATGTTGGATAGTGAAAAAAAATATTCATGGCAATTACATTAAATTTTTATATTATATAAACAAAAGTTATTTATATAATTAATGTGAAAAAATTACAATATGATTGATAATGAGTTAGAAAATAAAAAATAATTAGATAGAATATATCGAAATATTATTTTACATGATGAAAATAAACAATAAAAAATGTTAAAAGTTTACAAATGTGTGTCTAAGAAATAATTTGAGAGATTGTTGAAAGAAATCACACAAAAGAAATCAAATGTATAATCAAGGGTATAATAAGATGAAAAATACCTTAGAGATCTAAGAAAAATTTTCAAATATCAACATACATACTCAATGGTTGAAAAATAACGAAAATTATTTTAATGAAACAAAAGTGTTCTTCAACTTAAACAAAAATCAATAATAATAATAAGTAAAGATTTTTTTTTATATTACATTAATTTGAGAGTATTAAACATATTGTCATGTGAAAGAAAAATATATAATAAATAAAAATATTAAAAAATTATAGAAATATTCAAATGTGAGGCATAACAATTTTTTAATTGACATACACCATTTTAACATAATGACATAAAGGTTATGATAAGATGAAAAATATATTGGAGATGCGAATGAGTTTCATGACAAAACAACTAATTAGAAGAAATAAAAAATAAAAAGTATATATATATATGATTATTTAATTAATTGTGAATATTTTAATAATTTAAACAGGGACGGAGATATGACGGGGACGAGTATTATGGTGGGGATATATACATCCCCGTACTCATCCCCATACCCAATTGAAAAAGTCGAGAGATTCCCCATACTCGTACCTATACCCAGTAAATGCGGAGATTCTCCGTCAAAACGAGGACGGGTTCGGGCAATACCCACGGGGATGGGTTTATTTGCCATCTCTAACTGTAAGGAGTGACTTTGTACTCCGCAACTTGCTCTTTATATTATTCAGTGTAAGATTTCATTTAGTTATGTTATTATTTAAATGGGATGTTACATGATTAAATTGTCTAATGTGCATTCAGGTATTATCTATTCTATTAAAATGAAAATGTAATCAACTTAACACTAGTGCAGTAAGGATTTTTAGCTCCGGTTGTTTTTTGTATTCTGCCTCGGTTCCAGAACCGAGGCATATTGGGACGAGACCAAAAGGGGTGGCTTTTGGCCTCGGGTCTCTATAACCGAAGCCATAGATTCATTTTTCTGCCTCGGGTCTCTAGAACCGAAGTCATAGAGCAACATAGTCCCATCTGTTCCTTTCGTCACTGTGACACCACCGTCGAAATCAGCGGCAACCATATTGGCGACCACTGTAAACACACAACAAAAATCGTCAGGAACAGTGTGCACCACCTGTAGAAAACCAAAACCAGCGAAATGTAGGTGCGAAACCCTCGTGTGAAGAACACTACACATCGCGTCTGAGCCATTGTCGCCTCCACCGTCACGAGAAGACGCAACCACCGCTACGAATCCTTTACCTGCAGATGAAACCAGAATAAGAAGTTGTAACACAAAGCGAGACCTGCAAAACCCAAAACAGAGGTTGTTTGCGTTGCGAAACCAGGCCGCCTCGACGAACCACCATGTTGCAAAGCAGACGTTGCCGGTCACCACCCTCGTTGAAGCTGCTGCCATGAACGAAGAAGAGGGAGGTCGCGTACCGAAGCAGTGGCTGCATAGGAGTTCGCAGAAGTAGAGGTCGTCGTCCTCGAGATCGAAAGAGAGAGAGAGAGAGAGAGAGAGAGAGAGAGAGAGAGAGAGAGAAATTCGCACAGAGAAAAGAGAGTTGGGGAGACGATGAATAGTGATTAGGACTCACGAATTGGGAATTTTAACAGATTTTATGACCTCGATTCAGTTAATAACCGAGGCCAAAAGCTTGATGCTGGTGGCATTTTTGAAAATTTGAAAGCTGATGTTGCCTTTATGGCCTCAGTTCAGTTAATAATCGGGGCCAAAAGCCCATTTATTGCCTCGGTCCTTAAAGACCCGAGGCCAAAAGCCATTTTTGAAAATTTGAAAGCTGATGCTGTCTAATATGCTTCGATTTAGTTGTAACCGGGGCCAAAAGTCCATTTACTGCACCGGTTTATAAAGACCCGAGGCAATATAGTTGGACGAAATTGCAAAAATGCCACCGTCTCCTTATAGGCTTCGGTTTGGCGGTAACCGACGCCTATAAAGCGAAGTAAAATGTCAAATCTGCACTAGTGTAAGTCATCTCCAACAAATTCAATTCAAATTTCAATAAGCCATCTTTTATAAACATATAAAAAAACATAAAATTAGAAATAATAGTATTAGGGATTTGTTGTAGAGATATAAAAGTAGAACAATTATATAAAGATAAATTAATTACTTAGTTCATCCATAGTTAATTTTTTTTATTGATTATGACATGATTATCATTCATTCAATCTCTCTAAATTGATATGAATTAACAAAAATAAACATCAATTAATTCATTAATTTTCTTACCGTTCATATGACATTTTATTCTTTCATCTCTTAAATTATCTCTTAAATTAAGCAAACAAAAAGTTATTAGAGTTAAAAAAACTATAATTGAGTTATTAACAAATGTTCTAACACAATCCTAAGAGTATACAAATTTAATTTATAAATGATCCATCAAATCGTTTAAATTAGACTGTTTAATTATGCTTGTCTGTTGATCCAATCTAATGAGGACCGTCTATCTAGATCGTCTATTTCCTACCAATATTTTAAAAGCCTAGTTCATTTCAATTGGACAAATTTAAAGTTAAAATAATAAATTTAAAATTTAATTATAATTAAAAAGGTTATAATTAAGTATTATAGATATTATTATTAAAAATTTGTAAATAATCAATTATTATTATTAAAAATTATTAATTTTAATGAAGTTATACGTTTCTGGAAATTGTAACGGTTGCTAAATGTGTTACGGTTTATCATTGTGTAGGCACAGTTAATTATTGGTAACTCTTGGAGCAACGATACTTGCAGTATATTGAACCTCTAGAATTTTCTAGCCTTTTGAAAATCCCTGTTACTTTGTTGTACGATCTCAGTTACTTTTGTAAAATCACTATTAAAAATTCAACAAACTTTTTAAAAAATTATGAAAGAAAAGACTTTTTCATATTATATTTTTTTAAGTTTAATCGGTAAATAACTTCTTCTTAAGATTATAAAATTTATAAATATTTTTTACAAAATTTATTATAAAATATTTTAAAAAAAAATTAACAATAATTTTTTACAAATATTTTTCATAACAAAATTTATATGTACTTTTTTAGAAAAATTAAAATAAAATTTCACAAAAAATTATAAATTTTTTTAATAGTTAATCTATATTATTACTTCCCGCAGTTTATGAAATCTGATGTAATTCCAACTATATAAAATCCCGTTATATATCTTTAAACGAATGAAAAGTTATAGAAATTCACGTTATGACTTTTGTTGTTTTTTTTTTTAAATGTACATAAATTCTTAAACAAATGAAAAGTTATAAAAGTCAGATTTTTAAATTTTAGTATTTATAATTTGCACGTGATATTCATAAAAGAAGAAAAAAAAAGTCTACGAACAAAGTAATCACAAATTGTAAAAGTTAAAATTAGTAAATCATTATTAATTTTTTTAAGAATAAGTAAAAGGTGTAACCACTATCAATAATAGAATCACTGATAATTGTTTTTCTATTAGTAACTACATTTTTAAGGTTTAGTAAAACAAATTTATTATATCAGTAATAAATATCGATCAACAAGTCATTATATCAGTTATAAATATAAATATTAATATTAATATATGTGTTATAATTATAAAAAGCCGATAAATATTAATATGTAAGCGTTATAACTTATAATAATGAAAACCGAATTTTCAATGTACCTATATATCTTTGTATAAAAGAAATTTGAATTTATTTTAAGGTAAATTGAAATTTCAATGTAGCTAGCAATTATTTTAATATCGTTTACATGTAAAAAATTATTCTAATTTTCTAGATTTTAACTAAACTTAACGTACACATGATTAAATTTGAGAAAAAAAATTGTATAAGAAAAACTATATTTATTTATTTAAAATAAAATAACTAATTGTTTACATAAATATGAAAACTCAACTAACATATTTTTTAGTAAAATGAATAATAAATTTGTTTAAATCTTCCGTAAGCTAACTCTTCAACACTCTTAACAAAAATTAAAAAGATTTGGAGCTGACACGTGACATGTACGGTTCAAAAACGTTAACTATTTAAACATCATTAGTCAAAAGGATCAAATTGACCAAAATTTGAAAAAAATGAAGACCTAATTGAACTCAAAACGAAAAATGAGGACCAAATTGAATAAAAACAACAAAAATATGGACCAAATGTATGTTTAAGCCTAAATATTTTTTATGTCTCATATTTAAATATTTTTATTTTTTAATATTTTTATTTCTTGTATGTTTTCCTTTCTCACGTTAATGTTTAACAGTCTCAAATTAAGTGTTCAATAGCATAAACATTTCATTTACTAGATAATATAAAAAATTTATTTTATTTACTCTATTATTATTAATATTTGTTTCATTTGAAGAATTTTTTTGGTTTGTCAAAATAATTTTCGTTATTTCTCAACCATTGACTATATTGATATTTGAAAATTTCTTAGATCTCTAACGTATTTTTTATCTTATCATACCCTTAATTGTACATTTATTTATTTTTATACGATTTCATTCAATAATCTCTCAAATTATTTTCAAGACACACATTTGATCATTTTCTAAATATTTTTATTTGTTGGTTATTTGTATCATGTAGAATAAATACTATTTTGATATATTTTATATAATTATTTTTTTTCTAGCTCATTATCATATTATAATTTTGTTGCTATAATTGTATAAATAAAATTTATTTAGTATAATATAAAAAGTTAATGTAATTGCCTTGAAATTTTTTTATCACCATACAACATACATTGAAATTCAAAAGATATCCATGTTAAGATTTTATTATTATTAGTTTAATCTTTATTTTTTGCGTGATTCTTTTCAAGTGATGTATTATAATTTTTATTAGTGTATAAAAAAGATATTTATTATAATTTAAAAACTTGAAGTAAAGAGACATTTAAAATATCTTTTAATTTGAATATTTGTTTTCCTTTAATATTGTCTTAAAATTATTTGGCATTTTAATTTGAAATATATACAATTATAATTTCATTCTAAATATTTGATATCGAATAAGCAACACTCATCTTACTATTGAATATTATAATATTATGTTTCATTTACTGTAATTTTTTATTTTATAAAAATTAATTAAGGAAAATGGTATCATTGTCCATTAATTAATTAAAATTGAAACAATAAGAAAGCGGGTACGGTAGGGTATGAGTTTATACCAATTACCGGTGACAATGGAGATGAGACAAAAGTTTGATACCAGTTTAGATATGAAGATGTGGATGACTTTTTTATGTGGGGATGAATAAATGAGATATGAAAACAGTCCCATCTCGCCAAATTGCCATCCCTAACCATTATTTATTATTAATTAATATTAACAATTTAATATATATATATATATATATATATATATATATATAAAGTACTAACAGATAATTATTCATATTTATTAATTGTTAATGTAACCGTAACAATTAATAGTAATTAATATTATAAATTCAATTATTAAATACTATTAATTGATAATAATATTTTAATATATATATATATATATATATATATATATATATATATATATATATAAAGCAATATTTAATAATTAATTAGACTCGTTGATTTTTAATTTAACTGTAACCATTAATAATAATTAATAATTAAAATGACAATATTAATTAATTTTTTTAATTAATAGTAATTTATAATTTTAATTTTTAATGGTAATTGGTATTACATTAATATTGCATCCTACTTTTAGTAAAGTCTCATTGATACAAACTTTATTTTTATTTGCAGTCCGGCTATCCAAAAGTGGCACTCGACGACACCAAGTCAGTGGCCTAGCACCTAGCGACATCGTAACGGGGCTCGACTGTGTATCAGAAACAAGAATTTTGAAAAAATTGATTTTGTGCAATTGACTAATTAGACATCTTTCCTTTAATGTTCTTGATTCCAAATGGTTTCAGAGTAACTTATACTCAATCACTCAAAACACAAATCCAAACTTTTCCTCAAATCAAGACAAAACACAAATCAAGTGTCAATCAGTTCAACATACAACTCATCAACTCAACTTACCACATCACAATTAAATATCAAGATAATAATTTAACAGAAACTTAGCTTTCCTTATCTGACAAAGCGACTCCACAGACCCAAGTAACTCTAAGAACACCAAAATGCTTTTAACTCCACAAGATGCTCTATTTATATATATAAACATCACAAAAAGAACCAGGACATACCATTATGATCATTGATCAACATAGACTCAAATAGAAGATGAAAACCTCACATATAAGCAAAAAAAGTCTCACATGCAACATAAACAAAAGAAGACTAACAGAAATGGTTGAAACTTAATTTACACGAACGAAAAAATTGATTGGTCCAAATTGAAGAGCTCACTATGAGGACCACTCTTACGACCCTAGATATTCAATAAGACGAACAGAGAAAGAAAATCCTTGAAAAAAATAAAAAAACTCTAAAAAAGTAATTTCTAAAAAAGTAATTTATTTTAAAATAAAAAAACTCGTTTATAACAATTTTATTTATACCAAAATATTTTAATATTGAATAATCTAGTCAAACTATTTTTAAATCACTGTCAATTTTAAAATATCATTTTCTAAACTTTTACATTTACCCACAATTATTAGCGAGTTGTCTCTATTTAAGGTTGATATATGAATAACATGATTTTTTCCCCTATATTTTTAAACAGTAAAAAAATATTTTTTTAATAACTTTTTTTGTCGAAAATTATAAACTAAAATTAATGAAAAACTAAAAAATATAATATGTTTTTAATACTTTTATTATAATTACTAACTTCCACAATAGTTTATTAGCCTTCAAGTAATTATCGATTTTTCAACAGTTAGAATTATGTTATAAATATTAATAAGATTTTATATTCCTATTAGCTAGTGTGGAATGGTCCAATCATCCAAATTTGTGAAAAGTTGCTTAGAAACTTGTAGATTTTTTTTCTTTATTAAGCTAATGATATATATATAGGTTAAATTATGGTACATGTTTGGACCAAAATATTTCATAATACGAGAGTAAACATACTCTTCTTCTGAACACTTTATTTTCCTTATAACATTTCATTAAGAAAAAGACAACATTTTGTAAGTTCCTATTCAGATTTGCAAAATTTAAATTTTAGTTAACAATTACGAAAAAAAAATAGTAATAAGTAGTTATTTTGTAGCATATCATTGTGAAACCTAAGATCCACAAATCTCCACGTCTTCCAAATAGTTTAATGCTTTCGCTGTCCCTTCCATGGGAAGGAGTTGATAAGGCAATGATGCAGACTTTGCCAAAACAACAAGATATTTGTGTCTATACAAATAAAAATATAACTATCCATTTAATTTATATTGATAGAAATTCACTTATAAAATATATATAATTTTATATTTGTCGTCATTCAAATTTAATACAAATAATCGTAATTATATAAAATTACAATTTAATAGTTGAATCAATAAAATTTAATAAAGGATAATTATATATAATAAGAGAATTTTTTTCTTCTAAGGCAGTTTCTTTTTTCATCTTCGTAATCTCTCCTGCACATTATATAAAAAAATCATTTGAAAGTAAAAAGTAACTTTTGAATTATGTAATTGGGAAATCAAATGAGTTGTGAATTGTGCTATCAAAAGACCTTTTTTTTTTTTTTAACTTTTCTATCTTTTGAAAATCATTTTTAACTTTTGGATTAAACAATCCGAAAATTACTTTTAAATTTTAGATTATGTAATTTAAATTTAAATTTTTATTTTCTAGATTATACAAATTAAAAACGAAAAAAATGAAAAGATGATATAAAAGTGGTAGGAGAAAATTTATGGAAATACATGAAAAAACTACCTAATTTTTAATGAAAGAAATGTTCAGATGAATTGGATAAGTGATCATTCTCATTGAATAGTATTATTATAGTAGGATCTTAGGTTAGTTAAAGAATTTGCACATTGATTAGATTCACAATAAACACCATAAGATGAGAGATTTGAAGACTTTATTTTGAAATAAAGCAAAGTTTAATTTCAATAAATGCATTAAAGTTCTTACTTTCAACATCAGTTATAGTAAGAAACTCACATGAGAAGTAGCATTCAATCCATGTTGAAGTTTCATACTTTCTAATTATATCTTATTTAACATAAGTTCTATAATGAATATTAAAAAGTTTACAAAACTGGTGTTAAATAACTTCAGTAATATTATTAAGTTCTCTTTATTAACATTTTTTCTTCTTATTGTTGATATTACTTTTTTTGGTAAAAAAAGTTTTTAGTTGGAGCATTTTGAACCAAAGTAGTTCATAGTAATGCATTTTCGTACGCATATTTTTCATTTTAATTTTTTTTTTGAATCACTTGAACATAGTTTTTTGTTTTGTATACGGTTTTTAAACTTAAGAAGTATTAAGCCTAAATATAATTAAAAGTTTTAAAATCAGATCAATGTAAAAAAAAAATATTAAGTTTGATAAAAGAAAAATAAGGAGTAAAACATTTGAATCCAATTGTTTACGCATAAATCAAAGACTAATTGCAAGAGCCAAGTTGAAGAAAATGCCAAATGCTTAAAACCAGATCATAATCTTCACATTCATCACTTTCATTTTTTTCTGAAAGGGGTATTCACTTTCATATGACAAGTTTTAAAAGAAAAAAAGAAATAGAAAGTGTATGCATGATGATTACATTGTCGTAGAAAAGGTTAACCAAACTAGAAATGTTCAAAAGAAAAAAAAGGTGTCCATTCATGTAAATATTATATCAGTTTTGCTTTCTTGTTTTTGTAAGAAAACATGTTTAGATCTTTATAATATCCAAATGTTTCATTTTACAGAAAATATATCATTTTTAAACTAATTGATTTGAGATAAAAAAAAAAGTTGGAGAAAGAAATGTTTTATCCTTCTATATTATGTAAAAATGTGAAAAAGAAAGTGTAAAGGGTAAATATTCCACATGCTTAAAAAAATCAACAGTTTTCACTCGCTTCTTCTAACTTTTTCTTGTTAAATTTAGAAATTTTGCTATCATCATCAGAAATAAAATGTGTAAATTTATATTTCAATATTAAAAAGTTAAGTGGAATACCAACTCTGCATCTCTGCAACTTCAAACGTATATCAACTTTGTTTTGATGGCCAAAGGAAGAGCAAAACAATCATGTAGTGATCATATTCCTTATTTCTAAATCACAATAGGTACTTAAGCAATAAGTTTATGGTTTTTAGAAAATCATTGTATTTGTTTTTCTTAAGATTGTGTTGGAACTATGTCAAAATTATGTAAGCAGAAAAAACAATTGAATTGAACACTTCATTGATACGTATCGTACAAGTGTCAGACATGTATCGTGTTCGATATGTGTCGAACATGGACACACCATTTGTGAGGCGTCTTCAAGTTTTATAGGTTAAATTATAGTATACAAGTGAGTGTAAATTTCATCTTAAAAATCAATTCTAAAGTTGAAATAAATTTAAAGTTTACTTCTCGGCGCGCTCCCCTTTATTTCACAAGAGTTCTTACTTCAAATGACTATTTGTGAAATTGAATGAGTCATAAGTCTACATTTTAACACTTTAACATATGTTGCTACTAGTTAAATAAAAGTGGGTCAATTTCATGTTTTGTCTATATTTGGGTAACAGACTCCGTGTTTTAGAGAAGTGGCATGTAATCTTCTTCTACCTTATTGTGACGGAGCAGAAGAAAATATATGGTTTTGTTGATGCTATGTATTTAACAATTGTGTCAATGAAGTATGGAAAAATCATGTGATAGTGGAACTCAACTGAATCCTAACATTGGAATGAAGCATGAGATGGGTTGGTTGATAAGGAAGTAGTTAAAGTTACAGAAAAAACTTGGTCCTACTGAATTTTTGACAGAGTATGTGTGGTGATAGAAGTTTCTCAACTCAAGCAGGGAGAATATTTGAGGTGTGTTGGACATTAGCAGGTACTATTTTGATTTCCTCAGTTTTTCCTCTGCATTGCTGGGCCATAACACCCAATCCAGACACAAGGTAATCATCAAATAAGTTCTTACGTAAGAAACCGATTTAGATTTGGAGCCAGATCTTGCAATTCTTTCAAAGTCTTCTTCTTGGATGCAAATGATTATATGTTGCAAAAGTATTATACTTTTGGTAAATTTATATGTTGCTGATAAGGTCTACTGAATTCAATGTTTATAAGCCAAAATTAGTCAAACAATTCATATTGTACCAATGATTCAGATATCTTAATTAGACTAAAGCATTATATGTACATCAAGTTGTTATAGTAGTTTGCATATTTTACTTCAATGATGAATACACATATTGGATATATTTTCTTAGGTTTACTTACGTGTGGATGAATTTTGAGTACAAACCCGAATGCTGGATTGATATGTTTTGTGGATTGAGTGAGGTTTTAGTGAGATTTGTGGAAAGAGGTAACCTTGTAGTAGGTTTTTGTTCTCTTTTTCAATTTTTTCTGTGTTTTTTTTAATGATCGGGACAACCTTATTGTCCCAATTAATTCATATTTGTTACTATTGATAAAAAAAATCAGCAAAGTTAGGATGAATTGGAAAGTCCATTTTGGTAGGCATTTATAGGTGGGATTCCAAATTCCAGTCACAAATATGATTTCTTTAGTACTGGATCCATGCAGTTTGGAGCATTAAAAGAGTCTAAAGGGAGTACGTCTATGCTAGATCTGCTAGATAACATTAATGGTAAGGTTTAATCAAATCACTTCTCTAAATATTTGATTATATATAACTTTTATTAATCACTTTCCATTTCCATTGCTTCAGGTTACATCCATGATTGTTTAACTTTCGTATTTTACTTCTTCCTCTTCCAATCACAATTTCCTCATTTGGAAAAGTTATGAAGCTTCTAAACTCCAACTGTTTCATACAAAGATCATCAAACCTTTCCATTTATACCTTTAAGGAGACTAAACCTGAACCTTAGATATAAAGTACAAATTTTTTACTGGATTTTTTATACAGTCATTTGCCAAGCAGTAACAATACACTAATATTAATACTTCAAAAATCTTTTTTTAAAACGTTAAAATCAATGTCTATCAATCGTAGCAAAAGAACAACACAACAAAAATCCAGAAGAAAATCCAAATTGGATCAAACTTTGGCCAATAAAGCATGGATCTGGATTTCCTGCAATTGCTTTTTCCATATGCATTCAGGCTTTCTGCAGGTTGAAACGATTGAATGAAGAACAGATTACTTGTATTTTATCCCAGTAAAGCAAACTCCAAAAACACATTCAAGATCATCTAACGGCTACAATAGGCAAACTTTACAACACTGATTCCGGTTCCTAAAAGGTAAAAGAAGATGTCGCTCATAGTACAAATAAACAAATTTTCAAGCAAGTGAAATAAACTGTGAAGGCACAGTACCGAAGACAATCAAGTGCTACCAACTTTGTTGCCTTGTTTGTATCTAGTGTCCTCAGAAACCTCACTGTGGTGATAAGTTAAAGATCCAGAAACTTTATTGAAAGACACTAGAAGTCAAAGGAGATTGGTTTTCAATGTAAAAGGTTCTAAACATAGTCATTTTTTTTAACCCTTTTCGGCCAAGAACAAGAGAAAACAAAATTTAATGGATTACATATACAAAGACAGTTAGCTAGTCGCTGTATTACCTTACAATATGAAGGTGTTGCTTTAGCCAACCTACATTTAATTAGTTTACAGAAGTTGCTAAAAAAAAATGAGTTTTTGTTTACAAAAATGTTACCTTTTATCTAGTTTCTCTCTTTTTTATGTATTTTCTTTACTTCTATATAGACATAATGAATGTAATTGTTCATGGATGGATGAAAATGAACAGCATTTGCAGGCACTACAAAGGAAAATGAAGAAGGCATAACTCAGATGAATAAATTTAAACCTACCAATTTATTAGATTTGAAGATAAAACAACCCTACAGGTAGGAGAATTTGAGAGAAAATATGTACTGTTACTTTTCATGGTTGAGTAGCATTTATAGCCATTACAAAGAAAGAAAGGAAGAGTAGTTCACAACACCACTGTGGTGGCTGTGATGTACTAATTTAGTCTTCTAATCCCTTTATCTATAATTGAGCAGCATCCTCAGTTTTTTGACATCTGTGATCTACTCTGGCCTATGCTATGCTATGCTATCACCATCTTCTCTTCACAATTAATCACCTACAAAGACAACAGTACAAAACTACATGTAATTAATTTATATCTTCAACATTCAAATTCAAATTTTCATGTAGATGCCTTAGAAAAATAGAGTACTAAGCACATGACAGTAGCACTGTGCATCCAACATGGATGGCACATGGGCCATGTACGGTTAAATTATTTCCCATCCCTGCATATATTTAAATATAATTTACATTTTGAACCAACACACAGCAACACCAACACCAACAGAGGCATAAAAGTCATAAGGTTTTGGAATTATTGACCAATGATAAAGTTATTGATGCAACGGAAAGATTGAAAACTTAATATCCAATTTAGTGTTTATCAGAGAATAGACAAAAGTATTACCGACACTGTCCCACATTATATATTATATATATACATATTTTTATATCAGGTAACCCTGTCATTGATTATTCATGGGTGACCTAAGCCTTGCCCTATGAAGGTTGAACACAGTTCAGTGTCAGTGCTTTCAACTTCAAGAAAAATAAACTTTTTATATAAGCAATTGTTCTATCACTTATCCTTTTGATTGTCAAATATACTTTAGAGAATTTTATTTTTCTATCAGTCACATGCACTGTGGCATTCCCAGCCCCAAAACATTCCCATATCCTTAACTCAAATCTATCCTAAAATACTCATTCAAACAAAATCTTAAAAACAACGAATCATGTTAACAACATTCAAGATTAAAAATTATTCCAAAATCACATGCATGCAGCCGTTTTCAGATGCCCTGAACGATTCAGAATCTGTTTGATTGTATGGATGTATGAATAAAAGATATAGAGATGAATTTTGAAATCTCAGATAAATAAGAGAAAAAATGATTTTTTATTTTATTCTAAAAAGTCATTTTTTCCTATTTCTCCTTTACTTTCTTTGTAAGCTAAGAATTTAAAAGAAAAGACAACCTTTTTTTTTTATCTTTTATTGTTCTGTCATACGAAATCAATCTTTTGCATAAATTTCCGCCAATGCATGTTTTTCATTTAATTCACATAAAGTAAATGGTCCTTTATTTTGTCAATTTAAAAAAAAAAATTAAAGAAACCATTTCTCATGTGAACTAAAACAAAACAAAAATTTCGTTTACAATTACAGCACACAGAGACAGACATTCAATCCATCTATAAAGAATAAAAGTCCGCACCAACAGAAAAAAAAAAAATTGAAAACAGACAACAACAATAGATAAAGAAAGAAAAGTCTTACATCCAAGTGCGTGTATCGTCCTTTCATTCAATCAGAAGATGGTATATAGAGTAAAGTTATTGAATTTTAAAAATATTATTTTTAATGCAAGACAGATTTTTCGACTAAAATTGAGCATAAGCAAGAGCATAATCCATAAGAATATTAAAAAAGATAAACCATTGAATTGTAAAACACAGATATCAAAGTGTGTGGTCAATGAAAAAAGAAAATAATTTTGAAAACACTCTAATCGAAAGGAAACAAATTGAGAGTTTAATTCTTACAAGGACAGACATTTTCTCTCATTGGGGTCTTTAATCGGACTTGTGGTTGTCCAGCGGCGGATCAGAGTGGTGGTCACCGGCGACGTAGTGGAGGAGCTCCTCTGCGGGTTTATGAATGGAAGCATCGGAGTTAGGGAAAGTTTGGGTTTTGGCGAAGAAGAGAACGAGGAGGAGGAAGAGGGCGGTGGAGAGAAAGAGAGGCCAGAAATAGGCCAAGACGTTGAGGAACCTGGGTGCCAGATAGAGGAAGGAGAAGATAGAAAGACACACCAAGATGGCACTTCCGATTTGGTACCTGAACTTCAACAGTTCTTGTTTGATCTCCATTGAAGAAGATGAAGAAAAAAGGAAAAGGAAAGGGTGGTACTGTGATAGCTAGAGAGTGACGATGGTGTGGTTGTGAAAGCGATGTGCTTGTGAGTGAGTGAGTGAGTGAGTGTGTGAAGAAGAGAGATTTATAGTGCTGTGTGAGGAAAAAAAAAAGTAAAAATAATAAAGTAAAAAGATAACTTTTTTTTTTTTCCTTAGTAGTTAGATATTAAGAATTATTGTCTGTTTATTGATTTAAAATAAAAACATTATGAAAAGAAAGCTTTTAGAAACAATAAAGTTTTTTAAAAAGACATGTTATTATTTCTATTAAATTATTTAATATGGTTATAAAATGAACATTTTGGTAAAAATAACTGATTATTTTTTAACATATTTATAGACAATAATTTGCTTTTATTCAAAAAAATAAAGTTTAGTCAGTTATAAAAGTCATAATTAACATAATTAATATTATAAAAGGTATGATTTTCTGTACTTATAAAAAATAATTTAAAGTAGAGAGTCACTTTTATTTAGATGTGCAAAGTTGTACTACTTTAATTCATCAAACAATATCAAAATTTTCTAGTTTTTAATATGTTAAAAAATTAGTTATATTTTCATTCTTTTTGTTTCGGCATAATGATTTTTATATTAATTACTTTTTTGAAATTTCTTAATAAATCATGCTTGAAAGTTAATTTAATATTAAATTATAAGTTTAGAAACTAATTTGTTATTAAATTATGCTATAAAATATAATTCACACGAAGTGGTTCGTATTTTGTAACGCTAAAAAATTAAATTTTTCTTTTTTCGAACGGTCATTACCTAGGTACATGGTCCGAAACAAAATAGTATTTTAGAAGAAAATAAAACAAAAAACATTGTGGTTACGTTTGCAGAGATTCCCTTTCAGACATTTTTCACCATCGTGTCTGCCGATTGTTTTTTACTGTGCTGAAATGACCAGAATGGACTTTCCCTTCGAGGTCCACATTTGTTCTGGATTATCGTGTGTCTTCTTCGGTTTGTTACTTTGATTTTCGAGTTCCTTAATCAAGTCTAATTCCTCAGTAAATTACAAAATTGATTTTGTATTAGATTAAAATGATTTGAAGAATAGTTTATTTTTTAATGTGTGATATGAAGAAGTTTATTATACTTTTTATTTATTATACTTTTTATTATACAACTTTATTATTGAATTAAAATTTCAATGTCAATGGGATGTTTGTTTACATATGTATTAATGAGTAATGACTTAAGCGTTATCAATTAAATATCTAATTAGTGGTTTATCTAACAAATGTATTGTTTAAGTCATAGTTTGAAATTAAAATAACAAACATTGAAATAATTTTCTCATATCTAAAAGTTGTTAATCATGTGAAATGTTTCTTGAAGATGCATAACTTAATATATTATAACACTTGAATGAGAAGAATTGATGTTAACTCTCTTTATAGTAAGAATTGAAGAGAGTTCAAACACTTAGTTGGAAGTTGAAGTAAATAATAATAGGTTAAAAGTTATATTATTTTTCTCTATATATGTGTGTGTGAGTACTGATTTATATGAGTGATTTATTCTAAGTTATAATGTTACAATCTGTAAATGATGTTTTAAAAATCACCTTAAGATAACGGATTATGTTTTTCTTTCATTATTTATTTATTAAATATATTTTCTTTAAATATTTTGAATTTTGGAATTTTGCGACTACACATTTTTGTTTCTTTATAACGAAAAGCATCCCGAGGAAGTCATGCCATCAATGATGATAATGCATGCAATCGTATTGGCGAACAGTTATAACGCCTATCTACATTAATTAAATTATTTTTGTTACTATTATTTTATAACTTTTTAATATTTTTTTAATTTTATATTACGTTTCTCTGCTATGTATTCATTTCTCGAGATTATTTTAACAGTTATTGCATCTCTGCTATGTATTCATTTCTCTGGTTTATTTCAACAGTTATTGCATTTTATTTGAGATCGATAGTAATAAGCCTATGAATTCAATTCAATGCTTAATAGATGCAATAACTCGTTCATGCACATAAGTGTTCAAGTCAAACTCTTTTTTTTTTGGAATTTTATTATGCAAACATCAAATTTTGATAATTGATTAGTTTAGTTAAAAGTATTTTATTATTCATCTACTTTTGTTATCTTTTTACATATATTAAGAGGAAATATGATTTTACAAATATGATATTTAAATGTTTTATTATTAAGAAATCAAGTTATAAATAAAATTTTTACTAAAATAAATTTTATTTCATAAAAATATTAATCTTTTTAAAACCCCTTTTTATTAATTTTTTTTTGTCATTTTTCTAAGATCCAAGCTCACCTTAGCATTTTGGTGTAGACGTTAGAAGTGGGTTTTAAACCTAACTCAACCCCACAAACTCGGCTTGTAAGGTGAGGTGCCGATTTGAGACTTCCAACACACCCCGTCACGCCGAGGTATATTCATCTCGTGCGTGGACAAGAAATTAGTGGGTGGTCCGTTAGCGGCCCGATATCGGGTGGAATAGAATGTCCAAGAAAGTTCGCTAGGATAGGCTTTAACTTGGCTATGATACCATGTTGGAAGTGGATTTAAAGCCTAACTCAACCCCACAAAACCGGCTTGTAAGGTGAGGTTTGCACCTTATAAGGTGAGGATTGCACCTACTTATATATTGTGAGTTAGCCTTATCTCTAGTCGATGTGAGACTTCCAACAGTAGAAGACAACAAAACTAACTGATTAATTTTGTGAATAGAGTAATATCATTTTTTTGCTCTTGAGTCAGTTTTTATTCTGTTGCATGTGATCTTTAGAGGGTTTGCATGTGAGTTTTGGTCGTTCCATTTGAATATCAATCCTTTTGTGATAATGAAGGTGTCTTCAGATATTAATCTGAATTTTTTTGTGTAGTTAGAACAAATTGTGAGATTTGAATCGTAAGGAGTCATTTTGGGTGTGTGAACTTTACTTTTAAGCTAAGGGAAGTTGGTGAATTATAATTGCTAAAACGGTTTCCTAGTTTGAGTATAATATAACTGCTACAATGTTGATTTGGTATGATAAATTTTGAAATGATTATTTAAAAGACATTGTTTCTAGCTTATGAAAAGTTGAGTTATAATGTTATCACATTGTACGTATTTCCATCCGTGTGCGCATGTGCATGTGCATGTGTGTGTCTATGATGTATGAATTCTGTGAATGATGAGTGTATAGTGACTTCCAAAGGAGGAAGTGTTATACTGAGTTGAGTTTATGATGTATTGAATTATGATTCAATGAGATTATCCTCAGTGACAACATTGTTGGAGGAGCCAAAATAATACATCCAAAATTTATACATTTAATTATTGTTAGAATATAATAAAAATGAATACATAATTTAGTATAGCGATAACTAAAAAAGAAATCATGCATATCTAAAAGATTGTTCTTCGTTCCTTCAGATCCCTAAACTTATCAATAATTGAATCAGAACTAAATTTTCAGTTATTTCTTTTTCAATGTAAATAATCATATTGTCGGCAAGAAATTCATCTTTCATTATATTCCAATCTTGTTTTGATAATCTTCATTGCAGAAAATGATCATTCTGTTGTAGTTGTAGAGACGGAAAAAGTTAAAATAAGATGAACTAAAGGATCAATCAAGTAGAATGTCCTTGACTTTCTTGTTATTGACAAAGATTTACATAATTCAAGCATGGTTGATAAATTCTTCAAATTTGGATGGTTAGGAACATCAATAATAAAATGTTGAAGTTGAAATTTTAAACTAATCTTCTCTTGCTCACTAAAATCTAAAGGATAATATTTGTTCACAAGAGTGCATATATCCTTAATGTTAAAAGCTTTCTAAGCATCTTTAGGAACTAAAGCATTGCTTATAGTTAAAAGTTTCATTGTTTGCTCATTAAACCTATCATTTAATTCTTGCAACCGCTTGTCCACTGTAACAAGAAATATATTCACCCTAAAATGATGTTCCAAAGAAGTGACATGATCTTTTTGATGTCGAGAACAACCATGACGTGCAACATAAGTAGAATTAAAATCAGGAATATCAATATCATGTTGTTCACAAAAGAATACCACACTTTTTAATAGATTTTGCCAACCATCTATAAACTTTTGAATCAAAATTTTAGTATAACAAACTAATTGCATAGCATTCAGTATATCCTGAGACTGTTTCTGCAAAGCTGGGCAAAGAGAGTTAGTAATTCCTATAATCTCTTTCATCATGTGTAAAATTAATATGAACTCAAATGAAGACAACATATTAAATGCAGCATCAACATCACTCCTTTGAGAATAAGTTGATCCATCAACAATAATTTTTTGAAGAACCATACAAGATGCTTTATATTAACCTTTTTCCATGATCTAAAACCTTGTTTTAGTATACACATCTGACCCAAAATGGCCATCTAGCTTTGAACTAAATAGATAACATGCCAAATAAGCTCCATCAATAGTCGGGGAATACTCTAGCCAAGAAGGAAAATTTTTAAATCAATTAGATTGAAATCTCCTTGGATGTTTTTCCTTATAAAAATGATAGTTTTCAAGTTGTATTTAATATGGACCTCGTTTTAAATAAGCTCTTCGAATCTCATCTCTTTGGGCTCATTGGATATTCTTATATTTGAAGACGTTTACTTGGATCACATTCCAAAGAATTAATATGAAACTCCTCACCTATAATTCTTTGAACCTTAAAAAAGGGCTCATATGATTGAACAATTGGATTATTATCATGCTTCAAAATATCTAGAAGAGTTGAATTTGTCCTGTTTTCATCTTCACAGATAGCTTCCTTTTTTTCACTTTTACGAGATTAATCTATTCTTTTATTCTTCATCAATATACCGATTTAAAAAAATAAGACTAAAAAATAATTTGTCATAATCTAATAAAAAATTGAGAGACGTAAATACCAAAAGAAAATTCGATGATAATCAAACTATACTTAAAATCCAATTATAAAAAACACACAGTACAATATTTTTTTTCCTATGTTCATAAAATAAAAAATTTAATATACAATAGACTCTTTAAATAAATTATTAAACTAATATTTCACTATCAAGTGAGACAAGAAAGAATTACCTTCTTTTTTATTTCTTTGAGAATGGAAGATAACAATTGAGAGATGAGAGCAAAAATAATAGATTTTTTTTCTCTTCGGAAATAAAAGAAAATAGGTAAAAATGAGTGATGAGAACAATTTGTGAGAAACTCAAGACACATAATGAAACCAATTTTAAAATCCAGTTATAAAAAACATACAATACAATACTTTTTCTTCTATGTTCATAAAATAAAAAATTAATATAAAAGAGGCTCATTAAATAAATTATTAAACTAATATTTCATCAAGTGAGACGAAAGAATTACCTTCTTTTTTTCTTCCTTTAGAATGCAAGAGAACATAGGAGAAATAAGAGCAAAAAAATAGATCTTTTCCTCTTCAAAAACAAAAGAAAACATGTGAGAATGAGAAATAATTTGTGAGAAACTCAAGCCATAATGGAAAAAAAATAATAAAAATATCTTGATAAATCATTTTATTCTTTATTATATTTGATTTTATATTTTATTATTTAATAACATTAATTATTATGTTTATTAATATAAAAAAAATATTGGGGGGAGGGGGGGCATGGTCCCCCTGTTCACAATCCTTTACCATTGATTATCCTGGCTCTAGTATCCAACTCATATAAAGGAAGATATTTAATTGTGAGATTCCTACACTATTGGAAATATATGAAATAACTACGGAGATAGACTACAATGAAGTGGTTACATTTTTGAAATTATTGACAAATAATAGACTATAGTTTTATGTGAATCGTAGTCAATATTGTCTTGAATAATTTAACCTAGTTCATTTTTACTCTTGCCACGAAAGCCATTATTGTCTCTCGTTGTTATTGAATGCAAACTTTTCCTCCTTTGCCACGAAAGGTGAGGTTTTCCACTCTTCTTCTTTTTCTTACTTTGACTTGGTACCTCCCTTATTGTCCTTCACTCAGGTTCACATCTCCTTCCTTCTCATTTTCTTCCTCCTCCATTTGTATTTTTCCTCTCGCCTAACCTTAAACTATTGTTCATGTTTGGCTATTTGTGTTGTAGTGACCATACACATCATTGTTACCCTTTTCCGTGATTGTGTTGCTACTCACCTTGGTCTAGCTCATGTTCTTATATAACCACGCCCCTAGGTTTGCATTCCCCTCTTCACAAATTTTAATGCGTTTAAAAAATTTGTATATGATATTTTTTATTATTATATGAATTATTATGTGTTATTTAGATTATTTATTGTTTGAATATGTTATTTAGTATAATTTTTTTTGTAATTGGTTTATTGTATGTATAGATTTAGTTTGTTTAATGTTGAGATTAAGTTCTATTTCTGTTCAAGTTTCTTAATTAGGAGCAGTGCTAAATAAAAATCAAAAGGATGATAGACTATGATTATTGAAAAAATCATAACATATAAGTGATAATAGCCTACGATTCTCCCAATAACTATAGTTTATAAGTGACTTTTAGACTATGATTTCAATTGTAGTCTAAAAGGCTTGTTTTTTACTACGGTCTTATATACTACGATTTTGTAACCGTAGTCTATGACCTTTGTTGTACTAGTGTTGGTGGAACAATTATTGAGGGAGAGATTATTACATAATGTATATCAATAACAATATAAAAGTCCATTAAAGAAATGAGATATCCTAATGTTATCGATAGCCTAAATCAAATAAAGTAAAATATTATATGATGAGAAGTTGAAGGAGCTTCTTATGTCAAGGATTTTTTTATAGCAGGTGAAAGGTATTATCATGATATATATAGAAAGTTAAGGTCAATTTAAAATGTTTTTGATAGACCAAGTGTTAGTCTTTGGTAACACCCTGTTTACTCCATAAACATATTTGAATCCTTTAAGTAATAACTACACTCCCATGTTGGTTTGCAAGCAAACATTACTAGCACCAACAACCTTTTATACACCATCATGACTCATCTTCAACACTCCAAAATCACCAATAGTGATAGATGTGATGAACTCCTTCCTTGGTGTAATGTGGAGTGTAGCACCACTATCAATTATATCCATACTCCCATTAGATACAAGATTATCATATTCATAGTCAAGAAGAAGAACAAGATTGTTCATGTAGTAGTAGTAGTACCACAATCATCATCATGATCATTCACTTTTTGCTTGCTTCTTTTGCCTTTGTTCTCCTTCTTCCATTGAAAATGGTATCTTTGAATGTGCCCAGGTTTATTACGATAATGACACTTCATATTCTTGACTTGCACATGCTCCTGCTCTTCTGACTACCACCCTTCAATTCCTTTTTCTGACTCATTCCCCTATTTTCTGTGACAAACAACTCAAACTAAGAAGAAGAATCGTGTGTCATCCTTCTTATCTCTTCATTAAGAGCGCCACTATTTGTCATTTGGAAATAAATAATGTCATTAGGGGTTGAGTTTGTAATTGAAATATGAAATATCCCCACGACTCTACTAGACTATTTAGTAGTCATAGCACAAAAAACTTCATGATAATAAGTGATTTAAAATGGAAGAATCCTCCTTGTACCTCAAATTCATCGATCAATTCAACAAATACAATTTTTTGTAACTAACTTGGAAGTATGTAAGGACTCAATCTTTTACCACAAAGTTCTAGCATGCATCTCATTATCAATGCGATTATAAAATTGTCTCGTACATATTGTTGATTAAAACCCCCACAGTTATTGCTTCTTAAAGTCTCATTCTTAGCAATTATTTATAAGCCATTAAAATTCATTTAAGTGATCTAAAATGGAAGGACCCTCCTTGTCCTTAAATTCATCGATCAATTCAACAAAAACAATTTGTTGTTCCTAACTTAGAAGCATGTAAGGACTCAATCTTTTACCACAAAGTTCTAGCATGCGTCTCATTATCAATGCGATTATAAACATTGTCGTGTACATATTGTTGATTAAAACCCAATAGTTATTGCTTCTTAAAGTCCTATTCTTTATCAAATATAGAATTCGACTTCTCTGTATTAAATACTAGAAGATGCAATTTTCATAATGATAATATGTACTATTTAAAGCAATGGTATTTGTATTTGTCTCCATCATTCAAGCAAGTGAATATAGCCCTAAACCAAGAAGCTGTTATGCCACTATGATGGGGAAACAACAACAACAACAACAAAACAACCAAAAGTAGTAAAGTATGCAGCAAAAATAATTCTCCAAAACTAGCAAAAATTTGTTACAAACAACAACCGAAAATTTTAGCAATAATCAAAAAAGGAAGAGACCAATATTTTAACGTGAGAAAATCATCTCAATGTGAGAAGTAGAAACTCTTAAACACAAATCATACAATTAAACTCCACTAAAATCAAATACGGGTAAAAAGAATCAAAGTAAAAACACAAATAAATGTTTACAATCAAGCAATACATCAAAGCAATAATGTTTCTAGTTGAAAAACAAAGAAATAAACTTAAAATAGAGCAATAGTACAAAACTAATTTCTCCGATCACAAATCTCCCATGATTCCAATGATAAAAATAATAATAATCATAATTCAAAATTTTAACTTGATCCAAGAAACAATAATTGTAATTTAACGAGGTGATTAAATATTAATATGCCAACCAATTATTGGCAAATTATGTGGTTGAGGGGAGGAGGGCATGCCCCCAATTTTTTTTATGTGTATAAATTAATAGATAAATAAAAGTAACTTTTTTTAATTTTAATATATTATATATTCGGCACCTCCAAAATTTTTATATACTCATAAACAAGTTTATGCACCCTTTTTGAAAATCCTGTACTGCAATTAATGATTTTTCTACCTTTTAACTCCTCTCTGTATAGGAAGGAATAACAACTCTTGAACTTTGATAACCCTACACGCAACTCACAAGATAAGGGATAAGGGGAAGGATCTCTACTTGATTTCTCCACTCAATATATGTGAACACTCCAAACAAATACTTACACTTTTATTTCACCAAAATTGTGACCTAGATACACTTAACTCCTATTATTACAAAGACTTGGTCATGGGAATGTAGTCAAACTAGGGAGTAGTAGTTACAAATAAGGACTCTAATTTACTCCTGCAAACCAAACTAAGATGTTTATCCCCATGTTAAATTAAATAAAGAATTCAAAGTGATTTTATTGCAACCTAAGCCACATGAAGAGTTCTTATGATTTTATTGGTTTAATATCCCAGTTCCATTTCAAAATTAAAGTACATAAAATGGTGACAATTCAAACAATAAAAACATATATATAACAACGATTACATTATTGTGCTTCAAGATTTACCAGATACCAGTAGACCTATCTTCAAGAATTAATATCATGAAAAAGAGGCAAAATGGTCGTTGTTGGAGTATTCCACGAGAGGTATTTTGTTAATAATCCAATAGTCTTCACTTCGCTCATCACATAATCTTTCTACAAACTGTTCATGCATATCATAAAGATAAAGCTTTTCAAGATGCTTCAAGTTTTGTATATCTCTGGGGAGCCTTATCATTTGATGGCATCTCCCTATCTTCAATACTTCAAGACAAGGAACTTTTCCCTTACCAATCTCTATGCTCTTCAACTTTGGCAACAATCCTAAGTACAAAACCTTCAGTTTCAACCATCCATTTCTGAAATGCAACTTTTCACCTTTATATGCATCATACAACTCAAGGTGCAACAACTGTGGCAGCTCCTTAAGGTAATCTAATGGATCTTGCTTTAGATCAGACCACTTCAAGTACAATCTGATAAGATTTGGAAGATTTGATATCCATGTTGGAAGTGTTCCTAAACGCCCATATAGGTAAAGGCGTTTAAGGGACAGTGGAGGATACCTTAAAGATTCTAACTTTAGCATGCCTTCTTTTCCCAAAGCCCCAATGCTCAGAGAACATAGATTCATCATGTGCTCTATAGAATTGCACAGTGCTTCACCATGTTGTGCTTCTAGCTTTATAATTCCCAACTTCCTTAACTTGGTTAGTTTTTGCAGTCCCGTTATTATGCTACCACCACTTACATCTAAATATGATAGATTCTGCAATGATTCTAGATTTTGAACTCCTTCACTTAACCTTAGTCCTTCTAAACAGTACAATTCTAAACTTTGATCACTGACATAGTAAGCTAGGAGATGGCGTAACTTGACAAGCTTATTGATCTTCACTTCATGCACTTTAGTTTGTTTTAGGTCTAGAGTCTGCAGATTCTCTAGGTTTCCAATGGACTTGGGAAGTGACTTTATGTTGGTGTTCCTTAGGCTCAAGTATTTCAAGTTGAATAGATTTCCAACTTGTTCAGGAAGAACATCAACAGATAGACATGCATCAGACAAGTCTAATCGAATCAAAAACTTAAAACTAGAGAAAAAATGGTTGTTCACCTGAAACTTCTTAGCATCATCGAAAACAAAACAAGACCTCACTTTTCCCCACTTATGGTCTCTTTCCATGGTAGCAGAATCATTCTTCCTTATAACTGATAAACGCCTATGAATGAAATCCATGTTGGAGTTCACTGGTGTGCTTGCATCTTCCATCACATGACAAAACATCTGATCTTCACAAATCCTAGCTATGGTCTCGTGCATGAGGTTATACACGTGACAACTTCTAGGTCTTCCATCAAAATCAAGTCTTGAACCATGAACCAAACCTCTGCAGATTAGTTCAGCCAGGTATTCATCTCCAAATTCCTCCATTGATGTGTTCTGGTTCTGGGTATCTCCTTCTACAAAATCCTCTGCTATCCACAAGCGAATAAGCCTCTTGCAACTAATAGAATAGCCCTGAGGGAAAAGGCCAAAGTATAAGAAGCATTGTTTGAGGCGAAAAGGAAGTTCTTGGTAACTTTGCAACATTACATGTTGAACCATTTCAAGATGAGGGTTACTTTTCAATAATGATCCAAGATTTTCAAGTACCCTTTTCCATTCAATGGCAGATTTCTTCGTGGAAAGGAGACTAGAAATGGCCACAATGGCCAGTGGCACCCCATTGCATTTTTCCATGAATTTTTTGGACAAATCACTCAACTCAGGGAATTGCACATGCTTAACCTTCTGGTGAAAGAGCTTCAAAGCATGTTCTAAAGACAAAGGTTCTAACCTGAATTCTTCAACAGATGTATCAGTTCCAATATTATTCGGAAAATTAGCACGTTGTGTAGTGATAATAACCCTATGTTGAGGTATGGCAAATTTGATAACGTCCCAAATTTTTAGCTCCCTCACATCATCTAACACAATGAGGCATGTCTTACCTGTGAGGTATTCTCTCAATTTTTGTGCAAGATCCTCCATTGTTGCATTCCTCAATGAAGTTGATCCACGAGGATCTGCCAAAAGTATATTTTCTTTAATTTGCCTTATTGGGTACAAAGAATCAGCTTGAGTTCGAGGCATGGTTATCCATACAAAAAAGTCGAAATCCTTCTTGTGTTTCTTCTTCTGCTGGTTCAATTTCGTTTGCTTGTTATACACATTCTTCACTATTGTAGTTTTACCTTAAGAAATATCACAGAAAATACAGATGTCATTAAGCAATATAATTTACTTGGTATACCACAATAACAATCTTTTAAACATTCTTAAGAAGAATTTTCACACACTTACTTCAATTGCTTTGTCTACTTTACAAAAAAAATAAAAAAGTTAATTATAAAAGTCATTTTTAAGGTATAAATGGATGTAATAATAAGTAGGCTTTAGTATTTAATTTTGCATCCGCAACCATTTTAAATGTATTATAATATTATGGTTTAATTATTCATGGGATCTTTCTTAGTCTTCCAGTTTTTTCTTTCTTTTTAATTTGATCATGATCTTCAAAAAATATTCAATTTAGTTCTTTATGTTAATATTTATCATTGTTATTTGTTAATTTGTGATTTTTTATTAATTTTGTTTTTGAAAAAATAATATAACATGACAATAGCAATGTGATGTGACAAAGTCTCAATTTAGTTTAATAAAATTTTTAATTTTAATAAAATAGTATTATAAGATTTATACAAAAAACAAATTTTGTCATAATTTGAAAGGGGACAATATTACCCCTTTCTAACAAAAATTAAGACAAAATTAAGTAAACAAATAAATAAATGTAGAGATTAAATTGAGACTTTATCACGTCACACTATCACCTACTACCATATCACATTGACAATGACATGTAGCACAACTTTGAGAAGATACGAACAAATATAAAAAATAAAAAAAATATATATATAATAAAAAAAACAAAATTGACATGTGGCACTGACGGTAACGCTTTTTATAAAATATTAACAGAAATGACTAAATTGAATCATTTTTAAAAGGTCAAGGCTAAATTGAAATGAAAAAAAAAAAACTAAAAAACTAACTTGACACTTTTTGACAAAAACATGAACCAAATAAATAATAAAACATAAAATTATATTCGCATTCATTACTTATTTATCTATTTATAAATTAATAAATATTATTAAAAAAATCACAAAATTTTACTCTTATTTCAAAGGATATAAGTAGATTTTTATATTATAAATAAATTTGTTTTAATCCCAGGTCATCAACATCTTTAGAATCAATCATTGCATTCAAAGAATTGTCTGCTTTGAAGTCCAGAGTTCCTATTACTAATTTGTTTGTAATTCCAAAGGTAGAAGGAGAAAATAGTAGTTACATTAGCCTAAACTTCTAACCGATGTGAAACTATTGGGTGTAACAACAAACCCTCTAGTCGATGACTAGGAGTGTTTTTGTTCTTACAAATGACACCAATGTTCTGATTCTAAATTAGTTGAAATAACATCGTTAGAGTTAATTATTGCCTATGAGTTATAGTTTGCTTTGAAATCCAAAGTTTGTGTCACAATTTTTTCTTTAAAAGACATCTCACAGAGTTAAAGGACGAAGGAATAGTTAAATTGCGTTTAACATCAACTTTTAAATGATGTGAAACTATTATAATAAAATAATTTGAGACTATTAGATATACCAGTCACTACTAGAAATTCTCATATTACATGAGATTTTTCTTGCATATTTGTTAAAAATATTTGCAAGAAAATACTTTTTTTTCTGTCATTTTTTGTAAGATTTTAATTGGCATGTAATTCTTTCATGGGTAATCATTTCCTACAAAATTATAAAATTTGCAAGTATTTCTTACAAAATTTGTTGTGAAAAGTGTTTTATACAAAATATTTTGCAATAAAATTGGTAGTAATTTCTTGCAATTTTTTTTTCCAACAAAATTTGTAAATGTTTTCTACGAAAAAATTTTAGTAGTGAGTAAATATCTTAAAGATATAATAAAATCTAATAACTATTATATCTTATGTGTAAATATCTTGGAAGGTAGTACTAAACTTATAAACCATTTTTAACTAAATAAATTAACCTAATACAAAAATATTTGATAATATATATTCATAAGTACAAGCAAATACTTTATTTAATTAATGGTCATGTTAAGAGACTATTTTTTGTTCTGTTCTGTGTATTGACTTGGGTATTATTATCAGTATTCCTATTTATATTTATTTTCAACTTGATATCACATTTTAATAAAAGGAAATCATTTTATTTTTAAATGTTGAAATTCTACTTTTAAGTTGCTAAAATATAATAAAATATTTAAACATAACATGAAAACCATTCTAACATAATTTGAACTAATTAAACAATATTTCAAATATAATTCTCTAACATGATTTTAAAATTTAAATTAAATAATATAATTACTTAAACAATTAAAATATTATAATTAAATTAATATGTATATAAAATTGTTTAAAAAATATCAATTCTCTTACCACATATTCTTCCTCCAAAGTTCATGATTTACTGTATATAATCCATATATTCTTTGTAATTGACTCTATTTGTGATTACCAAATCAATTTTTGATGCTCGTCTTTGTTAAAAATTATTCTTTGAACTAATTTCCCTTTTTAATGTTGTGTGTTGTTGATTTTAGATGTAGAAATTATAAGTAATTAACCATGATTTTAGAGTTTTCAATTAAATTTAAATTTTTCTTGGACTCCAATTAAATTTCAAGTAGGGATTATTTTAATCATTTATTTAAACAATGAATCTTCTATGATTTATGTCAGTGATAGGATTTTTTGTTAAGTTGGATGAATGTTTAAATTAAAGATTAAAAGTTATTAGGGCTATTTTTCTATATCAATATTAAATAATAAAAATTGGTTTTGATGGTGATATACATGTTAATTTTGGATGTTAATTTTGGAAACAAATTTGAAATGAGTTTACAAACATGACTCAAGGATTTTATAGTAGTTAGCATATTTGTGGAACTACTTGGAGATTCAATTGTACACAGTAATTTTACAGAAAAAGTTTGAGATGTTCAAACTGAAAAATGCTAATTATTAATTATATGTAACTTGTTTTTTAAATGATTCGCTAAAAGTTAGACTTATTGGTGGGAACTATTTGTTTTGTTTAGAAATGAGACCGTTTTAGGATAATTATGCCGATTTACAAGTTTTTCATGTCCAACAAATGATATTTGTTCAACACATTTCATACTTAGGATAATTTTATTTCGGTAAAATTTATTGATAAAATATCTGTCAATAATAAAAATTTTGAATTACTAACAAATTTCAGTAATAGGTATCCGGTGAAAATTTCTATTAAAAACAAAAAATATATTTTAATTAATGAATTTTATCATTGAACTCATTATTGATATATATTTCTATTAATATTTAAAATTTTAAAATTTGCCGAAAAGTTATGTTTTACTAATGAGTTTGTTTTAGTAGAAAAATTACTTTGAAAATTCAATAATTTTTTGAAAATTCAATAATTTTTTGTAGTGAAAGAAAATCACATTGTTGTATTTTTTAAAATAGTTATATTTGATTCTATATTTTATTAATAGATATATACTAAATTGAAAGATCAAATGTTATTCATGGTTTAAACTATTTTCTCATTCTAAACTTAATATAGCAACATTTTCAATGCAAAATTAGATTTTGTCTTGCGCCAAATCTTAAATCATCTTTATTTTCATTAATGAAATAATGTCTCATGACGACATTAAAGATTTATTTAGGTAAGAAGCAACAATGTCACACATTACACGCTGATATGAACACAAGAATTAAGATGTAAACATTGTAAGGTCCGGTTTTTCTGTTGTCTTAATTTTTAAGGGTTGCTCTAATTTAATGGGCTCAAGGGTTGGCCCAAAACAAATTCAGACCCTAATCTGCCCTAATCCCATTCTTTCACTCCACTTTCAGAAACACGCTCCTCCTTGCCTCCTTGAGCAGCTGCGATTCTCTGCTAGGGTTTTGGATCCCGTTCGTTCCCAAGTACATACAACCTTATTTTGTCCATGTAAGTTGATCTTAGTCCATGCTCTTCTCCCTTCAACTTACTCTTCATAGTTCCAGCTAGGGTTCGTACTAATAAACCCATTTAAATCTGTTCCGCTTCACTTTTATAGCTCTGCAATCTCTTTCTAGAGCTGTGGTGCTCCGCTGTTCGGTGTCGAGATCTTATTCTAGCTCATTCCAGGTAAGGAAAGCTAGAGATCTTTGTTTAAATCTGCTTCTTGCACATTTGCCACTGTTTTCATGATTTGTATGGTTGTGGTGTTATTGTAAAATATTGAATGGACATGTATTGCTGTTTGGGATATGTTTGGATGGATGTTGCAGGATGAACAGTGGCGAGACCTGACGTTCTCGCCCAAGCGACCCAATCTCGCCTAGACGAGACTTGCAGAAACAGGTCCAAACTCGCACTCGAGCTCTCGCTCAGGCGGAGAGCTTTCGTTTGAGTGAGACACAATCTCGCTCAAGCGAAAGAGGATCGCCTAAGCGAGGATGCGTGGGGGCTTGAGGCACGTTGCTGCATGTGTAGCTCAGGCGAGGAACCTCGTTTTTGGGCGAGGGGTATTCTCGCCGAGGCGAGTAGCGGCTCGCTTAAGCGAGAACCCGTGAGTCTCGTAGGGTCCCCTGTTGACAGTCTCGCCTAAGCGAGAACCTATGGCTTGGGTGAGACTGGAACGGGACTTCACTACATAATTGTTCCTTCCATGTTTTTGGGTTGTTAATTGTATGCTTGGCTTGGTATGTTCTATCTTGAGTATGAATTGTATGAATATGCTTATGAGATTGGTCTGTATGGGCTGAAATGTTGAGTCAACATGAGTTTGGCATGAACTGAGTATGAGGTAGTTGGTAATTAAAGTGGCATGGTATTGGCATGAGTGAAAATTCTCTATTCGTGGTTTGGGAAGAATGAGTTGGCATGAATTTCACATGTGACGTGAATAAGGATCAGTTACAGAGATTGGCATGAACTTTATATCCATGATGAGTGCCCCTTATTATTTGATTGTGTTTGGTATGTGGTCAGTACGTAATTTCTTGAAATCTCTAGGTGAGATTTCAGGGTCGTGCTTCAGTGGTCGAGACGTAATTCCATGACCTCTGTTAGTGGAAATTCATGGTGGTGCCCCATCTATATAATTTGGTAAGGATTCAAGGTAAGGTTGCATCCAGACACTCTAAGGAGACAATTAATCTCACTTAGAGCGGACTGACTCTTGTGGTGAGAGTAGCAGGAGGCTTGAAATCCATTAAGGGATAACCTTGTGTGTGGGGGATTGAAACATTGTAACACTTAGCTCGAGGGTGAGCAACTCGGGGGTGAGCAGGGTAATCCACCACAAGTGCAAGCATCCGCTGAATCCGACCAGATTATATGTATCCGGATGAGTCGAGTCAAAGTCTAGTGTATTGTTTGAGAAGTCAGAACATGTTTGGATGATATATATACTGCTTGGATTGTGTACTGGCATGTGACTGCTTGGTGAACTGTTTTTACTCTAGCTTACCATGTTTGCTTGTCTGGTTGTCTTGTATGTGGTTCTTCTCTTTTTGTGATGATCATCAATTTATTGATGTAAGCAGATGCGAGAGGTTCTCGCGGTCAACAGGGGAATGGTGACTTAGCTGCTTAGCCCGCCTGGGCTGGATCCCACTTAGTGGACTTTCTTTTAGGGCCATGATCCATGTATTGGCTGTCCTTTAAATTTCATTTTTATTGCTATTAAATTTTCTGTATCTGGTTTAGTTTGGCATTGTTGTATGCATGGGATAACTGTAAGGAGTTATGTGGGAACTCCAAGACTACGCTATTATATCTTTGGTGTGACGCTTCCTTTAATTATGTTATTAATTAAATGGGGTGTTACAAACATATATGAGACAATAATAAATTTTTAATGTTATTTAATCTAAAGTTTAGGATAAATATAATTCAAAATTTGAGTCAAAGATGAAATCTAATTTTGCATTAAAAGTGTGAAACTAAATATTATATATATATATATATATATATATATATATATATATATATATATTGTTCATCTTATTTAATAAAGGGTTAAATATGTTTTTGGTTCAAAAAGTGTTAAGTGAAATTTGGAATTAGTCCTTCTTCAAAAATTTTGACCAATTTAGTCTTTCATCTCTAAAAATGCATGAATTTAGTCCTTTTAACCATTTTTTGTTAAGTTTATCTAATGTTTCAAGCGCATTTCATTATAGTATTTGAATTATTTACACCGTTTGACACATTTTTACTTCAATGTTAACTCAAATGTTATCATAAAATGCGTTTAAAATGTTAAATAAACTTAACAAAATTTGGTAAGAAAAACTAAATCCACGCATTTGTAAAGATGAAGGACTAAATTAGTATAAAATTTCAAAGAGGAACTAATTCCAAAATTCACTTAAACTTGAGGGACCAAAAACATATTTAACCCTTTAATAAATCATCTTCATAATGAAAACATCTGATGCATTTTCCATACTCACAATCTTCTTAAAAAGCTTTACTATTTTCTTAAAACTATGTAAAAAATCAGAAAATTGGACAAGCTCAATGCTAAACAAATTTTGAATTATATAATAAAAGAAAAATAAATAAATTAGAAGAATAATAATTGGAAGAAAAACAAATTACCTATCCCCGGTGGGCCTACCACCACCAACACTGGACTATTATTTTGTCTCAGCCAAGCTGTGAGGTTTTGCATGTTATGTTCAATACCAACAAGTTGAGATTCCTCCACTAAATGAGCTCCTAACCTGAAGAGTAATATTATATTAGGTTAGCCTAGAGCTGTAAAAGCGGATAACTTGATCCGTTACAGCTCGATCCATCACAGATTCATCACTTAGTAAGTCAATCCAATTTGGCTCACTTATTAACGAGTCAACAAAATTTGGACTCGTTCTGATCCACCACATATTGGTGGGTTAAACGGGATGGCTCACTGGCTCACTTAATTAAAAAAAATACAATTTTTTTATTTATTTTTCAGTCAAAACTAAATTATAATTTTGATTAAATATAAATAAACTTTAATGCAATCCAAAAATACATTCCAAAAGGATGTTAAACTCCAAATACAAATCAAAATCACAAAAATATAAATTATGAATGTGTTAGCTAAAAAAAACTTAACTTGATCCAAGTGCAAAGCCCAACTTAATAAAAAAATATTTTTATGACTCTAGATGGGTTCAACTTGAGTAAGTCGGGTTCTAGATGGACCAAATCAAAAATAAATTCATCCCGACTCAAATCCATGAAGGACCAGATTAGCTCACTTTCAACCCATCTTGATAGTTCTATATTAGGCTCTAAAATTATAAACACTAATTAGTTTAGTTCTTAAATGATGACTTTTATAAAAAAAAAACGGAGATAGTTATTTCAATTCCAAGTTATAATAACAAAACCTAAACCGACTACAATTTTATAATCTTTTTTAAACTAAAACACTGAAACTCATTTTTGTTTATAAAATCAATATGTCAAAGGTACTATATAACTATTGAAAATTAAGCAATGAAAACAAAATAGAGAAATTGTAGTTTAGAGGTAGAGACACCTTGGAATTTCATCGGGAAGAGTTTGTCCATGAAATGGTTGGAGTCCTAGACTTGTGCTGAGATTGCATATATCAGATAGGGTTTGTTTGATATCTCCAATCTCAGATGATATACGACGACGATATTTTACACTTCTGATCTTCCATTCGAGCAAGTAGAGAGCATTCCAAAAACGAACTCCATCACGTTTTGCCACTTTGAACAAGTAGAGATCAACAACATCCTCCATGCGAAACACCACTTTCCTCAACTCATTCATCCAATGTTTCACTCCTTCAATCAGCACCTTCTCCTCTGCATTCTTCGTCAAAGGTTTGATTTGGTTTAGGAGATTCACGATGTGTTTAACATCACTGTGAACCCCTCTAAAAATTCTTCCTTCATCGTTCACTAACTTCAACAATTTTTCAGCTAGAAGAGCTATAAGGGTCACTGCATTTTCAGCCATTGCTCTTAATTTTCTCTCTCAGATCTAACACACACACCCACACCATGTGTTTGTATAAAAGATTGCACCTTACTGTAAGTTTTGTTCATGGTCTTGACGTGCCAACAACCTTGTGTGGTCCAAAAACAATTAAAGAAAATGAGTCAAACGTTAAAATTCTCGAAAGTTCTTTTCCGTAGCAAAAACGGTCTTGTTCGCTTAACTATGATTTCCAGCTCAAATTGTGGATACAAAAAATTCGTATTATTTAAGATTGACCATATAAAATACTTTTAGAATTAGTTTTTTCTATTTATTTGTATATTCTAATTTAATCATATTTTTTAAAAAATATATTGAAATAAGAGATTCTAGATTGTAAAATATATATTGGAATTCATTAATAAAAATAATATCGGAGAGATTCTAGACTGAAAAAAGTTTGTCATTTTCACAACTTAATTTTTATACAACTATCTTCCAACTTGTTTTATGAAATTATATTGAATAATTTAATTTTTTATTTCAATTAAGTGTCTCAATTCAATATATAGTATTAAAAAAGAAAGTTTGTTATTTGATCATTTTAAAGACAAAATAGTTGTCAATGTAATGTACTTAAAAACATGATATTTTAACCCTAATTTTTTAAAAACGATTATTTTTTACGACTTTTTTTATAATAAAGTATTGTATTTGAATGATAATAATAAATATAAATAAAATAGTAGTACATAGTTGTATGGTAGTTATATAAAAATATTAGTTATTAAAATATCAGAGACTAAAAAATATCTGAATGTCGAATAGAAAAGTCATTTTTGGTGTACTATTTATTAGCAAGAAAAAAAAACACCAACTCAAACATTTATATTGTATCATTATTTCTAGATTTAAAAACCAGAAAATATTGCAAGTTGCATTTGAGTGGTCCTCGTGTTTTAATGATACATTTTTATTTTTTATTTTTTTATTTCGCAATTCTTAAATTTATGACCATGCTTAAAATAATTAAATTAATTCACATCAGTTGGTAGATAATAAAAATAATAATATTGGTAAAATATATATTATGAATTTATGATTATACTTCTGTTTTCTCATATTATGTTATATATATTAAATGTATATTTTTCTTTCTCTTCTTGTATATCTATGTCTCATTTTTTCTTGCATTAATTATGGAGAAGAATCGTAGATAAGAAAGCAAGTGAACCTTTTCTTCCTATCATCCATAGCGTGATACTTAAGTTGATCAGCTTGTTTGTCTTTTCCAGTGGACCAAGAATTTATGAGCGCTGACAAAATCAATTATGACTAAATTTGATTTTGAATAAGTTTAGATACGTTTTTGTCTCAATTTTCATTACCGAATCTTAAATTGTTTTCTTTTATTTATATTTTTTTTTTAAATCGATGTTATTTTATTATTTCTGTTAGTACTTTACCTACGATTTAAGATATATGGTACTTGTTAGTTCCTTTAATATTTATTTTATTTATTTTAATTATTTACATGTTAAATTAATATCGTGTTTATTGGTATTGTCACCTGACATTGTCAACATTAAATATTATTATTTTATATTTAATTAAATATTTGTATTTAATATTTTGATTCAATTTAGTTCCTGATTTTAATAAAAAATATAACATCTTATTTTAATAACAAAATACTAATAAAATAATTCAAAACATATAATCCATAAATTAGAGTATGATATTATAGTTATTCAAAACAAAAATAATTATACCAACTTATGCAAGGGAACTATAAGCAAACTAAAAAGACTCAAAGTCTTTCAAAAAGGTTTTATACACAAAGAATTACAGTGTAAGAACTAGACAATTGTATATGCATCTTCATCTTGTAGATTGACTCTTGTTTCCCTCATTTATAAGACAACTCAAAAATGCTCTAAGACACCAAAATGTCTTTAGTTCCATAGGATTGTATATCTACACATAGAAACATCAAAAGAACTACATTTATTATGATTGTTGATCATCAAAGACCATATAGATGAGTCAAAGGACACATGTAGTTAAAGGAAGCTTACATGCAAAGGAAAAAACAATTGGACTAAGAAAAATAGTACAAAATCAACTTACTTAGATTTGAAGAACCCACTAGGAAGATCACTCCAAAATTCTCATATCTTCAAACCGATGAACAAAGAGTGAGAAAGAGAAGGCATAGAACTCTAAGAAAGAGGTTTATGAAAAGATAATGTGCTTTAAAGTAATAAAACTCGTTTATAAAATTTCGATTTATATTTTAGAGTTTTAATATTAAAATAATTGAATTTAACTATTTTAAAGACACTAACAATTATAAAATATCATTTTAAAGGTCTTTACCGCAATTTTATCCCTCTCTAAATTGAAACCAAATTTAATTTTTATATAAATATTTTTATTAAAATTGATATTGTTATTAAATATTTCTGAAATTATTTTTAAATTAACTTTAACTATATTATTATTATTATTATATAATTATTAGATTTATATTTGAATTTTACTGCATATAATTTCTCGTAATGGTTTTTTTGTTGTCCTACTTATTATTGACGAACATAGCTAGTTATAAAAAAAAAAGCTAAACAAGGTATACACACATGTTAATAAAAGTATTTTTAATAAGATTAAATTTATTTAAATTTAGATTTTAAGTTGAACTTTAATTTTTTTTTTTTAATTTTAAATTTATATTGATATTTTTATTACATCATGCTTTAATGCTTTGTTTATTTGATTTTAAATTTCAAATAATTGTATGTAAATTTATTAAAATAAATTGCTTGTATAACATTTAATAATTTTTATACAAATGTTAGGGTTAGTTTAAAAATAATTTTGTTAAAAAATATTTAACAACAATGTAAATTTTAATAAAAAATATCATATGACATTTATATAAAAATTAAATTTGGTCCCAGTTTGACGAGGGATAAATAGCTCCTTAAAAAAAATGGAATTGAATTGAATCAAAATAATAAATATAGGAACTTGATTGAATATAAGACAATAACAAATGGCACTGACACTGACACTTGACATTGTTAGTGTCACGTGACATAATGTTTACTTGACACATGCACAAATTAAAAAAAACAAAAAAACAAAAAAAAAACGCAAAGTGAGGTGTGACATATATTTAACATCGTTGGTACAATATTATCGAAAAGGACAAAATCACGTCAATTTTTCAAAAATTGGAACTTAATTGAGAAAAAAAAAATTGGAAGACCAATTTAAGATTTGGTGACAAAAATGGGGACCAAAAGCGTATTTAAACCTTTTGAATAAATGTAATTTCTTTTAACTTAATTCAATTTAATTTTGTATAAATTTATAACTATAATTTTTAAACTTATAATTTATTAAAAAAGAATTAAGTCCATGGTAATTTTGGAAAGTTTTAATCAAGTTCTTACTGAATTTTGGATTAAATATGTTTTTAGTCCATAAACTTATAAACAAAATTAGAATTCATCTTGTCTCAAACTTTAAAAATGAATGGATACATAGTTCTTTAATCTAACAACGTTAACTCTTTTTACACGTTAAATATTGTTCCATGTTGACGTTTAAGTTGCTTACACCATTGACACACTTAAGCTCAAATAACAACCTAGAACATTGTTTAACACGTAAAAAAATTAATGTTGTTGAGTTAAAAAGACTATATTAATTCATTTTAAAGTTTGAGAACTAAAATGTATTAAAATTTAAAATATGGACGAATTTCAATTCATATCCAAATTTAGGGACTAAGAACATATTTAACCCTTAAATTTTTAAGGTATATTGAGTACTTACAAAATTATACTTTTCAATTGGGTTTATGTTGGGAGGTGTAACTATTATTTTATAATGTCATCCTACCTAGTTTTGGTCACATGTTATTTTATAATGTTACAATTTTACAATTTATAATCTTATAGATTTATAAATTTATAAATTTATATATTTATAATTTACGATTTCAAATTATAGTTTTAAAACTTTCTAGTTTCCTAATTTTTTTAATTTTTGAACTTTCTAATTTTCTAATTTTTAATTTTTATTTTATTTTATAAACCCGTTATTTTGTTCACAATTGGGTTAAAGTTTTCAATTGGCTAGCATGCTTTGACTCATTCTTCTTTTACCTAAAGGACTTTGTTGAGTTAGGCTAAAAATGTTTTGTTCCGCCATAAGACTTTGGAATAAGCTTAGCAAGATTGTCTTACTCAAGGTCTATTGAGCGGGTGGAGTATTTGCTTGTAAGTCTATGGAAAGTAGGGGAAAAGACTTTTCCAAGAGGCGTCGTTGCATAGGAAAGATAGAGTAGTTGGTTATGAGAGAATGTGATACCATTGATATTACTTGGTGGTAACATGTGGATGATTGTATGTTATGGTTGGGAGAATGTGATAGATGATATCTTGGATGAGTTTATGCTTATATCGCGGTAATGCTAGGTGAGTTATGTGTTGTATATATATTGTTATGTGTTGTGTACATGGTTAGTTTACCCTTGCGTGTTTGTGATTGTGGTTTCCACCTGCGATAATCATATAACTTGTATTATATGGGAGTTGATGTTGATGCAGATGCTAGTGAAGATGCATAGCTGCGAAGAGCTCGTGGGAAGGACTTGGGAGTTTTACCTAAAGCATTTTGAAATTGCTTTGGATTTCAATATAATAGTTGGATATTTTGGAAGTTGATTCTCTTTTACAATAATTTGTAATAAGTTTATTTAATGACTTATGCTAAAACAGTGTTGTATGAATTTTAACAGTGCTTTATTTTGATAAATAAAGTTTGATTTCAATGAATCACGTGGTTTGTGAAAAAGTATTTATGAAGTTCTTATTTTATAAATGGTATCATACATTTGTTTTGGAAATTTGAAAAAAAAAACTACATGTGGCATCTTAAAAAGATGTTACATATCACTTTCAATATTTTCTTCAAAATTTCATAGAAAAAATTTAAGATTAAACATATAAATAAAAACATTAACAACATATTATATTATATTATATTATTAAGGGTTAAATATGTTTTTAGTCCCTTAACTTTCAGTATATTTTGGAATTAGTCCATTTTGAAACTTTGGACCAATTTAGTCCTTCATCTTTCGAAATACGTGAATTTAGTCCTTTTAATCCAATTTTGTTAGGTTTATTTAATGTTTCATACACATTTTAGGATTGTATTTGAGTTGTTTATATTGTTTGACACATTTTTTATTTAATATTAAGTCAAATACTAGTATGAAACGTGCTTGAAATATCAAATAAACTTCACAAAATTTGATTAAAAGGACTAAATTCACATATTTCGAAAGATGAAGGACTAAATTGGTTCAAAGTTTCGAAATAGACTAATTCCAAAATTTACCAAAAGTTAAGGGACCAAAAACATATTTAACCCTATTATTAATATAAAAAATGAAAGATAATAGTAACTTTTCACTTTTCACAATTCTAATATGATAACTTATACAAATAAATATCTTGAGAGTAGTAAAAGAATTGTTTCTCAAATCTTTTGTTGCTTGCTCTCATTTCCATTTAAACACACGGTTAGTAAAGACACTACTTAATACTACTTGCACAATAAAATGAAAAAGAAAATAGTCATCAGCTAAACTATGAATTTTTAAATCATCTTATTAATTTCTTTTGTTACATTTACATCCGTGGTATTGACCTTTTGTCTACATTTTTTGAAGCAACAAATAATGGAGTTTTTTGGGCACATGTAGGTGAAGTAACTTTTAATGGAGACTACCAGACACGCTATCAGTAAGAGATCTGTCTCTTCCAGAATGGACCTTAATTCAAACCTGCATCACATGTTCACAATAGAACATGGGTCATCATCACTTCGGACTTTAATTTTTAACATTTTTTTTTAATCCTTTAGTTTAAGTTAGGTTTATTCTTTTTCTCTAAATTTAAAATTATTTTATCAGTTTTAATTTCTATGCTTAAAAATATTTGAAAATAGAAGTATGAAATGAATAAGGGTGGACATAGATTGGATTTTTCAATATCCAATCTAGATCAAAGAAAATGGATGGATTAAAATCCACGTCCAGTTTAACCAGAACAATTAAATTTGAATTTCTTTTCAATCCGATTATTTAAATTAGATTAAAATTAAGATTTAATCCATTTTCTTAATGATATTAAATTTAATAAGATTTATTTAACATATCTAACTATTAGGTCTAATAGATATTGATATTATATTCTTATCGACTCAATTCAATCTTTGACCGGAATTGATTCGATCGATCTTTAATCGAAATTAATTCAACCGACCTTTTAAATTAATTTTTATTTTAATTTTAAAAAAAATGACAGTGGATGAACCTGTCAGTGGATAAACCATGAAATCGAGAACTCTAACTCAATTAGAAAATTTTAATAGATTCGCAGACAAACCATAAATATGACTTACTTTATTACCTTTAAGTTTTGTATACTTATAATAAGTTGTGTTAGTAAAATATGTGAGGATTTTAAACATCGGTAAAAATAACTTTTTTAATTACAATATTAAAAAAATTATTTTAAAATTAGAAAACCAAAAACTAATTGAAGAGATTATAAAAAAGGCATATACAAGTTATTCTAAATTCAACAAATAAGAGTAATTGTAAAGAAATATTGCAAGACTTATAATTATTCATTTAAAACCTTTCAATCCTCAAAAGGTAGCGTGAGCAAAGTTGTTGACTGTTCTTAATTATTACAAAAGGTTTTGCTGGATTTTAAGGGTATTTATTATGTATTAGTTGACACCTTGTCGGAAAAAATAAAAAGTCATAAAAGTGCTCAACTTGTGCTTGATTCCAGGAAAAAATGCTCCAATTTGCACGCCTTTGGAAAGGAGGAAGAAAAAAGGTGTTCTTTTTGAGAATTTTATTGTTGCCAATTTTGGCATTATGACATTCTTGTAAAGTGCTTATGTTTGGCTTAGAGAAAACCAAACTACTGATTTACCTCACTGAGATTTGTTTAGAAGGGTCTGATACAGTGCCATGTGGAGGATCAGACATGTTTGGCACATGCATTCAGCAACTTCAAGACATTGAGTTTTGTAAATGTTGGTTTTCAACAAACACCTTTGCTACCTCCAAGAGAATCAATAGAGGATAATAATGATCACAGATTATGGTCTGGTCAGAAAATAATAGCAGTAACAGCAGTTGGGTATTGCAGTTGCAGATAAGATTGCTCAGTGGTGTAACCAGATTGAGCTTTCAACACTGATAGTGCCAAATCTCACCCATCTCAGGTATGGTGTGTTAGAAAAACACTTTGGTTTGGTTTGGAGCTGAAGTTTATGATATATATGAGTTTCTTTGTCACATTGATGAGGTAAAAATTTCCCTCCATTGCTACCCTTTTGACATTTTGGTAACCTTTTGCTAATTCTACAAGACACCCTTTTAGTTTGTGAAAAATTTTCTGACTTGCAATGTCACAATCTGTAGTGTTAAAAGGGAAAAACTTCAGATTGAACAAAATTTGAGGTATTTTCCTGCAGCTTTTCCCTCAGATCTAAGCATCTTGCTTCATCAAAATTTGCACCTTTTTTGAAGCAGCTTCAAGACTTTGGCTTTGAAGCATTGAGTGTATTCTGAGTCAATGATCATGGATAAAGCATATAAGCATCAAATCTGTTCCAACTTGGTCACTTTCCAATCTGTCACCATGGTTCTTGTTCTGGTCACATCATATTTTTTCTTTTCAGCTTCTAAATCCTTCCCTAATCTTCTCACAATACCAATTGCCCTATTATCCACCATGTACTTTCTTGTCACACTGATAAGGAAAAAAAGGGACAAAGAAGAAAATCTTGTCCAAAATGGGCTACACCTTTTGCAGGATGTTACTCATAGTGAGGTTAACCAACAAAGTGAAACTGCAGAGAATCATGAGGATGGTGAATCTGCAGCACATTCAGATTATTTATTTCCATCAGATTGTGAAAGCAGCAACTTCTCTGTCATGGATGGAACTTTTGAGCTGAATATTGAAGAGCATAGGCTACAAGATGATTTGGTGTCAGATTATTCTCTTCCATCAGATAGTGAAAGCAGTGATGGCTCAATATTGGAGGAAAGTTTTGAGAGGCATCAGAAAGGAAATAAAAATGAGGATATTTCTGATAGCTTGGCTTCTGATGATGATTATGAGGGTGAGGATGAAGAAGATAGCCTGATTGAAATCAATCTTCCACACTTTCCTGAGTTTGATGAAGATCCTAAGCAAAAGTTGCAATCCAACTTGGCAGATTCCATTTTCAAGCAGCAAGGCCTGATGGAGCTCTTAGCAGAATTCAATGACATGAATGAGGATGAAAACTTGATTGAGATTGATATTTCCATGGGGATGCAGATTTCAGATTGAAATTGCCATGTTTTGAAGATGAATGTGTTGTTGGTGATTTTGATCTAAGTATTTTAACTCTTTTTCTTGTTGATGTTGAGGAGGATTTTGTTCTCACTAATAAACTTAGCATTTTGATTCATTGGCCTTGCTTGTGGTGGCAATACAGTTAAATAGTTAAATAGTATACACAAAAATATAGTAAAACTAAATAATCAAATAAAGGACTCAAATGCAAAAAATCTTAAAATGTTAGCATTTTCATTAAATTGAATTTAGAAAATATTTTATAATTTTAGTTTACTGATTATCGAAAACAATTATTTTTATAATTTTAAAATATAAAAAGTAAATAAATTTATTTCTTATATAAGGATCCACTAAAAAATATGTCTAGGGAAGTGTAGTGATTAAAAATTGTTAATTATTATAGTAATCAATTTATATAATAATTTATAAAATAAAAGATTATTAATTATTAAAATAATTTATGTTATGAATAAAAATTTATAATTTATTATTAAATTGGTCATTAACCAATTAGAAACTAATTTAAAAACTATTTTTTTTAATAACAAAAATATTGAGAGCTAATGTTTAGTGATCAATCTTCTTTGATATCTAAAACCTTGATAGCTAACTTTTAGAAATTAATTTAGAGATAAATTATAATTTTTTATTCATAATATATGTGATTATTTTAATAATCAATAATTTTTTATTTTATAAATTGACATCTAAATTGGTTACTATAATTATTAATAACTTTTGTTTATTAAAGTTTGTTGTTAATAAAACATTTTTTTAATGGTATAATTAGGAAATTACCTAGTTATTTTTTAATTAAAATTTATGAGTTATATGTTAAATAAAAAAAATACATCATTAGTTTTTGAATAAGGAAATTATATAGTTATTTATTTCATTCAATAATAAATTTGTCTTAATTTAATTAAAAGACAAAGTTATCTAATTAAAACATGTAAAATACATTTATGTAAAATTATATCTTATTATATAATAGTATAATTTTCTTTATTAGAAATTGTTAAACAGTATCACAAGAATAAAATAAAGTTAATTATAGACATATGGGTAAGCATGTCTTATTTAAATTATTAAAACTTTAGCGAAAATACAGGCAACGTGTGTTTATATTTTTTTAATTTGTGTTAAATTTTTAAAATTAATAAATAATATATAATTAATCTTTAAAATAGTTTTTAAATGTAAAATTAAAAAAATAAAATATATACATAAAATAAGTTTTTAAAATAACGATTATATAGATAAATTATTTATAAAATAATAATTAAGAGTAAAATTGAAATAACGAAATATAGACATAAAAGATAATATCTCTTTATATTATTATATATTAACATTAAAATTAAATTTTATTTTTTAAAAAGTAGACATATGTAGCAAAATAGATTTTAATCTTTATTACCAACAAAGAATCAAATTATTTCAAAGTGAGCATTGGATAAGAGAAAAAGAAAATATAATGGCAAAATTATGAATTCTGATAATTATGGTTTCTGTTAATAATTAAATTTTATGTATTTGATTAAAACTGATTTAAAAATATTCATATATTTTTCTGATATAAAAGTTTTTATGTATCAAAAACATGTTTGGAAGAGCATATGCATGATCAATTCTAACTTATGTTAAGGACTAACGTTACTTATTTATAAAAGTATGTTATGGATTACTTATACTATCTTTTGAGATAAAAGTGTTAAGCTGTTTAAGGTAGTTATTGACAAGTGCACGAACACTACTTTTATATGTGTAAAGAATCAATTGTTTCGAAATTCAAGACCAATCATTTGGATGATACAAAGTTATACTACATAATTTTAGGGAATACAAGAATGTGACTCATAACATTATTTTTCACAAAGGAAATATCATATTATAGATCAATATATACGAAGAGAGGCAATAACATGTTTATAAGATAGACGCAAATCAAACATTTCATGAGGATGATTGAAGAACAGTTGTTTAGTAAAAATGACTATCAAATAATAAAGTTTAAAATGTTAAGTTTTTATATAAATTAAAATTATAATTATTTAGTCATTTATTTTATAAATTTAAGTACTTTTATAAACTTTTTTATCTCTAAATTATTTTGATTTCTTTTTTTTTAATTTTGAAACCATTTGCATGTATAAATTGTAAGGCTCCAATATTAAATGTGAGCTACTTTAAGTAGAGCTGTCAAAACGGGTAACTCGGTCCGACCTGGCTCGACCCACCACGGATTGATGATTTAGTGAATCAATCCAACCCGGCTCAGCCAAAAAAATTCGAACCCGGTCCGGCCCACTACGGGTTGACGGGTTAAACGAGTTGGCTCACGGGTTCATTTAATTAAAAAATATTATTTTTTTTCAGTCAAAACTAAATTGTAATTCTAATTAAAATCTAAATAAACTTTAATACAATCCAAATACAAACCAAAATAAAAGAAATACAAATTATTTATGTGATGGATAAAAAAACAACTTAATATGACCTAAATGTAAAGTTCAACTTAATAAAAAAAATAAAAACACTTGTGTGACCCTTTTATCTACGGGTTGGTGAGCCAACCCGACTCACCACGGGTTCAACCCGGATGAGCCGGGTTCTAAATGAGCCGGTCAAAAATCAACCCGTATTGAAATTTGTAAAAAAATTTCAACCCAACCCGGCCCAAACCTATGGTGAGCCGGGTTGGCTCGCGGGTTCCAACCCATTTTGACAGTTCTAACTTTAAGTTTCTGATTATATATTTTGTTTGTGAAATAAGACACAAAACTTCCCTACTTAGTTTATTTTTGGACTTTTTTCTTGAGAAGTTGAAAAATAGGTAATAAGGGAACCGATAAATTGTTCTTATTTCGATTATTTTGAAATTTTGATGATATGTTACATATTGTATTAACGTAAGTTTTTTAAAATGAGTTGTGATATGACAAAGTTTGTTACATATTTGAGTTTTGAGTATGATTAATATTTAGAAAATTTCAAGTTTAGACTAGTATGTGGTAATTTTGAGAAGGTTGTTGTTATTGCAACTAATTAGATATGTGATTTGTGGAAGTTAATGTAAGTTGTTATGTTGAAATGCATATTGTATTGTTGACAGAATGTGGTGTTTAAATGTGATTGGAGTTTGAGGTAGCTTTTTTTAGTTAAGAAGAAATTGGTGATGTTATTTACAGAAGATAAGTTGAATTAAACATTTTTATTCTCCTTCAAATCTTATTTTTGTATTCGGAGACAGACCTATTGGGGTTACAGGAGAGTCATGGCTCTCCCAACTTTTTTATTTTATTTTCTATATTATTTTTTTTACTTCTTTATTTGATATCTCTTTTTTATATCTTCATCTCCTACTTTCTTCCTCTTTCTATTTCAATTTTCATCATCAATTTCTTATTATTTTCAAAAACAAATTGTACCACATAAGATTGAGGAGTTAAGAAATATTTTGAACCAAATAATTTTTTCTTTTGAGTAAGTTCATTTTTTACCCATTTTTTTCCAAAGTAATATGTTCTATTCATGTTGTGACTTTTCTATGCTCTAGACATATCTCTATTTGTTAGAGATTATAAAATTATGCTCTAATTATTTATCAAACTTTTTTTTTGTGTAAATAGAACTATTTTAGGCTTTGAAGTTGGGTAAGGGAAGAACAATATTAAGAATATAATTTAAGGTAAAGGAAACTAATCATTTAGAAGTTATTAATTTTCTTAAAATATTGAGTCTTGGTTTTGAGATTTAATTTGGGGTATTCATAATTTTATTTTTTTTCCTACATAAGATGGGGGCTGAATTTTTAGCAAGCACTGTGATCATCTATATTGAAAGGGATATTGCAACAAACTTTAGTTTTGATTAAATTATTAAAGATTAAGTTATTGAAAGAACGTAGAGGAGCACTCTAACTAAAGACAACTTTTATTTATTTTTTAATAGATTATTGTTAATGATAAACTTTATGTTACAATTTCATATATACATATATATTTCATATATATATATATATATATATATATATATATATATATATTATTGTCATATGTTTTGAATTAATTGTTTTGAATAGAGAAAATAATGTCGGGAAATGAAAATTTTTTTAATTAGAAAAAATAATTTATATATATAAAAGAAAATTTGGCCCCTCTAATTTTTTTTGTTCAAGTTCTGCCACAAATTGTACTTATGCTTATATTTGTTAGTGTTAGTGTAAGTGTACATAGTATATTTATCGCAGATCACACCACAACAACACATGGTAGGTAAATAATTATGTGAGAACATGTGAGTTATGTTTTTACATGTAAACGTGTTTGATTAAATAATTATATATATATATATATATATATATATATATAAATATGAGTATAACTCACATTTGTGTATGTGATTACTATAATCATATATAGTACAAGGGTATGTGACTTTGTATGTAGGAATTATAAGATTGACCTAGTGATAAAGTTGGAAGGAAAGACAGGAGAGGTTTTGACGGTGGTGGAACTTGAAAAAAAAAATTAAGAGGCCAAATTATATTTGTTATATATAAATTATTTTTTTTATTAAAAAATTCAATACATCACATCATTTCCTCTATTCAAAACAAACACTTATGACAATCTAATCCAAACAATATAAAAATAATAGATATGAAAGAGTAACATAAAGTTTATCATCAACAATAATATATTAAAAAAAAGTTATCTTTAGTTACAGTGTTCCTTTACGCTCTTTTAATGACTTAAAATCTTCGATAATTGAATCAGAACTGAAAGCTAGTTGCAATATCTCTTTCAAGGAAAGAGAAACTTAATTACATGTAACAATGAAAACATTTGAGTCAGACCGTCCGCTTGGTTTTTTACTAAAAAGATAACACAATAAGCAATATGCAACATCTTTTAATGGCAAATACTCTAACCATTAGTGGCGGATCTTAACTAAGAGTTTTGGAGGGGTCAAAGTAATATAATGATTTGATCTCATTTGATTGGATCATTAGTATAACGCTTTAAAGAATTACGCTTCTATAAAATAATGAAGACGTATAATTTATCTTCTTTTCATTTTTCACATATAATTTTTTTATCTCATGAGCCTTTTATAACTTTTACAAAACGAATCTATTATCTTATTGTTCATCGATATACTGCTTTTTTAATATATTAAAAAATAATTTACCATAATCTAATAAAAGATTGAGAGACATAATTATTAGAAGAAAAATATATTATAATCAAGTCACAATTAAAAATCGATTAAAAAAAACACATAATACATTGTTTTTTGCTTCTATAATCATAAAAAATAAGTATACAAAAGGCTCATGAGATAAAAAATAATTTTAATAATTATTAAACTAATATTTCATCATCAAGTCAAACAAGAAAGACTTACATTTTTTTTCTTCAAGAAATGAAGGAAACAAATGAGAAATGAGAGCAAAAATAATGACTATCTGTTTGACTTCATTTCTTCTTCAAAAAAAAAATGAGGGTAAGAGATGAATACAATATTTAATTACTCTTTTGGTTAGTGTTTCTAAAAATGTCAAGTTGGCCCCCCGTTTTTTTAGTCTCAATTTAGTTCCAATTTTTTAGTCGAAATTTGATATTTTTTAGACGAAAATAGAAACCAAAAGAGTAATTAAACCTAAATATTTTTATTTTTTTATTAAATTTGATTTTATGTTTTATTATTTATTAACATTAAATATTGCATTTTATAAAAGAAATAAAAAGAGACAATTTAATTTCCATCAATTTTTAAAATATACTATCTATAATTTTAATTTCAAAATTTATAAAAATTTCAAAATAATATATATAATTTTTTAAAAAATAAAAAACATTGGGGGGGGGGGGGGGGGGGGGCACCCCTCCCTCCTACACTAATGCTCCGCCACTGCTAATCATGACATGAAGGAAGTAAGCTAAATCATGTGTAGTGAAATCTTCTTGGATGATCATCTTTACCAAAGAAAAGATAATTTTCTAGATGCATTTGATATGAACCCCATTTTAGATAAGTCATTAGTACCTCATCAATTTGATTTGATGGGTATTGCCAAATTTGAATACACTTCCCCGGATCACCTTCTAAAACATTTTCAAATTCATTATATGTAACTTTGGGAACCTTAGAGAGTTGTTTTTCATTTTCTTCAATTTTTGGATTCTCATGAAGTATCTCAATTTGAGAGAACGTAGATGTAGTTTTTTCATCTTCATCATAAGCCTTCCTTTTGAAAAAAGAATCGATTGTTTTATTCTTTATCATAATTTTTTTAATATAAATTTTTCACCTCTCACATATTTACAAAAAGATAAAATTATGAATACTCCAAATTAAATCTTACAAAGACCCAATATTTTAAGAAAAATAATAACTTCTAAATGATTAACTTCCTTTACCTTAGAGTAGATTCCTAATCTTGCTATTTCCTTACACAACTTCAAAGCATAAATAGCTCTATCTACACAAAGAAGAGTTTGATCAACGATTAGAGCATGAATTTATAATTTCTAACAGATAGATATATATGCCTAGAGCGTAGAAAAGCCACACATTGCTTTGAAAAAAAGGGTAAAAAATAAAATTACTCAAATAAAATAAATAGTTCGGTCTAAAATGTTTCTTAACTCCTCAATTTTGTCGTAGTGCAATTTGATTTTAAAAATAATAAAAAATTAATGATGAATATAAATAAAGTAATAATATATAATTTTTTTAAAATATATAGAAAGTAAATAAAAAATCATTGAGATTAATATAAATAAAATAATAATATATAAATATTTTTTTAAAATATATAAAAAACAAAATAAAATGAAAAATTGTTGGCTTTCCTGTCACACTTATGATCCGCTCCTAAGCTCTGAGTTCAACTTCTCCGTTACCATTAGGGATAACAAAAAATAAATAAAAGATTAACTAAATCGTAAGAATAAAATAAAATTACAAAAGGATAAAAAATTATAAAATAAATCGATTCTAAAACTTAGTCCTTCATGGATCGAATAAAATACGTAATGAATGAAAGAAAAAGTTAAAAAGGGCATTAGCATTTTTGGTTTTGTGCCGCCGGTCACTACTTTTTTTCACCTTCTTATTTTTACTACTTTTTGGAATTTATACGTGTATTTTGTAATAAAAACTTTTATAGAGTGGATATTTAATATAGAATATGAATATATATATATATATATATATATTATTATTAACTAGAATAGTTACTTGTATGGAGAGGTATATAAATTATTAACTAGAATAGTTAGTTGTGCGGAGAGGTGGAACTAAAATTGTAAATCTTAATACAAAATTACAACACACATCTACACATACTTTCACTGCTCTGATTATGCATACAGATAAAAAAAACTATTTTAAAATATGTACAGTAACCAATTTTGAAATTATCAAATAATAAAACATCTTTCCATTTCACCTTATATTTATAAACCATTAAGTTTTTAATTATCATCTAATTTAACCTCTTAATTTTAAACTTTCACAGCATTAATTGAGGAGCAGTGTTCTTGTGTCGGCACATTCAATTATCATTCATTACAAGCACAATATTCACAATATTTCAATTCATTGAAAAATAATGCAAAAATCCACAAGTTATAGTTAATAATTTTGGATAAAATAACAATTTAAAAATCACAACACGACAATGCACGACACAAGGAACTTCAAACTGCGACCGTTGATCTTGCACGTACGCCACGAAAACCCCATGGGAGCCGTTGGATCCGAATTTCAGCGTCTTACGTGACAATTTTTAACCGCATTTAAAATCTGATTTGAAGTCCGAGATTTAAAATTCTCCTAAATAACCTTACATTTACGCACATACTTGTTACTGAGAGTGGCAGAGAAACAGGGGAAGATGGCAAACAAAGTGCGTTATGCTCTTTCATTTTCTTCCAAATGAATGTGTAAGATTTTTCTCTTTCAATTTCCTTGTTAAACGCCGTTTTATGTTGTAAATTTTTCTTCTCTGTATTTTCTGGAGTTAATTCCTAGGGTTTTAGATTGAAAAAAGTACTCTAAGCTGGGACTTTTTCTTTGATTTGATTATCTGGGTTAAGCTTGACATTCTAGGTTATCACTGGATGTACTTGAGAACAAAATTGAGGTTTTAAAGTTTGCCATCTTGTTTTTTCTTTGCTCAGGTAATTTTTTTTGGGAGTTGGATGAATTGGGTTACCTTTTTTATGTGGTTTTTTATTCTTTGGAAATGGTGCAGAATGAATATTCAGAAGTTAGTCTTTCTTTTAACTCCTTCCCTGCTGAGCAGTGTCGAGCATTGCATTTTTTACCTTATGTTCATCAACAACTTAATTTATTTTGGGTATATATACTCATTCTTTTTTATTTATTGCTATTCTTGTTGCTGCTACAATTGAAAAACAAGATTTGTCTCCACTGTGGTTTAGTCCTAGTTATCAATGCTGGATAGTAGCACGTAGCAGCCAAATTCTAGAAACATTATTGTGGGATTGTTGGTATTTTTATTTTTATTTTTATTTAATAAGGATATGTTATCAAAACTATGTACATAATTACACATTCAATACTCTAAAAGTACTCAAAGTTTAAGACATATTGCTAATTATCTGTAAAATGTCAGAATATAGGTCAAGAGGAAACACACAAGTAACCACAGAAAATACTGCTCTGGATGACTGTTTTGTAGCTGCCAACCGCGGCGATATGGTGCCAACTTTGTATGTTATTAATAACCATGAGTTATGATTTAAAAATGTATGCTTTATTGAATGCCCTTCCATTGTGTCTTCCTTTTATCCTTTATTTTTCATGCTTTGCTGTTTGAGTGTTTGTCATACAGGTACTGAATGATTTTTTTCTATTCTCCAGGTAGGCTTCGTTTGTGCAATTTAACAGAGTGTAGAGCATAGTGTGCTTAGGAAATAGTGATTTTGTATATATATACTGTAAGTAAGATCACTATGGGCGAGGAAGAACCGGTGAATGAATTTTCGGAGACTGATTCAAATGGAAAGAACTCTAAGGAGAAAATTTTGGATAGAAGTACTGAGAAAAAGGACTTGGAAGCTGACGAAGGAAAAGTATTGGCGAACAATGGAATCAAAGAGTTGAAAGAAAATATCGTAAAAGAAATTGAAGATGTGAAAGCTGATAATGTGGAAAAGGTAGAAGAGGACAAGAAAGTTGGTGTTGTGGAAGAAGCTATAGAGGATAAGAAAGAAACGAAAGATGATAAGACAGAAGGTGGAATGGATGGAGCAAAAGAGGATAAGAGAGAAGATGGAGTGGAAGAGGCAAGAGAGGATAATAAAGAAGATGGAGTGGAAGAAGCAAAAGAGGATAAGAAAGAAGGTAGAGTGGAAGACGCAAAAGAGGATAAGAAAGAGGATGGAGTGGAAGACGTGAAAGAGTATAAGAAAGAAGATGGAGTGGATGGAGTATACAAGGATGGAAAAGACGGGGCAGGAGAAGTAAAAGAGGATAAGGAAGTTGATGATGTAGGAGTGAAGGATGGTGTGGAAGTTGATGGTGTAAAACAAGTCAAGGAGGATAAGGCAGTTAATGGTGTGGAAGAAGTTAAGGAGGATAAGGAAGTTGATGGTGTAAAAGATATAGTAGAAGATACAAAAGGTGATAAATCGAAAGAAATAGAGGAGGATAAGAAAGATTTTCATATATCTGAGAATGATAAAATGGATGAAGACACTGGGGTTAAAGAAACAGTGGAAGATAAACAAAAAAATGAAGAAGTGGAAACTGAGAAACCAGAAGTAGATGCTATGGAAGTAGAGGGTGGCATTAAGGGGAAGGAGGAGGGTGATGAAAAGGAGAAAATTGAAGTGGCAATGAAAGAGGACCCGGATGAAGACAAAGATAAAGATAATATTGATAAGTTAAAAGAAGTGAAGGAAGAGAATAATAAGGTTAACAAAGGATCAAGAAAACGAGGGAGAGGGAAGATCAATGTGGAGAAAGATAAAGAAAAAAGAAAGGAATTGAAGAAAATAGAACCAAGGACTCCTACTATTGACCGCCCTGTGCGAGAAAGGAAGGTAGTTGAGAGGTTGGTAACATCAATTGAGAAAGATCCAACCAAAGAATTTCGCATCGAAAAGGTATTTGTTTTCAGTTTGACATTTGAAATATTTACCCTTAGTTATGCATTTATTATAACATAGTTTGTTTACAGCTTCTCTTTCAAATTGCAGGGACGTGGCACACCTTTAAAAGACATACCAAATGGTATGGTGCTTTCATTTTTTCAATTCTTCTTCAATAATGACCATTTAATCCCTTCTATATATACTCAAGGCAACATAAATAATTATAATGCATATGTCCACATTCTTTTTAGGTTTATGAGGAAATCTTGATGTGAGTCTATGATTTGAATTTAACATATTATCAGGCAAGAAATTGTCCAGATACATATTAATTACACTTTTCTAATTATGTTAAATAATGTGCCATTTGTAGTGATGGTCGATTGAAGATAATGAAATTATAGTATTTGTGTTCCTCCCCCACTCCCCTCCCTGTCTAAATATTAAGCCCTTCCTGATGCAGATTGTGATGATTTTGTGATCCATCCTTTATTGTTAATGGCAAATGAGATTATTAGCTAACTATAGTTCATTCATTGCATTTAATGTCATTTTACTATTGGGTCTATGGAATATTTAATCTCGAGAGAATGGGAAAAAGGTTTTTGCTATGAATATATAAGTAAAGGTTACCTGAAACTTGGGGGGTTTATCAATTCATGATTTTATATTCATTATGCTGTGAAGTGTGCATGCATATTTTTACTACTTCAGAACAGCTAAAAACTTTATCGCTCTTGCATTTTCTGCACTAGTTGCCTTTAAGCTATCCAGAAGGAAGACTGATGATACCTTCAAACTTCTCCATACAATTCTCTTTGGAAGGAGAGGGAAGGTATGTCTTCATTAATTATCTGTGTTTTTTGTTACAGTTGTTACACCGCCTCTATTTTTATTTTCTATTATGTTTTTGTATTATGTCACATCTATAGTTCAGGATATAGAATAGTGGTTGCGTAGATTGCAGAAAGTTAAAAAATCAAAACTTACCCGAGTTAAAAAAAGTTACACTAATGTTTTTATACATGACTCTGGTATTTTACTCTTTTGCAGGCAATTCAGATCAAGAGTAATATATCAAGGTTTTCTGGTTTTGTTTGGCATGACAATGAGGTAATTATTACTTTTCATAATATGAAAATTGGTTCTCATAACATGCAACTGTACCGTATATTATAATTGTAGGTTTTGTTTGGCATGACAATGAGGTAATTATTACTTTTTATAATATGAAAATTGGTTCTCATAACATGCAACAGTAGCATATATATTATAATTGTAGGTTTTGTTCGCAGTAACTTTTACTGATTTCATGCTTTTCTGTTTGAAGTTCTTTGTCTTTCAAAGGTTCTAAAGTCCAACAATTGTTAATGCAGGAAAAGCAAATGATTAAAATAAAAGAAAAACTTGACAAGTGTAATAAGGAGAGGTTACTGGAATTCTGTGATGTTCTTGACATAACAGTTAACAGGGCAACAATGAGGAAGGTGTGTTTGCTAAGCCTTATTGATACATTTTTTACTAATACCATTTGACACTGCCCTATCATTGCTTATAAATTTCTACTGATGCAGGAAGATATCATTGCTAAGCTGATAGACTTTTTAGTTGCCCCTCATGCAACTACAACTGTGTTGCTTGCCGAAAAGGAGAAGGTTTTTTTTGTTTTGTTTATCAATTTTTTTACTGTTATGTTGTGGTAATTTCTTTTTACTTAGGCAACCATGTTCTGGTCATAGTATTTATTCCTACTATTTATGATTTATTTATCATCAGCCCAGTAAAGGAAAAAAGCGCAAGCGTATTGTAAAACGGCGTTCATCAGGATCTGGGACAATTTCAAGACGTTCTGCCAAGGTAATATCTCACTCGGTTTACTGCAGAAATGTGAAATGTGACTTGATCAATGAACTATAATTTTGTGTTCCAAAGTCAAGTCTTTCAGTGGAATTAATACTAATGCTGCATTCCTTTGGACTAACATGTTTATTTCCCTTTTGCTTGTTTTGCACTCTGCATTGCTACTCTTACTACAATGGAATTGTTCTTGACCAATTGAATGACAAGCTGTTCTCATCCCTTGACAGTAGGGTTTAGTTTGATTCACTAAATAACAGCTCTAAAAACAGTTCTTTTTTGGTTTGTACCAACCTATACATGAGTGGATCTGAAGGTTCTACTCAAATTCCACGGACAGTAAACACTGGTGTAGTGAGATCATACAATCCTATTATTAGTATAATTGCAGTCTTGACTACGCGGGTCTTAGCTTAGGTTCAAATCTGTGTTGCTATTATAGCCCTCCAAAAATTAGTTTGTGTTGGGATGTGCTGTGGTTACTAGTACTTTTTTTTGTTGGTATGATTTGTGTCAGTAAGTACTTTGTACTATATAGCATTTCATGTTAATCTAATCCCATATTTTTTCAAAATATGGTGTCAACATTTGGTTTAATCAACTTTTTGTCATGTCTTCTTCAGAGTATGAGGAAAAATGAAGATTATTTAGCTGTGCCGAGAAAGAGTCCTACTGACACAGAAGATGAGTCAGATGAAGAAAATGACGAAGAAAATGAAAATGGTGTTGCTGGCAAATCTGAAGATGAAACATCAGAGAAATTTGAAAGTGAAGACAAAAGTGATTCTGGGAGTGAATCTGAAGATATGAAAGAAAAGAAAAAACCTTCTAAAACATCATCCGCCAAGAAAGAATCTGCTAAGAAAAGTAAAATTGAGAAAATTCCAGTTGCCAACAAATCTCACTCACCCCAAAAAAGAACTCCAAAGAAATCATCATCCAACCTCTCAAAGTCTGATGAGGATAGTGATGAAAGTCCTAAGATTTCAAGGAAGAACAAAAATGAGAAAGGAGGAAAGCAGAAGACATCAACACCCACTAAGCCTTCCTCCCTAGAGAGAAGTGGTAGATATCATTTGAAAATGTTCTGATTTGAATGCCTTTTGTTATATAATAAAAAGTACTTTTTAGCTTTAACTATTACTTGGGTATTTCTAGTCAATTCATTTATTTATTTTTCCATTTCCACTAGTTCAAATGTGAATTGAAAAAATGGTGATGATGGTGTAATCATATTCATCCCATTTACATTGTAAAACATCTTTCTTTTGTATCAAGCAGAAAAGGTTACTAGAGGAAGAGGCAAGAAGAAGGAGAAATCGAGCCCCACTGATAATCAGTTACATGATGCAATATGTGAAATTCTTAAAGAAGTTGACTTCAATACGGTAAGATATTTAAATAAATTGCAAAAAGTTCAGCGATTATAATTTTTATGTATAATGCATGGCTAAAGCTAGTGGAACTGCAATCTTGTATAAAATTGAATGTCAGGCAGACAAAGCTGGCAATAGAATAAACTCAAATGTAGTAAAGATGAGAATGTTGGTGGACATTAATGTGGCGGAGAAAAGGTTGGGTTAGCACCTATTGTAGAAAAGATGGTAGAAACTTGCATTAGGAGTTTTGTGCATGTGGGGAGAAGACTTGTAGAAGCTCCAATAAAGAGAGTCAAGAAGGACTTAGATGGGGGATTTCCAAATTGTTAGGGGTAGAGGATCAAGAAAGGTTATAGGTGAAATGATCAAGAAAGACTTAGAAGTCAATAGATTTTTTATAAACATGATATATACAACAATAGAATTGTTTGATCTATGTAACTGACCCCAGCTAGTTGGAAAAGGCTTTTTTGTTTGTAAATACATACATAAACCACTTCAAAACTATGTCTGGGCTTATTGTTTTACTTCAGAATGTATCTTTCTTGTATGAGATACGGTCAATCCTCCTTGAAACCTTCACAAAAATCCTAAGCTACGACATCTTTGCCTTTTCCTCCAATTTATGGATAGATTTGGCATGACCCAGTAATTGATATTTGTGATTGGCATAATCTGTCTGAGTCGCCTAGATGGATGATTAAAAATGTGCATTATACGCCACGGAATGTGGCAGCATTCCATGTCCTTTGTATTGCAAGTGGAATTTGAAGAATTCTTAGATGTAATATTGAATGTTGCAGTTATGATGCTATTGCTAGAATGCATTTCTTTGTCATTTTTGCAGACCATGTATTGCTATTAAACGATAGTGTATAATCATGAACAATACAATGGCAGTGCTGTATTTTAGTCCCTTCTGCTGAATATTCTCTTTATTTCTCTCTAAAATTGAGATTTTTGTTTTCCCTTTTGCAGGCTACATTTACTGACATTCTGAAGAAACTTGGTATTAATCCTTTTTACCTTTTCCCTTTAACACGTATTATACTTTTTCTCAATTGCGACTATAAGATAATGCTACTTTTGGGCCTTTGAGAAGAAATTCTTCCTTTGTATCTGGTTTTTGAATCATCAAGTGGCATGTACTCTCAAACCTGAAATTCTTAAAAGCTCTCTCCTATTTATAAGAATTTGACACTATGAAAATGAGAAACATTATATCATAACTCAAATTAAGTGCCTAAGTAAATTGCTTTCACTTTTCAGCCAAACAATTTGATGTGGATCTGGCCCCGAGAAAGGCAGCTATAAAGCTCATGATTCAGGAAGAGCTGACAAAACTAGCTGATGAAGCGGATGATGAAAACGGAGAAGAGGATGCAGAAAAAGATGAAGCCCTGTCTACAGGCCAGAAGGTTGAAGCTTGATTGATGAGTAGTCCTGACTACCTGGTGATAGTTTTAGCTATGTATACTATAACCCATTTATGTTGCTTCATTTGTACATCTTGTTGAGTGAAAGTGGCTGTAACATATTCCAGCCATCCATCCAATTTGAAGAGATAAAACTTGTATTTGTCAATTTAGGCTTCTAGTGCGCTGCCAGTGTGCACCTTCTTGTTTATACATAAACAGAATCTGTAGGATTTGTACTATAATGAATAATACTACTGACCAAAGCTACACTAGTCTCAAGAATCTACCTAGTTTAATAAAATATTTTACGTTGTTCATAACTAGAACAACAGTTGGTTGATAAAGCTTTTTTGGTGTGCTTTTAAAATGTTCTTTTAAAATCCTAATGTGGTCTTTATTTTTGTTGAATTAGTTTAATTCAGTCGAGGGTTTAAACAGGAACATGTAAATAGGGTACGTAGGTATCAGATCATGTTTTTCTTTTTTGCTATCTTTGTTTAATTTTATTTTTTTTTTCGTTTTAACTTGGTTGCAATTTTTATTAAATTATTTCAATTTAGTCGGACGTTTAACAATATGTTAACAGGTACGTTAGGTGTTTATTCATTTTTTTTACTTAATTTAAAAAAAAAAATTCACATGTCAACTTATCATTGTATCACATAATAATGTCACATGTCAAAGTTACTGTCATGTTTAAGTGTCTTATATCTTTTAATGCTTATATTTGTTATTTTTATTTAATTCAATCTCATTTCTTTTTTAAGTGAATTATTTTTGTTTCTTTCCAAATTAGAATCAAATCTATTTTTTTATATAAATTTTATAATGATATTTTTATTAAAATTCACATTTATATTAAATATTTATGTTATTATTTTTAATTCAACTCTAACTATATTATTTTAATATACTTATTAGATTTATATTTGATTTTTTGTTTATATAAAAAATAGGGTTAAAATTTGTTTGAAAAGAATGAAGAATTTTTCTTCTAATTTTAAATTAATTTTAACCCTATTTTTCTATAACCAAGTCAAACCCTATTAAACAATGAAGATTTTTATTTTTCTAATTTTAAAAAACTCTAACCTTATTTTTTTAACAAAGTCTAACATTATTTTAAACTAACTCTAATCGTGTTTTTTATATGTTGGAGATATGTATGACTGACTCAAGGGTAAAGGGAGTAAATCACTCGTTTTAGATCTCAAGGACAACAATGTCTCAAAAAAAAAAATTATTACTAATATTTCTTTATTAAATTATGTTTAAGAAAAAAAAAACTCAATTTTTTTAGTACTAATTAATATACCTCTATTAAACTAATTATAGAATTATGTTTAAGATAAAAAAAGGCTTCTAAAAAATATTTTATTACTAATATAGCTCTATTAAATTAATTATAAGTTTATTAAATTATGTTTAAGAAAAAAAGGCCTAAAAAATTTTTGTAGTACTAATTAATATACCTCTATTAAACTAATTATAGAATTATGTTTAAGATAAAAAGACTATCAAAAAACATTTTATTAATAATATAGCTCTATTAAATTAATTATAAGTTTATGTTTGGGAATAAAATTTAATTAAATTATTATTAGTGTATGTTAATTTTTATTAGTAGTAAAAATAATAATTAATGAGTTAAAACATATTTTCAGTAGATTATGATTTTGTTTACAAGAAAGAGAATGATTAGGTATCCTTATTCTTTTATAATCAATCTTGATTCCATTTCTTCTTTTGTCTCTTTATGACTTCTTTTACCTCTTCTTATTTTAGTTTCTTCTAATATTCTTTTTTTCTAGAGTATTGATAGATTACATCCCTTAAATCTCTTGAATCACATGTTGCTCGTCTGTATCAATCTTTTCATCCTCATTTTTGGTTAGTATGTTTTTTCTTTTTATTTGTGTTGTTATTTTTATTTTGTTTTGGATTTGTATTAGAATTAGAAATGTGTTTCTTTTATCTAGTTTTATTTTTCGGTACTTTTATATTTACAGAGTTTTGTTTTATTTTTATTTTTTTGCATATATCTTAAGGAGAAACTGAATTTGTTTATAAAACTATTAATTAGATTATGCTTTAGTTATTCGGTGGATAATAGATTAATTGAAGCATAATTCAAAATTGAGTTTTATGTAGAAAGATAATTCAAGTTTAAGAAAAAAAGACTTATTATCGAGTTTAGAAAAATAATATTTTTTTAATTATTTTTATTATTGATTTTAAAATGAACAACTTTGCAAGTTTGTGAAAAAGTTGAAACTTAAGAACAAATAAGAGACTTGAGACTTCAAGATATCGAGTTTATTTTCTAGATAACCAGAACCACATTTTATTGTTTTAATTCATTCGTTTTATATATTTATCTTTAGTAATATTTTATATATTATCATTTTTTATTTTATATAAAAATATATAGATATGACAACTAGAAAATTTGAATCAGACTATTCAAGAATTCAAAAGAAAAGAAGAATTGAGACTTTAATTGCATGACAAAAAGGAGCTATGAACAAAAAAGAGCAAATGTTTTTATATTGTAGATATTTCATTTTTGAAAAAAAAAATGCTTAAAACTTGAAAAATCTTTAAAACATGATAATTTGTTGGATATTGATGTATTTGATTTAATTTCAGAATTAAATATCTCAAGGGAAATTATAGGTTTGGAAGATGATAAGCCAATTGACATTCTTAATTATAAAAAAAGAATAAATTCTTTTCCAAATGCATATATAATTTATAGAATAATGTTAACAATTCTACTGTACGTTGTTTAAGCCAAAAGTAGCTTCTCAAAGCTAAAGATAATAAAAATTTATTTAAAACCAATAATGTCTCAAGAAAGATTAAACGGATTAGTCCTATTATCTATTGAGAAATAAATGTTAAATGAAATAATTTACGACAATTTAATAAATAATTTTGTATAAAAAAAGCTCAAAAAATAAATTTTAAATAAAATGTCTTATTTTTTAAGTTTGCTTTAGGCCTTCCAAACCGTTGAGTCGCCCCTAAAGACATCAAACATAAATATAATAACTATATTATAATAGTATAGTTAGAGTTTGTTTAAAAATAATGAAAGAAATATTTAATAAAAATGTTAGTTTTAATAAAAATATCAATCTAACATTTATAAAACAAAAATGGTCTCAATTTAAAAAGAGATATAATTGCTTTATTTTAACCAAAAAATTGGAAGTGAATTGAATTGAATCACAATAATAAATGTGTATTACTGACCGGTACCTTATAACTAATATGTATTTTAACTTTATAAAAGTTCATAATCAATGTAATATGCCCTAATAATAGTTAATAGAATTTTATTTTATTTAAAAGACAATAATACCCATAAATATTGTACATATGTTTTAATATTTTATTTAATATTCACCGATAAAAGCTATAAAATAATTAATTAATAAAATAACTATATTTTAATATTGTTAAAAATAAAAATATAATTAAAAATAAAAAAAGAGTTTAAATTAATAGAAAAATCAATACAAAATAGTGTTAAACATCTAAAAAACTTACAAAAAAGTAATTAAAGTATCAATTTGGGATTTAATTGAGTTTCCAAAATACTTATTTTTATTGCTTAAATATTTCAAAGGATATTTTTGTATTTATAAAATCTGTTATATGTATCTATATTATTTTAATTAATAGAATTAATTATTTCAGCTTTCAATGTAAAGATGATGAAACTAATGCATAGTAATTATTCCTTAATGAGTATTCATTGATTTCATCATTTTTAGATTGAAAGCGGTAATAACTAAATACATTAATTAAAATAGTATAAATGCATATAACATATTTTATAAAGACCAAAATATCCTTTTAAATTTTTAAACAGTAACTTTCTAATATAAAACAAGGATTTTGGAATTGTTAAGGTCTTTACTAAAAAGCAATAAAAAAAAGATCTCTACTTAGGTTTTTTTTTTGTAATTTTTTTAGATGTTCAACACTATTTTTTTTGCTAGTTTTTTGTTAATTTAAACTTTCTTATATTTAATTTTTAGCAACATTAAAATATATTTATTTTATTATTTTTTAATTTTTATTGGTGAACATTAAATAAAATATTAAACACACTGTATAACACTTATGGACATTTTTGTCCTTTAAATAAAATAAAATTGCATTAATTGTTATTAGGTAATATTTTGTTTAATATCACACTTGACTATGCACTTTTGTAGGATTCAATGCATATTAATTATCCTTAACCACTACTCTTAGCAAAATTTATAATAAATATAGAGATTAAATTCAATATAAGATACTGACATGTGTGATAATGTAGATTTTTACCATTATCTAGGCTATCTTTTGCTAACAAAATCAACTCCTCTTGAACTTTTTACCTACTTAATCATCACTTTTACTTTGTTTTGTGAATAAATACAATATGGGTTACATAGATCTAATTATACCACTAATCCCCATTTTTGTGTCCAATTTAATGATAAGAAGCTTTTATCTCAAGTCAAAGAAGTTGTCAAACAGAGAAGAAAGAAGAAAAAAAGCCAAAATTGAAGATTTGAATATAGCAGAATTCAAGGCTGAGCGCCAGAAATCAAGGTTGAGCCTCATTCCTCTCGCAATTTCCAGCGCTCAACGCCAGAAATCAAGGTTGAGCGCCATTCTTCTCGCATTTTTTGGCGTTGAGTGCCAAAATCCAGCGCTGAGCGTTGATTGGCTCGCATTTTTGGACGCTGAGCGGTGCGGAGACGACGTTGAGCGGCACCTGTGCTAATGTGGCAAAATTTCACCTTTTTCTTCTGGATTCTCGAGGGGAAACGATCTTTGGCAGTTTGGGACGTGATTTTTCACTCTTTGGGAGCTTGGAGGTGTGCTAGGGCTTGTGGGAACTATCCCTTCCTCCTCCTTGTATCTTCATCTTCTTCCATTTTGTAAGTTTGGGCTCTCCATGACAATGGAGAGCTAAACCCATTTTGTTGGGGGTAAATGTAACCACTAAACTCTCTTGTATTTTGCAAATGCTTTGAATATATTATATGCCTATTCCATTAAATGCTAGTATTCTTGTTTCCTTGCTTAATGCTTGCTTGGTTTGATCACCCATTGCATGATACTTGGTTCATTGGGTATTGGAAAATATCTTTTGAAACCTAGAAATGAAACAAGATGCCTAATGGAGCTTGTGTCTAGGAATGGAGCTTGACCCATTGGTTGTCTTAAACCCTAGTTCATAAAGCAGGTTTGTTGTTAAGAGTTCAAGGGATTGACTCTTAATAGGGAAACCTAGGCTCATTCTATTAAGGGATTAGAGTTTGAGTAGACTTGTGGGTTGACATTAGTATATTAATGGAAAGGGTATGCTTTCTTTTATATGCATGGGAGTGAGGTCGGTGAAATCTAACCCCCAACAATATCATTCGATATCAATTCTTATCTTTTCCATCGTCTAGCGTTTTAACCGCCAAAGTTCACCTTTTATTTTTTTTTATGCACAAATTTACTTTCTTAAATGAAACTCAAAATATGGATTTATTCATTAGTTTAAATTAGTCACTAATTACACAATTATTTAGTATACACGAGTCTCTTGGGAAACGATATCCCGATCCTACCGATTACTACTTGCGCGACTTGGTACACTTGCCAAAGTCTTAACAATGTGACACTGATACTAACCTTAATATGTGACACCGGCAATGAAATTGGTGTGTGACACTGATTCTAATACATGACACTAACCTAACACATAATACTCATAAGATGATACTAATTTGATACATAGATATTTTTTAAAAATTTAAAAAAAATAACAACAAAAAACATGATCGTGACAACTTTTTATTTGCCATAACTATTAAAACATAGTTAAAAAAATACTAAATTAAACAATTTTAACAAAATATGGCACCTGATTGAATATATATATATATATATATATATATATATATATATATATATATATATATATATATATATATTACTATTGAACTAAAATAGCTAAAAAAAATAAAGATGAAATTAATATTTAAGTCTTTCTTTTCTCTTCCAATTGTAGTCTTTAAATTTTAAAAAATCTGCAAATTCAATCTTCGATTTTTCATATGTTTTACTCATGGAATGTTTAATCTAATGTATTCATTTAAGCAGCTGTCAAAATGGGTTGGAATCCGCGTGTCAACCTGGTTCATCACAGGTTCGGGTTGGGTTGAAATATTTTAATAAATTTTAATACGAGTTGATTTTTGATCCGACTCATTTAGAACCCGGCTCATCCGGATTGAACCCGTTATGAGCCGGGTTGGCTCACCAACCCGCAGATAGAAGGGTAACACAATTGTTTTTAATTAAATTGAGTTTTACATTTGGATCATGTTAGGTTATTTTTTTTAGCCAACACTAAATAATTTGTATTTTGTTGATTTTGGTTTGTATTTGGATTGTATTAAAGTTTATTTAGATTTTAATTAGAATTATAATTTAGTTTTGACTGAAAAATAAATAAAAAATTGTATTTTTTTTAATTAAGTGAACCCATAAGCCAACTCGTTTAACCCGCCAATCCGTAGTTGGTCGGGTCGGGTTCGAATTTTTTTGACTCGCTAAAAAGTAAGCCGGGTTGGGTTGGCTCACTAAATCATCAACCCGTGATGGGTTGATCCGGGTCGGGTTGGGTTACCCGTTTTGACAACTCTATATTCAAAATATTATCAAGAAATATTTTAATTAGTTAAAATAGAAAAACTAAGGAATAAATATACGAAAAATTAAGAGTTAAACTAAAAATATAAAAATTTCAAAATATAAGGATTTCAACAGCTTAAAAAATCGCAATTGAGAGATAAAAGATTAAAAGGGAAACAAAATTTTCGATTAAGTTTTAAGTGACTCATATAATTAGATATTTTCAATTTATTTTTATTAAAAAAAAATTATTTTATTAATTATTTAATTACTTTTTTATATTTTTTAATTCAATTTGTTCCGTGTTAGTCTATTTTGGTATCAATAGAAGTGAATGATGTAATACCCCATTTAATTATAATGAAATTAAAGGAAGCATCACACTAAAATAATATCTTAGCGCAGTCTCGGAGTTTAAACATCACTCCTTAAAAAACCCAAGGCACACCAGATGCCCAAAAAGAAACAAGTTAAGAAGTTTAATAGAATCAGATAGGAACCTAAAAGACAGACTAGTACATGGGCCATAACCCTAAAGAAAAACCCAAATAAAACAGGAAGTCCAACCTAGGTTGACTATGCAGCAGAATCATCTCTTCACTGTTGACCTCGGGTACCTCTCGCATCTGTTCCCATCAATAAAGTGATGATCATCGCAAAAGGAAAAGAACAACATACAATGCAAACAAACAAGCAAACATGGTAAGCTAGAGTAGAAACGGTTCATCAAGCAGTCACATGCCATTACACAACCCAAACAGTATATATATATATATATATATATATATATATATATATATATATATATATATATATATATATATATATATATATATCATCCAAACATGTTATGACTTCTCAAACAATACACTAGACTCTGACTCGACTCATCCGGATACATATAGTCTAGTCAGATTCAGCGGATGCTTGCACTTGTGGTGGATTACCCTGCTCACCCCCGAGCTGCTCATCCCCGAGTTAAGTGTTACAAGTGTTACAATGTTTCAATCCCCCCACACAAGGTTAGCCCTTAATGAGTTTCAGGCCTCCTACTACTCTCACCACAAGAGTCAGTCCGCTCTAAGTGAGACTAACTGACTCCTTAGAGTGTTAGGATGCAACCTTACCTTGAATCCTTACCAGACTATATAGATGGGGCACCACCATGGACTCCTACTAACATGGGCCATGGAATTACGTCTCGACCACTGAAGCACGACCCTGAAATCCCACCTAGAGATCTCAAGGAATTACGCATTAACCACCGACCAATCATGCTCAATCAATCATGTAATATTTATCATGCAGATAATCTCATGCCAACCTTTATAAACCATCTTCATTCATGTCCAAATGTTGAATCCATACCAACTCATCCTTCCCAAACCATGAATATAGATCTGTATTTCATATCATCACCATGTCTCTTTGATACCAACCATCTCATTTAAAACACATGCCAAATTCATACCAAACCCATCATTCACAATCCATGAATCACATCACTCACACATACTCATTTGTCTTATGCTTTTAACACAATAATTAAATTCAAGCAAGTATTAACCATTCAAGATAAAGGAAACAACCAAACATCACACTACCCTCGCCCAGTTCCTCGCTCAGGCTGAAGGGTCTCGCTCAAGCGAGCCCCCTACGCCTAGGCGAGGGCTCGAAAAGGGGAACAATAACCTTACGCGTGATCTCGCTTAGGCAAGACTCCTCTTGTCTGAGCGAGACGTTCGATCGCTCAAAAATAGCGTGGGTCGCTTGAGCGATTACTTCACGTAAAGTAGCTTGGGCGAGGCTTTGTTGATCTCACCTAGGCGAGACATGCTCGCTTGGGCGAGAAAACTAGTGCTCACCACTGTTCTCTCGTGCACAAACACACAACAGGTTCCAAACAGTTCAATAATGTCACTCACAGGTTCACATCAACACACAAGGCATACTATAATGATATAACAGTGGCTCAAGCAGAAAACACGAAAAAAGGGGTGGACCCTAGCTTTCCTTACCTGGAAAAGGGCTAGCAGCTGGGTTCTTGGGTACGAACAGAGAAGTACTGTAGCTCCTAGAGCAGTTTAGCGAGCTGGAAAAATAAAGAACAACATGAAATGAAGCTACCTAGAACGACCTTAGTTGGAACTCGAGACAACAGTGCTAAATAAGAGATGTATGGGACGAGAGGCAACTTACGTGGAATGAAATGGATTCGAACGAGTGTGACGGAGGCCAAAGACCAAATCCTAGCAGAGCGGGAGACGGCTGCAGCTCTAAGGAAGATGGGTTGTTTCTGAAAATGAGTAGAATGAGTGAGTTAGGGCAGACTTAGGGTCTGTTTCGCCTTTTAGGCCAGTCCTAGGCCCATCTGATTTGGAATGACCCTTTAAAATAAGGCATAAATATAAGTGAGCTTTACAAATGACTATTTTTGTGTTGACATTAATAATGTGTCTCCAAATGAGAAGTAAAAATATAATTTAATTAATTTTAAATCTCTCATAGAGTGGAGTATTTTAAATTTAGTTCATGTTTAAATTTTTAATTTTATTGAATAATATTTAAACTTTAATATTTTTTAATAGATTTTTACTATCAGTTAGACAACAATTAGTTGATTCTACAATATTAAGTGTAAATTTTGAATTTTTTATTGTGTACCTTTAAAATATTGATCTATATTGATTTTAATGTTTAAAAATATATTAAAAATATTTTTAGCATATTAAAATAGTGTGTTTTAAAAACATAAAAGATAACAGTTAAAAAATCAATCTAAAAACTGAACTCCAAACAGAACACTATAGACTTGGGTAATGAGAAGAAAAAAACTTTTAGAATTCGAATTCTACGATACAGTATACATTCGCATTTTGATTTTGGAAATACGATATAGACTTAATTGATGCATATTTATATAATTTTAAGTGTTATATAATTATAATACAGAATATTTGAGGTGATGCAATTATGGATGTTGAGAATCCGTGAGAGTTGTAAAAATATGAAAAATAATATATATATATATATATATATATATATATATATAAAAGAGATGTGTTATATATATGAAAAAAAAATTTATTTTATTTATTGTATATATTTACAAAAAAAAATGTAATAAAATATAAAATATAAAATATTTACACAGTCTCAATCTTGATTTTCTCATATTAAAATAATAACTAATTTTTAAAATTGAAAATTATTTTCAAAAACGAAATTTTCCTAAAAAATAATTATATTTTTTGGAAAAAAATAGCTGAAAAAATAATTTGTCTTACATATAATTTATTGTAGAATTAAATTAAGTTAAGAATATACTTTTCACCCTTCGTCGTATTTTATAAGATGATTAATCGATAATCACATATGAACAAATTAAAAATAGTTGTAAAATAACTTTACTTGATTTTTTCTAAAAATAAAATTACAAAATTATTGATCTGAAAAGTTTTCTTTACCAAGTATGAATTTAGGCGGGAGGATACATATATGTAAATGAATACAAACTTAAACAAATTAATTTAATTTTTGTTTTAATACTTAATTTAAAAATTGAAATGATGTTATTCTTTATAAAAAGAATTAGAATTTTATAACTTTATTTTTTTCAAGTTTACGATGTTCAATGTGATATCGCAAAATCAAATAATTATATCACCTTCAATTGTCAATAAAAAAGACCATTTAAAAAAAATATATCTAAATTTATGACAAATTTAAAATTTGATTTAATAAATTTTTATTTTTCAATAAAAAACACACAAAAAGGAAAAATACTTCATTAAAAATATACAAAGTTTGAATACTTTTTTAATAATACTTAAAAAAAATTCAAAAACAATATAAATTTAAAATTTAATTAAACTTTAAATTATAAAAAGTAATTGTTTAAAAATAGTCACACAACCCAATTTTCACATATAATTAAATAACTAAATATATTTTAATTTCTTCACATTCATCCACATGATTGAACCTTTTGGTTTTGGTAGATCATGAATTTTAAACTTTTGCATTATACACAAGGACAATACTCATACATTGACACATCGAGAGTTAGTTATTCATTAACTACTTAGGAAATAATCAAATCTACCAACTTATAATTAATAATTTCAGATACAATGAAGTAACAACATGTAAGAACTATTAATAAATTTAGATACAATGAAGTAACATGTTATCATTAATTTCAGATACAATCATTCAGTAATAATCTAAGAAACACAGCAGGCGTGCATGGCACAAGGAATTTCAACGACAACCGTTGATTTTGCACACGTACTCTTACCAGAACCCTTCTCAGCCATTGAATCCGAATTTCAGTGTTTTACATGGCAACTTAACTGCATTTAAAATCCAGGTTTGAAGTCCGAACTACAAATTTCCAAAACAACCCAAACATCAGACACTCTCACATTACATAGTAACTGTCAGTTGAAGAGAGAGAAAGACGTGCAATGTTTGAGTGAAGCTCTGTTGTGTTTTTACTCGTCCAACCCCCGAATCTGTAAGCTTCTTCTCTTTCAATTCCCCTTCTCAACTGTGGTTTTAGGTTTCAAAGGTTGCATCTTTATATTCTCTTGAGTCAATTGTCACATGGGGTGGGGGATTTGGGGGTGAGGGAATTTTAGGGCTTCGAATTGAGACACAGAATTTTCTCCACATTTTGGTCATTTGGACTGTGTTGGGTATCAAGGGTTCTCTCTGGGTGCAATTAAGAAAAAAAAAATTGGCATTTTGAAGTTCCTAACCGGGGCTCTCTGCTGTGCTCCGGAATATTGTTTGTGAAATTTCATGAATAGGGTTACCCTTTTGATGAGGTGATGTGATTTTCTCTGGATATGAGGCAAATTTAATATTCAGGGGTTGGTGTTTTTTATTTATTTATTTTTATAATTTATATCAATTTGTTCTCCTCCTCCAATTTTGAGTTTTTGTTATGCTGGGTTGTTGTTTATCATCTGCATTCCTTTGTTGGCTTTATGGGTGTGTGTGTGTTTGCGTTTACTTTCATGCTTTCATTGTAATTAAGACGGGATATATGAATTCATTACTTCTTCATTGTTGTTCCCATGACTGAAAGATATAATTTGGCTCCACTGTGGTTAAATCGTAGTTATCAATGCTGGATAACAGCGCGTTGCAGCCAACCGTAGAAAGTTATAGCGGGATGGCAGTGATTTTAATTTTCTTCATGCAGATATATAATCAATACTATGTGCATCGTACATGGCTGATGCATGGTATACTCATAATTATTAATAAAAGGTCATAATATAGGTCTAGAGAAAGAATTCAAATATTGAAATAGTGTAGGAAACAGTTCTAGAGACTGAAAACATCAGGAGAAGAGAAAAGAAGGCTGGTCCATTGCAGTTGTGGGAATAGTACTGAAAATGTAAAGAAGACTTCAATTTAGAAGTTGATGATTCCTATCTTGGAAACATATATTTGAATTATGTTGGTATTTACTTTTTGCATGAATTTATTTAGACTCACGAAATTTTATTGAATGTCATTAATTTTTGTGTAATTTTTGTCATTTTTTAGAATACATGTATATATACTATACAGAAAATCCAGCTCTAGTGTTTTTGGGGATGGCCGTTACGTGCCATTATCCTGGATTTAAATATCTGCCTTCTTGAAATTCCTTTCCATTTTAGCTAGTTTTTATTGTTTAATTTTCCCTCTTTATTTGCACTTGCTGTTTGAGTTTGCCATACTTATACCTAATGATGCTTTTTTCAATCTCCAGGTAGGCTTCAGTTGTTCATTTTATCAGAGTGTAAAGCAGTTTGTGCTTAGGAAATAATAATTTTGTATATTTAGTTATTTACTGTAAATAAGATCAGTATGGGTGATGGAGAACCAGTGAATGAAGTTTCTAAGGCTGATTCGAATGGAAAGAGCTTGCAGGAGAAAACTTTGGAAGATATTACTGAGAAAAAGGACTTGGAAACTGATGGAGGAAAAGGTTTGGAGAACAATGGAATCAAAGAGAATATTGTCAAAGAAAATGATGACAAGAAAGCTGATGGTGTAAAAAAGGTAGAAGAGGACACAAAAACAGTTGTTGTGGAAGAAGAAGCAAAAGAGGATCAGAAAGAAGATGGGGTGAAAGAAACAAAAGAGAATCAGAAAGAAGATGGGGTGAAAGAAACAAAAGAGAATCAGAAAGAAGATGGGGTGAAAGAAACAAAAGAGAATCAGAAAGAAGATGGGGTGAAAGAAACAAAAGTGGATCAGAACGAAGATGGGGTGAAAGAAGTAAAAGAGGATCAGAAAGAAGATGGGGTGAAAGAGGATCAGAAAGATGGAATTGAAGATGCAAAAGAGGATCGGAAAGATGGAGTTGAAGATGCAAAAGAGGACCTGAAAGAAGATGAGGTGGAAAAAGTAAAAGAGAATAAGAAAGCTGATGAAAACGTGGAAGAAATAAAAGAGGATAAGGAAGTTGATGGTGCAGAAGTAAAGGAGGTGAAGGAAGTGCATGATGTGAAAGAAGTCAAGGAGGATACAGAAATTGATGATGTGAAAAAAGTAGTGGAAGATAAAAATGGTGATGAGTTGAAAGAAATAGAGGAAGATACGAAAGGTGATCATATTTCTGACAATGATAACATGGATGAAGACACTGGTGTTACTGAAACAATGGAAGGTAAGCAAGAAAATGAAAAAGTGAAAGCTGATGAACCAGAGGTGGAGGCTATGGAAGTAGAGGGTGGCATTAAAGAGGAGGAGAGTGATGAAAAGGAGAAAACTGAAGTGGCAATGGAGGAGGATGAAGATGAGGATAAGGATAATATTGATAAGTCAAAAGAAGACAAGGCAGAAGATAGTAAGGGTGAGAAAGGACCCAAAAAACGTGGGAGAGGGAAGAACAATGGGGAGAAAGTGAAAGCTAAAAGAAAGGAACTGAAGAAAATTGAGCCAAGGACTCCTACTATTGATCGCCCTGTGCGGGAAAGGAAATCAGTTGAGAGGTTGGTAGCATCAATTGACAAAGATGCAACCAAAGAATTTCACATTGAAAAGGTAATTGTTTTAAGTTTCACATTTTAGATAATTGCCTTCAATTATGCATTTAATATAACTTAATTTGTTTACAGCTTCTCTTTCAAATTGCAGGGTCGTGGTACACCTTTAAAAGATATACCAAATGGTATTGTGCTTTCCTTTCTGAATTCTTCTTCGATAGTGGTCTTTTAATTGTGTTCTTTATATACTCAAGCCAACAGAAGTTAATATAATGCATAGTGTACCTGCTCAAACATTCCTCACATTTCTCCTGGGTTGACAATATCTAGATAAAAGTGTACAATTTGAATTTGACATATATCATGCAGTAAATGAGCCACAATTTTTTTTTATATGCATGCCCAATCGTAGTCAAGAAGAATGTGCCATTTGTAAAGATGGTCAATTTAAGATTGTGAAATTGTAGTTGTAGTGTGTCCCTTCAATTCAATGATTATGTGAGCCAATGATATATGTTTAACTGCATCTTTCCCCTCACGGTATTGAGCCTCTCACCCTCCATATTGTATGAGTTGGTGCTAACTACAGTAGTCATTACTTTGATTATACTATTGTCAAAATCCACTGCCACATACTGATTTGATTGTTTTTTGTACAATAATCTATTTATCAAACAGTTACTTTTTCCCTGCCTTCTTTTCCTACTAACTGGAAAAATATTTTGGTATATATATATCTATCCCTTTTCCCTCATACTCTAACTTTGACGACAATAATAATGACACAAACTTGGATTGGAACTATATTAACCCTTTCCTTTCACTCTTAATGGAAAATGAGATTATTTGCTAATTATAGTTTATCCATGTTATTTAGTGTCTTTTTACTAAAGGGTCTAGGGAATCTTTGGCACTCAAGATTGTGGGAGAACAGAGTGGAGTATTAAATTGACCTTTATAGGAAAAGGTTCCTGGAACAGATAAAGTTGAGCTGATATATTGGTGATATATTTTTTTTCTTATATACATTTGTTATGCTGTGAAGTGTGCATACATGTCTCCGCTTCATCTGAACAGCTGATAACTTATGACTTTTGCATTTTTTTTCTCTAGTGGCTTTTAAGCTATCTAGAAGGAAGACTGATGATACCTTCAAATTGCTCCACACAATTCTCTTTGGAAGGAGAGGGAAGGTATGCCTTTCTTATAACTTTTTTTATACAGTTTTTGTATTATTCCACCACAATATTGGAGGATATGCAATAGTGCTCGCCAAGATTGTTAAACAGTTAAACACTCAAATCTTACCTGGTGCTCAAATTTCACCCTATGGTATTATGCTTTCATTTGAATCTTTTCTCAACTCTTTGCAGGCAATTCAGATCAAGAGTAATATCTCGAGGTTTTCTGGTTTTGTGTGGCGTGATAATGAGGTAATTATTACCTTTATTTAATAAAAACTTGGTACTCGTAGCTTGTATCTATATATCATAAATTACAGTCTTAGGGTTTTGTTTATAGTACTTTTTTTAATTTCTTGCTTTTCTGATTGAAGTGCTCTTCAAAAGTTCTAAAGTCCAAATATTGTTACTGCAGGAAAAGCAAATGATTAAAGTAAAAGAAAAACTTGACAAGTGTAATAAAGAGAAGTTACTGGAATTCTGTGATTTGCTTGACTTAACAATTGCCAGGGCAACAACAAGGAAGGTGTGCTAGTTACGCATTAGTGATGCTCTTTTACTAATACCATTTAACACAGATCTATCGTCATTACTTATAATTTTTTACTTAAGCAGGAAGATATTATTACTGCGCTGATAGACTTTTTAGGTGCTCCTCATGCAACCACTACTGTGTTACTTGCAGAAAAAGAGAAGGTTTTAATTATCTTTTTTTGTTTCAATTTTTTTCTGTTATTTTGTGGTAATTGTTTTACCTAGGCAACTATGCTCTGGTCACAGCACTCATCCTATTTTATGATTTAACAAAGGGAAAAAAGCGGAAGCGTGTTGTAAAACGGGGTTCATCAACAAGATCTGGGACAACTTCAAGACGTTCAGCAAAGGTAATATCTCACTCCTTTAACTTAACGGATTTAAAATGTAATTCAAGAAATGAACTATGATTTGTGTTTCAAAGTCAAGACTTGCAGTAGAATGAATACTAGTGTTGCATTATATGGACTAGCATATTTATCTCACTTTTGCTTGTTTAATACTCTTCATTGCTATTCTTACTACCATGGAATTGTTCTTTGTCCTATTATCCATGGCTCTGTGTGCGTTTGATTCACTAATAATTGAGGAAGGAAAATACTATAAATACTTATTCGTAGTTTGATTTTAGATGTGTTCACAGGAAAGCACAAAAGCTTGGCTTACAGGTCAATTTAAAATTTTTGCTACTTACCAAATCACGGGACATATTTTTTTCCAAAGGGACAAGGTTATGACAAGTCAAAACATCTCATTTTCTCTCAACTTATAACTCACTTCTCTCATGTATTCCCTTCACTCACACACATATAACTACATGATAATAAAACTGTTAATAATATCTGACATCCTTTTACTATTTTTCCTGTGGTTATTATCTGGATCGATACAAATGTAAAATATTGAGCTATATGTGCATCATACAACATAGTCAAAATTGTGATTTGAATTGTAAAATCTTATAATTCTGTGATTTTTCCACCCTTGGCGATCTCAATCCCGAACGTAATTGGAAATTTGTGGGATCATTATAATCTGCTCACAAAATCAGTCATGGGAATTTGCGATTTTAACCAGTTGCTGAAGCATTTCCGAATTTTGACCTAAGCTCTTCTCTTCAGCCAAACCTATTGCAGCAATTTGGATGCTTTGTGGCAGCTCCTCCATTTGTGCTGTCGTTGGAGAGCCTATGTTCTACGTCTGTGTTCTACATTTCTGGCAATGCAAAATGTTGGGTGAGAGGGGTGGTGGTTGATGTGAGAAAAGACTCGTTTTTTTCTTTTTCTTGGTGATAGAAGTTGAGAGCTATAAGAGAAGAGACAAGGGTTTCCTAAAAGTGAATAGAGTTGTACTGGCATAGAGATCTAGAGAGGCAGAACCATTGATGAGTCTAGTGGAGAAAAGGGAGATCAAGTGTTTTTGGAGAGGCTGGGACAACTAGGATTCGGGGATTCAGGTATTGCAATCACTGGGTGTGGATCAAGTGAGATTGGGTCAGACCAGAGGACAGATCATACCAGAGTAGGAGAGTGTTGCAGAACCCTAAAGAAAATCTTGGTTTTTGGGTTGATCAACCTAGTCCATGGGTGGGTTTTGAAGCTTGAATAAGTTTACCAATTTTATGGTCTCACAAGAAATCCTGGTGATCCTAGGTGTGTAAACAAGCATGGAATGTTTTGTGATCATACTGTCCTATTAGAATAATTATGATTTTGACAAAAGTGGTGGTATAATTTGGTATTAGTTGTGTGTATTATATAGCATTTCATGTAAACCTAATCCCTTATTATTCACAATATAGTATCTACATTAGTGATATGTGCAGTTTCAGTTTGTTTTAACTGGTAGCTTCTCCTTAGTTAATTTGGTTTTCTTTTGCACAACTTTTTTGGCATGTATTTTTCAGAGGCTGAAGAAAAATGAAGATTCTTCAGTAGTGCGAAGAAAGAGTACAACTGACACAGAGGATGAGTCGGAGGAAGACGAGAAAGATGATGAAAATGAGGAGGAAGATGAGAAAGATGATGAAAATGGTACTCCTGAAAAATCTGAGGATGAAACACCAGAGAAATCTGAAAGTGAAGAGAAAAGTGATTCTGGGAGTGAATCTGAAGATATGAAAGAAAAGAAAAAACCTTCTAAAACGTCATCCACAAAAAAGGAATCTGCTAAGAAAAGTAAAATCGAGAAAATTACAGTTGCCAATAAATCTCATTCACCACCGAAAAGAACACCTAAGAAACCTTCATCCAACATCTCAAATTCTGAGGATGATAGTGACGGAAGTCCAAATCCAAAGGTGTTTTCAAGGAAGAAGAAAAACGAGAAAGGAGGAAAGCAGAAGACTGATGATGATAACAATGAAAGTCCAAATCCAAAGGTTTTTTCAAGGAAGAAGACTAATGAAAAAAGAGGAGTGCAGAAGAGGTCAACAACACCTACTAAGTCTGCCTCCATAGAGAAAACTGGTAGATATCTTGAGTTCTCCTTTGCTTGTGTCATTATTTCATTTTAAAATGTTATAATTTTGCTTGTGTAGTAAAAATAATTTTTTAGCTGAAAGTATTGCTAGTCATCTCATTTATTTTTCCATTTCCATCGGTTTAAATGGTGACGTTTTTTAATTGAAAAACTGATAACTTAAATGAACTTCATTTCTTGTACATTATAAAACATCTTTCTGTTGTATCAAGCAGAAAAGGTTGCCAGAGGAAAGAGCATGAAAAAAGAGAAGCTAAGCCCCAGTGATACTCAATTGCGTGAGGCAATATGTGAAATTCTTAAAGAAGTGGACTTCAATACGGTAAGACGTTGAAAAAAAACTTTACTGAAACTCAGCAACTAGTTGAATTTTTATGTTTAATGCATAGCTAAAACTTGTGGAACTGCAATCTTGTATAAAGTAAACTGTGTAGTAGATATGAGAATGTTGCACTGAATGTGATAGGAATAGGACTGGTTGCATTACATAGAAAAACGTTGTGGTAGCACCTATTGTAGAAAAAACGGTAGAAACTCACATTAGCTGGCTTGGCATGTGGTAAGAAGATTTGTACAAGGCAATGTCAATGATGTATTTAGTCTCTCTACTGAATGTTCTCTCTTTTTCTAAAATTAAACCCCTTTTCCTCTTTTGCAGGCCACGTTTACTGACATTCTGAAGCAACTTGGTATGCACTATGGATCCTTTTCACTTTTTTTTCTTACTCAAACACATAATTATAGCTATACCTTTTCTCAATTTCAACTGAGATAGTGGTACATTTGTTCCTGTAGTATCATGAGATCTATTGTCTGTATCTGATCCTGGTTTTTGTATTATTCTCAAACCTGAACGAAATAGTTTTAACTATAGTTTGATTAACATAGTCGTATATCATTTCCTAACTTGAAATTAAGAGCCTAACAAAGTTGCCCTTCATTTTTCAGCCAAGCAATATGATATGGATCTGGCTCCAAGAAAGGCATCTATAAAGCTCATGATTCAAGAAGAGCTGACAAAACTAGCTGATGAAGCAGATGATGAAGATGGAGAAGAGGATGCTGAGAAAGATAAAACCCCAACATCAGGCAAGAAGGTTAAAGCCTGATTGATTTGTAGACTTGACTGTTTGAAGATAGGCTTAGCAATGTATAATACTATAACCCAGTTATACATGCTTCATCTGTACACTTTGATGGGTGGAAGTGGCTGTAACTTATTCTTAGCATCCATCCAAACTTGTACTTTGTCAATTTAGGCTTTTGGTGGCTGCCAATGTGCACCTTCTTGTTTACACCAACGGAATTTGTAGGGTTTATATTGTTCAGGAATACAACTGACCAAACTACACAGCTCAAACAATCTGTCTAGTTTAATAAATATTTGACCTCTGAAGTTCTCATCCATGCATGCTCATGTTGATAACTGTTCCCTTTGTTGGTGGATGAAGTCTCTATCTTTCACATCTCAAGATTTTCATGCTGTATCATTTATGTAATGGATTTGACAATCACACTCCTTCACTAGCAGTAGCTGCAGTCCAGTAGTAGTGATGATCCCCATTTCCCATGTGTCTTGCTATTGCTCCATTCCATGTTCTATGGTTACAATACGAGTTCAGATTCTCTTTTGGAATTTTTTTTATGATGTCGGAACATTAAAAGTACAATGATGTTAATATTTTAATTTTTTTTAATATATCGTAAAACATTAAAATTATTGGTCATTCTTATATTTTGAAGATACAGTAGATAATTCGAATTCTTACCGATCAATATAATACTAACATTTGTATATTTCAGTGACTAGGGTGGCACTTTTTATATGATTAAATTGTCTATTATCAATTGTTTTAGTAATGAATTTGGCAATCAACTCCACTTTCATTATCAACTGTTTTTTCAAGTTTGGTTTAGTTCTTTCAAACATGTATGCATCTGCAATTGTGTTTTGAAAAAGGTTGATTGTAGAATGAAATGGAAACTGTTAGTAGGGAAGATTGAAGGATAAACCCAAGCAATTGCTTGTGTTCAAAGTTGGTGAGTGAAGAAATTGTAAGTTTGCGGGATTAGATGAGATGAGAGACACACAAAATATATAAAATCAGAAAAAGAGATAACAGCTTCTGCATAAAATAAAAGAAAGACTCAAAACTGTGTTATTTCCAAAGAAAAAAAAATTGAGTTTAAGTCTCTCCTTTAAGTAGAAAATAGAAATATGAATAACATATATAAAGAAGATTCACAAATTTATTATTTTAAGATTTTTAGATTAAAAATGGCATTATAATTTTATATATAGATAGATTGACTCATAGCTAACTAAAGTAGTATTTTTTTTAATATTTATTCTTTTCGTTCTATTTTGTTTTTTACACAAGAAAAAAAAATGATAATGTAAGTGGAGCAAATAAAAAAGTTTCTTGGTTAGAAATCTTCTCCACTAAGACTAGTGGAACACCAAGAAAATGTAATTATAGAGAAGAACGTGATTTTGACAATGATTTTGATCAAGATTTGAGGTGAGTGTAGTTGACCAAGTGGGGACATTTTAGAAGGAGAATTAATTTAAAGCCATTTGATGCATTAAAGATGAGATGGTTGAACATAAAATATCATTCACACTTCACCCAATAATTTCAATCATTCTTATTTGAAAATCATTTACGATCACACATGCACACAAAGAAAAGTTAAAATAAAAATAATATTATTTTTTTCAAAACAAAATTCTCCTGTTTTCAATGTCTTCCCCGTTTTCAGGATAGCTTTATTTAGATTTTATTAAAATTGATTTTGCAATAACTTGTTTGAAAAGAACTGATTTCCTTTAATTGATGACAATTCAGAAGTTAATTAACATAAAATTTGTTTCTTCATAACTAAAAGAAAATTAGTTTAGAATTACTAAAAGATGAGGACAATTACGTGTATAAGAAAAAGGAATAATGTAAAATTATAGTCTATCTTAAACTTTAATACACTGTGATTTCTAAACTTTTAGAAACAAATAAATACAATCATATTAATCCGATAATGTTAATTTTTTATGTATTAAAATTTGGAACAAAAATGAATTTTAATCTTACATTAAAGTTTAAATATTAAAAACATATTTAATTCAAAATTTAAATATACTTTTAGTCATTTAAATTAATTATAGAATTTATGTGATTTTTAATTAAAATTTTTTATTTTGTAGATTTTCAATTTCACAAAATTGTTATTTTTTAATATTACATTAAGATGAGGTTAGTAATATTTCTTTCATTATTATTTGAGTTCTCAATTAATTAATGTGAATATCTTTCTTATTTTACCTTCACATTCCAACATTTCATTTATTTTAAAGACACAATAATCTTAATATCAATTAAAATCCCTTTATTAGAGTCTAACCTTATCATACTAATTCATGTCATTTTTAAAAAATGGTCTTATCATATGAAGAGTGAAGTAACTTTCTCAATAACTAAGTGTAAATAGGTGGACAAATTGTTATTGTCCTTTTCATTCTCAAACAAATATCTTTGTGTAGAATGATAAAAATAGTGTCTTTCTAAATATTGCGAGTTAATGTGACAAATATGTTTAATAGACCACCATTTGTTATATCATTAACCTTAGTAACATCATCTAACTCAGTAGACTAAAAATAAATTTGAATTCATAATAATTAATATTTTCAATTGAGGTAGTATTAAAAAAAATATCTTATTGAATGTCTTAGGTTTTTATGTTTTTTAATTAAGTCTTTACCTTTTGATTTTTTTTATGACTAGGTTGATATAATTATTATATTACTTACATTTTTGACATGAAAAAAAATACAGTTTAATTAAGTTTGAAGTTCATATCAAATTTAAGTATTTTGAGTTGAATTTCTATTAAAAAATTTCATTGATTGGATATTTAAAATCTTTATATTTTTTAATTAAATCACTACCCTTAACTACCATATGATTTTGCAATCTCAAGTCCAATATCGTGAACAACAGGGACAATATGGAAAAAACAAGCTTTTGCATCCTAATTATCTTCATTAAACATGTTTTTGTGTCTCAGCATAGTTAATTTGATTTTTATTTTAGTATTTAATTTAAAAAAATCAAACAATGTCATTTCTTATAAAAATAATTATGGTTATAGAAATTCAGTGTAACTAAAAAATATAGAAATTTTAGACACTAAATAAAATAAAAAATTCAAGTGAAAAACTTAAAACTTAGTTATATCATTTTTATTTTTTTTATAAAGACACATGAATAATGTAAAATAATAATAATGATTTAATTAAAACATACTAATAATGATATTCAATCATAAATTCTTATTACATAAAAAAAGTTCCATTGATATTTGTAATGATTACTTTACAAAATATATATATATATACTCTTTTTAGTTAGTTGACAATGCATTTTTTTTTTCTGAAAAGAGAAAGTAAAAAGATAAAATTTTGCATGAGTTAGTGTGAAGGAGAATGTATATAGTATATACAGTAGACATGGTACTTGCTTTGTTTTCTTTTTTGTGAATTAATTGAGATGTTTGGTATTATGAAAAAGCAAAGGGAAAAAGAAAAGTGATGGATGGTGGAAAGTTGATGACCCACTTAGCAACTCTAATAATCATGTTTATGGTGCTCAGTGCTGCTCTCACCACACCACCATTCAACTTGCTTATATGCAAAGTTACGATGCGATGCACGTGACCACTCTCTCATTTTAAAAAAAACACTTTCATTCTTTTTCAACCTCTCCACCAATTCTTCATTCACTCTGTGGTACGAGGTTGGTTGGTAACAACTGCGTACACCTTCAAATCTCACTCAAACTTTATTTTAATCAAATCAATTTAACATATTTTTTCTGTATTTCAACACCTATGTTTATAAATATTCAATAAAAATATTATTACTTATGTAATTTTCTTTTTTGACAAAATTTTCATATCACTTTTTTAGATTATAAATTGTTAGGTATAAGAAGAGGTTTTACTGAGAGATACAACATCAATGAGATCTAAGTTTAATTACATAAAACATTGATATCATTCTCAACCCTAAAAATTTAAGGCGATGAGTTTATGGGTCTTCATCCTTGTATAACGCTCTACTTTCTCATCTTTAGTCAATGTGAAACTTAGACTCATACTTAAATTTTTAACACAAATATTCTAATGACATATAATTATATACTCCAGAAATCTTGGATTATGATAATACTCTTAAATCAATTCTTATTTTTTATAATAATTTTATTATGATAGTGTTTGTATATTAGTTTAATATCTTTCTTAAAATTGGTATTTTTCAAACTTAGTTTTAAATATAAAATAATTTTAAAACATTATATAGTTTTAAGAGTAATTTATTTTTTGTTAATATTTCATATCTTACGAAATGTGTAATTAGTTAATAAATTAAAAAATAAATGAATAGAGTTAGGTCCAATGTTTGGTACACGTCTTAAATGTGGGTGTATGTCACTTCCTAATAGGAATAAATGGTGTATTACTTAAAAGGTTGAGCATTAAAATGTGAGGATAAAGAGTTATGATTACTATATTTTACTAGGAAGATATAAGTAAATAAACAGATAATGGTGTATGTTGTCCACGATTTTAAATTATTTTGGATTAACATTCAATTTAAAAAAGAATACGATTCAAGATTGATATTAAAAAAAATTATAAATATCTAAATTAATTTCTTATATAAAATATATTTTTTTATTTCAATTCAATTTTTTGAATTTGAATATATAAAACTCCAAACTAGTATTTTTTTTATTAGAAAATATGGATATATTTCGTTCTAATATAAATTATTTGGATGTATAGTGATTGAGTATATCCAATTTTGTTGACTTTTTTTTCGTCACACAGAAAAACCATAAAACAAACATAAGAAAAGTTAATTATTATATAAATATGAATTCAATAAAATTCATCACAATTAAATATGCACTTAAATTAGCTATTTTAGTCCATACACTTAAATTAAATATGCTATTTTTAAATAAAGCCTATCTACTTCGTGATATTTAATTTGTTGAGTGGATTTAATTAGAAAAAAATACTGGAATTACTCTTGGGGTTTGAATTTCTTAAACATATTTTAATTCACTGAGCAAAATTCGTTGAGAGCATTGAAATCCGCTAAGTGGATTAAGTCTATGAGAAAACTCTGAGTGAGACTCTAGACGGATTATGCAAAACATTACAATTTTCGTTGTTGTTCCTAAACCAATTTCAATCTTAACCAATCCAAATCATTCATTTTTACTAGTCTAAAATGCACACCGAATAACATTAATAAAACATAGATTTTATGTCATATTTAGTATTGTTCAAAATGAATAAAAACACAATTTCAGTCAAATTCAACTCATCCATCTTCAATCTTAAACCAACAAATTACAAATAAAAACCAAAATAGTCATCCTTACTCAAGAATTGATAATATCCATTGAGATAGTATTATTATGGTCAATCATAGCTTTCGAAATATCCATTATTTTGAAATTTAGAACTCTCACACTTTTATTTTTAAAATGTGTCTCAAAATGGTAAGGAAGGAAAGTGTATTTAAATTATTCTTTGTCACAATTTTCAAGTGATGTAAGACTAATAGACATACTAGAATGGACTTCCATGGTCAATCATAGCATTCAAAATATCATTCATTTTGAAGTTTGGAACTCTCACAATTTTGTTTTTAAAATGTGTTGCAAAATAGTAAGGAAGGAAAGTGTATTTAAAATGTTCTTTGTCTCGACTTCCAAGTGATGTGATATTATTAGACATACTAGAATAGGCTTCGAGGTCTAATGGGAATGAGATTTCATCTTCAGAACCATTTTTCTATTCCCCTCGTCGGTCGAGGACTTAGGGAATAAGGGTTCATCTTTGAAATTACTTTTTCATTCCCTTAGGGAACAAAGAGTCATATTTGGAACCCTTTCTCCATTCCAAAGATGACGTCAATGTTTTGACCTCAAATATGTTGAGATAACATCATTTCATATCAATTACCACATCTGATGTATTGTTCATTTTGGAGCTCAAAGCTCCATTATGATTTTGTCCTTAAAAGGCACCACAAAGGGTTAAAGGACGAATGTTAATTTAAATTTTTGTTGTCCTAAATTTTTAATTGATGCGAGACTATTAAACATTTATAATCTCCCAATCAAGGTCCAAAAGGAGCATGACCATGTTTCCATTCCCCTCAATTGAGACCTAGAGGAACAAGGGTTGGTCTTTGAAACTTATTTTTCCATTTCCTAGACAAGGTCAATGTTATAACCTCAAGCCTATTGAGATAAAATCATTATGATCAATTACCACATATGTTTTGGAGTTTAAAGCTTCATCACAACTTTATCTTTGAAAGGTGCTTCAAAGGGTTAGGGAAGGAAGGTGCATTTTAATTGTTATTGGTTTGAACTCCTAAGTGATGTGGAATTATTAGACGTACCAGAACAGACCCTCCAATAAAGGTTAGAGGAGAATTAGAGTTCGTCTTAACAATCACTTGTCAATTCCTCTCAATTGAGTGTTAAGGGAACGTGAATTCATTTTTGGAATCACTTTTCCATTCTCTTGAAGAACAAAGTTTGTCTTTGGGATCTTTTTTCCATCTCCACGTACATTCCAGTGTTATGATGTCAAGTCCATTAATAAAGTATCATTTAAGTCAATTATCACATTTGATGTATTACTCACTTTGAATCTTAGAACTCCATTACAATTTTTTTAGAAGACATTTAAAAGAATTAAAAAATATATATTTAAATTATCATAAACCCAATATTCAAAATTTATAAGAAAATCATAAATTAAAAATTGCATTGTTTGATATAATATTATTTCTTAGCATAGTAAAAATTTAAAAAAAAAATAGTCACAATTATATAACTAACTTAAAATAATAAAGGTTTATGGTGAAAGATAAAATTACTTTATATTTAATTCTAATAATATATAATTACTTTATGTTTTGTTTTATTATTAACAAAATGAGAAATGGAATGATAAATTTAGAGAAAAATAGGAAAAAAAGAGAGAGGGAAATAGAATAAGAATGGAAAAGTTAATAAGAATGTGAAAAATAAGTAAAGGAAAAAGAAAGTGGAAAAACAATGCCCAAAAATCTCAAAACTTTACATAATATAAATGATGAATCAGTTATAAAAAATTAAATCATAATAATAAATAAATATAGAATAACTGCACATTTAATATCACAATCCATCGTTTAAATGAATATTGTATTGTAAGAAAGATTATTTGAATGTATACCTCTCATTCATCTTTAAAATCACTTTTTTTTTATTTTTCTGACAAATAAATGTTGTCTTTATATTCTCTTTTTCATGTCTACGAACTAATGTTCCGATCTCAAATTCATTAATAAAGTATCTTTTGAATCAATTATCTGTATTATTCATTTTAGATCTTAAAATTCCATTATAATTTTCCTTCTAGAATCAGAAAAAAAATTACAAAAAAAATATTTAAATTATCATTAACCCAATATTCAAAATTTATAAGAAAATAATAAATATAAAAATCAAAAATTAAAAATTGCGTTGTTTGATATAATATTATTTTTTAGCATATACAAGTAAAAATTTTAAAAAATATAGCAACAATTATAACTATAGAACTTAAAAGTGATAAATGTTTATTGTAAAAAATAAATTACTGTATTTAATTCTAATAAGATATAATTACTTGGTTTTGTTTTATTATTAACAAAATCAGAAATGAAGTGATAAGTTTAGATAAAAATAAGAAAAAAAAGGGAAACAGATGTGAAAAAAAAATAAAAGAAAAAGAAAATGGAAAAATAATGCTCAAAATCCACCAAAACTTTACATAATATAAATGATGAAATAGTTATAAAATATTAATATCATAATAATAAATAAATATAGAATAATCGGTCATTTAATATCATAACCCATCATTTAAAAGAATGTCGTAATAAAGAAAAATTGATTTGAACTTGTGTCCTCTTATTAACGGAAAATGAATATAAATAATCAAGTCGATACATTCAACTCTCTAATTTATATACACACATAATTAGTAGAAATTAATTACTTAATTACATAAAATTAATTAACTTAATTATAAGAAAATAATTCTAAACTTAATCACAAAAAATAAATTAGATTAATTACAGGAAAATAATTCCTATTTATCAAATATCTTATGTAAACTATATATGTTATGTTTCTTGCATCAAACATTTTTTTTGGTCAATACACCACTATATGAAGTATATTCTTCAGCCATATTTTACCTGCAGAAAACATCCTAAATAACATGCATGTCCTTACTTTAAAATAAGGAAAAAGGCAATACACACAATAATTTATTTGCTCCAGAACTTTTTATGACATATAGCAACACACAATAAACCAATAACAATAGATAAAAGGTCTATCGGAAAAAAAAAATTAGTTCTGTACATTTAAATTCTCTCAAACTACTACTATATTGAAAAGTAGAGTTAATTTCATAAAATTAATTTATAAAATAAAATTTATATTTATTTATATATTATAAATTTATCTTATTTTTTATCGAATCTAACCTTCTCATGTCGAATCATATAATATCAAATATGAAATTAAATAATTATAAATAGTCATGATCTAACAAATGAATTATATAATAAATCTAATAAATAATAAATTTCATTGAAATAGACTATAAATAACTATAATACTATTGAATTTAACTCAATTCGAAGTTTTTACTCGCTTATATAATTTAAGTTTTACTTAATCCATATGAGATTTGCAATAGATGATATATTAGTTTAAGTAACTAATTTGTTTATAAAGCTATTAACTGGAATTTTTTCTATTTTAAATATAAATAAAAAAACTTGTATAAAATTATTGTAAAAAACAATATATTTTTGTCAAATAGTAATAGAAGATATTTTGTTTAGAAGTAAAAGCAGAAAGTGGTGTTATGAAGAGTCCAAAATAATGAGAAATGGTCCTACTCTTGCCTCTACCAACTTGCCCTTTAGTTTCACCATTAAATACTCCTTCTAAGTTGTACCTCCAATAAAGTTATTATAGGGTTAGACAATTTTAAAGTTCAATAAATTTTATTAAGGTGACACAAATTATGACTATAGATGACATAATAAATAATATATTGTCCAATAATATTGATCTCACTTTAATTATATTTTGAGTCTCTATGTATTACAACCATAAAGGATCAAAAAGCACACCTAAGCTAATTGATCATATAGTGCTCATAAGAAAATAGATAAAGATGCAAAAACTACATAATTAGGTACTAATGACCTAATTTTTGTAATTAAATTTAGATACCATAGCTGAAATTAAACGTGAAAGTTAGTTTTGTATTTTATTATATTTTCAATATAAATTGTTTAACCTTATTAATTAGTTAAAAGTCCTTCCAAACATAGTTCTTTTAAATAATTATTACGTAAATTAATTATTTTAATCATATGATGACAATTTATTTACATTTAAATGATAAATTTTAATTATAAGAGTATATTCAGTTTGTAATGTTGAATTGGATTTTAAAGCAAATCAACCACCCTTTATTTTTTTTATATTTTTTATATAATTTTTTTTAAGAATTTAAAAGGCTCCATTAAGGAAAGGAGTGGTGTTAAGAGAAGTTTCCAAGTCAAAATCAATGACACCAATGAAGAGGAAAGATTCTCAACTAATTGCCATCACTGTTAGGCAAGCAATCAAAGCCTCTTTTCCATTCCCTTTAGATATTTTCATTTTCATATTACATAATATTTCTCACAAATACAATTTTTTTTTTTTTAATTTTGAATTAAAAACATATAAATTTCTTATATAAAATGAATTCAAATTTCATTGATATTGTCGTTTTAATAATTCTTCTCAAAAGACATGTTATAACTGAATTTTATATTCAACTTTTTATTTGTCTTTGAAATAAAGATAATTATTTTCTTAATAAAAGAAAGTACTTTTTTGCATTGTCTCCTTTCAAACTTTTATGTAAGAAAATGAATTGCAGAAAGTTTTGTTTTGGTGATTTCAGTATTCATTAAATTGAGCAATAATATGTGTGGATAGTACTGTATACTTTTACAGTTTTATTCAAACTCAAATTATTATATATGATAATTTTGTTTGTTAATTTTCTACAATAATTAATGGGAAAGTTATATTAACAACTATTCTTAATTTAATGCAAAAACTTTTTAACTGTGAATAAGTGAGTTTAAAATCTAACAAGAATCCCTACTAAGCAAAGCAAACACTGTTTACAGATACATTCGAATTATAAGTCTTCACTCTGGAGAAACCACAACCACTAACATGAAATAAATATCATAAAAATGATAAAATATTTTGCCAGACAAAAACTTTATAAATAAAATTAATATATATTTTCTATTGTATTAAAAAGAAGAATTCATGCAAGTGGGGTTTTATGTGTCACATGTCAGTAGCTTTTTTCCTCTCAACATTTACTCTCACTTAATTATTATTATTATTATTATTATTATTATTATTATTATATTATATTATATATATATATATATATATATATATATATATATATATATATATATATCCTTGTTTTTCTTTATGAAATTAGTTTAGTTTAAACTTTTCCAGTATGGTATAAAATCCACCATTGTCGTTGTAGAAGTTTCATATTGGGAATCAGTGTTTTCTAATTAATCAAAAAATATTTTAAAAGGTATTTTTCAACACTTTTCTTATTGTTAGTATTTTCCATTAAAATTTTGCTAACAATTTCATTTCATTTGGTTTAAGTAACAACATTTTCTTATAACTTTTTAACCATAGAATATTGAATATTAATATTTTAAAATAACATAATCGAAATTTTGATTATAGATTTTAATTTTACATTTTTTAATAACAATTAAATATTTAGTATCTTAAACACACACATAAAAGATCATCATTAGGAGTTACTTTTCAAGAAATATATTTACGAACCTTAGCTTCAAAAAAATTATTTCTAAACATTTTTCTTAAGTTATAAATAAACTACTACCATTGAAAAGTTACTGATTATAATAATGACATTTATGTATTCAACTTTTATTTGTTATAAATTTTAATTACAAATAAACATTTTTTGTACATTAAAAAAATTACAATATTATTTTTGTATTTATCAGTAATAAACTTGAATAAAAAGCCAAAATCTAATTAAAATTCCAAGCTTAATTAATTTGTGTATATTAAAAAACATTCATTAACTATTGTTTTCTTTTTAATATTCTATATATGCACACAAAAAGATTAATTCACTAGACTCATAATTAATAAATAAAAATTTCCAAATTTAAATAAAAGTCAAAGAGAAATTGTTTTAATTTAACATAAATAGTAAAAATATTTCTTTGAATTGTTTTCTTGAAAGTATGACATAAATTTAAAGTAGTTTAATATTTAAAGTGTGTACATTGACTTACTTAAATTTTTAGACATATTTTGTCCATGTTATCTATCTATTCCTTGTTTTAATATATATATATATATATATATATATATATATATATATATATATATATATATATATATATATATAACATTTCTAACTTATAATTTTGTATTAAATAATTATTTATATACAAATTTTATTAAAAAATAATAATAATAATATAATTATTTATGTATTTTAATATATTTTAAGTAAAATTGAATTTTATATAAGTTTTTGTATATATAACCATATAAATGAAAATTTTAATTAATAAAAATAAAAATAAAATTATTGAAATGTTTAATATTAAATTTTATATATATATATATATATATATATATATATATAATGATTTTGAAATTTGAATACAATAAGGTAGTCCAAGTCAGAACGGAGCACGTGCCTGATACCAAAACAACGGTCCAGATCATGGAGCAATCACCAAATCCAAGGGCTCCAATTCATCCATGTGAACTCACACTTATCGACTAACAACGGTCCACAACGTGCCACATGTTCTCAAGATAGAGCGTTATTAACCCTTCTGATCCAACGGACCCTGCTCATTACCTCCCAAACAAACACTCCCGTTCCGTTTACCTTTCCCCAACCACCCGGAGGCGCCGTCATCGCCGACCACCATATCCAGCTTTTCCAATACACCCACTTCGACTTTCACACAAAATTATACGATTCAGTGATTTCATTTCTTGAAAACTTCGTTTCAACAGTGCTTCAAATTGACGCATCGTGTCTCGGATTTGTAACTTCTCATTCATTCCCAATCGAATTTGAAATTTCGAAGGAAAATTCACGAAATCTCAGTTCCATAGTAGCTTCTACTACGAAACAGTGCTTCATTTCCACGCAGAACAACCAACTCAAATCGATTCGTGACTTCGATTTTCAACTCCTCGTTCAATTCCGGGAACAAATTTGAAAGTCCGAGGTAAACCGCACCAAGTACTGAATTTCAGATTCTGAACAAGATTCTGTTGCGAACAGCACTTCAATTTCACGTGTAACAGAATCAAACCATTTTGTGGTTCGGAGTCTCAGTTCAAATCCATTCCCAATCGTCCCTTGAATTCCGAAAAGAACCGCACTGACGACTCAATTTTCATACACTGAACAGCGAACAGTACTTCAGTTTCACGTGGAGCGAGTCAAAGAGATTCAAATTGAGTCCAAGAACTCGTCCACAGTGAACTCCGATATTTTCCTCTACTGATTTCGTGATTCGTTTCATCTTTCTCAGCGATTCATCGAAACCTCGCTGTTCATCGATGGCGGACTCCGACAACGACTCCGGCGGCACGCACAACGCCGGCAAGGGCAGCGAGATGTCGCCGCGGGAGCAAGACCGGTTTCTGCCGATCGCGAACGTGAGTCGCATCATGAAGAAGGCGCTTCCGGCGAACGCGAAAATCTCAAAGGACGCGAAGGAGACGGTGCAGGAGTGCGTGTCGGAATTCATCAGCTTCATCACCGGCGAGGCCTCCGACAAGTGCCAGCGCGAAAAGCGAAAGACGATCAACGGCGACGATCTTCTGTGGGCGATGACGACTCTGGGCTTCGAGGACTACGTGGAGCCTCTGAAGGTCTACCTGCAGCGCTTTAGAGAAATGGAAGGAGAGAAGACCGTGGCGGCGCGTGACAAGGACGCGCCTCCTGCTTCCAATGCTACCAACAGTGCCTACGAGAGTGGTAGTTATGGTGCTGGTGGGATCATGATGCATCAGGGACACGTGTACGCTTCTGGTGGGTTCCATCAAGTGGCTAGCAGTGGTGCTGCTATTAAGGGTGGGCCTGCGTATCCTGGGCCTGGATCCAATGCGAATCGGCCTAGATAGATACAAGCGTGCCATGTGGCTCGTTCTATTTTACTGTGGTTATTATTTTCATAATTCAAAAAACAAATAGCAAGATTCGTAGTGGTTTTTATTGAAATTAATAATAATAATAATAATAATTACTATTATTATTATAATAATTCTGAGAGAGTTGGTTTGTATTGTGATTATATAATAGATGATTGTATGGCCATTATGTATAGTATGACACTCTTCTAAGTCTTAATGCCAACAATCTAACACTGATTTGATTGTTGTATCTATTGAAATAGTGTTTCTTAGTACTGTGTACCCAAATGGCCAAATTTCACTTTTTTTTTTCTTATTGGCTATGTGCTTTTATTCAAACTCTTCGGTCTTTGATGTTATCATTCATCTATTGGTGTTTGTTTGTTCATAAATAGCAAGTTAACAACAATCTTTTCTCCTTTGCAAATGTGGTAATAATTGTGACCACTGTGTTATGAAATAAACACTAATAATATTTATGTTAATTGGTAAATAAATATGGTGGAAAGATCTTACTAGCATGTGATTGGTATGAGAATATTGAGAGAGTGGAAAGAAACACAGATGAGACTTGCTGCTACCTTTTTATCATCTAAATGTATAAAGCTTTACTCTTCTAATCACAAGCATGTGAAACTAAGATTTGTTGCTTCTTTGTTCCTTTGCCCTTTCTATGTGTACATGGTTCAACAATAATTTTATGCATTATCCAGACGCAAGAATAAAGTCATTCTGATCATAACAAACCTTTCCCACTTCTTTCCCATCAGAATTTATTCCTCTATAGAAAAAAAAAATAGCATTGCACCTATCATTGATTTGAAGTTGAGTAAAGATCTTTTAATTTAAAATATAATCTTCGTTTTCACTTTACTTAACAACTCTATCAGCATCTTTTATCATAAAAGACAGAATGTAAAACCTACATGATGTATTACTGCATACCTAGCTTTTACGTTTGAAATTGTGTTTTTGATGAGGTTTCGTTATTTTTTCTTTATACTTTTTTTTTTGTCAGTTTTTCTAGATACAAAGATTTGTATGTATCTAAAGACAACATTCTTAAAACCAAAACAAATATAACTCAGTCAACCTGGAAAAGGAAAAGTTAAATCTGGGAAACATGATAAGGGAAACAGAATAATAATACAATAAAGAGCATAGATAACCAAATCCCCATAGAATATATACCGGTAAATGTATCAACTCAAAATGAATCAATTGATCAAATCAATCATCCTGGATTGCCACTATTATTTCTATGGTTTAACAGTAAAATAAAAGACAGCTGATAAAATTGAAAAGGTCTCTCCGATGTACCGAAAGAATACTAAAACCTAGACATAATATAATACAATACTGAGATAATTGTATCCACTGTTCATAAAACAGTGACGCCTATTCATATAGAGAATGCAAAAAGCATGAGATTCATTTTTAGTGTAGAAGTAAAAAATAGGCAAGGAGAAAAAAGAAGACAAATAATGGTTTTTTTTTTTCTGTAATCGATTTTAAAGACTTGACAATAAATATTTAACCTCAAAACGTATAAAAGGATTACTCCAATAACCGTATAATCGAATCTTTTTAAAGTATATACGGTATTGTGCGCATATATAGCAACTCTCCTTTCAACATTAATATTGAAAAACTTATAAATGAAGTTCATTAAATAAAGAATAGGTATGGGACTCACAAATCTGGTTTTACAAAAAATTGTATTCAATAGATGAAAGTATTAAAGGAAGTGTCAATAGCATTTCTCCATATGATTTTTTTTAACAAACTATATCCATTTGAAAAGTGAAAAAAACTAGTCATTTTCAGTGTATTAAAATCATTCAAAGTAGAGACATCAGACATCAACACAACATGGTCTTCCAATTCTCAATTTTCTGGTTTCAATATACTGGATAAACGACACAAGACCATAAAACAAAACTGGAGAAGGATTCTACCTTTATCAGTAAAGTTAATTTCAATATATACATGAAAACATGTACAATTCCCCAGCTTTAAATGATTACAGTGATCAAAATGGTTAGCTCTCTACATCATACACAATATTTGCATACTATACCACTATGCTAAAAAAATATAAGGAAAAAAACAACAAAAAAAGGTGGGGAAAAAAAGTATACAACAGTCAGCCAAGTGGTGGGGGAAAATGATACAACAGCCAGCCATGGGTAAAAAATGATACAACAGCCAGCCAAAAGGTGGGTAAAAAATGATACAACAGCCAGCCAATCGAAACAGCACATTATCAGCATCCTCTGCTAAATCCTAGTACATATTTCAAACAATAAGTTCTAAACAATCTACCACATTTCAGACTTCAGCAAGTTAAACCCATTACATCAACATGATGGTTTAATTAATCATGTGCTAATAACGGAAACATAAGTTCAAATCAAAAGCTAATACTTCATAGCAAAAGTTCCACTTCTCAATGTAAGGAAAGAATTGTCATGACTTGAATCCCCCACATTGAAGATGCTTGATGCCATCACAACCCAGAGTTTGCATGAACAGTTTCTCAAAACAATTGTCCCTACATCACGCAGAAGCCCACAATAATGCAAATTGTTGACAATTCAGAAGGCAATAACAGAACGTACATAAAGCAGGTATGATTCATATAAAGTAGAAAAAAATTACATCCACAATTCAGTTAAATACGCACAGATAAACTCGGTTAAAAAATTACCTCCGAAATTCAATTAAACAAGCACAGGTAAGGGCAAGACTGAGGATACAATACATTTACCCCAGAAACAAACACATTTTAAACATTGGAATGCTGCAAGCCAAAAGCGTTAGACCATAGAATTGCCTATAACTTCAACATTTATTTCAAGTACCGATGTGATAATATCTAAAAATGCCTTAGAGGGAGTGAATGATGCACGATAGTTTAGGATAATGGTGTCAACTTATTTTGGGGATCTTTTCTTGATGGCAATTAGGACCGATAAAAATAAATGCTTTTATCTAATATTTATTAATTTATTATTTTCCATAATATGATTAGGGTTCGCATGTTAAGAATATAGTACATAGTTTAATTTACCATATTGAGGTAACTGCTATGCCTTTTGCATCAAACCATTATGTACACCATATCAATCCAAGAAAATACAATTGAAAATCACCTTACTTTCTTTTCTTCATTCTCTGCCTTAACTACATATACTTTCAACTTGATATCAGAACAAATACAACCATAGCCAAAAGCCATTATTTTTCCACTCATGTTCCGAAACAATAAAAATTTTGAACTCTCGGAATTGGAGTCAGCCACACAAATTAAGAAATGTCATAGTATTCTTTCAATAACCAGTTCTTTAGATATGCAATCTACATCTAATTGAGTTTCATTTTCCATTGGCCAATCAAAAATTCCAGGCAATGAACCCCTCGTTTTTCTTCCATCCATGCTACTTTCTCTCTCCTACCACAGCCGACCCTATGATTTTCACCCATAAAGAGTGGGTTTCAGCTCCAACTGTCCTAACCATCATCCATGCCAATCCCAACTCATTACATTCCTGGAAGGTCAACTATTGCCCAAGCTACAAGTACTACAATCCCCAACAAAGTTCTATCATTGTATGCTTCTGTCCACATGACTGGTCGTAAAGGCATCCATCTCTCTACCTTTATCCAATTTCGCAGAACTCATTTTACATTTACATTACTTTCTTCTTTAGTGTTCATTTGTAAAAAAGTTAAAAGTTTAGCTTAAGGAGTATTGGGAATATCTACAAATCTTAGGGAAGGAAATGAAGCAAAACACATTAGAATCGTGTTAGCTTGCTTTTAGGGACCTAATCTTGTTACATTTAACATATTCTTAAGAATTTTATCTCATATACAGTAAGATACTCGTTATACCCACTTGCAAAGGTTTAAAAGTCAAATACTTGAATTGATTCCTACAATAAAAAGGGGATAGTGACCGAATGCTTTGTCTTCTATATAACCTAGTTCCTATCATATAACCACATATATACATATATATACACTCTTTAGTAGTTTTTGTACAATTTTATATTTATTGCATATATATCCTATTATTACTACACTATTTATCATTTTTTATTTTTCAGATTATTATAGTATACAGTATGTTTATTTTAGTTTTTATTACAACAATTAGTTAGTTTATTATATTTTTATTACTGCGTCTTTGTTATATTATATCGAAATTTATGCTTAATTTAGTTTATTTTATTATACTGGAAATAACTGACCACATTATATAAGCTAAAAAGCAGCCCACATAAAAATGCCATGTTGGACTCAAATCAAATTGAGGCCCAAGGCCCAACAGATAGGAAATGAGAACACTAAATCATGAAACCATAAGGACCCACTACTCATCAGTTTATGTTAGCTAGCGCCAATCACTCAAAGTAAAAGAGTTTTTTGATACAACACAAATGGAAGGCCGGATGGAACAAAATGGAGGTCATGGAGCCTTGGCGCTGCAAGTGGGCTTTGTGCCATCAAACCCAGGTCAGAGTAACCTAAAATGCATGCCTCGACTAACTGGCTATAAAGTAGGATGTTTAATGATCGGTCCTAAACATATATCCTACTAGGGGCTTCAATTCATAACTGGAATATTGATTTGAACCAGCTTGTATATTAAGAAGTCATCCGTGGGGTGATTGGGTGATCTGTTCAATCAGTTAAAACCATAGCTAAAATTTCAGAAATAAACCGTCTCCTAAATTAGCGCGATTGCTGCCACTCCAACCAACATTCCACTGCAATAGCAATCGCTATTGATAACGTAGTTAAAGACTACTTCCTATTATTAATCATTTTAAGATATAACTGAAATTATCTTTTTGTCCTTCCCTTCTTAAAACCATAATTCAAGTTTCAACAATACAAATCATTCAAGAGCAGCCCTAATTTCTGAACCTTTTCATACCCATATAAAAGATCCTGATTCAAGTTTCAACCATCCAAATCATTCAAGAGTGGACATAATTTCTCAACCTTTTCAGACCCGTATCAAAGGTCCTATACTTCAGCTGAGGATAGGTATTCAGTAAGGCAAGAACTAATGAAAACTACATCTTAAACAAATATTTAAGAAAACTATATCTAAATACCTTAGCAAAAGTGTTCAAAAATATAGTCCATTCCATTTAGGAAGTTAATCTCGGTAATTTAAGTGAACACAGAAAGTGACGTAATTATAGACCATTTGAAGCTTGTTTATAAATTTTATGTTTGTCCAAAAATCATAATTTCTTCATCCAAAGCTATGCAGCCAAGTAGCCACAATACATGGAACCATATAAAGACATTCCATTCTGAATATAGAACTTTGATATAATACAACTGCTTATTCAAGTGTAGATACCCTACCTATTAGAACAAAATCTTCATAAGGTTATGTTACCAGTAAAAAAGGTAGGGAGGAGAGGAGATAATAATTGGACTGGATGATACAACCAGGGAAACTAGTAACTAGTATGCACATGTAGAAGATAGACAGCCAGATTGGACTATAAACATAGCAACACCCTGATTAGACACTCCTTTAGTTTGCGTAATTAGCTCAACAAGATAAAAAAATACAAAATGAATAATCAACAAATGTAGGGCGAGTAGAAGACAACATGTTGATTTCCATTCCATCCAGAATCCGTAGTAAACAACCATCTGGTCCAAACGCAAGAGTTATGAGAGCAATAGAACCTCATACGAGGGATCACAGAAGGGAAAAATACCCAAATTCATTTGGTGGAACTCAGGCAGAACTTAAGGCAAGGATGCTCACTAGAATAAAGAAATGCACACTTCACAATACAAGAAAGGAAATTTTAAGTTCAAAAAATTTTTTTAATCAAGATACATAGAGACGTTATTACTAGATAAGAAGGGACAACGAGTTCTCTAGAAGAAACCACAATGCAGAATGAAAAGAAAAGGAAATCACATAGTAAACCCCAAAATAAATGTCAGAAGTGAGGAAAAACATCACAACACAAGCATGATACAAAAACAATAAATAAAATGATATTTAAAATTATGAATTTCTAACAAAACCTCAAGTTACATATTCATAGGCTTGTTGGATATAGTTTAGTTATCCTATTTCATAAACTCTTACTTCTGTGTTCAGTATTCTTCTCTAGATTGGTTTCATTCATCTACAGTAAAATCAAAATCACAGCTTACAATTAGTTCAACATCAACGGAGAGTTTATGAAAGCAAACAAGTAATCCAGCGGAATCTAAAAGTATACATCACAATGAACATACCATGCAGTAAGATCATATCACAAATCAATATCCAACAACAACAAAAAAAAGATAAAAATTGAAGTCTTAAACTAACCTTTCTCAACAAAGAAAGAAACCATGCTCCTAACAAGAAGCGATCAGAACAAGTGATTGAAATAAAACAGCTGCTCAACAACTTCTGGACCAAAGAGAATTCAAGCAAATGGCAAATCCTTAATTTCAGATACTTTTTTCCCCTCACTCAACGGAAACCATTCGTAGAAATCACGAGCAGCATGAAAGTTATTCAGAAGTAAGCCGTCTCCTCTTCCCATAATCAGCATCTCTCGGCCTAGAATGGTGTTCCTCCTCCTGTGATAACCGTGATTTGCTGTGTGTCCTTGATGACCGTCCCCTCTCCCACTCATCATCATGCTCTGCTTCCCCATCTCTATACCTATGATGATCTGCATATCTGTCCCTATCTTCTCTGTGTCTGTCACGCTCACGGTGATCCCTTTCGCGGTCGCGGTCACGATCTCGAGAACGTTCACGATCACGGTCACGAGATCTTTCCCTGTCACGATCACGGGACCGTTCTCGCCCAGTTTCTCTATCATCGCGATGTCTTCTTTCAGACCACTCAGGATCATGGCCCATATCTTTCTCCCTAGGGGCATCTCTCTCATATCCTTGATCTCTATCATCCCTGTACCTTCTCTCAGAAGAACCAGACCAGTCCCTTTCTGAACCTCTATCTTTCTCCCTCATAGGCCACCCAGCTCTATCATGACTCACTTCACCATACTGATGGTCAGATGCAGCTTCCTCCCCATAACTTGACTCTCCAGCCTTCCCACCACCAGGCTCTTCCCCACCCCATCCACCCATATTTGGATCTGACCACATCCCCATGTTAGGACCATCCATGCCTGATGTAGGCATCATCCCCATACCATTAACTGGCATCCCTCTTCCAAAGAATGCAGGATTAACATGAGGTGCCACTCCAGGCAAACCAACACCTCCAACACCAGGGAATGATGGTAAAATCCCAGAAAATGGAGGGGTCGGAGCACCAGGAAAGCCTCCATAGCTACCCATTCTACCCATTGGACCACCAAAAGCAGGATCAAAACCCTGACTCATCATTGACTGAGGATGCAACAGTGGAGGGGTACCACCAATACCCTGTCCAAAACCATTTCCACCGTGACCCATTATACCTCTACCACCCATCCCACCACCCCTATTCCTCATTGGATTCACAGGCCCCCTATTCCCCATACCAGGATTGTTCCCTCTTCCCCAATTACCTCCTCTCCCATAACCTCTATTCCCATCTCCTCCTTGGTAATTACCACCTGTAGAAATATTACCCCCACCAGGCTTAGCCCCTGAATCAGAAGGCCCCCTCCTTCCCTGTTGTGTAACAGCAGATGGGTTCATCTGCTGATTCCTGTTTATCTGAGCCTCCCCCATTTTCTTAACTGTAAAAGGTGATGCAAACGCAACAACACAAGGTCTCCCGTTAAAAACATGACCATTCATTCCCTCCTTGCAATTTGTTGCAGCAGAAGGGTCAAAAAACTCAACTTGACAATACCCCTTTGACTTCCCGCTAGCCTTCTCATCGAAAAACTTCACCTCCTTAACAGGTCCATACTTACTAAGCTCAGTTTCCAGTTCGGCATCAGTGGTCCACCAATGCAAATCACCAACAAACAATATAGTACCACCAGAACCAGCAGCACCCCCACCTCCCCCTCCAACTCCTCCAGTACTAACACTATTAACAGCACCCACACTGTTTCCAACACCATTCCCACCAACCCTATTAGCATTTCCTCCTCCTCCTCCACCACCACCAACACTACCACCACCTTGACCTTGTCTCACTATACCCTCATTTCCCACACTCCCAACAACTCCAGCATGCGGTTGTTGTCCAATCCCCTGCACTGCAGCACCATCATTACCACCCTGGTCTTCAATTTCACTCAATTTATCAGATTGATGCCCTAATTCAACCCTAATTCCACCTTTGGCACCAACATCGTTCGATCTAAACCCTTGATTCTGAAAACCATCAACTCTCCCAGAAGTCCTAGATTCCACAACCCCGCTTCCACCAGCGCTAACCCCCTCTCCACCGCCACCGACACCCGGAATCGAAATCCCAGCGGCATCAAGAACAGGCGGAGGCGGCAGTGGCTTCTTGTCCTCGACATCCTCGTTTCGGAACCCGGAATCATCATTTTTGCGCAAAGATTGAAGGAACCCTTCGCCGACGTTGACATCGTTGTATAGATCCTCATAATCGTCGTCTTCCTCGGCCAAAAACCCATCGTCAGCGACAGCAGAAATAGCTTCGTTACGGTGGAACTGATCCATGGGATCGCCGCCGCTCTCACCGTACCCTCCCTCGCCTTCGTCCATTCTTGGGTCTCTTTCCTTCTTCAAATTAGGGTTTGCAGTGAAGAGTGAGACAAAAATTGGAGTACAAGCATGCGGAAATGAAAACGCAGCGTAGCAAAGAAGAGAGAGAGAGTATGAGATTTGTTTAAGAACTAATATTAAGTCTAATCACAATCTAGAGAATGCTCTTATTTCATCTCAACTTCCCACCACCAAATCTTCTTTAGAGACATACCTAACATTTCATATTTATACACATCAACCATTTCCACTTACTATCACTTCAAAAACATATGATTGTACCATATATCACAACATTCATTTTAAATTTTTTTTTTTTTACAAGAGCTAAAGTAATATTTAAATTTTAGATGAATAAACTCTTAACCTTTAAATAGTACACATAACTTGGTTTGGTGGTTGAGTAAAAACATAAAAATATCAATTGCTCAAATTTTAAAAACATGAGTAACTTTCACGTTTTCCAATATTTATCATTTTTTTTAATTTATGTACTATTTGCTTTATTCATTTTCCGATATATTTGTTCCTGTTTGGTTTAGGTTTATCTCACACTATTTTTTTTTTCTTTTTGTCAACGTACAATTTCGTTCGGCATAATAAAAAATTAATAACAAATAAATAAATAAATAATAAGTAATATTTTTATTTGAATTTTTTCTAAATAATTATACGATAATAATAATAAATAAATAAATAAAAAAGACTATTTTCATTTTTTATGTATGTTCTTTTCACACTTTGTTTTAGTCCAAAATATTCTATCCACAATACTATTTTTTTTTTCAATTAACAGCAGTCCAAAATTTTATATTCTTACTCCCACTTTACTATGTTTTGTTCTTTCTTCACAATCAAGAAGTTAATGATGGGATTCTAATATTTAGAAGCAGAATCTATTTTAATTTTTGAATCGTTTTTTTTTTTAGGATATTTGATTTTGTGTTCTGATTTTATGACACCTTTTTTCTAGATAAAGAAAATAGTAATATAATTCTAAGCAATATCTCTTTTACTAATTAGAATCATTTTTTGTTACCACGTTTGATTTTGTGCTCTATTTTTTATGTGATTTGATTCCCATAGTGTGATAATATTAAGACCAATTATTGCCTTTTAATTTTTTTTATAATCAAGACTGATTTTATCACGATATTACATTAGATTTATAATTCTGTGCATATAAACCCATCAAGCAAAAGAATTAAGGGAATCTGGAGACCTCTCTCTTATCCTAAGCACACAATTCCTTTAAACCCTCACATATAAAAAACTCACTCACCTTCTATCATCATCACCACCACGTGCTTCTTAATGTTCCAACGCAACTATTTGTCTGCTCAATTAGGCTGCAAATCCAATATCTTGTTCAGGTTCACAAATATTAATTTTTGTTATTTTATGCGATTTTTGTTGAGAATTAATTATGATCTTGATTGAATTTGATGTTTTCACCATTTCTTTCTTGGTAACTTTCCTATTTCTTACAAATTCTTATAAATATATATAATATATATATATATATATTATATATATATATATATATCATAATCTTATTTTGATATTTTTGTTATAAAAAAGTTATCTCTTTGTTGTAACTACAAAATCAAGAAGACCATGAATTAAGCAATCAATAAACTATAAAATACTTTGATTATATCATAATCTTGTTTTGATATTTTTGTTATAAAAAAGTTATCTCTTTGTTGTAACTACAAAATCAAGAAGACGATGAATTAAGCAATCAATAAATTATAAAATACTTTAATTATTTTTATTTTTGTTAAAACACAATTCAAATGATTGATAAAATTTTCAAAATTGATTAATTAATTAGGAGCATCAACGATAAAACATTGAAGTTGAAGTTTTAAATTAATCTCTCTTGTTTACTACAATTTAAAAGATAGATTTGTTCACAAAAAATGTTCTAATAATATCTAACAAAGAAGTTGAATTTGTAATGTTTATTTTTATGTGTAATTTCACTTTTATCACTTAAAAAAATATTCTTAACTTTATATATACCTATTTTTTAAAAAAATAAAGTTTATGATTAAAAATAAACTGTCGAAATGTAATTAAAAATTAAGAGCATGATTACTAAAAAGAAAATTATCATAATTAAGTCACAACTAAAAACAATTAGTCATTTTCCCTTTTATGTTTCTAAATAATGTTATAGAAAGATTCAAGAGATAGAAACATGTTGTACCGTATTAGATAGGATGATTTTTTTTTTCAATATGAAAGCAGAAATAATAAATTTATATTTAATTTTTTTTCTTTAAAATTAAAAATAAAATGAATAAAAGCAATAAAAACTTAAGAAATAAAAAAAGATAATATTTTATAGCATTTTTTGTTATGATCTTTAATTTTAGGTTTAATTATCTCCTTGGTCCTTTGGAGGCAAAATCTTAAGTTAATATCTTTAAGTTAAATTAGGATTAGGGTTTTTAAACATCGGAGGAATTGGAGATTCTCTCATTCAAACTTGACAAAGGTTGAGTTTCGGCCTCTCCCAGCCTCTCCCACCTTATCTAACTCACTTTCATGTTTAACAACTTTTTCACCACTCTTATTACTTCCATATTTACCATGAACACTTTCACTTTCATTTTTATTATCCTCTATACGTATACAAACATGCCACATTTCATAAGCAACCATTCTCTTGAAAAACATGCCTACGGTAGTTCCTAATTTGATATACCATACTTGTCTTTAACTAGGGCAATTGGGTGGGTTTGGCTCTTATCATAAGGAACCTTAAACTCAGTTGCAAGTTGTTCTCCTATGTGAAACGAATGAAAAGACTTTGCAAATTCTGGAACTGAAACATATTTGTAATTTCATCTGTTCTAAACCAATATTGTTGCTGATCTTTCTTAGAAGTTACTTTTGTAGAAAGTTAGCAATTCCCTTTCTAGGAGGACATTTGAAACCCATGTTATGAAAGAACTCTAGCACATGTTGGCGTGGACCTTGGTACACAATGTGACCTTCTGAAATTAGGATAATGTCATCAAATAATTCGTAAGTCTCTGGTAGTGGTTGAAAGAGAGATATGACCATAGTTTCATCCATTATATGAACCATTTGTTTCATGAACTTGCATATCTGAAAGGTGGTGCAATTGTCAAGTCCTGTTGATATTTCGTCCATTAAAAGTGCTTTTGCCGGTCCTACTAGCATCTCCCATGCATCCATTGAAGCAGTAAGTAATATTGAATATACAAGCTATTAGAGGCGAAAGTTCTAAGCCATTGGCAACAAAAAGAAAAAATGAGGAGGAGAAATGTTGTTAACAACACTATTTTCACTGATTGAACCGAATGATTTTTAACTTAATTTTTATGTGTTTTACTCTATGCATATGATGATAAATTGTTTTATTTTTCATTCTATGATTTTGTGAAGAATATGTATATGATGTAATTGACCTGTTGTGACACGCTTCCTTTGTCCACTTGTGATGTCCCTTCTCATGTCATTACCAACCATGGTTTCAGCACAGGTATCTAATTCAAGTATATGTTAAAGCACCACAGAAGTACGTGTAAATAAAAATGATTAAATATATAACTTTTGTTCCCTAAGACTTTTGTTTCTTTTAATTTTTAGATAACTTTATGCATTTTTTAATAAATAGAACATAAAGACTAATTCTTTTATCAAATACCCACATATGTGTCTTTTTTTTCTTTCATTTATTTGAATCATGTTTATGTATGAGATGTGTGAACAAAACTAACTTTTTTTTCAAATTAAAGAAAATTTTAAAAATATCGATTTTATATTAAATAATTGAAAAATTAACTGAAATTTAAGAAACTACAAATATATTTAAGTTTACTGACAAATATACGAAGGTTCGAATGACAGAATCCCCAATTTCTCTAATGTTTAAAAACCCTAATCCTAATTAACTTAATTATTACTTTTATAAAAAAAAAATTCCCTTCCACGTCATTGTGCTCTATTCCTCGTCACTGTTCCACCACTGGTCAACTTTGCCATATCAATTATTTTGAAATTATTATTCAATTATGTGTTATTTGAAATGTATTGTTTTGTCTCTCTCAGTGAAGATCCACCTCTTAATTTGGTTTAAAGATGTGATTGTCTAATAAATATACAAAAACTTTTGCATGCAAAATAAAATATTTGTTTCTATTTATCAAAAGAAACAATAAATTCATGAATTGAGAAATCTTCACCTTTTGTTTTCTTACTCTTTTAACTTATTAATCCGAGTTTGGCAAAGACATTCTTAAGATATTATTTCGAGCTCGTTCATAGAGATAAAGGAAAGTCCTATATGCAAAAACTTATATTTATAAGAATTTGTAAGTAATAGGAAAGTTACCGACTGTAGTATAACCATATATTTATTACATATTTATAGTCTTTTAAACCCATAAATATAAAACATATCTTAATTGATTTTATCACTATATTATTAAATAACAGAGTCACATATAAATGACTTATCATATAATTGAATCACATATCTCACGATATTAAAAACGAAACTCATAGTGATTAATTATTAATAAAAATTAACGGAATTAAGTTTGTACTATACGATTGCAGTTTTTTATTTATTATACTAAAAAAAAATATGTATACTATTTATTTTTATATGAAAATGAGTACTGAATAAATTATTTATTCTTATTTAAAGATTTTATGCAAAAAAAGTTATTTATATTTAAACAATTTTCCTATGACCTCAACTTACATCAACAACACACAAATTAACTAAGAGCAAGTAGAATCCAAATAAACAAATTGAGAGGAGAAATTGAATACGCTGTCGATGATTGGAGGAAGAATTGGAAGAACAAGACCAAGTCAATCAGAATGGAAGATTGCCTACCAGTATTTCACAATCTAACTTCGCTTAGGAGATCAAAATATATTTAAGTTATTTATATATTTTTTAACAAAATGTACTGTATATAATTATTTTAAACAAAATATATTAAGATTGAGTTAATTAAAATTAAGAAATTAAATTAAATTTTAAATGAAATATTGAATAGACGATGTAGAAAAATGTAATAGTAGATATATAATATGATGAACGATATATAAAATTGTTAAGTAGACCCTATAAAATACCAAAGTTAGACTATACAAAAGATATGAAGAGTAGACGATATAAAGTAACAAATAATAGACTGTGCATATAGATATAATAGTAGATTCTTTAAAAATATAAATGTTAAACAATGAAATAAAATATAAATAGTAAATGATTGAAAACTACAAAATGTAGACATGCAGAAAAATATGAAAAGTAAAGTGTACAAAAATACAAAGGTTATACATAGTTTTTTACAAAGGTAGACTTTGCTATTATAATCATTTCTCCATAATTTTTTTGGATTTTGAATTTTAAATTTAAATTTTGTTACCATACTTTTATAGTTTTTTACAATTTAGAATTTTAAATTTAAACTTTATTATTTTATAATTAACTTAATTAGTGTTTTTGTCTTCTAATTTATTGATTTAGTTCATTTTGATCATGTTATTATTTTTGGTTCAATTTGGTTCTCCAATTCTTTAAAAATGTTCGATTTGATCTTTTCCATTGAATTAATGTTAACACTATCTCCCATATCATTTTGTGAAATTTTCATCTTTTTATTTTTGTTTTAATTATTTTTTTATTTTTATTATTTTTATTTAAAAAAAGCGTATTAAACAAATGACCATATATAGAAGTTAGGCATTACAAACAACTAATTGAATGTACTTAGCTACTTCCTTCATGTTTCTTTTGTAAGTTTATCTATATATAATGGTTTGTATGTATCTCAAAAAGAACATCCTTTGTTGTTAAACTTGAAAATATCTTCCATTACGAATCAATCATTATAGATTACCACAATCACTCCCCGAGTCAAATGATCATGTTACACCGTTTCTATTCACTACTCACAAACATCACAATCACACAATCATGAGGAAAACACATCATAAAAGAGACACATAATAAGAACAACCAAATGGTATAACAAGCAGATGAATAAACAGGAAACTTTTGATTGGTTACCAGGGACAGTCAAATTATATTTTTGAAGTATAACAGACAAAAATCAAATGTCTTGTTTTTTACTGCACACAATTCTAAAGAATAGGAAGTAAAGAGAAGTGATGAAAAGAAAATGCAATCTAGTGTAAGGTTTAACGTATGTATATATCTTCAAATAAACATAATATAATCCTAGGAAACACATCACATGTCTATTAAAAAGAATACACATAACTACTTAATTCTGGATATCCCACACCTGAAATGATTATTCCCTGATACATCATTTTTTTCTTTTTGATATCTATATGAAAACCAACACAACTTTTGAAGTAGAAAGTATACAGGAAATAGAAGCCGATATATATAATACAAGTGTTACCAACATTCCTTTCAACACTCTTATTGATCAATTTATTAAAATTTACAATATCATAAATTAAATTTATTAAGGGACTAGACTCAATTTTGTAATTTTCAATAAACTCAATAACAAAACATGCTAGAAAGAATATGTTTAAGTGTGCTGCTATAATTTCTTTATATATAATATAAATTTTTTATAATAAACTGTATCATGTTGTGATCCTCCCATTGTCAACTGTTACATTCCATTAGACCATATATAAATAAGACAGGACTATAAAACAAGACTGGAGGTGTATTCTACCTTTATCATTGAAGTTAATATCAATATATACACCAAAGCATGTACAATTCTCCAGCTTTGAATGATTACAGTAATCAAATGGTTAGCTCTCTACATCATACACAATATTTGTATTCTACACAGGTATGCTAAAAAGTGTGGGAGAAAACAACAAAAAGGAAGTGGGAGAGAAAATACAACAGCCAGCCAAAAGGATAAAAAAAGAATGATACAACAGCCAGCCAATAAGAAAGGGCACATTATCAACATCCTCTGCTAAATCCTAAAGTACACATTTCAAACAATAAGTTCTAAATAATCTGCCACATTTCAGACTTCAGGAAGATAATCCCATTACATCAACATCGATGGTTTAAGTAATCATGTGCTAATAACTGAAACAAATTCAAATCAAAAGCTAATACTTCATAGCAAAAGTTTCCCTTCTGAATGTAGGAAAAAGTCATGACTTGAATCTTCAACATTGAAGCCGCCTGATACAGCCCAGACTTTGAATGAACACATTTCTTTCTCAAAACAGTTGTCCTACACAACACAAACCCAGAACATCGATAATTGTCGGATAATTGTTGGCAATCTGGAAGGTATAGACAGAAAGTAGTGCAATTACAGATTATCTGAAGCTTCAGTGTTTATACATTCTATACTCATCCCAAAATCATAATTTCTTCCGCTAAAAATGTGTAGCTGTTATTTATGAAACCACATCATATAAATGCATCCACTCCTCCTGACTATAGAACTTGGATGTAACCACATATTCAGATGCTGATACAATATTTATTAGAACCTAAACTTAATACAGATATACTACCAACAAAAGAAAGTGGGGAGGGGATAATATCTTCACCAAACTTCCCAGTAAATTAGTTACTAACATATACACACAGAAACTACAAAAACAGAATGCAATATATAAATAGCTGACTCAAATTAATAAACTTCTAAAGTGTGCATGAATAGACCAATAAAAAAATGATCATAATTCATAAAAAAGAAGTGCTTAGCAGACAACATATATATTTTCATTTCATCCAGCATCCATTCAAACATCCACCTGGTCCAATTGCAGAGGCACAAAATCAATATACCATCACACTGGGGATCACAAAGAATGAAAAAACAAGAACCAAATGAATTTGACAGGAACTCAGACACAATTTTAAGCAGGGATGTTACGAGAATTAACAAATGCATAAATGAACAAAAGAAAAACTACAATGAAACATCAAAAAGACCATGGAAGAAAGGAAATTTAAAATTCAAATATAAAAATATTCATTCAGATAGATATATACTTTTATTCGATAAAGATAAAATACAAAAGTGGACAAGGTATTCTCCAAAGGAAATCATAAAGCAGGAGAGAAAAAACATCTTAAATAGAAAACCAGAAAGAAATGTGTCAAAATGGGTGAAGTCAAATAAAGAAAAGGAGTCCAACACACTACCGAAAACCCACAAAGCATAACAAAGAAGTGCTTAGCAGACAACAGATATATTTTATTTCATCCAGCATCCATTCAAACATCCACCTGGTCCAATTGCAGAGGCCCAAAATCAATATACCATCACACTGGGGATCACAAAGAATGAAAAAACAAGAACCAAATGAATTTGACAGGAACTCAGACACAATTTTAAGCAGGGATGTTACGAGAATTAACAAATGCATACATGAACAAAAGAAAAACTACAATGAAACATTAAAAAGACCATGGAAGAAAAGGAGTCCAACACACTACCGAAAACCCACAAAGCATAAAATTGATACAAAAAATATTATCTAAATGTTTAAAATTAATAATTTATCATTGAAAGTAAGTTACATATCATAATGCTTCTCAACTGTGGGCTATAGCTTTGAATAAGTTATATATTCCAAAATATAAGCTAAAATATAAACTATTATAAATCCTTTGAGTACAAAGTTAGAATATTTTAAAGTCTGCAGAAATCTACAAGCTAAAAACTCTGAACAATCAACAGTAGTCTTCTGCAGATTGTTGTCATGTCATACATTATAAAAACTGAATCACAGCTTACAATTAGTTCTACATAATGGACATGAAAACAAGAGTAAACACAGGAATCTACGGGTATAAATCACAGCGAACATAGCAGGCAGTAAGCTCATACCATAGCACAAAACAAGATCGAACAACAAAGAAGGCTAAGGATTGCAGTTTTTAACTAACCTTTTTCACAGAAGGAAGAAACCCTGCTCCTAACAAGGAGCAATTAGAACAAGTGATTGAAATAAAACAGCTATTCAACAACTTCCAGGCTCCAGAGAATTCAAGCAAATGACAAAATCCAGACTATTCAATTACTTTTTTTCTTCTTCAGTGGAATGCCTTCGACGAAATAACAAGCAGAGTATATAAGTTATTCAGAAGTAAGCCTTCGCCTCTTCCCATAATCAGCATCTCTTGGCCTTGAATGGTGCTCCTCCTCTTGTGATAACCGCGACTTGCTGTGAGTCCTAGATGATCGTCCCCTATCCCACTCATCATCATGCTCTGCTTCCCGATCTCTATACCTATGATGATCTGCATACCGGTCCCTATCTTCCCGGTGTCTGTCACGTTCACGATGATCCCTTTCACGGTCACGCGATCGTTCACGGTCACGATCACGAGACCGTTCTCGGCCAGTTTCTCTATCATCACGATGCCTTCTTTCAGACCACTCAGGATCATGGCCCGTATCTTTCTCTCTAGGTGCATCTCTCTCATATCCTTGATCTCTATCATCCCTATACCTTCTCTCAGAAGAACCAGACCAGTCTCGTTCTGAACCTCTATCTTTCTCCCTCATAGGCCATCCAGCTCTATCATGACTCACTTCACCATACTGATGGTCAGATGCAGCTTCCTCCCCATAACTTGACTCTCCAGCCTTCCCACCACCAGGCTCTTCCCCACCCCATCCACCCATATTTGGATCCGACCACATCCCCATATTAGGACCATCCATGCCAGATGTAGGCATCATCCCCATACCATTAACTGGCATCCCCCTTCCAAAGAATGCAGGATTAACATGAGGTGCTACTCCAGGCAAACCAACACCTCCAACACCAGGGAATGATGGTAAGATCCCAGAAAATGGAGGCGTTGGAGCACCAGGAAAGCCTCCATAGCTACCCATTCTACCCATGGGACCACCAAAAGCAGGATCAAAACCCTGACTCATCATTGACTGAGGATGCAACAGGGGAGGGGTACCACCAATACCCTGTCCAAAACCATTTCCACCGTGACCCATTATACCTCTACCACCCATCCCACCACCCCTATTCCTCATTGGATTCACAGGCCCCCTATTCCCCATACCAGGATTGTTCCCTCTTCCCCAATTACCTCCTCTCCCATAACCTCTATTCCCATCTCCTCCTTGGTAATTACCACCTGTAGAAATATTACCCCCACCAGGCTTAGCCCCTGAATCAGAAGGTCCCCTTCTTCCCTGTTGTGTAACTGCAGATGGGTTCATCTGCTGATTTCTGTTTATCTGAGCCTCCCCCATTTTCTTAACTGTAAAAGGTGATGCAAACGCAACAACACATGGTCTCCCATTAAAAACATGACCATTCATTCCCTCCTTGCAATTTGTGGCAGCAGAAGGGTCAAAAAACTCAACTTGGCAATACCCCTTCGACTTCCCACTAGCCTTCTCATCGAAAAACTTCACCTCCTTAACGGATCCATACTTACTAAGCTCAGTTTCCAGCTCAGCATCAGTAGTCCACCAATGCAAATCACCAACAAACAATATAGTACCACCGGAAGCACCACTACCACCGCCACCACCACCACCACCACCAACTCCTGCGGTACTAACACTATTAACAGCGCCCACACTGTTCCCAACACCATTTCCACCAACCCTATTAGCACTACCCCCTCCTCCCCCACCTTGACCTTGTCTCGCTAAACCCTCATTTCCCACACTCCCAACAACCCCGCCATGTGACTGCTGCTCAATCCCTGGAAGTACAGCCCCGTCATTACCACCCTGTTCCTCAATATCAGATTTCACAGATTGGTGCCCCAATTCAACCCTGATCCCACCTTTGGCACCCACCTCGTTCCCTCTAAACCCTTGATTCTGAAATCCATCAACTCTCCCCAAAACCCTAGACTCTACAATCCCACTTCCGCCACCTCCGACACCCTCTCCCCCGTCACCGACACCCGAAATCGAAACCACGGGAGCATCAGGAACTGGCGGGGGCCGCGGAGGCTTCTTCTCCTCGACATCATCGTTTCGGAAGCCCGAATCCTCATTTTTGCGCAAAGATTGAAGGAAGCCTTCTCCGACGTTGACATCGTTGTAAAGATCTTCATAATCATCATCTTCCTCTGCCATGAAACCATCGTCCGCGACTGCGGATATAGCTTCGTTACGGTGAAACTGATCCATGGGATCGCCGCTCTCACCGTACCCTCCCTCGCCTTCATCCATTGTTGGGGTTTTTCCCCCTTCTTAACCAAAAAGGTAAATGAAAAAAAATTCACGATTTTTATTTTAGGGTTTTCATGGACGAGTGAGATCAGGAACGAAGAAACGCATTGGATCAGAAAGCAGAGTATAGAAGGGAAACACAGTGAAAGATCTTACCCGGGCATGTGGTTTTGTGCAGAAGAAGAAAACAGAACACAAACCCTAATATGGGAACTTCTCAACTATTCCAATCCTTTTGTTATGTTTTTCATTGCTCTGTGTAAGTGAGTGCACTTTTACATCAAATTCTGAATTTTCTCATTTTTGTAACATGAATTATTCTATTTAAGAAGGATTGTTTTGAATAAAGATGCAAATTTGGTATGCTGAAATAGAAGGTAATTAAAATGTTTTTTATTTCTACAATTTTGTATTTGATTTAATAGATTTAAAAGCAACTTAGATCTGAAAAGAATTTATGTAGTACTTAGTGTTATCAATGTAATTTTATATAATAAATAAATATATAAAAGAATAAGTCTTATCTCACAAGCTTGGATGAAGAGAAGATACATTTTCTTGCAAAGTTATGAAACAAATTTTATAATTGGGACAAGTTACAATTAGCATGAGTGAACCATTTGAACAAATTTGTCAATTCTGATTGAAAAGTAAGGATTAAAACAAATATAAGTTATGTAATTTGTAGCATATTTTACATATTAGATCAATTAAGTCAGGTTTTTTTTTTTAAATAATGAAATTTAAGATGAAAGCTATTACAATAAAGAAATTGTGAAGTAATTGTTATATCATCATGTGTTGGACTTTCCTTCCTCCTGAAGAGCTGATGACAGAAGTTTACATTCATGTACAATCATCTTAAATTTAAATTCAATAATCTATATATTGAAAGACAAAAACAATATAAAATTTACCCTTTGGCCTCAAATTCATTGATATAATATTATTATAATTTATCATCACTTTTAAAATATTATTCATTCTAGAACGTGAAACTATTAAGTATATCAAAAATAATATAATTAAATTGTGTCTAATCATAATTATATGTGAATAATTTAAACAAATCAATACATGTTTAAAATATAGAAGAAAATCGTTTAAGCGATGTAATCTTCCTCAAATGATATTTTCTATTGAAATAAAAGTTGTTTTTTTATCTCCTTCAAATAATATTTGCTTGAGACACTTTTTGAAAACTCTTTTTATAATTTACTAGACTCACAACTTTATAAAGGAAAGAGTTTAGGTGGTGAAGAAGGAAAGAGGTTCTTATAAATGATCTTAGAGTCGTGGCTATAATTGAGAGAGGAGAACCATATACCATCAATGGAATTTATAACATTGAGGATTTCATTTTATATGACAAAGCAAAGCTTACAAAATCCGAGTGGATGCATAAATTCAGATAATTGAATCTAGGTCATACATGCGTGAATGGATGAGAATTTTTCTATGATATATGAAATTAATATTTGCTAATTTGATTGAATTAAATATTTTTATAATAATTGTATACGAATGTTTAAGTTATCATTAACTTACCCTTCTTTATTTGTTGGTTGTGTGTGTCTCTTTTGCAATGATCGCTTTTATGGCATGAACAGATGGAGTTTCAGGTGGTGATGACGCTAGCTAATAGGTTGAGGGATGTTTTTGGAGTTTTCTTTTTTAGATATGTACATACTTGTATGATGGACATACTCTTGTATAATATTTTAAAGGATTTTAGTAACTAATGTATTTTGAATAACTTTAAATATGTGACACATAGTAAATTATTGTATTAATTTGCTTACATTTCTTTTTGTCATACGATTGGTTTGCTTAATATTTAACTTGTAGGAACCTAAGAAAGTAGAAATAGTGTATCATTTTGGGTTGTTACAATAAGAATTAAGAAAGAACTTATCCAAAACAAAATTCATACTGATGCTTTCAATTTTTTTCTATCTTATGGATTGAACATTTAAAAGGATGGAGAAGAAATTCAGCTTTGGATTTCATAAAGGAAAATGGAGAAATTAAAATGTTTGTAGAAAAGAAATAGAAATCAAAAACGTTTCCCGAATTAAAAATAATTTCTAAAATTTCTAATTGTTACCCAATTTCACTCCTTAACTTCTTTTGTTGTTGTTGGAGTCTAAAGGAAATGTATAGAACTAAAAGTATGTTCACATTATTTAATCATTCAAATTCATCATTTTCTCCTAACTCAAAAATATATCTTCTTTGATTTGCATAGAACTTGTATTTGTTCATAGATTCATAGATGCTCTCATTTCATAAACTTAAACACAAATAACCTATATACTTAAAATTAAAAACATGTATACCCTACAACCATGTATTACATCAACTAATATTTAGACACACATTAAATATAATTACTACTAAGTAATCGGTAACATCCATAAAAATAGAAATTCAAAGATGAATATTATTAGGAATTACAAAAGGTGATATCAAGACATGAATTCACACAATTTAACATTTCATGATATTACATACAATCGTCCATTTTAACTTTTAGAGAAGTTGACAAAATAAAGTCTTACAAAACAAAGATATTTATAGAGCAACTTATACATAACATCATAACTATAGATGTGTAAAAGACTAAACTAGCTTTGTATTTCAACATCCCCATGTAACATCAATGTCGCTCTTCCTCAAATCCCACATTCACTTCTACTCTCGTGGAAGCCACATTCATAGCAAAAGATTGTGGATTTGGCTCCATGATGTAGAATTCGCACCAAAAAGTTTTATAGGTGACATGTGAATTTTTCCACAACCTTTGGATTTGGCTATAGGATACAGAATTCAAACTAGTGAGTCCCACCATTTTAGATTTTATAAACAAGCAACCACAATTTAATTCATCTAAACTTAACCAAACAGAAAGTTACCCACAAAAGTTTTAGCAATATTATCTCAATTTTATCCCAAGTCAAACATGTATATTTCAATCAAATCATTTAATAGACCTTCGACCATCATTTATACATAAAAGAGATCAAAGTCAACTTCCCTTCCCTTTATTGGTGCTATGTTCAATTGTACTTACACCCTATACCTCTCAAATGTGCTTAAACACATAATGAACTTAGATTAACAATAAGTATACTACTAGAATCACAACATATCAAGGAAGACAGAGAACCCACCCATAACCACATTCAAACCCCAAAATCTCCTTACATGTAAAATATAACCCGACTCAAGAATATGGCAAAGATGAAATTGACATCAGAAGAGAAATTGTCCACTAAAAAATATTGCCCTTATTGTGAGGTTTACTGTGATATGCTTGATTCTTGAAAAAAGAGAGGAGAAATAGTCAAAATCGATAAAAAGGAGAAAATGAGCTACATGATGGGAGTCTAAGAGAGAAATAATGGAGGTTCTTCCAAAAATATGAGAGATTAATCAAATTTTTGAAAGAGAGAATAAAGATTTTGAAAGGAAACTAGGTTTAGAGAGAAGAGACTTTTCTTTTTCCAAAGGAGGAAATTGGTTCTTACATAATTATTTCACACACTTATACTGTGATCTAAAGCACAATTCTTATAGCATCACACAATACAATATAAAAAAAAAGACTAATAAAAAAAATTAAAGAATAAATTACAACAATGATTTAGATTTTTTTTTTTTAGCTATACAAACAATTTTATATTCTTTCTATTACTTTCTTAATATTCCTTTGGAAATATTACACAAAGGTCTTTTATATACATTAAATTAGGGGTAGCAATATGGGTCGTCGGGCCAATCCATAGGTCCGCAAAAATAACGTAGGTTGGGTTAGGACAGTGAACTCGCAGGCCTACAATGGCCCGACCCGTCAAAGCCCACAACCCGCACAGACTGACCCACAAACTTGCATAAAAAAAAACTTGCACTTGTGTATATCAGTTACTTTTTTCTGGACTTTTGCATTAATGTTCTAAATTCTTGTATGATTGGAAAAGACAAGTATTATGTATTGTTTAATGTAGTAAAATTTGAAGAATACATCTTGTATGTCAAGGTACGAATATGAATATGATGAAAATGTTGAATTATCAATTTATCATCAACTCTCCCAAAGTCTTTGCTTTAATAATTTTGTGAACTTCTTAAAATTCTCAAATTTTCTTAATATTAAAAGTTTTATCATAAGAATTAAAAAAAATTAAAACATTAAAAAAGTGGACTAGTCCATGGGCCCGCACTTATGCGAGACGGACCAAACATTTAAGTCCACATTAAAAATGTGCGACGGAGCGAGCTGGCCCACATTGTGTGGACCAAATGCGTGTCGGGCCTAAACAGGTCGGGTCGATCTGCATTGTCACCCCTATATTAAATTAACCTATTGAATTGTTAAAAAAACATTGCATTATACTCCTTTAAAGGAGTGATATTGTAATTGCGAAAATAACATGAGAAGTTTATGTAATTTCCCAAAGCTTTAAGAAAAATTAGTGTAATTTAAATTAAATTAAATTATTTAATATTATTTTAAAGTTAAATTAAATTAATTAATTATTATATGAAATTTTTTTAAAATTAATTACTTATCATATATAAAAGAAACACGGTATTATACTTTAAAGTCTAAACCATTAATTTTAAATAATATCTCTAGTTATAAGATTTTGAGATGGTTAATAGTAGGCAGAGTAACCTTTCTACCAATATTTTGAGTATAAGGTTTTTAACATTATCAATTTATTTAAGCATATTTGATTTAAGCATATTTTCTAACTCGAAACAATCAATTGTCTTTCTAAAAAAATGCCTACTACAACTTCAACAATAACATTTATCAATTTTATACACTAATCAATGCCTTTATGGTGAGAAAAAATTATTTTCAGTGAATTTTTTATTTATTTACATTTTCTCTTTTAACTGATTTTCATTCCCTATTTCACCTGTAGAAAAGCTTTAGGTATTTTTATACAAAAACCCCAAATTCCAAGAAGTGCTTTTCTCTAAAAGAACACTTTTTTACAAACCTAAACAAAGTAATTGCACCATTATTATTATTACAATATTATTCAAATATGGTAAACAATGGTTATCCAAACTTTTCCGTTTGTTTCACTCTGGGAATCTAAACAAAACCAACGGCTATTTTACTGGCTAAACCCTATCAACCCTCTCCCAACGGTCACATCTTTCTCTCACAACGCTCCACCACCACCCTATATATCTTGCCCCAAACACTCCTTCATCCAACACAGTTCCACGTTTTCGATTTCTCACACTACAAACACTCTTCAACGTTGTTGTTGTTGTTGCAAACTTCACAGATTCCTCGTACCACTCCGAAGTGTCATCTAAATCTTCAAACACCATGATGATAAGGTTACTTTCACACGTTGTGTTGCCATTGCTCTTCACATCTTTATGCTTGGTTCACGCAGGCAATGCTCCTGCCCCTTCACCCAAGTCAACACCATCGCCGGCGCCGGCCAAACCACCTTCTTCTGCCACTCCTCCGGTGCATTCTCTGCAATCTCCTGCAAAGTCTCCAACTTTATCACCGCCTTCACAATCTCCGGTGGTTTCTCCATCTGGTTCTACCGCTTCTCCGCCCCCGGCTGTGGCTCCGGCAACTCAGCCACCATCTTCAGCATCTCAGGCTCCTAGCCCAGCCAAGAACGTCTCTTCGCCGCCGGCTCCATCTCCGGTGGCAGAGGCTCCAACGCCGGAATCTTCCGCTGGAATTCCCTCAAGCTCTGCCCCACCAGCTGGTTCACCCATTACACTGCCATCCAACGGTGCCTCTCCGGAAACTGCTCCGGCGAGTTCTTCAAATGGTTCAATTGGTGATTTATCAGGTGCAAGTTCAAATGCAGCTTCAATGATTTTGGGTGGTGTGGCATTTTGGGTGACTTTGAATGTGATCTAAGGATGGAAATTTGATTATTCTTTGTGTTCCCATTTTTGAACGACCATTTGTTGTACTTGAGCAATTTTTTTAGTTCTTAGGTTATTTCATTATTCTGTAATCGATTTTATGCAAGTTAATGAATTTTTACTACCTCTTTTGTTCAATTTGAAAAGGGTTTTTTGGATTCTGCCAAAATTAGAATAGGATTTTACTTTGATCAGAAAAGAAAATAAAAGGCATTGGCACAATCAACGGCGGAACTTAGTGTTGATAAAGACCCCGGCTCACCCAATTTTTTTTTTATATTTATATAATTTTATATACATTTTTTTTAAATTTAATATTTTAAATATATTAAATATTTTAATAAATTTTTATATTAATAAATGAGAAATAGTATTTTTTTTACATTTATTTTTCAATATTATATTTTAAATATTTTTAAATAAAAATAATTATTTTATTAATATTATTTTTTAAGTGATTACTTATTTAATTATTTTTAAACTTAATTATTATAAATAAAAATTATTTTATATTTAATTTTACAATTATAATGATAACAATAATTATAATTTTATTATCATAAAAAAAGTAAATACAATATTTTTATTTTTATAAAAATTTTGGAATCACTCTTTTAGTTTTTATTTTGTTCAAAAATAATAAGTTGGTATTCAAATTTTTTTTAGTCTCTATTTGGTTCCTATTTTGAAAAAATATCCGAATTTGTCATTTTTTCCATTAAATTTATTGAATATACATCGTGCGTGTGAGACTAGAAATTAATGGATGGTCCGTAAACGTCCTGCGTGAGACTAGAAATTAAAATGGGTGGTCTGTTAATGACTCGATAACGGATGGGGACAGAATGTCCAAGAAAGCTCGATAACGGGTACAACAGAATGTCCAAATTTTATTTTTTTTTAAACAATAACTATGATACCATATTAGAAATGTATTTAACGCAAATCCACACAACCCCAAAATCTCGGACTTATAAGGGGAGGTTATATACTATGAAATTACCTTAATATTTTGTTTTATTGGTGTAATTGACATAATCTTAATATAAATTTTGATGAAAAATTATTGTTCTATTTTAAAAAATTTAACAAAAATATTTAAATTATATCAATTTTTAAAAAATCAAAACCAAATAATAATTTAACCAAAATTTAAGCACAATCCGAATCCGAAGATCTGCCACCGGACACAATTACAACTTTAGTGTATCTCGCAATATTATTGTTGTTTCATTGAACAAGTTCGTTACGAAGAGAATAAATTGGAATGTTCTTTCTGTAAGAAAATTTAGGTTACTACTGTTTCATTTTTTTCTTCTGAAATTCTCACTACTTATCTTCTTAACAGAACATAGGAAAATAAATCACATTAAAAGAAATTTAGAAGTAGTTTAAAAGTAGATTGTAATACTTAGATATCTTTTCTAAGATGGAGATGAATGACATATATTTATCATGTTCTTTAATAAACTACTCACATTCTTTCTAATTGACATTATTTTTTTAATAAATGGAATTTTTCTATCAATAACAATAAATTTTTATATTTTAAATAAATGCATCATATTATCTTTATTTTTTCCCCCAAATGTTGTATTATTGATTAAAACTTAACTAAAAATTATAAAATTTTTAAATTAAATGTTTTAGAATATAAAAACTAAAGATTATAAAAATAGGCAAGTGATAATTTCTTTGACATCACTTTTTTTCTTATTCAAAAGTTCTCGCATCACTTGAATATCAGACAATTAAATAAATGCAACTCGTTTTCTTTATTTTTTTTTCCCAAATGTTGTATTGATTAAAACTTAACTAACTAAAAATTGTAAAAGTTTAAAATTAAATTTTAGAATATAAAAAAATCTAAAGATTTTTGAATGTTGAATGATCAAACAATTAAATAAATGCAACTCATTATCTTTTTTATTTTCAAATATTGATTAAAACTTAACTAAAAATTGTAAAAAATTAAATTTTAGAATATAAAATCGATTTTTGCAAATTGATTTTTTTTTTTTTAAGAATAGGCAAGTGACAATTTCTTTGACCTCGCTTTCTCTCTCATACAAAAGTTTCACTTGAATAATCAAACAATTAAATAAATACAACTCATTATCTTTATTTTTTTTCCCACATGTTATATTGATTAAATCTTAACTAAAAATTGTAAAATTTTAAAATTATATTTTAGAATATCAAAACTAAAGATTTTTGCAAATTAAAATTTTCTTAAAAAATTGGCAAGTGACAATTCAAAAGTTCCCACACCACTTGAATGATAAACAATTAACATCTATTGTTTTCAGCATCATTACAATGCTTGAGTAATGTTACAAAAGCCAAGTAACGTTTTTAAATTTGATGTGGTATTCATCTCGACCTTTTAACTCGGTTAATTTTATTCAATGTAAGTTATGTTGATTAACCTTAAACTACTTATGGAGATATTTTAATAACTTCTCAATTTACTTTAAAGAAAATTTAGAGACAATCATAATTATATAAGGAAATAAAATTTCTCATAAATTAAATAATTAACCTGATATATCTTATTGGTAAATTTTTCGTTCTTTATTCACTAACATTTTTACATTTAAAGAAAATTTAAAATTTTACACTACTTCATTTTTATAAAATCCTGCATTGTAGTTGACTTTTAAAAATAAAACTACTCTCTCTCTCTATATACATATATATATATATATATATATATATATATATATATATATATATATATTATACATGTAAGTTTTTTTTTCAAAAAAAAAACAAAAAGTCATTATACTTATATTTATCAAGCCATTGAAAGAATAAAAAGATATATAAATGTAATTAGAAAAAATCTTATAAATATCACTATAATTTACCCAATTTTTTTTTCATTCAACCTCTTGAAACATCTTTTAAGAATCATGACAAAATTTTGAAACATGGTGAATGATGTAATAATACTCTTACATAATTTTTTAACTAATCTTTTGATTTACAAATATATTTAAAATATTTTTTGTTTGTGAATTTTATACCTTTCAATATTATAAAAGAAAAATATAGTGCTCTAAATAACATCTCATTGATATCCTTTTTAACTATTTTATATGTTCAGGTTTTCACTAAAATAATATTCAGTTCTAAATGTAAAGGGATAGAAAATAACATTTTAAAATTGATAGTAACTTAAAAATAGTGAAACTCGATTATTTTAATTTTAAAAAAAGTATACAAATAAGAAGTTTTATAATCGAATTTCATTATTTTAAAATATACCATCTCACTAAAAACTACTTTTCTAGAGTTTTTTTTATTTATTTCTAGGTGTTCTTCTCTGCTCATTTGTTTGACGATGGCCTTTATGATCAGAGCATTGAGTTTTACAAGGGTAGCCAATACGAGTCTATAATAGAGTAAGTTGATTTTTTACCATTTTTCTTGGTCCAATCAGTCTTTCTCTTTGTTGCATGCTTTACTTGCTTGCATGTGATCTTAGAGTCATCAATATGACTTTTTTATTATCAATGATCATGATGGTATGTCCTGACCGTTCTTGTGATGTTTCTATGTATAGATAGAGAATCATGTGGAGTTAGAGGCGTTTTAGTGTTCTTAGATTGTTTGGAATGTCTTTTACAAGTGAGGGAAGCTAATTCTAGCTTTTGCATGTCAAGATTGTTAATTTGTTGCTGTCAACTCATAATTTTGATGTGATAAGTTGTGAATTTGTGATTTACTTGTTTTGTGGTGCTGCATGTTTTACTTGATAAGTTGATATTGAACTTATGTAGTATGTTGGATTGTGTAAAATTTTGTTTATGTCATTTAAAATTTTGAATGGCTCGTTAAAAATGTTGAATTGAGGTTAAGCTTAGGTTGTATGTTGACTTTTGTGCAAATTTAAGATTTTGTTTGTGAACTTGAATGCCTATATGAGATTCTTTAATTCAGTAATCTGGCTCGACTGGAGTTAGAAACATGCAGTGGCAGAAGGGGTGCCAAATTAGTTTTGTTATATATAATTTTTTTTAGTCAGAAAAAAAGTTCTTCATCTTTTTTCTTCACATAATAGTAGAATTCAAAAAAAATATTATTATCATTCGCTATTATATCATACTATTATATCATGATACCAAATCATGAATACCATTTTAGATAACCTCATTAATTTGATTTTGTGGTATTGTCACATTTGAGGTCGTTTTTCCCCAATCGCATTCTAATGAATTTTTAAATTCATTGTATATAACTCTAAGAACTTTAAAGATTTATTTATGATTTTCTTGAATTCCTGCTTCTCATGAAATTTCTCAAGTTTAGTTAACGTAAATGCATTTTTTTTATCTTTATCACAAACCTTCTTTAAAAAAAGAATCAATTTTTTTTACTGTTTATCATAATCTTTTTAATATAAATTTATCACATCTCGCCTATTTAGAAAAAATTAAATTTATATTCACAAATCACAATTATCACAATGCAAAACATAACAAAACTCATACCACTTTAATTAAATAAACAACATTGTATAAATTCAAAACTTAAAAAAAAATTACCATAGGCAGCGAAAAACACAAAATCCCTAAATTTCATAATTAAAGATTATAATAATTTGGGAAAAATTATAATTAGGGTTCATACCAATTTCATAAAAGAATCCCTAAAATCATAATTAGGATTTATATTAATTTGGGATAAACATCCTAAAAAGAATCATAAATTTAACATACATAAATCATAATAAGATACTAACTTTGATATGTGAGAGATCATGCAAGAAAATATACTTCAATCTCAATCTATGTATTTTCCAACCTCTATTTCCCAATCTATTTATTTCTCTTCACACACTTTCATGATAATTTACATGGTAAAAAGATCTTATAGCCAGAAAAAAATCTTAATCTCTTTTATAAATCAATGTCTCCATTAATATTTTTATTTTATCTTTTATTATTATTTTTCATTACATAAACTTAATATAAATAATATATAAATATAATTTTAAAAAATATAAATATAATTTTAAAAAATATAAATATATATAAAAAGAATCAAAAAAAAAAATTGGGGGAGCGATGGCTCCCCTGTCACCATATAGTTCCGCCTCTGGAAACATGAAATTTTAAATGTTTGAAAGTTTACTAAGTGGGGATTAACTCTAGAAGAGTCAAATAGCTCAATCAAAGCTCAAAGAGGAAGTGTATGCATGGACATGGGAATCTAGGGTTGAAGGTTATCTTGATACTCAACTAATCATTCAACTCATATAAAGAAGAATGGTTGAGGTGTTTAGAACAGTAGGAGGTCATGGTTTGAAGAACATTTTGAAGTTTTAGTGGCCTAAGTAGGATTAACCTTGTGGGTAAAGGTTATCCATCACAAGTGCTAAAATCACCTTGAGGTATGATGTTAGTGCATGTGTCTAGACGATTGAGTCGAGAAGAGTTTTATTTTATTGATAATTATCCATCACATTTATTTTAGTTTTTTTATTGATAATTATTAATCTATTTTTCTCACTTTAAGTGAATTGATTATGAACTAAGTTGAGGGACATTAGAAATAATAGTAATAAAAAACATAAATAAGGACTATATCATTCCATTAACGACAAAATAAATCAATAAAAATTTTAAACTAAGATACGAAGTATTTTAAACAATTAACAAAACAAAAACTTTTAATATAAAACAAATAGAAATAACCAAATTTATAATATTCTCTTAAAACTTAATTAACTCGTGAGATAAAAGATGAAGATAATTAAAACCCTTTTAGTATGAATTCATTGGATGAAGATGGCCTAGGAGTGATTGTAGGAAGATTGCAGTTGGGGTTTGTCAATGACATGATTCAACAAATTACCAACAAAAAGCCCCCACGCATGGCAAATTTCCAATGCCACTTCACTTGCAACTCATCTAACCTCACTCACCATGCAAACAGTATGATCACAAAATCTCCTTATAATAATCTCGACCTCATGCAACCTTACACACAACTCAAACATGGGAACCTACGTGGAAACTTTCGCAGGTGGGGAGGAACATGTCTTTCGTAGCCAGTACTCACCTGTTCCTATCCCTGACAACGTCACTCTGCCACAATATGTGCTCCAAAATGCTGAACTCTATGCTGAGAAGGTTGCGTTTGTGGATGCTGTGACTGGAAAAGGGGTGACTTACAGTGAGGTGGTGAGGGATGTAGAGAGGTTTTCAAAGGCCTTAAGATCTCTTGGTTTGAGGAAAGGGCATGTTGTGATTGTGTTGCTTCCAAATGTGGTGGAGTATGCCATTGTTGCTTTGGGGATCATGGCTGCTGGTGGGGTCTTTTCTGGGGCAAATCCAACTTCTCATGTCTCCGAGATTAAGAAACAAGCAGAGTCTGCAGATGCCAAGATATTTGTCACAGATAACACCAACTATGAAAAGGTAACTCCTTCAAATAGATCACCTTCTTTTTCATTGTTATAGTGTATAATTCACGTTCATTTTTATACTAACTACTTAAACTACACCATGGTTATAACAAAAACACAGGTGAAGGGTCTAGAGCTACCTGTTATTGTGGTAGATGATGAGGTTGTTGAAGGTGGCATGAAGTGGAAGAAGTTGCTTGAAGAAGCAGAGAGAGGAGGTGATGATGATTTTTGCAAGGAACCTGTTTCACAGAATGATCTGTGTGCCATGCCATTCTCATCAGGAACCACAGGGATGTCAAAGGGTGTGATGCTGACTCACAGAAATCTGGTGGCTAATCTCTGCTCCACACTCTTCAGTGTGACAAGGGAAATGGAGGGCATGGTGACCACACTAGGCCTCATTCCCTTCTTTCACATCTATGGCATCACTGGAATATGCTGTGCCACTCTTAGGAGCAAAGGGAAAGTTGTGGTTATGGGAAGGTTTGAGTTGAAGAAGTTTCTCAATGCCTTGATCACACATGAGGTCACATTTGCACCCATTGTGCCACCAATCATTCTCAGCTTGGTCAAAAATCCCATAGTTGATGAATTTGACCTCACCAAGCTCAAACTCCAAGCTGTTATGACTGCAGCAGCACCACTTGCACCAGAACTTCTCAATGCCTTTGAACACAAGTTCCCTGGTGTTTCTGTCCAAGAGGTTGGTGCACCAAATCCTACAATAATTTCTTCAACATGTTATCAACTTTTACATTTTGCAGAATAATGTTATGCTATGCATATGTTATTGTTACTTCCTGAAGTGGTAGTTTTGTTTGGTAGGCTTATGGACTTACTGAGCATAGCTGCATCACACTCACTCTTGCAACCAAAGGATTGGGAAGTGTTCATAAAAATTCAGTGGGATTCATCCTCCCAAACTTGGAAGTCAAGTTTGTTGATCCTGACACTGGTCGATCCCTTCCTAGGAACACACCTGGGGAACTTTGTGTGCGAAGCCAATGCGTAATGCAAGGTGAGAATGGACAAATAATCTAATCTACCCCCAAAAAAAAAAAAACCAGTTTTAAGGTTATGATAAATTAGAGTGTGAATGAACATAAAGTATGTGTCTTTTTCATCAGGTTACTATAAACAGGTGGATGAGACTGCACAAACCATTGACGAGAATGGATGGCTTCACACCGGTGACATAGGATTCATAGATGATGAAGAAAATGTCTTCATTATTGATCGTATCAAGGAGTTGATCAAATACAAAGGCTTCCAAGTAAGTTCTTTATACTTCACACACTTTCAACATGACAACATAACTTGAGTCCATCGACTTTAGATTCTGAACTGAGATTTTTTGGTATTGTTCTCTGCTACACCTTCAAAATACACTGATATTCATACTTTAAAAAATGTAATTTTGGACACATGCAGGTTGCTCCTGCAGAGTTAGAGGCCATATTGCTGAGCCATTCATCAGTTGAAGATGCAGCAGTAGTGCCGTAAGTAACCAAAATCATGGTCTATTGTTAATATAGTTAACATTGGTAATCTCAACACTTGTGTCGGAATTTTAGTTTTGAAGAAAGTGATTGCAATGTTATGTTTTTGTTTTTTTTTTTCTGTAATGGTTGTGTTAGAATACCAGATGAAGATGCAGGGGAAATTCCTGGTGCAAGTGTGGTTTTGAGCCCTGGTGCAAAGGAAAGTGAGGAAGACATCATGAACTATGTGGCCAACAATGCTGCACATTACAAGAAAGTGAGAGTGGTGCACTTTGTGGAAAGCATACCAAAGTCACCCTCTGGAAAAATAATGAGGAGGCTCATCAAAGACAAGATGATTCAAAAGATGAAGACAAGTTCCTCCACACAATCTCAGAATGTCTAAAATCAATGCTCAATTCTGTACTTTACTTTGCACTTCATGTCTCCATTCTCATGGTTGCAAACTTGTTAGGTCATCACTCATTTTATTTTGAAAATAAAATTTGAGACTCTAGTAGATGTAAGCTCTTTGAATTCCCATTTACTTGTCTAAAATTACTTATATACAAAGTTTTTGTGTGCTTGAAAAATTAGATTATTTGTTAACTACAATAATTGATTACGATAAAGATCAGTTTGAGAAAGTAAACTGAAAATTGGTTCTACGATAAATTAAATCATTTTTATTTTTAAATTTTTTGATATATTATATGAATAATTATTTAACTGATACGAAAAATTAAAAGAGAAATAAAAAATAATAATCCTACAAACTTATCTTTTCTGAAAGCAGAGATAAGGAAGAGATAAATCTCTTCATTCAATCATGACACCGTTACAAAAAACAAAAGTGAAGATTTTTCATATAAACAAATGAATCTGTACTATTTCTTTTGTCTTTTCAAAATACATTAATATTTCTGATTTTAAAATTTTAACATATATTTAAAAAAATTTAAGATATTAATATAATATATATCTTCAATAAAAAAACAGTAAAAAAATTTAATAAAAAATCTGAACTCAAAACATATTACTCTAAAAAACATGATCAAAACAAATTTACTGGTATTAAATGCTACTGATATACTACGATTAATAAATTAATAAGATAAAAAGAAAAAGTATGTATTTATTTATTTTTATAATTGTCTTTAATCAATGAAATATTAAATTTGTTTTATTTATTTATTTATTTAATTATTATAATTTATTTGTCTGTTTAATTATTTGGTATTTTTGTATATTTGGTAATTAGCCTGTTTAATTATTTCATTTATATATATATATATATATATATGTATATATATATATATGTATATATATATATATGTACATATATATATATATATATATAATATTATGTAGTTCTTAATTTAAATTTAAAAGATTCGTTTTTTTTTGAAGTAAGTATAATTATTTTTATACTTTTAAAAAGATAATATTATATATAATATTAAAATTTATCATAATAATAATTTATGACAGTAAATGTGGGTGTACTTTAATCTTGTTAATAAAATCTGGAAAATAATTATATGATAAGAAAAAATTTAGAATATTTATACTTCTTAATTTATAAAAATATAAATAAATTAATAATCATAAAATATTATAAAAAAAAGTATCACAAAATCAATGACCTAATTTAAGTGAATACACAAAAATGAAAAGCCTTATTCCCTAACGCTGAAGCTTTAAAGCAGCATATCACATGCTGCTGTTGTTCCGCCAAATTAGAATATGATTTTGCTCAAGTAACATCCTCGTTAAGTCATTCAGGAAACGTAGAACACAATCTTTTGTGGCATTGTCAAGGAAGCATGTAAGAAAATTATACATTTTCTATGCAAGATCTGTGGATTACAGCACCTAAATCAATGCTCAGTTTTTCAATGTTTTCGGTGGAATTAGTTCATTAACAACTCCATAATGACGTTTGTGTTGTGTCCCTACCATATGCAGAGGAAGAGAAAGTCATAGATGAGACATGTTTTAAATACTGAATCTTCTACTTTTGCCCAAATCTGAATATCAACATCACATACAATACACTAATAACTAGTATCAATTTTATAATATTATTTACCAAACAATGTTTGTAAAAAGAAAGAAAAAAAACTTATATCAAGAGTCGATCATACACTTTTTTGTAACACCCCCGGAGATCTGAGCTTTAAAATTCCTGGCAAACCAGCAGATGTTACCAGTTGCGCTGCAGCACAGCTGGTAGTATCTGCTCATAGCTGGTAGCATCTGCTGGTTTGTCAGGGGTGTTAAAGCTCAGGTTTGAGGTTCGATCCTCCCTGGGAAAAATTCACCTGCTAGTTGGTGCTAGAGGTGATGGGTTGGGGTGTACTGGGCTGCGGACCTAACACAACCGGTTTGAGGATGGCAGGTGGGATGCCTGGTAAGCCCAAGAGGATCCGGGAGTGTTACAAAGAGTCCCAACAAAGTGCACAACTTTTCATTACTCATCTAGTAAATCTTAGTGAACTGTTGCACTTCTAGTACAGTTACACATAAATATCTTTATTACATTTATATTTAAGTATACAGTATCTCGTCACGATCATATATCAATCAACAATCACATGATTATCCGCATTCATGATCAATAAATATATGTTAACAAAATTTAACGCAATTGAAATAAAAAAATTATATTTATTCATTTTATAAGTTTGCATGTCAAACTACATCCAAATCTAAAAATCGACGAATTTCAATTTTATATAAAAGTTTAAAAATTAAAATCACATTTCATCTTCTCTGATAAATACAATTTTACAAAATACAAATTATATAAATAATATGCATTACATAGAATTTCAGTGCAATAAAAAAGAAATTATTTGAAACAAAATATATATTCCAAATGCATCTCCATAGTAATAATTTTAGTTTAGCAGAATGAAAAAAAAGAAAATATTTATGTGATGAAAAGAGAAAAGGACTAATTACCAATTAGATCTAGGAGACAATGGCAAATAGGCAATGATTCCACAGTATTGCAATATTTTAATTATCACTTTCCCCATAATTAATAATAACCTTTTCAGGACTCCATCTTTTTTTTTTTTAAAACTGCAAAACAATGAAGCTATAACATGCTTACCTTTAAGAGGTGATAAGAAAAAAAAAACTTGAGCTTCACACTTCTGCAACAATAATTTAACAACATTCTTAAATGGTTACATTATCATATTATTTTTAACACATGTGTAACTATGATCATATACTTAATCAAACACCCACACACAACTGGGTTGTATTGATTTTTTTTCTATCAACAATAAAATAAATGAAAAATTAAAAAGTATTTGAAGTCCTTTAAAGAAAAAAATTTACATAGCAAAAGATTTCTGAGTAAGTAACACCCATAAACGGATGACTCTACATTTAATGTAAAAGTAATGAATTGTAGTTATCTTTAACAGCTATTTTAAAATTTATATGCTGGTTTTAACGGATTCCACATGAAAAAAAGTTTTTTTTTTAATTTTATTTTGATTATGACCATAATTAATGTAAAAAATGGGTGTTTTTTTAAGTTTGGTTTGTTTTGGCATTAAACTAATATGCACCAACAAAATAGTTAATTATACAATGTAAAATAAAATATTAATAAATTTCAATCAAATTATCTATTGTAACTTAAACTAATATTACGAATTAGAACAAACTGTTAAGTATTTAAATAAAATTTAATAAAAATTAACTCTTATTTATATTGGAGAAGATAAATTGTTTTTTTTATGTAGATATTCACTTGACATAATAAAGTCTTGTTTTTGAAAAAACTGAAACTTTTGACTAGTCTTTAACATTTTATTCTTATAAATCTTAAATCTTAAATCAGTATTATTCACTTAAATTATGACTTTTATCTACATGAAGTGACCATATTAAAATGAATCATATTATCTATTACACAAATCTAACCAATGTATATAATAAAAAGTTCACTAATCAATCCAGTTATCATGTTTTTCTACTAAAGATATTTATACCAATCACAATTATAATTGAATAAAATATACATATAAACTAAAAAATATACTTTAAAATGTGTCTTAAAAAATGTTAACTTATCTTAGTGATGAACTTTATTTTTAATTTCATTAGTCGGTTTGCATTGCAATGAAGAAAATCTATTTCTATAAAAAAAATTAATTACTATTTTTATTTGTAACTATTTAAACCATTTATTCAGTCTAAATTAGTACTTTAGACCAATTATAACATTTACTCTTATGAACTAAATTAATTTAAATCATATAATTTTAAACTTTCAAACATAAATGAAACATTCTGCTTCAACATGAATGATGACTAAGCGTCACATCAAAAGAGACAACATTTTTCCATTGTTGTTACCAAAATCCTGAAATCAACCATGAATTTAATTTGAACAACAAATAGGGATATAAAACATAAACTTTAATAACATAATTAAATTATATATATATATATATATATTTATATTTCATAGAACTAATTTTATTTATATCATCTCATTATATATTAAATTTTTATAAATAATGATATTTTAACTAACTTTTAATTTACCATTTTAATTATTATTACATCACATCACTACAAAATAAAAAAATAAATAATTAAAGTAATAAATTAAAATATTATTATTCTCTTTTTCTTGAAACAGCTTTTGTCTGTGAACAAAAACAATATTTTGGAATTATTAAGAAGAAAGAACACATCCATGAATAAAACTACAACGCACAATAAGGAAAGGAGATTGTCGGTGGTGCATGTTTTTGCAACATCACATGCTCCACTCCATCACCCTACACGTGGCATCTCCTGCACCGTTCAGCCCAGCTAAGCTTAGTACCACTTTCACCCTTCACTATTGCTCTACTTTGACTTTCCAATATTACCCTCCTCATTCGCTTTATCTACGATCGCTGCCATTCTTTATCAACGGCTGATACTCATCCATGAATCGTTGGTCAACGATCAACCGTGGCTTATCTTTTACGGTCATGATTATGCCATAAGCTACAAGTACTCGTAGCCTATCATATTCGCTTTACGAAACACTACGAAAAGTGCAAACTTTCAGCTTTACAGCGAGTGATTATGATTCTGGGTGCTGTTCATATATTGTCCACCTTGTCTCTTATAAATGTCTCTTTTCATTCAAATTTATATTTATTTTGGGTTAATTATTTTCATTATGGAGGTGCTGTTTAAGTTTTGGATGCTAATTAAATCTATCAAATATTGTAAATATATATTTTAGCTTTTCAATTTTAATGGCACCAATTGAGTTAAGAATATCATAGTTTATAATTTTAGATTATTCATCGGTTGAAATTTATTGACATGACATTAGTTTATATGTCGGCATGAAGAATATAAATTGGAGTGATTGAATATGTCTGATTGATGGGGTTAAAATTTCAGGACTAAAATCTTAGGACCAGTTAGCATGAGTGAATTTATAAATTTTATTGATTTGGAGTGATTGATGTTGTGGTTGAATTGTGTTTCAATATTATGATTAAAGAGTAAATTACAAAATGGATTTAAGATATATTATGAAAAGTACATATATCTTTAGTTGAGGAGATTTGGATGGATGAGGAATATTTTCAACATTATACCTCTTTATGTGAGTGTTGTGTGAACGAGAGAGTGTAATTTTGTGAGAATGTGTTTCTGAGTGGATGATGGTGATTTGTAAAGGTAGTAACACCGATTATGTAACCGGTGTTGTGGGTGTGTAATTGTGATGGTGTAGGGGAGCAACACATTTTATGTGACTAGTATTGTGTGTGTCTATATAATAATAATAAATATATAAAAATATGTATAATAATAATAATTATATATATATATATAATATTAATATATTAAATAATATTAATAATACATAATATATATATATATATATATATATATATATATATATATTGTAATGAAATATAACAATAAATAATAAAATTAATATATAGTAATTAATAATAATTTCAAATTATAGTAATTATTACAAAAAAAATAATATATAATTTATCTTTTTACTAATTTTTTTATTAAAATTTATCAAATAATAGTTTTTAAATTCATATTATTTAATTTTAATTTTTTTTACCACATCAAATTACAAAATTATTCTATTTTTTCATCAAGGGTATTTTGGTAAATTTCAAATTCTATTTATTTTATAATTTATTTTATCTATCACATCAATCAAATCTCTCACTAACTTTTATAAAACTTATTTCCAAATTCACTCATTTTACCTTCTAAATTCACTCAAAAAACACACATATCCATTCATTCAAATCTACACAAATTCATCTGCATACTCTCTCTCAAATCTATCTACACAAAGGAACACAACCTTAATGTTTACCTATTTACCTAAGGTGGGAAATGTGATCCTCAATACAATTATTGTTTGAATGTGTAAAAAATATTTGTAAATTAGTAAGTATGTTGAGTTTATATTATATCTTTGTAATGTTGGAATAATGCAAATGTTACATGAAAGTATATTACTATGAATGAATACTGCCATTTAAGTATATGGTGATTAGAATGATTTAATTGTGATATTAATATGACATGAGTAAATTTAGTTGCATGTTATTTAAAAAGTTATATTATATTCGAGGGTTTGATATGATTTTAGTCTCCGAATTATGATGTGAAATTGAAATTTATTCAAAATTTTGATACATATTTTTTTCTATAAACATATTTAACCCTTTATAGGTATAACTTGACGATAATAAATGGGTTGATGTGAATTAATAATACATACAAATGACATGAGAAATTGAAAAATGTTTGTATATTTGCACGAACTACCTAACTAAAAAAGACAACTTATAATAAATTACACCATTTTGTTACAATATAGTTCATATTTTTGCATCTTGATGAACAATTATTCAATTCTAATTTAAAGTTTGTAATGTGCTAAATTCATTATAATATATATATATATATATATATATATATATATATATATATATATATATATAAACGAATATTAATGGAATGTGTTGTCTTTATAGATATGATGTGACGTGACGACAATAAATGTAATCAAGTAAATTGATAAGTAAATTAAAAAGACAAATACAAATTTTTAAGAGACTATCTATGGATCATATCTTACTTTCATTGGGGGACATTCTTATAATAAATTAGAATAATTTGTATATATTTGATATTTATGCATATTAATAAACAATGATTTAGTTCTAGTTTAAGGTTTGTGATATGATAAAAATCGTTATAAGATTATTTATATATATGACATGAGAATTTGAAAAGTGTTTATACATTTGCACCAACTATTTGATTAAGAAGGCTAGACAAATTTTTAAGAGACCTTTTATGAGTCATATGTTACTTTTATTAGGAAACATACTTATAATAAAATTCCGTATTTAGTTAGAACATAGTTAATATTTTTGCATCTTGACGAACAATGATTCAATTATAGTTTAAGGTTTGTGATATGCTATTATCATTATAAGATTGATATAAATGTATATAGTATATCTATTTTAAATAAAAAAATATTATATATATATATATATATATATATATATATATATAAGTTTTGAAATTGTGAAGTTACACATTTATTTAATGTCGCAAAAACGGTTTAATTTTATATTATTACTTATTGTTCTAATTCTTCTACGATATGTTTCACTTTTAAACCTTGTATATGCTTTTACGGTAATTAGATACAAAATATTAATAAGCTTTGTGGAAGTAAATAATTTATTTTAAAATTTAATTACAATATATTTATGTATAAAAATATTAATTAAGGTAAATAGAAATTTAAATAACAAGCTAAAATGTTTTGTCTTTATATTAACACTATTAGAAAAATATTAATGATGAAGAATAATAATCAAAATAAAACATAAAAAGTAATATTATTCTGTCTCCAGCGAATAAAGAAAGACCTGCTGACTGAAGTCGCGTGACATGCTGCCATGGCTTCTTGCTTCACTCCAATCCAACAGAATCTTCTAGAACCTCCCTACGCACACATGCAAATTCACCTTTTCCACATATTAATTTAAAATTAGAAAGCTTTTAGAAACACAATTTATTACTCGTAAAACAATAATCACAAATAAATTCCGCATACGAATATGTTGTTATTTTTTGAACATAAAAAAGGTGAGAGAAAAGAAAAAAGAAAACGTGTAATATATGTATATATTTTCTAATAAAAAATAGATCCTTCCTATCTTTCCTCCAGGCTTTTCTCTTGATGAAAAATATCAGAACCGTTGATTATGTTCTACCTTCTTTATTTGTACTGTACATTAGTCAATCTAGGGATCAGATCTTTCAGTGTTTTGACTGCAGAAAACACATGCTATAGAGAATCGTTATATTTATAATTTCTGAAAAGAAAAAAAAAAACATTGGTAAAATTAGACAGAGTTTGTTATTACACTTTGTCAAAGAATGGCACAAACCGTAATAATCTGACACTCGATGGCCTATTCTCTCTTCTCTTCTTATTAGTACCTCTGTCACTCTTCTTCACACTTCACTCTTCGCTCTGTTCTCTGACGCCGCCAGATCTCAGATTCTCGCACTCTTCACAATGCACCACCACCTCCGTCCGGCGATGCTGCCGGTTCTCGCGGCGGCGTTCCTCCTCCTCGCCACCCTTGCCCAAGCGCACAACATCACGCGCATCCTCGCCCAGCACCCGGAGTTCTCCACCTTCAACCACTACCTCACCCTCACGCACCTCGCCCCCGAAATCAACGGAAGAACCACCATCACCGTCTGCGCCGTCGACAACGCCGCCATGGACGACCTCCTCTCCAAGCACCCCTCCATCTACACCGTCAAAAACATCCTCTCCCTCCACGTCCTCCTCGACTACTTCGGCGCCAAGAAGCTCCACCAGATCACGAACGGCACAGCCCTCGCCGCCACCATGTACCAGGCCACCGGCACCGCCCCGGGCTCAGCCGGCTTCGTCAACATCACCGACCTCCACGGCGGTAAGGTCGCATTCGGCGCCGAAAACAACGACGGAACCCTGACCTCCACCTTCGTGAAATCCGTGGAAGAAATCCCTTACAACATCTCCGTTATCCAGATCAGCAAGATTCTACCCTCAGCTGCAGCGGAAGCCCCTGCACCCGCCCCCACGCAGCAAAACCTCACCAGCATTATGTCCAAACACGGTTGCAAAATCTTCGCCGACACTCTTTCTAACTATAGCGACGCGCTTTCCACCTTCAACGACAACCTCGACGGCGGATTAACTGTTTTCTGCCCCCTCGACGACGCCTTCAAAGCGTTCCTCCCCAAATTCAAAAACCTAACCGCTTCTGGCAAACTCGCGCTCCTCGAATTCCACGGCGTGCCGGTGTACCAATCCCTTGCTACGCTGAAATCGAACAATGGACTTCAGAACACCTTGGCCACCGACGGAGCTAACAAATACGATTTCACAGTACAAAACGACGGCGAAGAGGTCACTCTCAAGACGAAGCTCACCACGGCGAAGATCACCGACACCTTAATCGATGAACAGCCTCTCGCGGTTTTCGCCATCAATAAGGTGCTTCTCCCTAAGGAGTTGTTCAAGGGTGAGGCGCTTGCTCCGGCGCCTGCGCCGGAGCCTTCTGCCGCCGACGCTCCTGCGCCAGCGAAGAAGGGGAAGAAGAAGAAGAAGGCTGCTGATGCACCTGCTGCGGACGCGAGTTCCGACTCGCCGGCGGACTCACCCGGGGATGCCGCCGATGACACCGCTGACGACAGTAACGGCGCCGTTAGCGGCGGGAGGTATGGTAATGTTATTGTTGCCTTGGGTTTGGTGTTGGGGTTACCGTTAGTGCTGTGATGTGACCTTGTTTTAAAAAAAAAAAAGAGGATTTTTAGGATTTTCTTTTTCTCTTTTGTTTTTTAAGGTAGGAAATAAGGGGATTCGAAGCGATTCCCCTTTGTTTTCTATCTTTTTTTTGTGTGTGTGTTTTAATATTTTTATTTGATTATTATTGTATTCCATATTGTTGTAATTTTGGCGATGAGAGAATGGGAAATTGATAGATTGTTATGAATGTTATAACGTAAACATTCGTTTAATTTTGTCCAATGAGTATGATGATATATGGTGGCTTTATTCACGATAATGTAGATGTTTGGAATGATAACGGAGGCTGTTTCTCATGATAAATCAATGTTTGAACTGTTAAATTCTGTTTCTTCAAATAAGATTTGGGATGTCGGTGTGAGTTTGTGTTTTTCTAATGAACGTTTCGGCTATTGATTCAGTTTTTTTAATGTATAATAATCGAATCGTGTTGTTGAGTTCTGGAGGACTTTTTCTCCTTCAAATTTATTTTTTAATGTCTTAATTTGACGTTAAATTCTATTTTTTTAAACTAATTTGTTACCTTGAGTGTTTTAGTTTTTTTTTTTTTAATAAGATTGGATGAAATGATGTGATTGAGTGAAGCAAAGAGTGAAACCGACACCAAACGCTGTATAGGTTTTTAATTGTAGTTGGATAGTGAGTAGAATTGAAGTTGTGTGGAGAAGGACAAAGGGTGGATCTTTGGCCATGCATGTTTTTTGTCTTTATTGTGTTTGGTGCGACATTTAAATTGGTTGTAGCAGTGGCTTGTGGCTGTTGTGTTTCAAATTTAAACTTCTCATCACAATTTAAAATTCACGAGTTGCAGTTGAATTGGTAAGCAATTTCAGTGAATTTACTAACACGTAGTAAGTACTGTGCAAAAAGTTGAATCTATGTGGTGCAATTCAATTTCTCTACCAAAAGTTGACACTGTGAAGTGATTCATAAACTCGTGAGTAAATGGGTTTAGAAAATCTTCCTTAAACCTAACAAGTAAGTGAATGTTTGGGTTGTGAAACTTGTGTTGAAGAAGACATTGAGTGAATGAATAGAAAAAAGAAAGAGAGGTTAATGTGAGTTAATAAAGTTGGTGAGGAAGCACATGAGAGGTTGAGTGTGTGTTGGCCTAAAATGGGAAGTTAGAGGTGCACTTTACTCCTTTTGCAAGTTCTGGTCCTCACACATGAGAGCTACTATATATAAAAGAGAAGGGATTTTGCAGTGCAAATGACAGTGAGACACCACAACGTGAATTCTTCCTTTGCTTCTTTTTTTCTTTCCAATGATACAATGTGCAGTAACTTCTGAGGGCTTGTCTCTCCAGTGACTCTCATTTCTTCATCGTGAGAAAAGCAACTCTCAAGTTATTGTCCAATGCTTAAAAACCATTGTATATTATAACAATTCATACATTTAACCTAAAATAATATAAATTAATATTTACAGTTTAAATTATCCATTCATGCTATAACATTAAAAAAAGTGTAATAGTATTCGGTAACCGAAAATTTGATTGGAAAACAGTAGAACAAGAAGAATTTGAAAAGAGATATTCATAGGGATGATGATCATGGGTGCACTACACATACGCATGCCCGTGAAAAAAATAAAATAAAAGACGAACTCAGTATTTAAAAGAGTGTGGAAGTCCTGCGTAACAAGAATCCATGAACATGATTTTCAATAAAAAATCTTAAAGCGATAGATTTAAGAGTTTTTTATTTTATTATGTAATATTTTATTTTTTCATTTTTAGTTAATGTAAAACTTAGATTCACATTTAAATTTTTAACACATATTTAATATTATATTTATCTCAAAATTATGTTCATAGATTATACTGATATTACAATCGTGTGAATTTGTCATTAATTAAATTTATTTTTGAGATAATCTTTTATTGGGATAATCTTTTATTTGATTTTCTTAAACAATTTTTAGTCACTTAAAATTTAATTTTTTTCTGTTTTAATTATATATATATATATATATATATATATATATATATATATATATATATATATATTTTGGAAGGCATATGATGTGAAAGGATATTTTGTTATAGAATTAGATAGACTTAAGATTTCATTATAGTCAATATTAATACATTCAAGACGAATGCATTATGTGTTGAACCGACTTATACGAGTTTGGTGTTATTTTTTCATACTTTGTACGGGTAAAACTGTTAGATCCTTGTGAAGTTATAAAGACATAATAGTAATTTATTGATTTTGATTAATAAATGGTGTCTTGGCATGTTTGGATTGTGGTTGGAAACACCTCAAACATACATTAACATTGTTTGATAGAGTGAATAAGGAAACTGTTTTTCAAACACACCGAGAAAGAAGATCATTTCCCTTGACAAACCGTGTTTTTATTGCAGTACAGCAATGATAAACTGAGTTTGTGGGGCATGGTTATTTTTTATTTTAGATTCTCCGCTAATTTTTTATATTTTGTTGTATCTTTAAAATACTATTGTGACCATTGATATTGAAATTTTAAAATATATTACATTTTTATTTGAATTATTAACATAATATATTTTAATAAGACAATACTAAAATTGGACTCGTTAATTTTATGAAAGAGTAAGTGGTCCATTCCAACATTAATTGCTGAAGGACAATCATGCTCTTCTTTCTTTTCCTTTCTCCCACAAACTACTCTCCTATTTACCGGATTCACCAACACAGACCACAACTTTTTCCCCTCAAACACTTATCACTTTGCAAGGATCCTCAGGCCACTTTGGCTATTAGTTTGGAACACATGCTTCTATCTACTCACAATTACATCAATTACATACCTTCAATTTCCTACACTAAAAATAAAATTAATTTATATTATACGAGTGAATTCAAATCTCATTTTTTAAAAACTGATTTTATAAAATTAAATTAAATTTAAAGTTTACTTTTTAAAATAGTATTAAAGTCATCTAAAATCTATTCCAATATTTGTTATTGATGAATCCCTTGAATAACCACCTATTAATAGTCCTAAGTTTGAAATATACATGTCTTATAGGGAGATGTGTTAAAAATCCTATGTTAAGTAGCGATAAAGTAAATTTATAGTATATAAATAGACGTGTAAATCTCAATTAGAAACGTTAGACTTAAATCCACATGTTAAGAGTGTTTTCAATATATATATACACACCTTCTGTCACAACATTGAAGTTCATTAAAGATTTTAAGTATTTGCGTTAATGTATCCCAATCTGCCACATTTATACCACAATTGAAACAAAACTAGATGCTTATTGAACTTTGAACAAATCTGGAGCTGCATCAAAACGTTGAACATCACAGCACAATTTATATAGGAATTGACATATATGTAATACTGCATACATATGATAAACAAATGAAGAGCAACGAAAATCAGAAGAGAAAAATAAAGGAGGAAAAAAGCATCATGAGTGGCACAAGAACTTGCAGAAACATTGAAGCAGAGCGTTGGCCTTCACCATAGGGCACAGGAGTGTAGGGATTTGGAGGAGAAAAAGGAGCTGCAGGAGTGCAGCATTCAACATCTGCAGCAGGAGGAGGAGGAGGAGGAGGACACTTGCTAGGTTTTTTCTCTTTTGGAGGGGGTGGTGCTCCATATATAGAGTAACCATAAGGTGGTGGTGGTGGTGGTGAGGGTTGTTCTTGACAAGGCTCTTCTTCACATTTGGAGCAATTCAAACATGTTATTGGTGATTCAGTAACATCATCTCCTGAAGCTTTAAAGCCATGATTGGATAGATATAAGCAAAGGGTAATAAGAATTGAAAGAAACTTTGTTGAAAACATATTTGAGTAAATTGTTTTCCCTTACAACCAGAGAAAGGTTTAGAAGATTTTGAAAAGCTGAGTTTTTTCTTCATATACCAAGTTCAGATATACATGAGGTTCTAGATTTGTCACCCTTTTGCATACCAGATTGATGCCACATAGCAGAACATTTGTCATTATGATATGGAAGTAGTAAACAAATTGGAATAAGCTTCCATCACTCTCAATGCAGACAAATTCTGAAATTGTTCTCTTTTCCTTTTCAACTCTTTGTAAGTTTTTGTTTCAATGCAGTAACTCCTACACAAGGGATGATAGCAGCAAGGTGGAAGTTTGGACTTTTAACCCACATGAAAACTGTGGGGGTGTAGAAAGAAATAGCCTACAGTAATTTGTTTGGCCCCAGAATTAACCAAACTGGACCCAAAATGAACTCACACGTGTCTACACTCTCTCGCTCTATACAATGGACACAGCACAACCAAAAGAACAAAAATCAGATCCTGAAAACGGGTTATATTATATAAACCAAAGAAACTGAACTAAACAATTCTCCAAAATTCAACATATTCTTGAGCGATTTTCACGTGTTGATTTGCAATTCAAAAACATGTAAAAAGAAACCCTTTTCCATTTGCTTGAATTGTTCACAGTGTTGCCCGAATTATGGATTGAAGAACGAAGGCACAAACAAACACAGGTTCGAAAAAGACAACAATGTAATAATCATCAGACAAGAACAGAGACTCTTCATTTAAGCATCAGATGAAACACATTCAAGTTCAAACAACTAAATTCAACAGTTAAACAGCATTAATCTTAATGATGAAAATTTAATTCAATAATTAGAAAATGGTAATGCAGGAATTCCAACATGTTTTACAAGAAAGAAACATCAAAATCAAGTTTTACGAATGACAAAGGTTGATTTGGAAAACTCAAGAAGTGTTGTCAAGGTCATGGCTGTTCAAATACAGACAATTCAACTCCTCCACGAAATATGATGAGACAGGCCTCGGAGAGAATCCATCATAGCCATTTTCCACCTTTGCCAAGCATAATTCTATCATGTACTTGAAGGGTTCGTGCATCTGATTGAATGGTTGGTCAGCAAATTCCTCGAATGGCATCCACTTTGGCACAAAATTCATCAAAGAAAAGTTTAGCACCAAGTATATACATTCAAATATGCTCATAATTGCACTAGGGTGATGAGGTAAACATCTAATACCTATGTCAATGTTGTGGAAAGTTAGTGTTTGTATTGGAACACAATGGAGTATGTTCATAAATGAATGTTTGAACATGTTTATTACGTAGATAGTGGTCATATGAATATGATGTTTGAACAAGTAAAGTGGTTGTTCAAAAGTTGTTTTTCTTTTGTTTGAGGTGTTTATGATATAAAAACAGAAGAAAAAAGACATGATTTGACACAGTAAAACAGAAGTACCTGAGCTGCTTCAATTTCCAGATCTTGCTTTTTGATGTCAAAAGAAAGAGGACGCAGCATGCAAACAAAAGATAGATCTGATTTTCCAAAGAATGAATTGTGTGTGTGTCTGAAAATCATAAACATGAGAATTAACAAGTATATTAACAAGACTAAACAGGTATTAACAAGAGTTTTGTTTCCAAATTAGAAGAAGATTCATACCTGAATGCTAGTACTTCCATGAATTCTGTATCAATCTGAACAAGAACAAAACAGACCAAAATAAAAGACATGACTAAAGTAAAATGATACTTACATTGTACAACATGTAGGAATGCCATTTTGTTCTCTAATACTTACTCCTGTCTCTTCTTTCACTTCTCTGATAGCTGCTTCAAAAATCTCCTCACCCTGCAGGTAAGAATCCAAGTTTCAATTTTTGCTGACAGAATAGTACATTATTTTGAAGAATAGATGGAATTTGTCTTTAAAAGTGTGCATACTGCATCAACCACTCCAGTGGGTATTTTCCAAACACCAATGCCATGGAATCCACCTCTTTTTTCCTGAACCACAAGCACCTACAACCCCACCACATCCCAAAACAAAGGTAACAAACAAAAAACAAAGGAATAGAATGCTAGCATGGAACAAGGTTGGTTATTTGTAACAAAAAAGATGATCTGCATAATCATTCTTTGTTCTTGTTTCAGACCTCTTTCTTGTCATTCAAGACAATAGCGCCAACTCCTACACAATGGGAAGCATTTGGAGGTATTGTGCAGCCAGTTTTGGGAATCCAGTAAACTAGCATTAGATAGTTTGGTTCTGCATGGTGGTACCAAAAACCCTCCTGCCAGTATCACCAAATTATTATGAATCATCAATATCAAGATTTCAATCAATTTCCTTAGATTAACACAAATAGAAATTGATGTGGTAATCTTACACCTTAGTCTAGTAGCTACCCCAAATGTCAAATTTTAACAGAAGATGCTTTGAATATGAAGTGGGCTACATAAGACTAACACTCACAATGCATTGCAGGTAAGAGAATAGAGAATATTAGATCATGGCTATAATTTTGTTAAGGTTTGTCCTATTTTACATTATTATCACAAGTTTTTATTAGTACTGAACCTGAGCTGTTGTATGCATGTTGAAGAACCATGCTAAAAATAGTTTACAACACAACTTTAAGAAAATAGGGGGGAAATTACCTTAACAGCAGTTTCAACTAGATTAACAAGCTCGATTGGTAACTTGATCCAAACGCCATCTTTACCCTGAAAGCATTAATGAGGACTTTGAAAAGTGTAGCATTAATGAGGACTTAGAAAAGTATGGTTTGTTTTTGTTTTTGTCTTCTTTTGGATAAAAGCATTCATCCAAAGAGAAGATTCATCTTGAGTTGAAGCGTGTGTCTGCACATTATTTAATGGTCGGTTTTGAGGTGTATGGTGAACAGAATCCCTTAGAAGAACTACATTGGCTTCAAATTTTGACTTGTGTAAAGAGGTGCTCTTTTTGTCAAACATATGATATCACACAACCATGTGCATAAACTACCTATTGCAACTAAAGAGAGAAAGTGGCCAACTATTGCAAGTGGAAATAGGTATTACAAAATGGATAAACTTTCACCTGTTTTTTCCAATGTAAAAGTGAAGATCTAAGCAAAGTAGCAAAAAGTTCGGAGTCCATAGGCTCCTTTAAGTCCACAATGACTCCTCCATGTGCATCATTGGTGGCTGGGAGAATTTTAACACATTCATATCCATTCTCACACAGTCGATCCCCTAATAGTGGCGTTGGACTGGCTGAGACTGACATGGACTAAACTGCACAATACATAAAAAAAATTGTAAAAGTCCAAAAGGAAGTTCTGATAAAATAAGAATTTTGAAAAGTTGAACACTTATGCAGCATCTAGATTCTGGATATAGCACCAAAATTGTTGAATCACAAAGTTGTACATTGTCTAAAACTCACAAACTTGCGCAACTGCATAAGGGGCTCCACCTAAGCTTAACAGTAAAACTTTTGGTGGCAAGATTGTGAATCCATGAATCATAAAATGAACAATAGAATCACTCTTTATCCAAACCACTGAAACAGTTTCAACTTTTGTTTTGAAAGTTCCAAATAACAAACATACTATATTCAAATCAGTGCTTAAAATTGGTTTCAATTCAAGATGGTTCAACTGAGTCTGCTAATTCTAAAAATCCATCACAGAATCTGCATACTTCATGTGACAAAATACTAGAAGTTCTCACTTAAAAAAACACAAAAAATGGCAGATTCTAGAAAACTCTTAAGTCTCAACTGAATCATATTCAGTCTGAGAAAACACAACACCACACCAAAGCCAAGATGGCCTTGGCACAAACAAGTTCCACAGATAACTAGAACCAGCTAGCACACAGCAGTGTGACCAAGAAGAACCACACCAAAGAAGATTACCTTGAGAACAAACTCAAAAAGAGGATGAAGATTAACTGAAAACTTGAGGATTCAAAAGGCTAAAAAGTTTAGAAGTGAACAAAAGGGGACCACAGCCACAGGGAACAAACACAAAGAGAGAGAGCACTAGCTAGTGGAACTTGGAGATTACAAGTAATGAGGTTGCAATTTATAACAACACGCTTACTCTGAGTTTCATAAGTGCGTGGTGACGTGTTTCCACTGCACCCTTTTGTGATCCAAGGCTTTGCCATGTCTTGAATTCATTAGTAGCCGCCCACATTATAAACTTGGTCACTGGTCAGAGTAGTAGTATAGTAGTAGTCATCAGCAACTCTTTGCAGCAGCAGTATGAACAAGTTTAACTCAGAAGCACATGAATTTTGAAAATGTTACATCTATCCCTCTGTTCATATATATTTTTTTCAACAAGTCCGTGTTCGTGGTTCAAGCCTCAGAAGACCATTGACCCTATGTGAACTCTTTCACCAGATTACCCTTTTCTTAAACATGTGATTTTGAAAATGCTATCCCTCTATACACTTTTTTTCTGGCAAGATTGCTTTCAGAGTTCAAACCTCACTTAGAAGACTCGTTGACCCTTCAAGAGACTGTTTTGTCCTCCAAATACTGTTCCTGCTCTTGTTTATATGCGCAGGAATGTACCCTCAAAACGCAGCAGGTCAAGGTGGAAGACTAACAAACTCTGATCGTGTAAGCATATTATAAAATGCTAATACTAGAATGAATCAAACATTAAGCATTAAGCACCGAAACTTCTGTAGAATAACGCGTGTTGAACACCTTTTTGGACACCACACATGTCCCATAATTTGCATACATAGATCTGAAGTTAACTCTCTTGTTTTTCCGAGATGCAAATTTTATTATCTGTAGAACTAGAACTGTTAAAGTTTCTTGATACCCTACTTCTGATATAGCCCAATAAACCAGATTAGGGATGGAAAAAAAATTCCGTAACCGATATATTTGTTTGCTGGTATAAGTTTTAATAACTTTCCTTTTATTAGTTAAATTACTATAAAACATAGTTTTTATAGATCGTTTATTAAAATAAGTAATATTTATAATTATATAATTTATAATTTTTTGAAGTATTATTTTATTAAAAATATAAATAATTTTGAACCGGACTGAAATAAAGAAGAAACATAATATGTTTTAATGGGTCAGACACGAATGAACGTAACAAAAATAAATAAAAAAACGAATGATCAAGTTTAGAAAAAACACACGCAACATGTTATTAAATTTTGCAAGCCAAATACATGTCCGATAGACAACAGATTATGCGAGACGGGTCGGAGCATGCCATCAAATCAAAATACTCATCTCAACTTACGTTTTTTATGCTGGTTAGCTCGCATGGCCCGCATTACATTTGAATATTTGATTATCCATTAACTAATAGATGGATATAAATATTATAATATTTGACTACAGATATCTCTTTACGCTATTATTAATAAATTTTATTTTAGTATTTCTTTTTAAATTGAGGTGATAAAAAAATTATTAGTGAAAGAAATATTATTCATGGAATAATTATTAAAAAATTTCGTATAATTTTAATTTTTTATTTAGACTTATGAAATTGAAATTGTTTTCGTAAGAAATTAATTTTTGTAAAATTTATATTTTGGGGCATTTCGTTTAAATTTGTTATTTTAGAAAAAACTAAATTTACTTGCATTATTTGATTAGGTAATTTGATTTAAATTTTAATTTATAAATATTTTTTATCCATATATATATATTTTAAAGATTTATTCTTAAATAATTTGATTTATTTTTTTAAATATAAAATTTAAAAATATTTGTGATATATATGAGTACTTGCAACTATAGAAAAAAAAAAGGAACACACGAATATAGAAAAAACTCGTAAATATTTTTTCACATATACTCGACAGATATTTTTAGTAATATGAAATTCAAGATTAGTCTAATAAAGAAAGTTGAAAGTCAAAATGGTGGCTCCTTGAACAGTGACAGAAACTCTAAGTCAAGAGATGGTAACACAGCACCACCACCCATACTCAAGAAAAAGAAAGGTAATGAATCACCACCAACTCCACCACCTCTTTCATATTCAACAACATCAAATTACAAATTTACTATATTCACTCAAAAATTACAACTTTAAACTACCATCAACATATTATTTGTATTTTATTCTATCAAAATATTCTTACAAAATATTGGATTTATATATTTTTCATATGAGATCGGTCATCCAAAATTATAATTCTATAGGTATGATATTAATTTTACACGTTAATATCACTTTTAATTCATAATTTTAATAATCTTAATACAATAAATTAATGAACTTTTAATTATATATAATATTTAATTTTGTTTATTTTATCTGATACAAAATTTTTATTCACATTTGATTTTATACATCAAATAATATTTAATAAATTACCTACCTGAAACTGGTTTGGGTAATTTTTACATGTGACTATATTATAATTTTTTTGTTCTCATTATACACAAAAAAAATAATAATAATACTTTACAAATAATAAACTTATTTAAATATGTATTATGAAATTACTTAGAACTTAAGTAATTAAACTTATATTTGATCAATCTTATTTATATTTTATATCTATATTATTATAAAAATAAAATTTTCTTTTTTGATGTACATTTTTTTTTCAAATTTACTCTTTAAATATCTTTTTTATATCAAAATAATTATTTTACCAATTTTATCTTTTAAGTGACTTTTTTATAAATTTAATTCTTTTCTTTTTTAATTTGATCATTTTCTCTAAAATTTTAAATTAAAATAATTATTACAATAAAAAAATCTAAAAAAATAGACGTTATCTATAATAAAATTATAAAAATTATTTAAATTTAATTTATAATTTATTATCTTTTATTATTATAATATATATATATATATATATATATATATATATATATATATATATATATATTAATATTATGGACACACTCATTATGATCATTAATTGATATATTGACTTTCAAGTTAAGAATATTCTTTGAACTGCCTAATAAGTTATTAAATGATATGTTATCATCTCCAATTATCTCACATCCATATCACATCGTTCCATACCAAACCAAAACCAAAACCAAACACTAAAATAATCATTATGTATTCTATCCTCTATCCTTTATTTTTTAATGTTCTCAATCTTATAACTAAACCTCAAAGTTCAGAGTTAATACTACGCAAACACTTTTTTTCAGTATAATACAGAGGAGGAATATTTTTATCTATGAATACCTTATTACCGACAAAGGTTACTTTAAATTTTGATATCATGTTTTTTAGTACATTTATCACAAAGATTTAATAAAAATAAGACATAGAGACTATTTTGACATTAATTCTAGCACTTGAATTTAAAATGATAGATTGGTAATTTGTTTAACATATTCTTCAACTTTTTTTTTTCTTTGACGTAAAACTTAATCTTGTACTTAAATACTTTAACAATTATGTGTTTAATATTACATATCAAATTGTTCATCTTAATAATAACTTAAGAGACATATAAAAATAATATATAATGTATTGATCTTATTCTTAAGCCTTTTTGAGGGATTTATGATAAAAGTTTAACAAAATAAAACCTCCTATATAAAATATTAACATTATTTTCAACTCAAAATCTGAAATTAACATAAAATATAAAATCTGTTATTTACCCATTGAAGTAAAGTAATTTTACTTCTTCAGTCTTCATTTATTCAGCATGAAATTGGGTCCACTTTTGAATTCACAACAAAGTGAGAAAATATAAAGAAATTAAAGAAATAACGTATTTAACATTCTAATTATGAATTACCATGGAGATTATATTCACTAAATTAAAATTAATGGTTCCAATTAATTACATATATGTCATTAGTTTTAATTAAAATGAAAAAAAGAAGGTAAAAGTAATAATTAAAAGTTATTAGTTTAAGGTTTGGTGTGACATGAGTTTGGTCGCTGATCATTAACACAACTTTCTGACAGTTGATAAGTTGAACTTCCAAAAACATCCCAAATGCTTTATATCTGTAACAAAAAATTATTAATTGCGTCAATTTCTTTTTTCTCATAAATGTTTCCTCTTAAATTCTAAACTCTAAATCAATACTTTTATTTTAAAAGATAAGAAAATAATAGTTATATTGACTGTATCTCCAATATAATATCACTGTTGACAAATCTTATTTAAGAAAAAATTATAATCTTACAATTAATATATTTTAATATATTTTATTGTTAATTGACAACTCTACAAATAATATATCCATTACCAAGAGTTATACTTTAACGCAATCATTCTTTAATATTGACTCTTTATATATATATTATATATATATATATATATATATATATATATATATATATATATATGAATCATTTGTTGGCAATTAGTATTGAACACTTATAACCCTAAAGTTCTTCTCATTATAATTTATACCTAATTTCATAAGGTAAAAAATGTTAAAATAAAAGAGAAAATCGAACAAAATCAAGAGAGAGTGGATTAGTTTGAAGTCATGGTTTTGATTTTTAAAACTTTTCAAACTACTCAAAACTCGTTTTTAATAATTCCTTTGCATATATTAAGTTATAGTAATAAATATCGATTGTTTTGAAAGTGTGTAAAAATTATATATTTCTTAGTAGTAACGAAATAAAAAATAAAGAATAGTGAAAGTTACCTTAAAATACAGATCCAACATCAAGTTGCAATCATCCGAAGTGATTATAAATTATTATCTTAAAATGATTATTACAACCATAAATATAGAGTGAAACATGCAATAAAACCGTTAATAAAATAAAAAGACACTTCATTTGAAAAACATACAATAGATAAGAAAATATCTCTCTTGAAAAATTACAAGAGATGAAATCACTTTTCTCGAATAACCATAAGGAATGAAACACATCTTCCTTGAATCCACAAGGAATGAAAACACACCTATCTTGATAACCACTATAGATGAACTGACCTTCCTTGGAATAACCAAATATATGAAACAAGCTCCAAAACTCTAGAAATAGTAGTAACACCTCATCACTCAAAAACACACTTGAAGAATCTTAAAAGCCACTTTTTAAAAACTAGGTTAATCTAGAGCCAATTTTCGCAATCTAATTTCTGTATTTGAAAACTTAGAGCTCTGTTTGATTGATATAAGAAAAATGTGTTTTGGCCTATTTCAAAACTAATCGATTATTCCATTCAAAGTGATAGTACTTTTTACGAAAATTTCAAAAGTCATCAAGGTATTAATGAGGTAGATGTGTTGCAACTACTCATCATTTAAACTCTCTCTTCTACTCATGTAATAGGGAAATAATATTTTCAAGACTCCAACACAATTGTCTACAAGATGTAAAGATGCTTTTAGTATCTAAATGTTCTTGAGAACTTAATCTCTTTCTTCATAATTTAATGTTGGATACCCATCTTTTAATGTTGAACTAGTTCTATCCTAACTAGTATTATTGGCTACTCACAAAAACAATACTAAAATTGCATTGGAAAAGTAGTATTATATATGGGTATATGTTGGTATAAAAAAATTGTAAATATTTTTTCAGATATATTTAATACTCGCGCAGACTCATTTCATAACACAAATCACTGACAAAAATATTATGCAACTATCAATAATTACTTGTATATAGCATAAATATTATTTTATATTTTTTTTGGAATAGAGTATTTGTAACATATTCATTACCTTTTTATTAAGATGATAATGGGCAGGATGGGGAGGGTTTCATTATCTCATCTTCACTTATAAGTACAAATTTATAATTATCCTTAATAAAAGTTCATATTCACCCTTATCTTTAGTAGATATAAAATTTTTGTCTCATACTCATCCTCACTGTTTAACATATATACCTCACTGTTTAACATATATACCATATTGTGTCTATACCAAATTTCATATGGTTTGAATATATGTTAATTAATTTTTATAAGAAATTCACATAAAAAGAAACATGATATTATCATATATTCAATATAAAAGAAATATTGAATCTGTGTTTCTCTACCACTATAAAGCACTTAACACAAACCATAGGTGAAAACATGACTAGAACTAGTATTGGAAAAAAAAGCTCAAACTACATTTCTAAAACTCCCTCTAACAACCCCAACTCTTTTATACGTACACCCTCAACATCTATTGATTGCATAACCTACCAACTACTTGTTTTCTTTACGCTTCTTTTCCCAAACTTTCAGAATTAAAAAGAGAAAAATATATTTGATATAATCATGAGTGTGCACCATCATCATTCTATCAAGACCCTTTTTGTTCTTAATACTTCTAATTTCATAAACATCTCTACAATCTAAACTTAAACACTTATACACACAAGACACAACAAACTCATAACCCTAAGGTCATCATAAGGACGAACTACTTTGATACAAAAAATGTAACATCCCATTTTAATAGGATGATACTACTAAAATAAGATATTTCATAATAATATTCAAAAGCAGATAATTCAAGATATATTGTATGTTTTACAGTCTTCTAAAGATAGAACTAGAATAATGTAACAAATATACCTCCCAAGCTCCCTTGATTTTAAATCTATCTTGAAACCATACCTAACATAATCTAATATTTTTTTTCACATCTCATACAATTGACTCCTCATCGATAAGAGATGTCTTTGCACTTGCATCTTCATTTGCTCACACAATTAAAGTGATCATTCCAAAAAAGAAGAAAAACACAACACATAAGAAAACTAACAAACACGAGAAGGAAAGCTAATTGCAAAAGAAAACATCTTATATCGAATACTTTAATTACAACATAACATTATTCAGTTTCAAGAGACATCACAACATACATCATGAATTAAAGGACACTTTTATACTCAATTATCTATATATATGCATTGAGGTCGGATTGACTGGAGATATGCACTTTTGGTGACCTCTACTGCTTTACAGAGCCATTACCAATGAGTTTCACCCTGCCACACACACACGGTTAGTCCTTTCCCCAACTCAGACCAAGGGAAAGCTCCTAGATTATGATCTCATACTACTCTTACCATATAACTCATTCTACTTTATATGAATGTGAATAGTTATTAGAGGGTCAAGATATCTCCTTGTTTGAATCCATACATCAATGCATCATTTAAATAAACATACATAAAAAGGATTTCCTTCATGTTCCCCTATATTCTCATTAGTTCATATCATTAACATACATACTTGATACTTTACATCACATTCTCTCGAGTATATTACACAACAACTTAACAACACATATACAAACTATTTGGGATTTTACAAATAAAAATACAGCGGTCAAAAAACTCTGAAAAATATGTTCTTACATCAAATTAAATATAATTGAATCAGTAATGAAATACAAAAGGAAAAAACTCAATCGAGTAACTATGGAAAAAATTATGCATCAAACAAATAATAAAGGTCAAAGTTGTCAACAACCTAAACTACAGGAATTTTATGCAAAAAAAAAATGATCTAACTACAAACCTGTAATCGAAGATCAAAATGGTCAAAGTAAATAATAATATGTTTAAGATCAGTTGTCAAATTTTCAGTTTGATCTAACAATTAACGAAATAAGAATCCAAATTTTTCAAGATGACTCAGAACAAAAGAATCCAACTCTGACAACAAAGAAAATTCCTCGTCTAACAAAAAACTTCTCTACCACAATTAATTTTGACACTCACTCAACTCATCGAGCTATTTGCACATCAGCAAGTCTACATAACCTAGACAACAAAAATCCTACAATTCACATTTCTAGCCCTACCAAAAACCAAATCCATTGCGCAACACATTAAATTCGTGTTTAACTGTTTTGGAATTGATGATAGGTTTTATTTCCTCGTCATCCAATTTGTGTTTGTTGTATGAAGAACATACTTTTTTTTTTCTAAATTATATAGTCCATAAGGTTCAAGTAAAATAAATTCAAACAGTATCAGATTCCACTGACGTAATTTGAAAAGGCTTAGGAACACAGTTGCAACGACCAAGTAAACTCACCAATGTGCTACCCAGATTTTCATTTTTCAAATTCTCTGCTCGATGTCAATGAATAAGGACAATTTTTTGTTGGGAATTCAAATAAACACATTATAAGAAAAAAATAAAAAAACTTCATAAATCTAGATTTGAAATTGAAATTGGGTTTCGTACTTTATTTCATTTGTATTTTTCCAATAAGTTTTTCCTTAATAAACCTATCAGTTGAAAATTGTTTCCTTAATAAATATCCATCAATTTCTAAAGCATAATTTGCTAAATTCGGAGCCAGAAAACGTGGCACCATCACATCTACAAATCGATGATGAAAATACTAGCATATAAAATCACATTTAATAAAAGATAAAAATTGATGAAATGTTTAAAAAAAATAAAATGAAAATATTCTTTTAACATTATTTCTATCTTTACACTTTTACATGTTTACTTCAATTTTAAATAGTAAAACATAAACTAATTTTTTTTCACCTATTATGTTTTATATGAAGAAATAAATTAAGTAAAACACAATACACAAGTTTTCAATTATTTTGGTACAAATAATTTGTTTTCACATATAAAGAATGTTTGAAATATTATAATTAAAAAATGTATATATTATTTTCTTTTCAAGTTTTTATAGTATAATTAATTGAATTATTATTTTTAAATATGTGTAACCCACTTTAAAAGTTTAAAAATGTCCTTTTATATATATATATATATATATATATATATATATATATATATATATATATATATATATACTTTTTAATACCCAATATTGATCATCTTATATCAATGTTGCTTTTTTTTTTCGCAGTAATTTACCGACTTTCTTTTATAATAATTACTTTAAAGATGACGTACCAGACATTTTGATTTTTTTTTTCTCATTAAAAGTTATACAAATGTAAGAAAAAGATAGTATAATTTCAAGATGTAGTCATTATATATATATATATATATATATATATATATATATATATATATATATATATATATATATATATATATATATATATATATATATATATATATATACTTTTTAATACCCAATATTGATCATCTTATATCAATGTTGCTTTTTTTTTCGCAGTAATTTACCGACTTTCTTTTATAATAATTACTTTAAAGATGACGTACCAGACATTTTGATTTTTTTTTTCTCATTAAAAGTTATACAAATGTAAGAAAAAGATAGTATAATTTCAAGATGTAGTCATTATTTGCGATGTGGAGAGTAATGAAAAACAGAAATAAAAAAGAAAAAACATAAAGTTATGAAAGTTATAGATAGTTATTACAATAAATGTGTAAGAGAAATAAAAAGAGAAATGAAAAAAAAAAGTGTGTGTATGACATTCATACTTTTACTTTTTATTTTTATCTTATTGAAATTTTATCCTTCTATTTTATATTTGATTCTTTAACCTTTTTAACTAAACCTTATTAAAAAGATTAAAGAATCAAACAAATATAAAGAATTCTAGAAATTACAAAAATAAAATAAATCAAATATTTAGAATAAAAGAAAAAAAAAATAAAAAAGAAAAATCAATTGAATATAATTGAATATATATAACTAAAACTAAATTAAGAAATGAAAATGAAGAATTGACAAATTCTTTAAGAATTCTAGATTCATTCTCGAAGAAAAAAGATAGATTTAAATAGAATAAAATAGAAGCGGGTAGCGGGAATCGTAGTAATGAGTCGAGTACATTACACCACATGAAAAAGAGAGAGTTGGGAATAATAATATTCATTCTGTTGTATAAGAATAAATCAATTAAACAGTTCATTTAAAATTCATGAATAAATGATGCATAAATAATATTAATACATATCATTAGGATGTCAATGGATAGATACGGTGGTAGTTCTCCCGTAATTTATCTATCGGATAAATATCTGTCATGTAATCATATTTAATATTTATGCAGTATCCATTATATAAATATTTGCATTTTTTTTAATATTTACAGATATTTACGGGTATCGACCGGTAGATATTTATGAAAGAAAAATTTAATATTTAACAATAAATTTTAATCATCAATTCAAATAAAAATAATGCATAGCATTTATAAAGTTAAAATAAAGTACAAATAACTTATTTAAATAGTGTTAAAGGACCATTTACAAATAAATGAATTTTTTTTAAAACCAATTGATAAAAAATAACACATTCAAAATATCAATATATTAATATTTTAATTATTTTTTAATTTAAATTAGAGTATAGCAGATACATGTATCATGGATACGAATACTATAATATCCGTATCCACCCTGTTAATATGTGAATATATCAAATATCCATACTCATTACTCGTGGATATCCAATTTTAATATGTGTTTTCTATTCATTACGTGTTTTATCCGCAAATGCATGCAGGTTTTTTACATAAAGTTAAAAACTTCCTTTAAATTTAAAGTATCTAAAATTGTAACGATCTTAACATTATTTTATATAAAAATAGCTTTGACTTGATACCAATATATAAATATTCAAAATTTAAATAAACTAAAATTAATTAATAAAATTTTCAGAAAGTAAAGTATTATAAATAAAAAAATCTTGGTAAAGAAGAGAACTGATCAAATGTATTTTAAGTCGAATAAAACACCCAACTAAAGTAGAATGACTTGGCTGACAAAGTCTTACAATTTTTATGACAAAAACAATTTGAAGAAACATTGTTTTGATAAATCTTTGCCTGTATTCGATTTTTTTAATGAAAAAAATTGAAGACATCCTCGTTGGGTCACTATTTACAGTAATGAGTTTTAAGAAATATTAGAAAAAGATTTTATAATTAAATGTTGTAATGTGCTTTATAACGTTGCAGGGAATGATACATTGTGTACGAGAGTACATTGGCCTTTTGGGGTCTCCTTAAAAGAAACAATGCTTCTCTTTCTCTCTCTCTGTATTTGAAGAACAAAAACATATTTCTTCTCAATTTCCTCTGAGAGGGAAAGAAAGTGAGGGACTTGTACTGAATTTCTGGCAGCACAGCACATTGGGTCACCAAACAACTATGTCTCTTGGGTATGCCGAGAAGCTTTCCTACATAGAAGATGTGGGCAACGTTGGAATGGTCGAATACTTCGACCCATCTCATGTTTTGCGAGAGAAAGTGTGTTCCTTGTCTCCATTATCCTTCTAGAATATTCTATTCCTTGTAATTGTTCTAACTATTGCTTGCCCTTGTGCCCTTGTTGCATGTGATAACTTCGTTGGGTGATGTTGATCTCTCTTATGCAGCTTGTGTCTGCAGGGTGCTACTTGAAGAGGCCTTTCTTTGCCATGAATTTATGCTTGTGTTTGTTGTTATTATGTGCTGCTAAAAAGAATGGTTTTAATTTAGTGGTGCTTGTTGATTAGGCTGAAATGGATGGAATTTAGAGTTGTTTATGTGATTACATGCATGATTGAGTGTTTGTAATACTGTATTAGGGTGACAAATAATCTGAACAAAAGTTTAAATTGTCGCTGCGGATGCGATTTTGCTGCGATCCTTGACATTGCATGAAATTGCAGGTAAATGCGACTGCAATTGTGGTTGCGGTGAGTCCAAAAACCTTGGTGGTGCGGCTGAGATCGCCGCTATAGATCATTTTTTAAAACCGTGCTTTAGAATAGGTGAACTGTATGAGGGGTTTGATGTAGTGAATATGCTTTGAAACATTTAAATGTTTATCAGGAGGGTGCTTAGGTATTTTTCGGATTGTGTTTCACGTCAATGTGGGAAAGCTTTATGATAGACATTGGTCGGTTATGCTGAAGATGATTAATAATGATGGTGCTATTGTGTGTAACTGTTAGACATTAGTGTTGTCTTGCATAAAGTTCTATGCTTACTGATTACTTTTCTCAGTATGGTTTTCATCAGAAAGGGAGGTGCCATTTGGGTTGTCTGGCCAAGGGAATTTCAATTTTCAACCACCTACTTAGGGGTTGAATTTCATTGGAAATTTTCCATTGAGGATATTGCTGGCGGTTGTTTAGGCTTTTCATTTTTGTTTGCAGTTTTCCTCTTTTTCTTTTTAAACAACTATGGCCTGGTAGATACCAGGGTTGTCACCATAGTTTTCACCAGCTGGGACATTACAATATATAGTTTCATTATCAGATGGTTTTAGTACCACAATCATTAGAATTGTTAAGCATGAGCACTTGTTTTGATGGGTGATGTTCCCATTCCTAGTGGATTTTCTGTGGTATTTATCCACATGTGTGCAGTGCTTTGTCCATGCAGATATGTGTATTCGTACATTTGAGTCATTTTATCAATATTGGTTTCTTTTATTGTGCTGGATAGTCATTAATCTTATGGCAATTCCTTTATGTTGTTTCTTTTAATCATTTCACTTGATTTATTTTTTCATCAGCTAGGTTAACTTTCGTTCAAACTTTCAATTGTTTTCTTATTTTAAATTAGAATATAGCATACCAATTTATCACCTAGTGAGAAGTTTCCTTCATTTTACTTAAAGACTAAAGAGTATACATTGGGTAAAAAAGGGGAGTCATTACCTACCCTCAACCGAAGTCGATGCTTCATATGCTAACGTAACTTTTCTTTCTTGGCAGATAGATCAACTTGCTATTATGATAAAAAAGGTATTGCTTGCTGCTACTAACTAATGTTGATATTGGAGAGTTTTCTTTCTGTACTTAGGTTTTTATATAATCCTTGCTTTTTAATTCGTTTACTTTTTCTTCCTGCAGAGTAAGCATCTAGTGGTGTTTACAGGTGCAGGAATATCAACTTCATGTGGTATACCTGATTTTCGAGGACCCAAGGGAATATGGACGCTTCAGGTGATCATTTTGAAGCTTGGAAAGATTTATACTATAATCAAAATTAAAATGTTATTCCTTTTGGTGATTCACACAGTGTGAATGTATGTTTGACTATCTCAGCAATTTTTATCAGATTTTGAATGTAAATACTAGTAAGAACAATGTTGTTAATTTTTTATAGTTGCAATATATTTACTATGAAAATTTTCTCCAATTCTTAAAATTAGGATTGTAAACTCATATTATTAGTAGAGAAGTTGCTTAACCAGTTGGAAGTGTACATATTTTTTTGTAGTGATGTGAAAAGAATAATAAATTGCATTTGTCTAGAAGTCACCGCTTCTTTTATTCCAATACATAAAAGACCACGGTATATTCTAACAATTTCAGTTTGATTTGAATAGTATTTTCTAGTCAAGAACATTTGTTGCCAAGTTTATATGAATTGAAATAAATGTTCAAGAATGTATCCCATCAGGATAGGAACTTCTGTACGACTTGAAATTTTTTTTTGGGAATTGGGATATGAGAAATTCTTACTTATGCTTGCTTAAATGAACGTTCAAAGCAGCCAATATAAGTATTTATTGTTGTAGCCGCAGTTGCACTTGATTATCCTCTTCACAGTTTACATGAATTTGTCAGCTACCCTAACAATTAGTGTCGTCTTCTATGGTGTCTGTAAGGAATTTGTTCTCCAACAGAAAGAAAGATTGTGTTTGAACTTTGAATTTATATATTTCTACCACAGCAAGAGGCACACCATAATATAATAACTAATATAATTGGGGCAAGCTATTAAAAAACAAGTCAAATTCTATTATTCTTTGCTTGTACTCATTCTTTCTAAAATCAGACTCTTCTTTTCTTTTTGTTTATGAATTTCACATGGAGATCTGCTCATCCGATTCTCCTTGTTGCTGCAGCGAGAAGGTAAAGCCTTGCCTGAAGCATCACTGCCATTTCATCGCGCAGCGCCAAGTTTGACACACATGGCTTTGGTTGAATTAGAAAAGGCTGGCATTTTGAAGTTTGTCATCAGTCAGGTAGGGTCATTGTGTTTTTTCTTTTCCTATGTACATTCTCACTTTCTTTACATATGTAAAACTTTTAGGTAATAGTTTGTTAATTGTTTGTTTTAGCCACCATTTTATTTTCTTATGATAGAATGTTGATGGTCTCCATCTTCGATCTGGAATACCAAGGGAGAAACTAGCTGAGTTGCACGGGAACTCCTTCATGGAGGTGTGCCCTTCTTGTGGAGAAGAGTAAGTTTTGATTGCTCATTAAGTTCTACTTTTGCATAATCTTCCTCTCAGTGAGATTTTATTATTCTTGCATATTCAATCATATTTTGTCCATGATGAGTATTTGTAATACAGATGCAAGTACTAGACAAAAATATTCAAGGTACTTGATTGAGAGATCTTTTGAAGATCTCTCTTCAGATTCATGTATGTTTGTGTGTGTGTGTGTGTGTAGATTTGTATCTTGCAATGCAAGTGCATAGAGAGAGAAAAGGAGACAAAATAAAGTTCACTCTTAGGACTCCATGACATACAGGTACAACACAAAACTTTTTTACTACCTCAAGTTGGTGCATATAGATTGTATGTACCAAGCTTGAAATATATAAATTGAATATAAATTATGATTAAGGATTTTATCAAAATATCTGTTAGTTGTTTATTGAAACTAACAAACTCAGTACAAATTTTCTTGAATAACAATTTTTCCTGAACAAAATGACAATTTGTGTTTGGTCCTCATGAGACACAAAGTTGGAAATAATGTGAAGGACTGCTTGATTATGATACACCATCATTCGCTGAGTTTCGTAAAATTTTAGTTTTTTATGAAATTGTTTTTCCATACAAGTTCAAAAGGGAGTATGTCATTGCCCTTTATTCAACTTTAGCACTTGACTGGATTTATTTCTTGCTTTTCCAACAAATAATAGCCCCTGCAATGAAAATACTATATCCGGTAGTGGAACATTTATCCATAAGAGATCTGGAGATTTCCTTTATCTGTATATAATAGACCATTTCCTAGAGATTTTTTGAGGTGTTTGAGGATGCAAAGGATGACATTTTTGTGATTAATACAAGGAATCTACATAAAACTGACTAATTACACCAATTGCAAAGACATGTCAGGTTCAGTAATAGTGAGATAAATAAGTTTTGCAAGAAGTCTTTTATATCTCTCTCTGGGTCTGCAAAATATGCACTTTGTTCAGCCATTAATTTTTCTTTTGAATCCATATAACTATCTATGGGTCTATAATCAATCATGGGCGCTTCTTGTAGGAAATCTAAAGAATATTTTCTTTGAGAAATTGCATTACCTTCATTTGATTCAGTCACTTTAATGCCCAAAAGGTATTTGAAACGTCCAAAGCCTTTGGGTTGAAAGTGATTACAAAATTGCTTCCTTAGTTGGCAACATCATTCTCTGTAATGATTATGTTATTAACATACACAATTAGGTAAGAAGAACATGGCTAAATTTTCCAAACAAGACACATGAAAATTGCTTAAGACCATAGATAGACAAATGCAATCTACAAACTAACATAGATTCCCCCAAGTAGCAAACCTGGAAGGCTATTCCATGTAGATTTCCTCCTCCATATCACCATAAAGAAAAACATTCTTGATATTTAATTGACGGGTATACCAATGGCGAATATCTGCCATGGCAAAGAAGAGTTTGACAATAGTCATCTTTTCATTGAAGATGTATCACCATGATCAAGACCATCTATCTTAGTGTATTTTTTTGGCCACTAGTCTAGCTTTAAGATGATCTATTTCACTATTTGGCCAAACTTTAATAGCATAAATCTATTGACATCCAACTGTCTTCTTCCCAAGTGGAAGAACTAATTCTTGTGTTCTGTTATGGTTAAGAGCTTGCATTTTAGCAATCATGGCTTGTAACCATCTAGGATGATCAAGTACTTCATTCACATTTTTTTAGGAATCATATAGAAGACACAAATGAAATAATCGACAAATAGAATGAGACAGCTTATTATAGCTTAGAAAATTGTAAATAGGATGCTGATTGCAAGTAAAATGAATACCTTGAGCAATGAGCCAACCTAAATCTTCATTATTAGGAACCATGGTATTGAGTAATGATGGTGAAGGACTTAGTGAAGAAGATTTACCATGTAAAATTGAACTGGCAATTTCTGTCCTATGATGGTAGGTGACAATAGGTGGTGATGGTGGTTAAATGGACATGGAACTTTGAGCATTACTTTGATTTAGGGTGTTGTGAGCTGGTGATACCAAAGTTCAACTAATGGAATAGGTAAGACTTGTTGGAAAATGTCATCATCTTGTATGAAAGAAGGAAATAAAAGAGTCTTTTCAAAAGGGGTGACACTATAGACATATAATACCTTTTTTGTATGATAAACCCTGTTTCTATACCAACTTGAGAAAAATATGTGAGAAAAGGTACTTGAGAGATCTTTTTTAGATCTCTCTTTACAACAAAAGTACAAAGAGAAAGAGAAAAGGAAACAAAAATTGATAATGTAAACTATTCTAATACTAGTATATATCAGCAAACAAACACAACTAAATTTCTTTCATCAATAAAGTTCTATCCGGCAGTTTCAATTTTTTAATCATATTAATTTTTTATTCTATTTTTGTAGCGTCTGCTACATACTTGGCATGGTTTTGTCTATTTCTGTTGTTTAGTCAATCATGTGACAACTTTGGTTCATATCTATTTTAGTCATTACCATATGCGTTGTTTTCTTTAATATTTAGTTTTGCACTCAAAAATTCTATCTATCAAGAATATCCAGCTATTGCACAGATGCTACACGGCCACCCCTTCTGGGTGACCTTTTATATTATGCTTTTTTATAGTTTTGGTTTTTTGTTGTTTATTTTATGTGACAGACTAACAGTAGCACACTGTCATTTTCTAAACATTATGTAGAAAGAACTGTAATCTAATTTTATAATTGGAACCTCTTTAAGGTACTTTCGGGATTTTGAGGTAGAAACTATTGGTTTAAAGGAGACATCAAGGCGTTGTACGGTTGCCAAATGTGGGACAAGACTTAAGGATACTGTCCTTGACTGGGAGGTACTAGACTGTTCATTTTCTTGATGGTAATTTGGTTGATTCCCAACAATAATAATTTTGGCTGCAATTTGTCACATGGGTTTTATTGTTTTCTTTGGTATTGGAATAGAATTTCAAACCAATGGAATTGTCATAAACTGTACTGCAACATAGTTTGATGGAAGGCTTTTCTTTAAATGGATATTTGGCCGCAAAATCAAGACTACATAAGTAATGCACTTTGTTAGAGACACGAGTAAAGTGTTTTTGCATGTTTATTGTGTCCTTGCTTCATCTATAGGCGATGGGAAAAGAGTATTATAACTGCTTGTTACCTTCAAGATATTGAAGAACTGGAGACAAATGCTTTTCTGCTGTTTTTTTGCTGAGACTAGATACAATTATGCCCCCCCCCCCCCCCATTTGATGTTCCCTGAACTCAATGATGAATAAAAACATGCATGTGGGTCAACTGTTGATCATGTTGCGAGGAATATTGATTTGCTAACTGTTGTAATATTTTTGAAAACTTCATATGAATGAAAACTGGTTTCTGTTTAAAATCAACTAACTATGAAATAATCTGTCTTTTCTCCATTTTTCATGTTGCTACCATTGTCCTTTTCCTGGGCTGCTTTTAAATTTGGATTCGTGACATAATGTTTCACTATTTTGGCTTAATTTTAATTCATTGGTGAACATCATAAAAAATAATGAGTGATTGGTAGTTGTCAAAGTTTTGCGAACTTGCTTGGTGAGGTTCTTTGTCTTCCCCCTACTAACATTATTGTTTTTATTGGTTTGTCATTAATGCCAGTCTTTCACCACCAGGTCTCAATTATATAATAGATGATAAGTGATACCATATTTATAAACTCCAATGAGAAAGACACATAACACAGTCTCTCGCTGAAAAGTAGAATAGTTTTATTCTGGGGGTCTGGTTGAAGTTGTACATTGATTCTTATTGTCCTTAGCCAAGCTCACCATTAAGTGGAACTGACTAGCTGTTGATTCAGTTGTCAATGATTTTGAAAGTTATTGTGTCCAGGGAGATGATTATGGACACATTGATATACTTTTTCGGCTGCATAGCGAATTTTTCCCTTTAAACAAGTTTGTGTACATGCAGGATGCATTGCCTCCAAAGGAGATGAATCCTGCTGAGAAACACTGTAAACAGGCAGATATAGTGTTATGTTTGGGTACAAGGTAATAACATGACTTTTGTTTTTTCTTATCACTGCCACAGTTTTATTTTTCTCTTTCATCTATTATTTTCAGTACTTTGCCATCATTATGCCTATTTATCTCTCCTCACTTGTTTGACCACACTTGTAGGAGCTTAATTGCTCACTATTAAATGGATAAAAGTAGAACAAGTCTTTATATTTTAACATAATAAACATTGGCTTTAGTTTTTTGGCAAAAGCTTTGCTGCTCTTGTAAATCCGGAGTGTACTGAGAAACTGAGTTCTTGCATTAGAGTGATCAGTGAAAAGCACCCTCAGGTTTTGCTTAGTCTTTTCCTAAATGAACAGCCCAGATACCCCTCCTTAACATAGTTATATGTATAATCCCAGTTAGTATGTCTGGTGAAGTTCAATGGGTATCTTACTAATTTGGAGGGCCATTTTGCAGCATAATTGGTACTGAAATGGATTTTTATTGTTAGTTTATCACCACCAAGTGGCCAAATTATGCTGGCCAGATTATGATAGCGATATGTTTAACACGCTCAAAAATAAATCTTGCGGCATATTTCATGTCTTCGAAGGGAATATAAATTAGTCGTGCATGATCAACTTTTCATACCTTTCAAAAATGTATTGCTTTGCTATATTTTTCATGTGGTATATAAATCTCAATGCAGTTTGCAAATAACTCCAGCGTGCAACTTGCCTCTGAAAGCACTTCGTGGTGGGGGTAAAGTTGTTATTGTAAATCTCCAGGTATGTTGCTCCTTCTTTTTTCTTAGTTTGCTTCTTCGTGTTGATTAATTTTGATACCATCTCCTAACTTCTACAGTGAAATTCTTTTTGCTGTTTAATGAGATTAAGAGCTCTTACTTTTCTACCCTTTTCTTTGCAAATATGAAATTATAATAGTTAAAGAAAAAAAATCGATGTTTTGCTTTGAGGGAACAAAGGCTCTACTGCTCCACTTATTAAAAAAATCGATGTTTTGCTTTGAGGGAACAAAGACTTAACAGTTACTCATTTCTTGGGGTTAAGTTAATTGCTGTTGAATCTGGTTGCGTGGTTCTGGTTTGCATCATTCTCTAGAATATTTTAAGTTATTTTAAATTTGATCCTTATGATTGTTTCATCAGTCACTGCGATCGTAGTTCTTGGTTGTACCATGTAATAGATCTTTGGCTTGGCTGTTACAATCAGCTTGTGCATGTTGCAAAAGTAATCTAGAGCGCCCTAATTTACTGGCAATTTCATTAATTCAAAATCAACTATGGCCAGTGGTCAAGATATGCTGCCTTAAAATTCTAGGATGTTTATGGTTGTTAGAACTGTGATGGTATCAAACTTTAAATATGTGTCTGCATTCCAAGCTTCAGAGCTTTTTCTATCATACTTATATGATTGTTTGTCCACTATTGTTTTCATTTAAACTATAAATGCTTGGACTCTACAGAAAACTCCAAAGGACAAGAAAGCCAGCTTAGTCATACATGGGTTTGCAGATAAGGTATTTGTTCTGAATCCTTGATTATAGATGTTTTCTTTTCCATTGTTTTGTATTAAAATCTTCACTAATTTTAAGGTTGCAAAAAATGCACTGGTAGACACATGTACGTGTAATAAAGTTGCCTTCACTCTGACAGGTTCAGTCGGAGGGTTTATACAGGAGAAATAAATAAAGGAGGCAGTTATAACCTCCTGTTGTTATATAACAGACTATTATATATAGTCTGTGGGAGGCTGTTGTTAAGTTTAGTTTTTGGAGTTTTGGAGGAAAAAGGGGTTTGGGAGAGCTAAGGTCCTCTCGAAAGACTTTTCTACCTAGGAGGCATTGTTGTAATCCTGTCACATTGACATAACAGTTTGGTTCTTAATAAAAGTCATTCAAGAACTTGTCCTGGAGGTTTCTGTAATTACTGATTGACCTATCACACTCAGACTACAATTCAATTCATTTTAGTCTTTTAGAGTTCGATGGAGTTGTATGTTATGGGCTTCATTATAAAATTAAACTAACACAGATATGTAGAGACTAAGCACCAGTTTATCCTACATTAAACTTCTATCGATATAACTTGTAATCTTTTTAGAATAATGCTACAGAAATTATTATCTAGTGACATTACTAGCATTCCACGAGAATAACATTAACAATACAATCATGGAGCTCTGTTTTCCTTTAAAAAAGAAGAAATTAAGTAATCATTCAGCTCCTTTTGACCATGTTTCTGAATTCCTTTGTGGTTCAATTTCTTAATGTACATGACATGTCAATTAATTCTTATCTATTTTCTTTATTTAAGAAATTTCTTTTGTTTTCATATCCTAAGATTTTCAGGTTGAGGTAGATAATTGGTTTGGTTTTTAAAATTTCCATGAAGAATAAATGTAGATTTGCTTTTTTAATGCATTTTGACATGCATTAATTCTTACTGGAGCAGGTAATTGCGGGTGTCATGGACCAGCTTAATATGCAGATTCCTCCATTTGTCAGGATTGATCTTTTCCAGATTGTTCTAGTGCAAGCTTTGAGCAATGGTAACTGATGTTTGATTGTTACATCTCTGCATGTTATCGAATTCAAATGCATTCAACATATTAATTCACATTCACACTATTGATTCATCAATGCTCAATGGTCCTATCAAAGCTGTGAAAATCATAAATTGTATTCTTGGATCTTTCTAGCAAACTCTTGGATAAGTTTCACTTCATTTTATATTAAGATGGGAGAATATTGAAGTTGTTAATGAAGCTTTCAAGCTTCAATAAGAGATGTTCTATTGTTTTTTATTGTAATTAGCATTCTTCTAAACTAAAACCAACTGCCTCCTGATTTCTCAGCTGTGTTGAAATCACTGGACAAAGCTTCATTTTGACATAATATTATCAATGTGTCATCTTATTTCACATACTTTCTGTCAACTCGTTTGATGCTGTATAAAAATTGGTTTCCTTGTTCATAATCTCACAATTTGTGGCTGAACACATCGCACAACGAAAATACTAAGATACTGGAATGACTAGTTATTACATGAGGCATTGATACATATCTCTTACATAGTCTGTTAACTTGCATGGCAGATAAAAGATATGTGAACTGGACTCTCCAGATTGCCAGTGTTCATGGACAAAGAGCCGCATTGCCTTTCATTGAGTCTGTTGAGGTGAATCAACATATTCAATCTCTTTTTACTCTAACTTGGGAATTTCTTTAGAGATGTGATAGAATCATTCATTTTTCCTTCACCCAACAACTTAGGTTTTGGGAAAAATGTTTCTTTTTTTTGTTGCAGAGAGAGTGGGGGGTTACTATTTCAGGATTTTTCACTATGAAAGTGTTTTTGCCTACTACATTAAGGAGGGCCTTGTACTGAGTTTAATACATTACTTGATTTGGAAATTGAAATTTATTCTAAAGTTCTGTTTATCCCTTTTTCTAGTCTCCTTTATATTTCTCTGTCTCTCGATCCTTCCAGTTTCCTTTTAAGGGAGAGTAAGAATGAAGCTTTCTAGTTCATTCTTCCTGAACTCGTGACTAGCATAGCTTCCTTCCCTTCACCAATCTCATGTTTTGTGAAAAAAAAAAAAACTGAAGAGCTAGAAATTGATGAGTTATCTGTCCTTGTGCTGCAGATCTCCTTCTTGGACAGGGAAGATTACAAAGCAGCCATTCTAGATAAGCAACCATTTCGGCTTAAAAGGTTTTTACCGACCATACAATGTGCTTCCTTGTGCCATTAATCAAAATTTTCCTCAATTTATGTTGGTCCTTACGAGCTAGATCTGATAAAAGCTGATTTGAAAGAATTGTGAAAATCTAGAATTCTGGAAAAGAAATCTTCATTTCTTTGTGTTGCTTAATTTTAAGTTCTCTCAATAGAGCTTGCCTTACATTTGGTTGACTGATATCTCAGGAGAACAGCATATAACAAAGCATTTGAAATGGTTCTGAAACTCAACTTCAGTGATGGTTGCGGTTGCTCATCCCTTGAAATTGATGTCCCGGTTGATTTTAAGGTGAGATGTGTTGCTTAACTTTTACCTATCTTCTCTTATGATGTCTCACTTTCCACTCTATAACTATAGAGGTTGAATCAAAATTTTCCTTTTCTCATTGTTTCTTTGATGTCCAAAGCTATTTTCTTTCATCCAAGAATGATTTTATGAATAAAACTTGTCTGGGCCAGATCTTTGACTGAGAAAATTCATGGTGGCAGGTTTCAACTGACTGCTTTGACTTTGATAAGGACTACATATTCCAAAAGCTGAGAGACAAGGCAGTTCTTGAATCAAGATGTGGTCAGAATGGTGTTATTGAGAGAAAGACCATTTTGACACCTAGAAGTGATGTCACTACCTATGCCATTGTCACCAATGTTGTTCAGTACAGCAAAACATGTAAAGCAGCCCTTGATTCTCTAAGTAATGGTGATCTTAAAAAAAGAAAAGGTAGTGTGACAGGTACAGGGTCATCTAGGAAGCGTTCAAAAGGGTCTTCCAAGTGTAAATCCAGATCAGGTAATATTAGGGATCATATGTAGGTTTTGTAGGAAAAGCATTAGAAACTCACCAGAGACTGAGTGAATTTTGTTAGATGTTACACTCAGTTTCCCCTAAATGGTGTTCCTGATACTAAAATGCTTTTGATACCATATCACTAATATAGCAGGTGTTCTTGGTGTGGCTATTGGAATGTTTCTTTCATGAAAATTCCAGACAACTTGATGTGAATGATAGGTGTACAAGGAAATTTAGTTTCAGAAATGCTCAACTTATGTAAAAATGTTCTTTTTGTCCTTTATCCAATAGGGTGTTCTTTTTTACCTTTAATCTTTCTAAACTTGCCAAATTGATCTTATTTGGAGTTTGAAATGCAAGTGGAAATTGCTGCTTGTTCATGCTGAAACTTGTCAATATTTTTTGTTAGGCAAATGTTAACCATTGTCCTGATGGTTGACACTAGTTAAAAAATTATATGTATTTTTTTTATTGAGATGTGTAAAATTATTTAGAACAAATTATTTTTAAATTTTTAACCATTGTCTTATGGTACTGGTTAATTTGACCCATTTTATTAACTGGTTAAGTACTCAAACTCTACTATGTTCTTAATGGTGAATAATCATGCTTATGTTCTTCCTATTAAATCCTCATTATGTGGAACTTGTTCATCCTTTTTTGGGTACTCTCTTGTCTAAAACTATATTTGTCTAAAAACTAAACAAATAATAATAAAATGATGATGATAATGAAGTAATTAAAAAAAGTGTAGGATGCTTTAAATGTCAAGGGTTAGTCAATGGAGAAAAATTATCTGATTAAAATAAGAGAAATCAAGAAAAGAGATTAAGCAAGAACAAAGAATTTAAAAAGATGAACATCTTTCTAATAAGTATTAAATATGTTTTCCATCCTTGCATTTGTACATTCGGCAGTAATTCCTATTGGAAGCATCAATTTTCCTTAAAATTTTCAATTAATTAAGGATAAATGTTAATTAATTAAGAAGTTATATTTCTATTAGTGGCGAAGGATGATCAAGTGAGATAACTCTTAAAAAAAAATTGAAATTAACTTTTAAATAACTACCTCATTCTTCCTTTTGTTACTATTAAACCTGATTACTATAAATATTATACTGTATTTCTTTTTTCAGAAGAAGAAAAGAAAAAGTCAATAAAGATGAAGAATAAAATATAGAATATTTAAATATATAATAAAGTGTTTGAGTCCCATTTGATTTATCAATATAATCAATATTTAAAAGCAGATTAGAGGTCCAACTATTCAAAATTCTAGTTTAAAGTTTAATGTTTCAAACATATGTTTGAACTAGTATCAATAAACAATGCATAATAATTATTTAGCAAACTGTAAGCCAATAAATATAGAAATAAAACATCATTTTGTAAAAGCTACTAATATTCAAAACACAAAAGTCTATAACAAACAAGTCATAACACGTATATGGTTTGCAATAAATAAATAAATATATATAATATAATATAATATAATATAATATAATATAATATAATATAATATAATATAATATGTATAGCTTATTTAATCATAAATATCTTTTATATTGATATTCCTTTATCCTATTATAACTATTTAAATATTTAGAATTATCTGTTGACGTGTAAAACATGGTTAACACAATTAATGTAGTCATAAGTTTAAGCAATAACTAAGAATGAGTTGCTCACATCGTAAAATATAATTATTGTAATTATGTAAAATTAGCCAACAATCAAGAATCAGTTGATATAATTTAATTTTTTTTATCAACAAAAAATAAATAAATTATTATTATAAAGTATTTGTGAGGTGCTCTAATCCTTTTAAAAAATGTGCATAATATTTTTCTCTATTAGAAATACAAAAGACGTAATATCATGAATTATTACAAAACAACTTCTTACAAGATGGACTAAATATATACCTCATCATAATCCTATCATTCATCATATTACAAACCTTTCCTTTAAGTATATTTTATAATTATTGAAATTCTTAAAGATAGATTGATTACAACAAGACTTGTAACTCAACTACTTCTACCAAATTATGCATTAAACATATTTACCAAAGATTAATATATGACATAAGACAAAGATACGCTTGTTGATAGAGTAGTTCTAGAGCCGTCAATTTAGCTTAGTCCACAGGATTTGGTCCTAACTCACATGGGTTGGAGCCATATAATCCTATAGGACCAAAAAAGTCCCAATTAAAAAAGTTCACATGGCCAAAAAGTTTATAATAGTCTTGTGGGTTAAGGTTAGTCCATAAGTTTCCTTTTTAATCATAAAAAATATACTATTAAACTTTCGGCTTAGGGGCTTGCCTCGATAATTAACCTTGGACCATTCATCTCGTCAATTGACCTAACCCGACAAATCTCGATCGGTCTCAATCGTCAGACCGACCCGACCTGTCTCTACTGTGGGCACAACTCTTCACAACAATGGGCTTGGTCCGACCCATTTCGAACATGGGCCTATGCCGACTGTTTCGACTATCGACCCAGACCGGCCCTACTCGGTTGTCGGCCTGGGTCGATCCATCTCGACAGTCGGCCCATGTCGTCCTGTCTTGGCTATCATCTCAGGTCGATCCATCTTAGTTGTGGGCCTAGGCTGGCCTGTCTCGTCTTTTGGCCCGGACTAGCCTGTCTCTTCCGTCACCCCGACCAAGTCTTTTTCGGCTTTTTGTCAAACTGTTCTTGCTCGTCTCGACCATTACGATGGCCCATTTCGACTTTCGGGTTGGCCCTCTCGGTCTTTGGTCCAACCTGACCCGATCATCCAATCTCAACCTTTGTTTGGGTCAGTCTAAGACGAAATGACTCCATCTTTGACTCAAACTCAAAATATTGTTTTTAAGAATAGTTAAAGGATTTTAGTGGGCCAAACTCACATTGACTCTAGTCTTAACCCACTTGAGAAAGGGGTTTTGGGAGTTGAGACTTTCTTTTGGACCCTTCATTTGAAGACATCCTCAAAGGGAGCTTGACAAAGAGTGGGCTAGAGATGGCCCATGGACCATTGGTCAAATTAACGTCTCTAAGTAGTTCACACACAAAGTTAAGAGTTCTTTTATACTTTAAAGTAAAAACCTCTATTTACATCTATCTCTTATGTTATCATTAAAATTAATGAAGTTTGAATATCTTCTTTACTCAATAGTTGAAGTGTTCAGTACACATTACATTACACAAGTCAACTACCATTTAGGTAATTTTATCTTTTATTGATCGCATTCAATGTAATACAACACTTCACCATACCGCATATAAATCCATATCAATACTTGTATACATACACGTACATATACATGTACGATATTCATATAATTTAAACACAAATAAATCATTTGAACAATTAAAATTTGAATTAAACTGCATGCAAGTATCGCTTGAATGATTTTTTTTCCATTTGAGTGATATTTCTTAAAGAAAATAAAGAAAACTTCTCATATATATATATATATATATATATATATATGTGTGTGTGTGTGTGTGTGTATGTGTGTGTTTTGTATGGATGAGAAAACAAATTAAGAAGATAGAGAAAAAACAAATATCTCTTAAAACAATGAACCTATTCATATCAAAAGTTGACTCATTCTTTATGTTTTAATGGTCAATGACTTCAACCAAAGAAAGATGCCAGAGAAAAATATGTATGTGTATGTATGTGTGTATGTATGTATATATGTAGGTAGGTAAGTAGATATATATGTATGTATATGTGTGTTGATATGCATGAGAAAACAAATTAAGGTGATAGAGAAAAACAAAGAACTCATTAAAATATTAAAGGTAAATATGCTTTTGGTTCCTTAACTTTCATGAAAAATTAGAATTAGTTCATCTTGCAAACATTAGTTCAATTTATTTAGAAATGTTTGGATTTAGTCCTTTTAATCAAATTTTGTTGAATTTATTTGACGTTTAAAAAGATACAAAAGTTGACTTATTCTTTCTCTTTTAGTGGTCAATGACTTCAACCAACAAAAAATACTAGAGAACAATATAAAAAATGATTAAAAAATTTTATGAAAAAAGATATAAAAGAGACTTTACATGATATGAATTTTAGATTAATGATAAATTTAAAGAAACAATTAATAAAATTATTTTTATTAGTTATAAATGTCGCTTTTAATCTAAATTTAAGTTTCGCCTTGTAAGCAAGTTCTCATTTAAATTAAAATTAATTATAAATCTCTTGCGTTTACTATTATCATTTTAAGTTTACTAGGATTATTTTAAGAAAAACATTAAAGCAACACGATACATATAAAGTAATTTTAACAAAATCTTGTAAAATAAGATTTTAGAGTCTAAGTTCTCTATTGATTTTTTTTATATTGTCTCTTTGTTTTATCTTTAAAAAATATATATTTTTTAATATACTTTAAAACATTAAAATCAAGGTACATTAATATATTTTGAAGGTACAACACGGATATAATATAAAAACTCGAACAAAGAATTTGAATTTGAGTTTTTGTCATACATTTTTTTTACAATTTGTATGGTTTTTTTCCTTCTCTTTTTCATGTGCTTTATTTTTAGGTTTAACTAAATTTCTTCTCTCTTATAAATTTAAAATTTTCAAGTCTTTATTAAAATTTTATGGTCTAAGTAGTAAGCTTTTTTATACTTTTCAAATGAATTTTCATTTATAATTTTTTTTTTTGAAGTGGGTGACATTATTCTTATATTATCCCTAGTAGATGAAAGGTTTATGTTATTGAACATTTCAATTGAGAGTGTTAAACATTCTCATGTGAAAAAAAATATACAATAAATAAAAATATTAAAAAAAATAGTAGAACTATTAAAATGTGAGACATAAAAAGTAATTAATTGGCATACATCATTTAAACATAATTGCATAAAAGTTGTGATGAGATAAAAAAACATCTTGGGAATGTGAATGATATGACAAACCAAACAATTAAAAGAAATAAAAAAAAAAGAAAGTGTTGTAGTATGTGTATATGTGTGTGTGTGTGTGTGTGTGTGTGTGTATATATATATATATATATATATATATATATATATATATATATATATATATATATATATATATATATAAAGTTACTTAAAAGATTGTGAGTATTTTAAAAAATTTAAACGAAAATGAATATTATAGTGGGTATGAAGATAGGAATGAGACAAATATGTACACCTCATTCCAATATTCAATTGAAAAACTCGAATATTCTCTATACTTATACTCATATCCAATTAAAACGAAAATTCTCCATTAAAACTATTAAAAGAGGAACCTAATCTGACAATATCCACAAAACAAGTTTATTTATCATGTTTACTTGTGTTAATCTTTGAAGAACAAAACAACGGTAATTATAATAATTAAATTTAACAATACTAATAAACTTATTATTATTGTTATTATAAGAAAATCTTTTAATACTTATCAAATACTTATGTCGAGAAAAATAACTCACTTGAGCATACTTCACCCATGATAACATATCTTCTAAATTAACAAACTTTTATCCTTAATGAAAAATTTAATAAAGATGATGTTTCATAGTAGTTATCTAGAAATGAATATACAATATAAAAAATTATTTTAATGGTAAAAACAAAAATGAGACTGTATATTTCCAAATAACCCAAACACCTTATTATTTCATTTTTTTATTCACATTTCTCAAAGTTATTCCTGTGTTACTTTTGTCGGCCTTTTCTCTTTTTTTTTTTTCATTAGGAACCAAAAGACAAATTTAATATTTATTTTGATTGTTCATTTTTTTTCTTTTGTAATATAGAGAGAGAGATAAACATGTATAACAAGTTATTTTAGATTTAACAAAAGTAAACAGACAAAACAAAAGAGAAATTCCTTCATCAGTCAGTTTGTTCTCACAAAAAAAGAAAATTATTTGTTAAAGTAAGATTAGTCGAGTCATTACTTGCATTTAACCATTCTCCCCAATGGTAAAAAAGGAAATAATTTTTATGATCTTAGAGAAAAGAAAAAAAAAGATATTTCCAAGCATTGTAGAACAAAACAAGAAGATATTGTAATTATAAAAAATATGTAAATACAATAAATAGTCTTTGAAAGCAATAAATAGTGAAGTTATTTATCTATCTTCTTGTCTTTCAATATAATTAAAATTTTCAGTATTCCTTTGAATGCGTCAAATTAGTCAAAACTTAATTCTAAAAGAAAAATTAATCCCAACACTTTAAATCAGTCAAATTCCTCCATCAAAAACAATAAAACTTTTTTTTCTTAGATGAGCATTAAATATAAAATTTAATTTAATTAAAACGTGTAGAACTTTACAAATTTAGACACGTCAAAATTTGGTATGTCAATTAATCTTTAATTTAACAATACTAATTGAGAAACAATACAAGGAATTAATTAATTACTTTTTCTGAATATTAAATCAATGAAAATATTTACTCCGATAATAAATTCTACCAAAAAAAAATTAGGGTGAAAATAAATTTAGCATTATTTATATTGCATTAATCATAAAAAACCTACAAGGTAACTCTTTACACAACCAAATACTGTGTTTCTCATAACTATGCACTTATAAATATTCAGTAGTTGAACTTCCATGGTGTCAGATTGAAGCATTGAACCTCAAAAATCTGACCCCTTTTTTTGTGGTTTTTAAGGAAGAAAAAAATTTAGTGTTTTCAAAGGCTATGGAGCATGGAGGTTCCTTCTTTCACATTGATCAACATGTGAAATCAAGTTCTGGTAAGTTCTCAACACACCAACAAAACTTCTTATCACAAATAATATGAGTTTTTTTTCTTTTTTTCTTTTTTTATGTATATGTATCTATGTTTGCAATAACCTTTATAAGATACCATTCTAATACTTTTTTTTTCATCATATTCAATCAAAATTTATATAGTTTTGTTATCATATATTTCTACTATTGATGAGCATAGTTTTCGTATACCAAGGGATTGGGTTGAATTTAAGGAAATAATTATCTAATTCCTCTTTTTGTTCTAATGATCTAATTTCATGTTCATTAAATATGCATGTATTTGCATATTTTCAGTTTATGTAAAAGTTTAAGTACATGATCATTAAAGTTTTATTGGTTAGGTTTGTGTAACTTCATATTTTATGAAAAATTATTTAAGAAAATAAAAGTAAAAGTTTATTCTTGAAATATGTGTAATTTTTGATTTAAACTAAACTAATTTATCTTTTCATAAGGGGTATATGTTAACATGTTATAATTTTGATTATCTAAACACAAACACAAAAATTGTAACTTGTTTAAATACATTTATATAAAAAAAAAACGAGTTAAGTCACGTTAAAAATAATGGTTATTGAAATTTATCTTTTTCAATCTTACACTATAAGAAAAATTGATATTATCGATAGTCAAAATCTGTTGATAATGGTTAAAATCTGTCGTTAAATCAACATTATCGACGAATTATCGATGGTCACCGTAAAACTTTTCTCGATAAAAGAAATTATTGTATATAATTATTTGTGATTGCGAGGAACAGAAGAGATGTGAGAAAATGAAATAGTTGGTCAGATTTTGAGTAATGAAGTAGTATAACTTTTATAAAATATCATGTAATTATTTGACACCTTTTAAACATACTTTTGACAAGTGTTTGACATTCACAGGATTCAAATAAATATTAGATATTCATTCAACTTCATTTGAATATGTATAAAAAGAATAAACAAATTTGTTTTTGCTAAACATTTTTCTAACATTGTTATCCTAATAAAGTAAGAAGAAATTAAACCGAAACAATTTATACTATAAACTTAATGCTTTTAATACATTTTATGATGCTTCTTTTCATAAGACATAACCAGTTATTTTAATTATCATGAGATATATATGTTTTAAAATTTTTTGTGAGGTTATTAAGAAACTTTAAGTATGATCATTAATAAGTTATATATGATTTAATGGTTAAATTTGTAAAAGGAAAATTATTTAAGAAAATAAACATTTTTCTCTTGAAGTATATTTATTTTAATATATTATCTTTATTTGTTTATTTTTAAAGAGTGTTCTAACATTTATAATTTCGGATTATCTAAAACACCAAAATATACTTTGTTAAAATAACTTTATTTTTTTAAGAAATAGTATTTGAAAGACATAAAAGACTCGTTTGTTTCAATCTCATTTGGATATGTTTAAAATGCATAAACAAACTCTTACTTTTTACTAAACATTTTTTAAACATTGTTATCTTAATAAAGTAAGAAGAAATTAGAAATGGAAAACTTATACTATAAACTTGAGCTTTTAATATTTTTATGGTGCTTATTTTCATGAGACTTAACCAATTATTTTAATTACTATTGTGAGATATATGTTTTAAATTTTATTGTTAGGTTATTAAAGAACATTAAGAACATGATCATATATTAAGATGTTATCACATTATTTAGTGGTTAGATAACTTAGTATTTCATGAAAAACTATTTAAGAAAATAAGTATTTTTTTTCTTAAAGTATACTTATGGTACTATATACTCTTTGTTATTTTTTTTTAAAGAGTATTCTAACATATTATAATTTTGGATTATCTAAAACACATAAAAAATACATAACTTGTTGAAATATCTACTTTTAAAGAAACTATATTAAGTGTAAATTAAAAATAATGGTTATGGAGATTTGTCTTTTGATATTAGTTGTTCAAATAATAAAAATAAATAAACTATGATAAATGAGAGGTTTTTCCTTTCAAATTTATTTTAGTCTTAGATGTTTAATGAAAAAAATTATTGCATATAATTATTTGTGGTTGTGAGGAATAGAAGATGAGATGTTAAAGAAGGAAATTGTTGATGAAATTATAATAAAAACAACTGATCAAGAGTTTCGAAAATTTTATATTTGTCTTGTTTAATTACAAATTGTTATATATAAGTATTTGTCATTGTGAGGAATAGTAAATATGAATGTAAAGGGAAAAAAATATTGATAAAGTTATGAGTTATAAAACATAGAGACTTTTTAACACCTTATGACACATGTTTGATATTTTTATATTTATATCACTTTAGAATAGTATAGGGTATTGTTTTGTTCCACACTTTTTTGAACACGTTTTTCTATAATTGTTTAATATTTTAAAGATTATAGAATAGTGTGTAATAATATGTCACAATGTTTGATACTTTTCTTAATACATGTTTAACATAGTTTAACATTCTTTAGCATTGTCATATTATATATATATATATATATATATATATATATATATATATATATATATATATATATATATATTTATATTAGACATTTATCCAAACTAATTTGAAGTTGAGTAAAGAAAGGAAGTCTAACTGTTTTTTTAACTAAAGTTTTCTTTAGACATTATTATCCTACCAAAAATAAGAAGAAATTTAAACAAAAACAACTCATTTTACAAATTTTGTTACATCTTGATATTTTTTATGGTGTTTTTTTATAAGCATCAACCAATTATTTCAATTATTAATAAGATATTTCTTAAATTTTATTCTGAGAGTCTTTAAAAAAAGTGTTTTTATAGTGTGAATTATATAGATTTGAAGTTTCATTTGAGTTTGGTGTCATAATCATGTACAATGTCTTGTATTATTTAGTTTTAACATATATGTATACTTACATTTATATTTATGTTACCTTGATTATTGCAAATTTTGTATTGAAGTGATGATGGTAAATGTATATTAAGGGAATAGTTATTTAAATAATTAATGTTTGCATTGGTCAATTTCTAAATTTAAGAATTTGTTTAACTATATCTAATGGTCTATACACAAAGTAATTTAAAATCAAGTGGGGCATTTTTGCTAAGCTAAATTCATAATTATTTTAGTAAAAATCAATTAAATGGTAATGTTTGTGTTATTTTATTTTAAAACTTCTGTTGAATAAAGTCCTAATTCAACTATAGTACTTTCTTTATGTGTTAATCTAATGTCATAATTGTGCCACATATAAACTATTGAGTTTGTTTTTCATGAAGGATAGAAAGTTTTTTTTTTTCATATTTTTTCTTATTCCAATATATTTGTTTTATTTATAAATAACTTTGGCTTTTGCACTTGAAACATGATTTCAATGTGTAGTTGGTCTTTGTTGAAGACTTTTTATTTCAATTTTTTTCTTATAATGAACCTTTATAAGAGAATGCATCTACAATAGTTGAATGAATTTTATTTTACCATTTTTTAACAAATGCTTAAAAAAGAAAATATCACAAAAGTAAGTAATATTTTGTAATTAATGTATACAAACACTAAAAAATTAATTTCTCAAACTAATTGCACCATTTTTATTTAGCCACTACCTTGCACTAATCCAAGAGATTTGTTGAATTGCAGGTAAGAAAAATTTGCAAAGCTTATACCCTTAAATTTTTACACTACTCTAAAGTACACAAAATAATTCCACACATATTTACTAACTAGTTATTTAATAAATTATATTAATTTCCTTAATTCATAGTTTTGGATCTGAGTTCTAAAATGCAATGATGAATCTCTTTCTTGAAGTGTTGAATGATCCATTGGAGCAAGAAAACAACTATGCCAACACAGACACTGCAGCAGCAATAAACTCAAATGAAGTTCAAATCCCTAATGCAGTTCAAATCCCTAATTTGATTGGGAGAGATAAGAGCAAAATGCCAATTACAAATGTGACAAAAATCATGAGAAAATTTCTTCCAAACACTGCAAAAGTCTCTGATGGAGCCAAAGAGATGATTCAACAGAGTGCTACAAATTACATAACACATGTAACAAGAAAGGCCAAGGAGAAGTGCCAGAGTGAGTACAGAAAGATTATGAATGCAGATGACTTGTTATGGGCCATTGAAAATGTGGGCTTTGATGAATACATTGGGCCTCTCAGTACTTTTCTCCAACGTTGTCGCCACATTGAAGGAGGTAGTAGTAATGGGCCTGCTTTTGGGCCTACTTTTGAGCCTGAGCTTAACCCTGTGGAAATGCCCCTTAACGCTGTGGAAATGCCCCACCCTCCTCTACCACCTCCACCACCGACGCCACTGCCACCGCCACCGCCTCCGGCGGCGGAGATGTTTGACCCAAATGGTGTGAGTGGTTTTATCAGCTTTGATCCTTTTTCTCTGTTCCAACAGGATCAGCTCTGAGATGATAATGATCAACAAAGAATAAGTGGCTTGTTTAAAATCAAAGGCAATATAGTTGAATTGTCATTCTCATTGTTCAATTAGGGATACAACTATGAATGTTTATTATATGGGAAAACCAAAGCTTCAAGCTTTGTTTTGGATGAAATAATTTTAGATTGAGTGCATTTATTTTTGTTTACTTTAATGATGATGAATCTCACATTTATAACGGCTATGTTGTTCACCATGAAGTGGCTTGCATTAATATGCTTTGTTTTGAATTGTACTTTGAGGACTTGGTGGGTCAGAAACCAGAGTGACTCACATGGGTTTCAAATTTCAATGATTTCACATCGGAAAATGCTGGATTTTGCTTCTGTCACTTTACATATTTATCATACTTTGAATCCCTCCTTTGACCACCACCTGTTTGATGAAAAAGAAAGGTTTCAAGAATTGTAAAGCCACAAAGTTTCATTTTTCATCAATCTCGTTCATGAAAAGTTTTATTACACAAAATAAGACCTTATTAACTGTTTTTTTAGTAGATTGAAAAAAAAAATGGCTGTCTATGTAGTAAAAGTTGGGATAGGACTACATAGTTTTAAGTTAAATATAAATTTAATCTTTCAGATTATACCCCACTAGTTAAGAAAAATTAAATAAATTTATGAAACCTTTAAGATTTCATTTAACTATACCCTTAAAATTAATTCCTTCTGCAGTTATTTGATTATGATAATTATATAAATTCAATATTCTATTTTTTAAGAAAAAAAAAATTCAAAGGCTTATTTAATGTTTTCATTTCAAAACCTTATCAATCAATAATGAACAATTTTAAAAATTAAATGAGTTATTTAATGAATAAATTTTCATAACTAACACTCCTTCTCTCTATACCTTTTTTTTTTCAATCCTTCTAATTCATTTACTTGAAAAATGTTAAAGTAATCCCAAACTTCTCATAATCCACGATCTCTGTTAGTCTTTTGTCACATATATTCAAATTTTCTAATTCAAAGTAAATTATTAATGAATGATCGAAAAAACATCATACGTTCATAATAATCTCACTAATATCTAGATAATTAGGTAACTAAATTTTTTGCCACAATCCTAAATCCTTTTATCATGAACATATAACTTTTGTGACATAATAACAACCTAAGTTGTTCTTTCCCACTTTCCCACTTTGCAACTTTGCACAACCGTTATGTTCCCACATTCCCACCCATTCCTTATTTAAATCCCATCACCACTTTCACACTTTCTCAATTTTCCCACATTCATCTTCAATCTTACAACAACACCACCATGTTCTTAAGAACCACCACCACCATCTTCTTCATCTTCATCATCACAATCTTCTTCTTTACAACAACAGCAACATCAACTCTTTCTCAGAACAACACAAACTTCTCCTTTTCCTTTCCCTCCTTCACCCTCCGCAACATAACCCTCCTCGGCGACTCCTTCCTCCGCAACGGCCTCGTCGGCCTCACCCTCTCCACCACCGTCCCCGCCTCCTCCTCCGGCACCCTCCTCTTCAACCACCCCATCACCACCACCCCTTCCTTCTCTCTCTCCACCAACTTCACCTTCTCCATCACCAACACCACCACCTCCGCCACCCCCTCCTCCACCTTCTCCTTCTTCCTCAACTCCTCCCACACCCTCCTCTCCCTCCATTTCCACCCCAACCAAAACCATCTCACCCTCGACCTCACCGCCTCCTCAAACTCCTCCATTACCAACTCCACTTCAGTTTATCTCAGCACCGACACTCCCATCACTTCTTGGGTTGATTATCATCATGCCGACAAGAAAAAGCTTCAAGTTTTCTTGAACTGCTCGTCACTAGCCTCTTCCAAGCCTCAAAACCCTGTCTTGAGCGTTGACCTTGACCTCTATGAGTACTTTAAGGATAATCTCTACTTGGGGTTTTCTGGTTCCACGCAAGGAAGCACCGAGCTTATCCAAGTCATGAGTTGGAGTCTGGAGTTTGAGTCAAACTCGCACCCTCTGATCAATGGTTCTAGCAGCCCTTCGAATGTTGCTGTTGAGGGCATTCCTGTTTCTTCTAATTCCACTGAGGGTAGTAAGAATCGTGGCAAGAGATTTTTGTTCGGACTCTGTGTTGCCATTGTTGGTCCTGCTTTTTTCTGTGTGGTGCTTGTGGTTTTGGGGTATTTTTCTTTTCTGAAGTGGCGTGGTTTGAGGAAGAAGAAAGGTTTTGGGACAGTGGGATGTTGTCCAAAAGAGTTTGGTTACAAGGAGGTGAAGTTGGCCACTAAGGGGTTTCATGCTTCAAGGGTAATTGGAAAAGGATCTTTTGGGACAGTGTACAAGGCTTTGTTTGAGTCTTCTGGAACAGTAGCTGCAGTTAAAAGGTCAAGACAGTACGATGGAAAAACCGAGTTTTTGGCAGAATTATCAATTATAGCTAGTTTGAGGCACAAGAATCTGGTTCAACTCCTAGGTTGGTGTGTTGAGAAGGGTGAGTTGCTGCTTGTGTATGAGTACATGCCAAATGGAAGCTTGGACAAGGTACTTTACCAAGAACATGAAGGTGGGAATACTAACAATGTGTTGAGTTGGGTTCATAGGGTTAACATTGCTGTCGGATTGGCTTCTGTTTTGAGTTATCTGCATCAAGAGTGTGAGCAGAGGGTGATTCACAGGGACATCAAAACAGGAAACATATTGCTAGATGGAAGCATGAACCCTAGGTTGGGTGATTTTGGGTTGGCCAAGCTTATGGACCATGACAAGAGTCCTGTTTCAACACTAACTGCAGGGACAATGGGATATCTTGCTCCTGAGTATCTTCAATGTGGAATGGCAAATGAGAAGACTGATGTGTTCAGCTATGGGGTGGTGGTGCTTGAGGTGGCTTGTGGGAGAAGGCCAATTGAGAGAGAGGAGCAAAAGATGGTGAATTTGGTGGATTGGGTTTGGGGGTTGCACTCTCAGGGGAGGATCATTGAAGCTGCTGACAGAAAGTTGAATGGGGAGTTTAAAGAAGGGGAAATGAAGAAGCTTTTGCTGTTGGGGTTGAGTTGTGCTAACCCTGATAGTGCTCAGAGACCTTCCATGAGAAGAGTGTTGCAGATTCTCAACAATGAAGGAGGAGTGTCTCTTGTGGTACCTAAAGAAAAACCAACACTTACTTTTTCTTCTGGCTTGCCTTTGAGTCTTGAAGACATTGTTTCTGATGCTGAGGAAGAGTTGAACTCTGGCCAGGTTGTGTGTGAGATCAAGATTGATTGAAGATGCTGAATTTCTTGTTGTTACTGTTATTTTAATTATTCATTTGATTCTTTATTTCTGTATGAACAATGACATTTGTATTTGTTATTGTAATCTGACATATATAGGGTTCATTGGTTGGAGTTCAAGCTATTACATTGAACTTCATGGTGACAATAATGTATTAAGACAGAGCAAGTTTGTTATATGTTATACCGAAATGAACTTTGTTTCTGGTCATATATGAGTATTTCTCAAACTTGCTCTCTGAAACAATTGTATTGTCCACTTTCTAGTGAAATATATTCTCTCTTAAATATTGAATGGTGTTGCAACTTTGGAGTGAAACATGTTTAATGTGCACACAGAAAAATCTGTTCATTAAACAAAACATTTATCATTCCTATGTTTAGCTTCTGAATCTGACACCAAAGCATCAACATGTGTTGGTGTGTGTGTGTTCAATAGTCTGCTGTATTATTGAAATGGTTTCTCTGTTCTATGCATTTAGTGCACAAGTCTGAACAATTTTTTTGAAGTAATAAATGATTTTTGTGACTTTGATGTAGTAAAAAATGGTTATTTGAATGGTTCAATCATCATATAGTGTGCCAAATATTTTGTATAAAAGTATATATTTGTTATTCAAGATTATGTTAACGTTCACAAGGTTATGTTAGGAACATTTGGTAACTGATTGATTGAATCATATGTTAATTTGCATTATTGGCAGCATTGACTGGACCCATATGGGATTGACTTATGCAACGGCTATTTGAGGCAAACTCTGAAACTTATCATCATCACCATTGACCAATACGAAAAGAAATAAAATCACCAAAAAATAAATTGAGCTGATAAAGAAAGAAACCTCCTACAAAACTATTAATTTATTAATTTGGTTTGTATGGTTAGAGAAAGGCCCACAAACAATATAATATAGTCATCAATTCATTCTAACGTAATTAGATGCTTAATTTCAGAGAACATTCATTAGACCGAAATAACTCTTCATAAATCATTGTAACGTGTTGTTGTAAAGTGCAAATGTATAAACACGGTTAAATTTTATGGCTTGGAATTGTAATTCTCTGTCTATAAAATGAAGAAATGTGTACAGATATTATAAGTATTGCTTCTGTAAATCAAACATGTGAGATGAAGAAGAAAAAAAAAACACAGCATGTGACATTCAAAGCAAATAACGTTAAAACGTCACAAATGAAACATTTGCAACGGTCACTAAACAAGGAATGTGAATGGAATCATTGGTGTGGAAAATAGTAGTAATGGACCCCATCACATGACCTTTGTTGTGGAAACTAAGTTTTTTCCATCACACATATTATTGTATTTGTATAGATGTAATGTGCCAGCTATATTAATAAAGCCTAGAAATATCTTTTTTTTTATTAAAATGTTTAATATTATATAATGGTATATTAATAGTTATTAGTTTTAATATTATTTGTGTTAAATATGTACAAGAATATATCTAATTTAACAAAATATTTATATAATTTACTCAGAGTTGTAGTTCAATCCTGATTACTATAATTGTGCACACACGAAATATCTTTAATGTCATAATTCAATTTTTTGACTTATATTTCTCTATTAGCATTACATATGTACCATAAAAGTTTTGGCGTAAAAAAAAAAAATTTTTTTAAATAACATAATCTTTTAATATATTTGAGTAAAATTATTTTAAAAGATAGAAACAATTTTCAAATTCTCTTACAAAAAATATAGCTTTCATACAAAATAAAATGTGGTAAAGAGAGAAACTTTAAAAAAATTCACAGAAGAGCATTAATTTACAATTATAAAATAATTACTCATCGATCACTTTTTTTTCTCACAAAACAAATAAACTCTATTATATTAATTAATTTATATTAAAATATTATTAACTATAAAAAAAAATTATTCTAACAAATAATTAGTAAAAAAGAGCACTACTCACATATATAGTTTCAAAATTAAATTTAAGATAAATTTATTAATACCATCAATCTAATCACTATGTTTAATCCAATAAAATAGGTAACTGAGTTTCAAAAATAAGGTGATTGAGCCTATTAATTTTTGGTTGAATTAGAATTGTACTAGTTGGAAACAAATTTATGAACATATGAAGCAATATTATATCAAGTTTTGGCAAATTGAAGGGAAGAAATTTCTTTCTTTTTTGGGTTAAATATGTTTTTGGTCCCTCAAGTTTCAGCGAAATTTGGAATTAGTCCCTCATCAAAACTTTTGACCAATTTAGTCCTTCATCTTTAGAGATGGCAAATAAACCCGTACCCGTGGGTATCACCCGAACCCGTCCCCGTTTTGACAGAAAATCCCCGCTTTGACTGGGTATGGGTATGGGTATGGGTAATACCCGAAATTTTCAACTGGGGATGGGGATGGGGATGGGGATATATATATACCCGCCCAAATACCCGTCCCCGCTTAAATTACTAAACTATTTATAATTTATTAAATAATCTAAAAAATATATATAAATAAATAATATATTTACACATAAAATATAATATAATATAATATAATATAATATAGTATATATACATATAAATAAAATATACTTTTATATATATATATATATATATATATATATATATATATTTACACATATACATGTAATATAATATAATATAATATAATATAATATAATATAATATATACATAATAATATAATATAATATATATAATATATACGTATAAAACAAATTAATCATTTAACTAGTGAGATCTTTTATAAACAAATTTATAACATTACAAATTTATAAAAATTTAAAAGAAATATATATATATATATATATATATATATATATATATATATATATATATATATATATATATATATATAAAAGCATAAAATATCTACGCATATACATATAATATATATACATAATAATATAATATATATTATTATATTTATATTATTATATAATATAATATAATATATACTTAAAATAAATATATATCTATATATATATATATATATATATATATATATATATATATATATATATATATATATATATAAACATAAGATATCCACACATATAATATATATATATACATAGTAATATAATATATAATATAATATAATATAATATAATATATATATATAACATATTTCTCATTCTCTTTGTTTTTTGTTATACACTTTGTTTACTCTCTCAATTGTCTGGTTTGTTTTTCAAGATTTAATTTTGAAGGTAATTTTTCTTCTTCTTATTACATAATTTTTACTCTCTGTACATGGTTATGTTCAAATATGTGTTTCTCAATTTCATTCTATGAAATAATTTTTAGGTTACACATTTGATTATCTTTATTTATTTATTTATTTTCATGAAAATGTTTGACTCTTATTTTGTAGCTCTTCTTTTTGTTACTTTGGTTATACACTTTTTTACTCTCTTTTAATTGTTTGGCTTGTTCTTTAAGGTTTAAGCAGATCTTCAAGGTACTTTTCCTTTTATCATAATCTTAATTATACATTTTTTTTTCCGTTATGTTATGTTCAAATGGATATTCTCAAATTTGGGTCACACATTTAATTATCTTTACTCCTTTATGATAATTTTATTTATTATTTATTTTTTGTTTCATGATAATGTTTAATTCTCAATTTTAAGTGCTCAATTGCATAAATCCTTAATTTAATTCAAGATCAAAAGATGAAGAATCTATGTTTAAATTTGAATTATTATTAATTTAATTTTGTTATTTGTGCTATTTCGTTTAAGTGGTATAATATAAATTTTTAATAGTATAAAAAGTATTTGAAATATTTTTAAACTTGATTATTGGTTTTCCTTTTATATTTTGTTAAAAAAGAAATTAACCTTTTTACTTTGTTTGATTTTTTTTTGTTACGTATGTTAGTTTCTAGAGAAAATGAGCACAGGAGATCAAGATTTGCAGGTACCAAGTCCACCACAGTGTTCACAACAACCAACTCCCTTTCAAAGTTCTAATAATGACAGTCAATCTCCATTGAATCCATCTACGCAAACACCTTCAGAAGTTCATGATGAAATACATTCAACAACACAAGTAGAGCCTGAGAAAGGGAAATTGAAAAGTGTTGTGTGGGAACACTTTGAAAAGATAAAAGTTGATGGAAAATACAAAGCTAAATGTAACTATTGCAAGAAAAGAGTATGTTATTTTAATATTGAATATTTTGATAGTATCATGATTCCGTTGGTGTAATTTTTAAATTTTTTTTATAAAAAATATTTAATTGATATATGGAACAATAAAAAAATGGGTATGGGTATAAGAAAATACCCGTTACCCGGTGGGGATGGGTCAAAAGTTGTATACCCGTTGGGTTTGGGGATGAAGATGAATTTTTATTATGGGGATGGGATCATGATACCCGTACCCGCCCCGTTGTCATCCCTATTCATCTTTCAAAATGCGTGAATTTAGTCATTTTAATCAAATTTTGTTAAGTTTATCGGACGTTTCAAATGCATTTCATGATAGTATTTAAATTATTTACATTGTTTGACACATTTTTGCTTCAATGTTAACTTAAATACTATCATCAAATAAACTTAACAAAATTTGATTAAAAGGACTAAATTCATGCATTTTAAAATATGAAGGACTAAATTAGTATAAAGTTTTGATGAGGAACTAATTCCAAAATTTACTGAAACTTGAGGAACCAAAAACATATTTAATCTTCTTTTTTTTTTTTACAATTTGATGTTATTCGACAGAATAACACACCACTGACTACAGTTAACCTTCTAAGACACCGAGTGAAAATCTAAGCTGGGTTAAAAAAGTATAGAATTATCATAGATGAAAAACTATATAAGAAAATTTGTGAGTTTAATCAAATATTCATGATCCTGTAACAGTCAAATGGTTACATTTTTTTTATGATACAATACTAGCCCCGAAGTATAGATTGATATGTAAAAGTTTAATTAGATATAATATTATATCTTCATCCTGACCTTGTACAAGAAGTCATTAGCCAGAAATCACAAGTTGGCTTCTGCAACACAAGAATCTTCATCCACATATGGGGAGACTTGTCTCCGAGATGGAGCATTTCGCAATTCATCAATTGTGTTCTGCTTGGTCCTTTCCACATCCTCCGTAGCAATATTTACATTACCTCGTACACTTGAATTTTCATGTTCTTCGGCCCCCAATACTACCTTTTCTGGCAATTTGGTCTTCCACTTTATACCAACTGCCTTTGCCTGATCAGCAAACAGACATTCTGATAAGGGTGAGCCACAAATTTCTTTATAAGTACCATAATTAACAGCACATGTATTTCCACCTTCCAAAAGTTTTGACAGTGGATGCAAAACCAATAGTGCACCATCACTTCTCTCTAAGGTGTTCTTCAATAAAAGAAAATCAGAAACTAGTTCTGTTTTGCTAAACTGAACGAATACTGCAGTTGCATCCAGGTGGAAGACAGAAACTATAGAAGTTGGTCCAAATACTTTAGATATGCACTCTCTTACTTCAATTGCCTTCAGCGTAGAAGGAAATCCCCAAATAATAACAATGTTCTCAAACAAAATTGTTGGGTACCGCTTCCTGAGGCTATGGCTGGGTGAAGAATCCGCAACCTTATTACCAGTACTTAGATCAATAATGTCCCCATGCATCCAACTAAGATATAAACGATTAACATATTTCTGTAGTTTCTCGTCAAGGGCTAATTGTTTTGAAGAATCGTGGAGTTTGTAATCAATACCTAAATCACTGCATAACTGGGCAAAGATGCATCCAGTCATGAAGGCATCATATCCTGCCGCATGCTTGCCACCAGGGTTCCAGCTGGATGATCTGCATATACACATCTAATGTTGGTATGGGGAAGTACTTTTATCTAAAGAGAGCTTGGACAAAATATGAAATGCAAGAGAACAATACTTAAAGAAGACAAATGGGACACTAAATCATTAGACTTAGCAGTCCAAATTCTGAAGCAATCATATCAAGCTATGTGCAGACATATGTAGACGACAAAACGTCACAAGGGAAATTAAAATGTTATCTATCATTGAACAGCATAGTTCCCACATACCATTATTTATAATATTACCTACCATTAAATAAGAGAGAGAAAAAATGTGTCTACCTTTTAGTTATAAACTTTGCATTCTTGGAGTATGCATCAAAAAAAGAAAAAATGTATAGAAAAAAGGAAAGAACTCTGTCATGTATGAAAACAGTTGAAAACTAATAGTTGAAACATAAACTCAACTGTCATCAAAAAAAGAGTCGCTGATATTGCAGCATTAGATTGATAAATTTAAATCACAATAACCAGGCCAGGACTAAAAAAAGCAGAGACAAACCTCACATCATCAACTTCAACGTCCACTTTCACATGTGAGAGTGAACCTAGATAACTGGTTCTTGAGCCAGCTGCAATTTGTGGGCAAAATGAAGTGAATGCAGCTGCCAGTGATTTTCTGGATCTTTTCATCTTTTCCTGGAGCATAAAATTAGTGTTCAGAAGTATCTTGGTGTCAACAATGTGCGGAAAGCACTTGTTAACTGAGGTAACAAACTCTTCAGGAGTACCAGGAAGAGGGCCTATAAATTTGCTGTAGACATGAGCAATATCTGTATGACGGAATGGTATATAACATTTTAGTGTTGTGTAAAATTAAATAGCTTCTCAACGATTCAGAAAGTCGTTGTTACCTAGAAAACAATTGTGACCAACAATCAACTTCTGTTCCGATGAAAGGAGATCAATAACGTGGCGAAGTCCCACAGCACCTTGAATTTTCATCTTTTCTACGCCGAGATTTTCTTCTTTCACTTTTTTCTGTGAGATTAATTGAAGAATTTAATAGGTGGCTGTGGTATATCAATAAAACTCTGCTACCACATTATATTTTAGCTTTCTCTAATGTTAGACCTAGACATAATATACCAAATTATATACTAACAAAGCACAAACATTATTTTTTTAAAATACATTAGCACAAACATATTAATTTTTTTAATATTAATTGTGTGCAATATCACTATAATTAGGGTTAAGCTTTGTTTTAAGAAAATGCTCAGTCATTTACAGTCTGAACTAGAAATGAAGGATAATATTAGGTCCATTCTTTCAATGGTAATCAAAAGACATAGATCACCACCATCATTATTTCTAAAGTGCAGAAGGAACAATTATATTGAATTCCAATGTAAAATCACATGTGACAATTTAAAAGGAAACAAAACAATATCAAGATTTATTACCAGAAGTAAGTTTAACTCATCCTTTGAGTCTGTATACACAACTAAATGCTGTAAACCGGAAGCCTCACTGTTTACACTGATATAAGAAAGATCTTTGAAGTGTTTTCTGATGACCTGAAAGTATTTAAACTAATAGTCAGAAAAACTCAGCACAAACTTCATAGATGTATAGTACTGCTACGTCTTGAGGAAAAGAATACTGATAAATGACACAATCAAATACCAATATGAAAAGAAACAAAAATGTAAACGTATCATTTAGGGCACAAAATATATAAGCATTACCAACTGAATCAATTTAAGCTGGTGAGAGGTGAATCCATTAAGCCTAAGAGCCGGATGCATCTCAAAAAAAATCTCTTGAAATTTTGAGTCCCCTGTAATTCCTTGAATCTGGTCTTCTAGATTTTGCTCATGTAATAACCCATCACGCCATCCACGGAATTTGTTTTTCATTCGTGCAGTGAACAAAATGTCTGCTGCACTAAGCAACGGCATGTCCCTGACATCTTTTAATTTATAAATGTCTGACCACTCACTATCATGTGCAGAATTCAAACTCCTTAAGGCTTCCCTTTCTTGTTCTCTGGATAAATAAGATATTCCTGACAGTTATCAAGGGTGAAAATTCTCAAACCATAGAAACCATAAATGTCATGATGACGTTACACGTGCAATCAAATACCAATCTTATGAGTCAGTCACAGAAATGGAAGATCAACCAACACCAAAACATCACCAGCAATTCAACTATGGTGGCTACTGGTTAAGGATCATAGGCCTTCGTCATCTTTAATGTCCCCATAGTTCTATAATTTCCTATAACTCTAAAAACCATATATAAAGAGCACTTCCAGTTTGCAAATAAGCTAAAGAGTAAAATCGCAGAGCTCTATGAATATTACCTCTTTTTCCATTGAACCACTAAACATCTAGGCTACAGGCCTAGAAATGAAACACGCATATCTTACTTTTTCCATGTATAGAAATAAAACATGCAAGGACAAACTCCTTTCTTCCATTAGCTTAATAGTTAGTATGAAATGCAATTCACGAAATAAAAGGAAAACTAAGCAACCTTCGTGTATGCAAGCATTAAAATCAAACTGGTATTTAGCCAAGAAATCCATCGAAGTAGTCTGCCAGAGAAATTCATCGCACGGACCCAGACCTGCATGCTCCTGTCGAGGAAAAACAAAGAAACTGTGCCTGCCACGGAGCAATTCTCTATTCAAACCAGCCTTAAAAATAATGTACAAATATACTTAGCCTACAAATAATCCAACGCAAAAAATCACCAACAGAACTAATACTATAAAAATTTACAGTCCAGATAGAATGGATGAAAGAACATACGGATACGCGACAAAGGAGTGATTTGAGGAATCCCAACGGAAGGGGCAAACGCCGAATTGAACGATGGCGAACTTGGTGGCGGAGTCTCGGACTTTGAGGTAGCGCACGTCGGAGCGGTCAAACTCGAAGGACTCACGCCAGGGAGCGCTGGTGATGCCGCTCATCTCGAGGTCGATGGCCACGAAGTCCGACGACCGGACGTGGCGCCGGAGCTCCGCCAGCGACGGTTCGAAGTTTGCGGTGGTCACCGTCTTCAAAGGAAATGCCGAATCGCATTGCGTGGGGGTGGTGGGGGTGGCGGGGGATAGGGCACGTGCAAGCACACGTGAGAGTGACGGAGAGTTAAGTTTGTATGGCTTCATTGTTTGTGCTGCATTTTTTGGGTCAGAGGTTTAGAAGAGGGATAACGGAAAAGAATAGAGGAAGGCGCAGATCTAAACCGTCGTCGTTTTGCCTGAGGGGTTACGATTTGTCGTTTGGGCATGGGCTAATTTTTTGGATCGGCCCAGCATACTTGGATCGAGGACAATTTCTTTCAGGCTTTTTCTTCGTGAACCCCGTGATTACTACCTACACCGCATATTAATTGCAAAAAAGCTAAAATTCCTTCTTGTTGTACCATGCCACCTCTGTCGCTCCCACTTCTTCTAACTACACCTCCCTTCTTTATCATAGTTGCACTCTTGATAAGTTTGTTCTGAAAAGTTAATTCTATAACGTATTAAAATATATGTTATGTGTTTTGAAAAGCATGTTCTAAAAATTTTATTTCATAAATCTTGTCCCCAAATTTTCAAAAACTTGTTTTGAAAGATTTCTAAAATAAATAATTCAAAAATGACCTTTACGGATGGAAAATGTCATCTAAATTATACGGATACATTTAAAAATTATAGGATGAATGAAGAAAAAGCCTTTCTTTTAACACTTCATGCTGTCATACCTTCTTTTGTATTTACACTAGTATACTTGTGTAATGCACCAAATTTTTTAATGTTTTAATAATAAAGTGGAGAGATATTGGATTAATATTTAATATTTTTATAATCAACACATGAAGGAAAGATAAAGCAAACAAAACATATAATTTTTACCAAAAAATATTGTTCTTATTATTGTTAACGTATGCAAAAGCCTTGAAATATTTAAATTTAAAATATCAAAAACTACTGTTATTGTTTAGAAAAAACTATATATAGTTTGACAAAGACAAATGTGAAAAGTTAATTTGTTAGAAAGGAAATATCCTTCAAATATGTTATTCGATTGAAGAATCCTAAGTTTTTACAATAAATTGCAAAAGAAAATTTAACCACATAAAAAAATGGAATCCAAAAGAAAAATGATAAAGAGCATAACCTTATGTCATATTTGCGAAGGATTTCAAATTCATATACATAATGCTCGATGTAAAACTTTGTTCTTTTAAAAACAAAAACTCAGTCACGGTAAAAGGATAGTGCAAAGCTTCTTTTCGAAAAACTCGTTTCTCCTCTTAAATCTCAAGTTGTTTTTCAACCTTTCTTATTCAAATTTCATCGCTTTTGTGATCGAAGGTTGGGGTTCCGATCATCATGAAACCCTCTTCAAATCCAATCGAACAAAATCTCCATTTAAGTAAGTCAAAATTCTAGGTCCTTCAATACCCAATTTGTTTTGGAAACACATGCGATTTTTTCTTAGATTGCATATGACCCCAAGGTCCTTGTTTTCACTCTTTGCGAATTTGTGGTATGTATGGTTCAATATGGTCATCTTTACGTTGTCCCTAGGGGTAGAGCTTTCGCAAGTTTAGAGACAACCTCGAGGTTCTTAGAGTTTTTAGTTGTCTTTGAAGGGGGGAAAGCTAATTTTGTGTTTTTTTATATGTTGTGTTTGTTCTAATTATTAGTTATTGAATGTAATTTGGATGCTATGATTTTTGAATTGTGAATTATAGCTTACTCTTGTCTACACTATGTTTCAATTGTTGAACTTGTTTGATGTTATGAAATTTCATTAAAGTGGTTGTATGCATAGAAATTATGGTATGTTGTTGTCCTCAAAAGCCTTAGTGAGAGTCTTAAATTAAGTAGAATGACACAGATTGAGTTAAAAAATTCAAGATTTTAAGTGTGGGAACATTTACCAAGTGGAAGTAACTTACGAAGTGTCAAATTACACAAATTAAGCTCAAAGAGGAATGTTTTTCTGCTCTGGTATAACATTGGGTGACATTGATATTGTTAGGTGCAATCCAGATAGTGAACTCACTGACTTGTTAGTGTTGTGTGCCACTTCTAGGCCGCTAGGCGCCACCCTTTTTTCAACCTTGAACAATCTTTTGAAAATTGTGATTCTCATTTCGTTAATCGTCAGATAAAGCTACAATTTTAATAGTGTGTCCTAGGCACAAAGTTCTTCACTTTGACTAGTCAAATCTTGAATTTGTTGTCTGTAGTGAGAGCATTTTTCTTGTAAGATTCCCTTATATTAGGTTGTTGACAACTCTGAGCTTTGTTGTTTGTTCGTTGCATAACATTTTCTTCAGCTATCCAATTAATTTGATTCTTTTTTCGTTACGTTCCCAACTCAATTATATTTAATTTGAATATAAGAACATAAATTTTGAACGCTTGCATAACCTATAGTTTTATTTCTAAAATCCCAAATAGTTTGTACCTATGCTGTCAAGTTACAATTTTGCATATTTAAATACTTGTGTGAGAATGTGCAAATTAATTTGGGATTCAATAAAAGCTTATGAACCATTTGGGTGATATAGGGATTGTAAAATATACATATATATATATATATATTATTTTTATTTGAAGGGAATGATGTGTTGTGTTGCGAATGATGAATGGTTGGGGAATAAGGATGTTGTATGTTTTAGTGTGATGAGTTGAGTTATACAAGATAAGTATGATGAAGTAAAGTATGTGATTGAGGTAATTCCAAGGGTCTCGTGGGGAGATTCTATGATAGTTGTTAGGAATCCAAGTGTGAGTCTAAGTCCCACATTGACCAGAATTGAGAAAGTAGAGCACTATATAAGGATAAAGACCCATAAACTCATTGCCTTAAGGTTTTGGGTTGAGAGTGGTGTCAGTGTCTTATGTGGTTAGACTTATATCTCATTGGTGTTGTTCTCCCTAGTGAAACCCCCTCTGTAAAACCTGACAAGTTTTCCTTTAGTGTATGCATACTGCTTGTTTGATTACAGCAACAACAATGTCGCCAATATAAGCATATCGTCGATTACTAGCTCCTAGGATTCGAATACACATCAGTTCACGTGCTCCGCTGTTATCCGCTACATTCAAATTTAGTGTATGCATTGATGTAAGCAGTCAGTAGGTATATCCTGATACTCTAATACCCATTCAAGACTCATGTACAGTAGAATGGGTTATGTGGTGAGAGAGGCAAAGTTATGGTTATTAAGAACGACCCCAAGGTTCTTATGACAATTAAAAGGACTAACCTTGTGTGTACCAACTCAGGTCGAGCAATATTTTTTTTATCACCACAAGTGCAAAAACCACCACGAATCGTACATTAATGCCTAAATCTAGGTACTTGAGTCTAGAGTGTCCTTGTGTATGGTGGGTTACTTTATATTATGCTTTAACACATCCCTAAAGTTTCTCAATTGCCCAACAATCACAAACTAATTATAAGTTTAGCACATAAACCTTCCAATTTCAAATGGAACTAATTCAACTAAAATCCAACTAAATTAAGTAATCATCTATATAACCAAATTTGAATGGACACATACATTTAACTATAGGGTAAAGAATGAGAGAATCAATGTAAACTTTATTCATTGTCAGTGAATCTAATAAGGCGATCTTTGATGACAAATAGAAGGAATTCAAATTGTTTCTCTTATGAGCAACTTTAATGTCAACAACAAAGTCTATGAGTAAAATCTAGTTTGTCAGGGTCAACCATTTTCCAAATTCATAATTGACAGACATATAAACAAGTGTATCCTTATATTTAAAATTAACCATATGATTCAAGCCAAAGAAAATATCTAGAGTAAAATTTGAAAAAAATATACACCTGTAAGAAGTTCAATAAATGAGTTTGATAGGTCCAATAATAAAAATTGAACCAAAATATTATATTTTATGGAAACTTCAATTAAAAGGGAAAATTATGATAGGTAAAAGTCGTGGAGGGTGGAGGGTAAGAAAAGAGAGATGGGTGATGATGTAATAATGTTGTTCAATATAGAAAACTTGCATAAATAACAAACAATTGCAATAGTGTTGTTGTATTTAGGTTATTACTATATTCATAAATAAAACTATTTAGTCATATCATATTTAACACACAAACAATGCTATATGATAATAAAATAATAGAATAATTAAAACACATTATGGGATGGATGAGTTAGTCCATTCTTTGACTCATGTATGTTATGAGTTATGTAAGGTGGAGCAATACTAAATGACTACTTAAGTGTTCAACACCTTACATTCTTATCCCTATACATAAGTTGGTAAGGTATCATTTTCTAATAGGAAGTCTTAATCACTTCTATTATTGTCAATTTGAACTTATTTGTTATGTTCCACATAATTTGTTACTAAATATTTCAAATCATTTTTTTTCCATTATATTTATCATATTAATGTTAATTAAGAAAGAGTTTCTATAAAAAATGTGTTACTCAGATTTATAGTTAATATTAGGAATCCATGTATGTTTAGAAAGTTTAAATTACTAATTACCTATATCGTATGCTCTTAATCTAAAAATATTGAGCCTGTTAATAAAAAAAACTTATTATTATCTCATATTAATTCAATAACATTTTTTTAATATATACTTATAATTTAATTAAAAGCAAGCAAATTCATATAAGAACCTAAATTTAGTATTATATATATTTTTTATCCATAAACATTAGTTCACATCAACTTACACTTATTGTTGAATAACTAAGTCAGACTCTTAACATAATTTAAATCAACATAAACTTGATGTAAAATATAATTTAAATAAGAAAACATAAATAGAATTATACGACATAATTTAAACTAGACAAAAAGTAGCTTAATTTAAACAAGGTAAGAAAATTTAAACATTATTTATCACAAAGTAAAGAGGTTTAGAGGATTATCCATCAACATAATCATTGAAATACGAAAAATCAATGCTGAATTCCACTCCTTGTTTACATTCAATAATAGTTTAGTTGTTGAGTTTTGGTGAAGCTTGCAAAGGGGAAAGTTGATTTTAAGTGCCAAATTACCATTACTTTGGGCTATTTGTCTTTTTAATTGAGAAAAAAAAAAAAAACTATTGGAGGAGAGTGTATTAAGCAGTAGGTATAATTAAAAGAAGAAATAAATTATTTTATTTTGTGTACTTTGAATGATTAAAATAGGGTTTGTAACTCTTTTTCCCATGTGCCTTAACATGTCATGGTTTTTTTTTTCTTTTTTTTATGATTACCATAAAATGAAAACATTTTGGAATGATTTATTATGGGAAAATTGTATTAATATTTTGGAGTGGGTTTCTTATCCATACTAATAATATCACACCTTCTATTTTCGTGGGTCTCAAAAGGTTTTTCATAGTTTTTTTTTTTACTTATACATTAGCCATAATAATTATTTTCTTAAAAATTTAATTAATAAAAAAGGAATTTTATTAAAATATTTTATGGGAGAATTTAATTATTTTAATCATATTCATGAATTAAAAGTAAATTTTAGATTTTCTAACTAATATTACATGAAGTTTTAATTGACAAAAAATGTTATTTTATTGTATTTGAAATTCGATGCCAATAAAATATTAAATAAGTAATAATTATTAATATGGATATGACATTAATGAAAAAATAGAATTCAATTACAACTTACTTGCTGTGACAATATAATTCACCCCTGTGATTGACACATTTATAGAATTAAGAAAATTTTCTATATTGATTTAAATTATAATTAGTAAATGTGCAAAATTACAAAATATATATATAAAATGTTATGTTTATATGGAGAACTTCTATGTGCAAAATTACAAAAATATTAATTGTTTCATTTTTCCTTCTTTCCCTTTAATTCATTCATTGTCTTCATATTCCACCTCATGAAGAAATAAATCCATACCGTATATAATCTTACATCATAAACTACTTCAAGTAGAAATATAATTCAAAATTTTCTCATACTTAAAGTAATATCCTTCAACAAAGTAGCAAATAATAATTTAAATTTCCATAAAATAATTACAGTTAATATTTAATTATATTTCAACTAAGATTTTTTTTTTTAATAAATCGTCCATGTGTGAAACCCTCATAACATCCAAATAAAAAAAGCTGGCGAGTATGGAATACGTTAAAGAAATTAAGATGAAATCTATCATTAAAGAAAATGAATCTTAAAATAGATTTAAAGGTTTAATTATAATAACTGACATAGTGCTGCTGTAATAACATGATATTCATATCATAATATAGTATTAGATTAGCTTAATTATAAGAGAAGAAATAAAATTACAAAGGATGCATCTAATAATTATGATTAAAATGATCACATTTTCTTAAATTGAAATACACTCATCAACATTAATGAAGCATAGTGCATTTAGATTTGCTTAATTGAAAAGGTATCTTTATACGCTCATCATAAAAAAAGTGACCAACTCAGAACCAAGAAAGAAAACGCATCGAAAAAAAGAACGCAACGGCACCTCACGCCGTAACCGTTTGCCAGCTCATTCTTCCGTTCCTTTCCCCAAGCCACGTCAGCAATGACGCTTATTCTAACGGCATCTGTTTGTCCCCGCGGAACACGTAACGACGTTCCGCCAATGGCGTTACGAACTCCGTAAGGCCCACTTTCGGCCCAACCCCAAGTCACAACAAGGTCTTCTTCCTCTTCTTCTGCTACAGCTTCTATCTCTCTTCTTCATCGTCATCGCGCACTTTCTCTCTCCAATATTCTCTCTTTTTATCTCTCCCACTCTCTTTTTTTCTCTCTCAGAATTTTCTTCTCTTTCCGATTCCTCTTATTAATTCCATTTTTCTCGTTCTTCTTCTCTTCCCTGAAAACACCTCCTCGTAGTATTGATGTCGGTATGTGTTGTTTTCTCTCTATTTTTGTTGTTTTTGCAATGATTTGTGTTTTCTCAATTGATTTGATTTTCTCTCTGATCATTGTATTGAGCTGTTGTATGCGATTCCTCAGTAGTCGTTGATTCGTGTTTTCCATATTGTTTTTTTGTTAATTTTACCCCTTTTCCGCTATATTTTTTTGTTTGTTCTCTCCTTTTTTGTTTTACATTTCCGGATTTTGATGCTGTGATCCTTCTTCGATTATTTGAGTTTTGGTTTCGTGTCTTTGAATTATTCGGATTAGCATGCTTTTAGTCTTCCGTGGAGTTTGTGTGCCTTTCTGATTCGATCCTTGTAGGTTGTGTGCTAGAGTTGAATAGTCTTGGGATGTTGCTGCTGAGTGGTGGTTAAGTAAATATTTTAGATATTTTAGTTTTGCCTTTAATTTTGTTTTTGAATATGTGGTTTAACTGTTATATTCTTTCTATTTCTATATTTGGATCACCGAGTGCTTTGGTTGATTTCTTTTCTACTAACTTCTCAATCGTGAAGGCTGTTATTGCTTATCAGTATCGGAATTCGTAGATCGGAGGTGTTGTGATTTATAGTTGATTTCCTTTTTCTTTTGAGTGGGTTAAGTTACTGTATTTTCAGTTGTTTTGTTCTGGCACAACATGGCCTTTTCTGAATTACTATCTCACGGTTTGTTGTATTTTTTCCTCCTGTATTTTTTCATGAATTACGACATGTGCACTTCTGTTCTTGTTGTTTAAACAACTTGGCCAGAGGACTTTTTTTTTTTTTTTTTCTTTTAGCGAATAATAGAATTTAATCAGAAAGGGAGATAGGGAAGTTTATCACTTGAAAATAAGTAATCCGAGTAAAGGAAACGAGAGTGCTAAAAAAACTAACCATAGAAAAGTGAAAAGGAGCTAGGGAAAACTACAAATAACTAACAAATTGTCAATTTCATAGAGCCCTACCCTGGTTGATGTTCACAGAAGGTATAGATTATAGAATTTGTTCCAGTTTCCTAACTAGCAGGACAAATCCAATATTCTCCATGGATGCCGAGTTTGCAAACTACAGATATTAAATCAGTGGGCAGCGAAGGAATGAATGACTGTTAGTATACGGAAAAACCAGAAAGTAGAGGGAACATTATGTGGTTTGTGGACGAGCTGCAAATCATATGTAATTAGTTTTACCAAGAAAGCTGTTCAAATTAAAAATGAGGACTTGACCTAGTGGGAGTGGTGTATCATGGATAAGCAAAAAAGTATTGTAATTAGAACCAATCTATCTGGAGATTGAATAAGAATTCGGAAGAACAATTTTTGTGAATAGACCTCAGAATTATCCACATGGCATCATGTCTAGCATTTAGTTAAATTTCTCTGTTTTTATGTGTTGTGTTTGATCTCCGTTCTTCTATTCTTAATAAACACCCATATAATCTATACTAGTATTCACATCAAACATTTACAGTAGGCAGAAAACCTATTATATTATCAGCTTTCTGTCTAGAGTTTATAATTATCATGTCCAAAAGAATCTTAAGGAATTAATTCAATGCATTTTAGTCTTTATTTTGCATTGGCTAATCTAATTATCACACAGGAAAAGGGTCGGCCACTACCAAAATTTGGCGAATGGGATGTCAATGATCCAGCCTCGGCTGAGGGGTTCACAGTGATATTTAATAAGGCAAGGGATGAAAAAAAGACAGGTGGCAATCCTGAGTCACCAGCAAAGACTGCCGCTGATCCTCACAGCAAACCTGCAGTAGATCCTGGGAAAACTCAGACTGTAAGATGTTGTTTAGTAAACTTCTCTCACTAACCTGACACACAAATAACTTTTTTTATTCATAATCTAACCATGGCATGTTTTTGCCCATCTACAAGAGTAAGTTTAACCTTGCAAAAAAATGTTGATTGTGATGTGTGCTCACCATGTGCCATATATATATATGCTTGTTGTGTTTTTTGCATGAATTGAGAAACTGTTGGACGGCAAAGTAACTCCATATATATGTTGACAAGATGTGCATGTGCTAGACTAATCTGGCCTACTTAATCCCAGATGTATTGAAACCATGATTTTTAGTTTGAGTTATAACCTTGGCTGGGTTTTCTTATCAGTTTCTAGTATTTCACTCTTGCTTAAAATATATTTGGTCTTGTATCAAACTCTGATTAAGATGAAATTAAAAAGATTAGATTGGCCAAATCCAAAACAAAAGAGGAAAAGATGTGCGTATATTTTATTTGGACTAATAATTTGTCTATGGTTGGCCAGCCAGCACTGATTATTTGTGAACCTTTGAAATGAAGTATGTTTGAGCAGATTGCTCAGAAATTGATCTGCATTAGATTGTGGTAGGTTTAGATAGTGATACTGAGATGTTATTAAGATGTGGAGCAGTCAAATTTTAATCCAGTCAGTTTATATATTTGTGGTTTTCTCCTGATGAATGATTTTACGTGGTTTCAGAAAAAATGGTTTTGCTGCATGCAACCTTCTGCCGAATGACAGATAGCAATGGTTGCTCTTTTGAAAAGCCTGAACAGAAACAATGTTTATGTGTAACTAGCTTCACAGTATTTTCTCAAAGATAAGGGCTGTAGAGCCATGAGCGAATTCTACGGAATTTATATTATGTGCTGTAAAAGTGAGCTGCAATGGGGTAAAGGGAAGGAGACAAACTATTATTTGTGTGTGTATCAGTGTTGTGGTTTATTATTAGGAGCCGGGGTTGCTTCCTGTTTTGCCTTGTCTTGCGCTATGAGCTAGAGCGTTGCTTGTCACATTGTATTGCTTGTATTATCAAACAAATCCTATTTTATGAACTCATTTTATTCCCCTTTGATTCCGTTCCTCCGATCGATCAAGTTTTATATCTTGCTATTTATTACAACAATCTGGTATGTGAGTGCAGCCTATATATAAAAGGCCAACAAAGTTGATTCTAAACAGTAGTAGTAAGCTTTCGTTCAAAGAGGCGACGAAGAAGATAAACTTGGAGGGCGCTGGCCCCCATTAGTGCTGCCGATTCAAGTAGCGCCTTGTGAAGCGTTCTCGAGCTCATTGCACTGCCTACTGCAATTGCAAGTCAACAAATAAATTCAAATCTTAGATATGTTATCTGCATCCACGCTAATCAGGTCTATAGACATGAATCCAAAAAATTAAACCAATAGAACCTCAACATGATACGAGATGTACCTATTGCCTGGCGTTCTGTCTGAGCCTCAAGCCAATGCTGTTCATACTGAATGTTGAAAAGAGCTTGTTCTAACTTTAGTATCTCTTCAAACAGAGGAGTTAAATGCTCTGCAAAGATCAACATGTGAACACTCACCAATCAAGGAGGGTCCACAGTTGCAAAAATGTATGAAATTGATTAATTAGTTCATGTATGTCTCACCATCTTTTGCATGATGATCAGAAAATTCAACGTGGTTACTGTGGACATCAAAATCAATTGTTTCATGATAGGGAGACCTGTTGTTGAAGCAGAAGCGATAGGGTCCGGTGCTTCGAGCCACAAATTCAAATATTTCACTTGTCATGTCAAGAAAATCTCGAATTGGTTCACCACCAGGTCCCCTCACCTGAATATCCAACAAAAACTATTGTGTCAACACTTCATTTCTCAACAACTATAATGCAAACAGACAGGACATGTAATAATTTCTGGTAATTCACAATTTTGTTCTCACATGTAATACTTATTAAGAAAACATTTTCACTGAAATATCTTTGCCAGTGCTTACCTCAAGGTCTACACCATCATCAGTATATTGCCAAGATGCATCAATCTTGATGACAACAAATGAAGCATGAACTCTATCCCCTTCGTACTGAACATTATGAGAGAAACAGTCACGTCTGTCAATCACAAATCTGATCCCAAGCACTGCATTCATGCTGCAAAAGATTACCATTGCAGTCGCAAAATTTGATAGCCCTACCTTCATCTCTATCACCACCTTCATTCACACATATTCAACAAGACTCAAGTGAGTAAGCTTAAAACTTTCTTTGCACTTGCACCATTGCCATCATAATTTTTTCATCCATTAGTTTTTGAAAAGCCACATTGTTTGATATGATGAACTGGTCCTTTGATTTCCATGATTTTCACATTCATCATAGCAACTTCTAAAACGTACAACAATGGATATCTCTCGAAAATGAATTCCAAATTAAGAATTTAACCATTCAATCAACGGATCTCATAACAATCAATCAACATGATTAGAAACATACATGCAAGGATCAAATTTGAAGAATGTTACCTTCTTTTATCAATATTTTGCTCCCAAACGAATTTGAAAATTGTAGGATTGTACGAGGAAAAGTTATAGAGGAACGCAAATGGGTTTTTGTTTTGTGGAGCAGTTTTGAAAGTTCGAAGTCTAAGTTTTTAACGATTATGTGAATCATGTTCGAATTTAGACGACACGTGTTGGACTATAATGTAGGAGGAGATAGGAATAGGAGATTGTAAAGTATTGATATAACATAATAAGAAACAATGAATCTATACCTATATATTTATATCTATATATAAGAGATATTTTTTTTGTCTATATCTATATATAACAACAATGATATTTTGACACAATTATTTGACACATGTGGCTTTTTTAAATATAATTTTCAATAATTTTTTTAAGTTACTGACTTAGACATTTGTTGTCCACGCTGGAATCCCAAATTGAACCAAATCCCAAATTTTTGATTGCGCAAATGAGGTGTGAATTGAACCCAGGAGAGCAAAAAACCTAGGTCGCGCCATTGTCTCTCTTCTATCAAACGTGCTCCCTTCAATCGTCATTCTCATTCTTTCAATACCATTCTATATTTCAAAATCTGAAATAGAGATTTATATTAAAACGTCTCTAGATTAAATATAAATATCCTAAATTAAAAAGCAAATTTGAAAATTTGAAGTTTATTGGGAGCTTGTTGAAACTATGGAAGTTGAAGAAGAAGCTGCTTTTGTTTGATTGTAGTAGTTCATATGCTATGTTATTGTTTGAATAAGAAATTTTTTCAATGATCATCTTCTACTAATTTCTCTTATTTTAATTTGCAAAAAAAATATTTAAAATTAATATATATTGAGCAAATTCCACTTATCACCATTTTAAGTTTCATGAATCTGCATAATTATTTTTCTTCAAGGTTTACATTAATATCCCTCATTAATAAAATTAAACGGTGTACCATTATTCAAACAGTTAAAAAGTTAGTGTAATATGTAATGATTTTGGTATATAGTGTTTTTTAAACCATTAGGTTAAATACAGGGGAGAAAATTGTGTATTTTGTAATACTGAATGACAAATACAAATAAAAAGGTCAAATTGTTCATCACTTGAATAAAAAGGCACAACACTACTGGTGAATTGTCATGATTAGGGTACACATTTTCTAAATTATTTCAGTAAAAAGTAGAACTTTGTAAAAATCAAGAACATGAAAACTAAAACTGAAAATATGAAACATCTTAACTAAGGGAAATAAAGAAGGCACATGCACCTAGAGCCAATGCTGTGGATTTTGCTGCAACGGAATTTGGTAATCTTCCCTCATCTTTTCTTAGGAAGAGTCCTTGGTACACAGGTAGATTGATGAGAACCAAAACCCCACTTAGAAGAACTTGCAATCCCATTGCATCAAAAATTCTGAGACCCTCTTCATTGATGAACACTTGCTTGAAGAACATGCCAAGAAGGCAAAACAAATTGAGCAATGCAAGTGTTGCTAGCAGAGTGAGCATTGGGGATGAGTTTCCAAACTCCATGATTTCTTTCTCATATCGTTGGGAAACTTCTTCTTCTGCTACCTTTGCAGATACTACAAAGCTTGATTCTTGAAAGCCAAAACACTTCAAGATCGTATCAACAAAAGCAAAGAGGTAAGAGCTTGTTCTCTTGTACAGCCATATCCGTAGCTCATTCCACCAACCCTTTATCGTGCCTCCTGACCACAAAAACTCCATCAAGCAATAAGAGGAATCGCCAAGAATCACATATGCAAAAGGTATGAACCATGGACTTGACATCTGATCAATGCAACAAGGTAAAATTGTGATGCCATGTCAAAAACTAAAAACACAAACATTCACATGATTTTATCTATTATCTTAAAAGAGAGATTCAGTCCTATGAATAAGGTCTCTCACATCACATTCATACCTGTGGAAACAAGGGAATGCCTTTGAGGAGATAGAGTGAAGGGATGATGCAATAATATAGAGTTGGCCAACTTAAAAACACCCATAGGTTATAGTAACAATATGCCATTTGGAGGCCTGGACTGATGAATCCATAAGCATACCATGCAGGACTGTGCTTGGAAAGCAAAATTTGAAAGCATCCTTCAGACCATCTCTTATGCTGAACTAGTGCTTGTGGCAAGGTGTTTGGAGCTACACCTAAGAATGCTCTCTTTTGAGGATTATAGAACACTGATTTCCATCCTCTGCATTTAATAGACAATCCTGTCATAACATCCTCTAATGAACAACCATATAGCACTCCCATCTGCAATCAAATATTCATATATCTTCAATAGATTAGCCATTGTTACACTATTATAGATAACTTCTTTGTTATCGTGAAAAAAACTATATATCTAAATTATGTAATCATGCATGGAAGATTAAAATTAAAAACTGGTTACATGACCACTTAAAAAAGTGACGTTTATTTTCTTAAAAGTTGACTTTAAACCTATTTCAATCTTACAAAATTAACTTGTAAGATGAGATTTCATCCACTTTTATATATATATATATATATATATATATATATATATATATATATATATATATATATATATATATATATATATTCTAAATTCAACTTGTAAGATGAGGTTTCATACACTTATATATTCTAAATTCAACTTATCTCTAGTTAATGTACAATCTCCAAAATACTCCACCGAGATATATGCATCTCGAGTGTGAGACTAGACATTACTAGATGTCCAACAAACAAAAAATTTCAGTAGGATAGACTTTAAACCTGACTTAATCAACAAAATTGATTTGTAAAGTGAGGTTTACACCTACTTATATACTCTAAATTCATCTTATTTCTAGTTCATATTGTATTTCCAAACACATTTATTTATTAATTTTAAATATGATACAATCACTATCACAATAACAAAGAGCTTGATATAGGGACAAGGAGAAAGAATGTGACCTCTTTTCCCCATAAAGTGTTTTTCTCAAAGGTACAACTAGCAAGAGCCTTTGATTGTTCTTCCCGTTCATCCAAGCCTGCTTCTTTCATATCACCAATATTCTTGTTTTCATTCCAATCTTTCTTATATCGGTCACTGAGCTTTTTCCCACACAGTATCTCTCTTCTGTGAAAGCAGCCAGTTCCAATATACAAAGGCCCGCCAAGTGAATCCAAACCATGGAAATCCACCTTCAATGTTCAAAATTCAAACCATCACAAACTTTCATTTAGGTAATCTACATAGCAGAGTGCCCTTTTGACAAAGAAAACAATGCAAATTAATCATGATTCATGAACAACTTTGGTTTGATAAGCAAAAATCATCAACTAATTTACCTCATAAACTACTCGTAGAGCACCACCATATAGATCATTCTTCGTTATATTCTCAAAACACTGTGGAGTCTGCACATAAGCAATCTCATGACCCTTATCTTCGTCCATTAAGAAGCAGAGAGCATCCCTTAGAGATTGAGAATTGTTTGAGTACATGTCACAATCTACATTAAGGATAATTTCCCCGTTGCTAATCATTGATGACACTCTTATCTGCATTTAGGACCAAGAACACACAATACAACCAATGATTAGTTTCACAGCATCTTTCATAACCCTTACCATAAATGTAATGCATGAAAGGTATATACAACACCAATGAATTCATGGCTCCAGCTTTGAAGTTATGTGCAACTTGAGGTCTCTTCTCACGAGCCAAATATACCAATAGGGGCATAACATTCCCATCTACATCTTTGGCAATCGAGTCCTTTTCATGTAGTAATATCTATAAAGAAAGTAATGCATATTATACTTGGCATAAGTATAGCAGTACACAGAAAACATTAATATTCAAACATTACTTTTAATATTATAATATTAAGTTAAGTGAAGTATCATGTTAGCCTCTATAAATAAAAATTAAATATTAGTTAATGAGACCAATGAGGATCATTAAATATTGTTAAAATTATACATTGGTTATCAGAAGAGGTAGTTTAATAAACCAAAAATGCATAGGAGAAAGTGTCCTACTTGAAGAATTGTGTCATGGTCTCTTCGAGAAGAATATGAATCCCACAATGAAAACCCTTTATGTTTTGAGTGTACTTCTTCTGGTACTCTACCCATCTTTGCAGCATTTTCTATTCGACTTTCCATATCTTGGTACAATTTCTGCACTTTAATTCCATATATTAATGATTTGTTTTATGGTAATTTTTTGCATATGTCAAACAGTTTGTAATCATTAATCAAATCAAAAAAGTGGATAAGGTTTATGAAAAGTTCTTGCCATTCTTTTATAAGATAAAAATGATATTTTTTTCAAACTTTTTGTATATCTTATTAAATTTACTAAAGTTGACCTAGATGAGGTAAAAACACTTGATTTAAGACTATCTTTACTGAAAAAAAGTTATAAAAGAGCAAATAAAATAGCAGAAAAGAAGTGACCTTGATGGTGAGCAACTCATTGGCATGAGCATTTGGGTGAGTGGATGAGTGAATAGTTTTGAAATAAGCAGCTGGTGAGGTGGGGTCCACCTTGAAATTCCTGCAGAATGGAAGCCATTGTTTTGCAAAGATAGAAGCTTCTAAGAGAGCATAGAAGGTAACATCTGATGCAGCATCATCTGAAAGATACACACTGAGTTTCTCTGTTTGATAATCATAAGCCATAACTGATAGCACTGTGTTAATAACCATCACTGGTGGCTCAATTCCTGGATCTGCTGTGCACACAAAGATGTCCACTTTTGGTAACACCTTCTCATATCTGTTTCAATAACATACAATTTATTTCTCTGTTTTATACTTCTCTATGGACTTTCACTGTACTAAGAAGAAAGCTTAAAAGGAAAAAGAAGAAGAAATATTATATATACTTGTTTTATCGGTTTAGTTTCCTATGAAGCCGATAAGTTTAAAAGATTTGGTTTTAATTTTATTTTCATCAATCATATACACATATTAAGTATATAAATTTCTCGTTTCAAAATTAAAAATTCATATATATGTATTTTTAATTTTAGTATTTGATTATAAATTGGCGAGTCCATAAACAAAAAAGTATAATGATTTTGATGGCACACCACTATAAAGAAAAATCAAATGAAAAAGGTGTTTGTGTTTTTTGGTTTAAGAACACACAGCGTTTATTGTGCTTATGTCTTGATGAAGGGTATCCCCACATGACAAAATGCTCTAAATGGGTACCTAATTCACCTTTTCTTCCATAGACAAAATCTATCAATCCTATAACATTTCATAAACTTTACACCTCACACTGCCTATGGCAAAGCCTGACTAAAATATAAATAAATCATCTTGTACTTCAAAAATGAACTAATATTAAAAAAGTTGAACAAATTTAAAGAGATGGAAGAAGTTTAGATTTTTGGAAATTTTACATGGTTCTTTTTAGAGTTTCCAGCACAAGGGATGAAGTTAGCTTACCTCAATGTCACAAGTTTATAAGATGAAGTGGAACCTCAAACAGAAGAATTTAGAAGAAAGAAATGAGACTATTTTTTAGTAACTGAAGTAAGTTGTCATACTAATGATGTTATTCATGATCAATTAATCACAGGTTTGTTATGGCTTTGGATGTTACTGAACTTGAATTGATGATAATGGGTAAAATTTGGATCTGTTTTGACAGTAAACCAGTGAGTGCATGGTGTACCTTTGAGATAGCCTTCGTCTGAAAGGTTCCCTGAAGAGAGGATTCCATCTGAAGGGGTGTCTGAGAAGCCAATAAAGACCAAACCATAGTTCAGCAAAAAACAAGCCAATCCAACCCCATTTCCCAGCTTCACTTTCTCTGGGTATGTGACTCACTCTGAAAACCCAGATGAAGCAAATTCCCACAAACAATGACAAAGAAAAGAGCTTGTAAAAGATTCTTCCTTTGGCCCTCTTTGTCTCAAACAATGGAGAATACTCCATCTCTGCCATATCTTCTGTTACTTTCTTAACTCTTCCACTATTTATGCAATACACAACACATTGTTATGATGAAGACCATGGTAGTAGAGTTCGAAGTTCGTACGATTCTTTTGTGGTTGATATTGATATTCAGATATTCGTCAAATCAAAAACAATTGTACTCACTTCACTTACCTCAAAATGTCTATTCCTAGCAAATGAGAGACCAGAATTCTAGGAAAGTTTTTTACCTCAACTTCTTCAAAGTTTGGATCTTTATTGATAAGTGACAAGACAACCATGTTTGCTCCAAGAAAGATAACAAAAAATTGCTGAAGTCCGTTTTTAAAAGTATTTTTCCTTTATTTCTCCGATAGTAAAACCCTCTCTTCTCTATTTTTCATTAATGCTAAGAAAGGCTGAAAGCTTAACATTTTATATGTTTTATGTTTTTTACCTTTTTATGTTTTTAATGTAACACAGAGAAGGGCTACCTACAATGAGATATTTGAGATTTTTAAATTTTAAGAATTTCATATATAAATTAGATTTCACTATGTCTTTAATTCTTATAGTTTTAGATAAATGTAATTTTTTATTCAAATTGAAATAAGCAAACATTGAAATACACTGATTAGTCTTTAATTAAGTTGTTGTCATTAATTAATGAAAATGGCTGTGAGGTTGAAAAGTAAATACACTTGTAATACATACAAATTTTAATTAGAAAAGAAAGTTTAAATTCATTCTTTATTCTATTTAAAGAAGTTATTCGTAAACTTTAGTTTACCTGAATCATTTTGAAGTATAGTGGTAATCTAAATAACGTTGTACTGAGAGGCAATTTATAGAATAAGATACAGTAATTAAATCATTGGTCAGGTAATAAAATTGATTAAATTATTTTGTCAAAATTATTTCTTAGTAATTTTTTATTAAAAATCTTGCAGTGATGCCTTTATGATGGTGTGTTTGAATGATTCAATTAATCTAAACCAAATCTGAACTTTGAAATGTGACGATCCAATTCAAATCCTACCATTCATTATTTAAACTGTTAGAGTGCAGACTTCTGAGTTCAAAATATGTGCACATCATTTCAAAGCCAAAGTGAAACACGAGCACACTAATTGCTAACCACCAACTTTTGTTATAAGTTTAATTAAATATTGCCAAAAAGTCTTCTAGTTAAATAAATTCACATTGAAAAATTTCTTTGAGACATTGTCGGTGAAATTTTTTAAAATATTATTTTCTTACTAATAAGATATGCAAGGTTGATATTATTATAAGATCTTGTTAACATGTAATATATATTAAATTTTGTGAAAGTTTATAATTAATTATAATAATAAATAAAATCTGACTTTTAAGTTTTTTATCTTTAAAGAACAAAAATGCTTTTAAATATTGTATAATCACGTTTAATATTTTATTTGGTATTTACTCATAAAAATTAAAAAAACAATTAAATAATTATATTTAATATTAAAAATTAAAATATAAGTAAAGTATTAATTTGAGACTTTATTAAATCTCTTTATTCTAACTTGATAACTTTTTATAACATTTTTGTTAACTCAAAAAACCATGTATTAAAAAATAAACAATATTTCAATACTCAAATTATTAATTATAAATACATAAATTTATTAATATAAAAAAATTTAATTACCTAAACTTGTATAAAGATCTTAAAATTTTAAAATTTTAAAATTGCTTATTTTATATCTTAAAAATTTTAAAAATAATTATGTCTTTGTAAAATTTGTTATATATGTTTATATTATTTTAATTAACTGACTTAATTATTTTTCAACTTTTAATATAAAAATAATAAAATTAATACACATTAATTATTTTTTAACTCGTATTCAAACACAGGTTAGTATTCTCCTAGTTATAAACTTTGTTTTTTTTGGGAAAATTGATTGTATGATTAATGGTTAGGTGAGAATCAATGGTAACCTTTATTTTATACAGATTTATATCTCTTTTATTAATCAGAGAGAAATCTTTTATGATATATAAGCTAATGCACTTAAAATATCGTGAGAAAGCTCTTGATCTCCTTTCTTCTATAGTTATTTTCACAACAAAAACTCTTATATATATATATATATATATATATATATATATATATATATATATATATATATATATATATATATATATATATATATATATATGGTTAAAATACCTTTTTATCCCAATTTTCGTCAAATTTTTTCAAATAAGTCCTAATTTTTGTTTTGTGTTCAAATAGGTCCCAATTTTCGTCAATTTTGTTCAATTGAGTCCTTTTTTGCTAACACAGTTTAAATCATTAATGACCATAAATAGTGACTGTCACATGTCATTTCGTGGTTTTTTTGAATTTTTTTAAATGTACACATGTCAACCTAGGAGCGTGCCACGTGTCACTTCGTGGTTTTTTTGAATTTTTTATTTTATTTTATTTGAACTTTTTTGAATTTTTTTTAAATGTCCACGTATCACCCAGTAGCGTGTCACGTGTCAAAGTCAATATTCTATATTCAATTTGGTCCCTATATTTGTTATTTTTGTTCAATTAGGTCCCAATTTTTGTTAACATTAACTAATTTGGTCCCTATCGAAGATGTGACCAAATTTAATTTTTATATCAAAGTTATAATGATGTGAATTTTAATATATTATATAAAAATATTCAATAAAAAATGTGAATTTTAATATAAAAATTAAATTTGGTTTTAATTTGGAGAGGAACCAAATTGGTTAATGTTAACAAAAATTGGGACCTAGTTGAACAAAAATAACAAATATAGGGACCAAATTAAATTTAGAACTTTGACTTTGACATGTGTCACGCTACTAGGTTGACACGTGGACATTTAAAAAAAAAATTTTTAAAATTTAAAAGAAAATTCAAAAAACTACGAAGTGACACGTGGCACACTCCTGGATTGACACATGTACATTTAAAAAAAATTAAAAAAATTAAAAAAAATTAAAATTAAAATTAAAAAATTAAAAAAAATACGAAATGACACGTGGCAGTCACTATTCATGGCCGTTAATGATTTAAACGGTGTTAGCAAAAAATGACTCAATTGAACAAAATTGACGAAAATTGGGATCTATTTGAACACAACTAAAATTAGGACTTATTTGAAAAAACTTGACGAAAATTGAGACCAAAAAGGTATTTTAACCTATATATATATATATATATATATATATATATATATATATATATATATATATTCAAGTTCTTCTCATTTTACAAAATGATATCAAGAACTCGTTGATTTTAGGAGTCTTTAGTGAAAAAGTTTTATACAAACAAGAAAAAAAATACCCATAAAAAAGATGACATCAAATAACAATTCTTTACCTCCACTCCTTTTTTTTAAGAGAGAACTATGATTTGTGGGTTCTAAAAAATAGAATTTACACTACTAAAAAAATTCATATTTCCTGTTAATTTTTTTTTTTTGAAAACTTTTTCGTAGTAAATACTTACTAATTTTCTTGTAAAAAAAAATTGCAAGAAATTACTACCAGTTTTCTGGCAAAATATTTTATATAAAACACTTTTTGCAATAAATTTTGTAGGAAATACTTGCAAATTATATAATTTTGTAAGAAATGATTACCCATGAAAGAATTACCTATCAATTAAAATTCTTTGAAAAAATGGAAGAAAAAAGTATTTTCTTGCAAATTTTTTTAACAAATTTGCAATAAAAAAAAATCTCATGTAATATAAGAATTTCTAGTAGTATTATTTGAGAGCTCAATCTTTGTGGAAAATGGAAGTAATCCAACTCCTTTATCAGAGAACCCAATAGTTTCTCAAACAAGGTTCCATAGTGGCAAAGGAAGGAAGAGCATTTGCCATTATACATGCAACAAGACACAATGATGTTTTTATCAAGATATTGGATCTTATGATAGCAAAAGAGGCTTGGGACAAGCTCAATGAGGAGTTCCAAGGTAGTGAAAGAATAAGGAGGATGAAGGTGTTGAATTTGAGAAGAGAATATGAAGTAATCAAAATGAGGGAATCTAAAATAGTAAAGAAATTTTTTGACAGACTTTATAAAGTAGTTACTCAAATCATATTTCTAGGTGAAGAACTTAAATATTAAAGAGTTGTGGAGAAAATTCTGGTGTTTCTTCTATAGAGGTTTGAGTCAAAAATCTCCTTTCTTGAAGAAAATCAAGATTTTTGTCACATTTCATTTGCAGAACTTGTGAATGCTTTGCAAGCCACTAAGCAGAGAAGATCACTAAAAATGGAAGAAAATGTTGAAGGTGTTTTTGTGTCTAACAATAAAATCAAACCTTAAACTTTTGTTTGGATGAGGGATTTCAACAATTCCAAGAAATTGAAATACCTATTAATTAAATTACTTGCATTTAAATTCTCTTCATTTCTTAAATAATTAGTTTGGATGAAGTAATTGAAATATCTTAAATTTCAATGTTATTGTTTGGATAAAGCAATTTAATTTTTATTTTCACGTAAACTCAACTCTACCTTTGAATATAATTTAACTTAGCTCGACCTTCGATTCTGGATCACTTGTCTCAACTTTTGGTTCAAGTTGACTCAAGTTGATTCGACCTCAACTGGTTCAACCTAGGCCGATTCAAACTAATTCGACCTCAGCCAATTCAAATCGATTTGGCTCGAGTTGACTTGACTTAACATTCAATAGGGTAGATTGGTTTAAGCATTTAGTTTAGGTCGACTTAACTCAACCTTTGGCCTAGGCCGATCCAGCTTGACCTTTGGCCAAGATCGACTCGGCTTGACCTGCAACCAAGGCCGACTCGGCTCGACCTACAACCTGGACCAACTAAGATCGACCTTCAACCAAGGCTAACTTTGCTCAACCTTTAGCTAGGGTTGACCTGGCTCGACTTAGGGCCTGGGTCGGCCTGACTCGACCTTTGACCCGAGCTGACCAGACTCGACCTTCGACCTGGGCCAACTTGTTCGAACCTTCAGCCTGAACTCACTCGTCTCAACCTTTTGTCCGACCTAGCTCGGGTCGACCTTCCACTCAAACTGATGGTCTATATGAGTTAATTTTTTGGACATGTGATTTTTTTTCCTAACCAATGAACAATTTAACAACTTGGAAAATTTCAATTTCTTTATTTTTTAAAGACATTTCAAATTATTCTATTTTTGTTATTTGATATACCTTCTTAAAATTTCCTAATTTCAACTTCTTCATCCAAACATCTCATTTTCCTTCAAAGAATTTCAAACTCTCTAAATAAATAAATTACTCTCTTAAATTGTCTCATCCAAACACATCATAAGGAATAAACAGCTATGAGAAAAGACCTTTTTGGTGGGAAGAAAGACAGTGGAAAAAAAGAAAACACATTAAATAAGGTTGGAAAGAGAAGTTTCCACCTTGCTCTCATTGTAGAAAAATAAAGCATATAGAACATTATTAATGTTTTAGACCTAGATTTTCAAATGTAGGGCCTGCAATCAACTTGGTCATAAAAAGTGTGTAAAAACAAGATAAGGTACCAAGGACAACAAGTTCAAGTTGTTGAGCATTGAAAGCATAATGAGGAGCACTTATTTGTTACCTTTTGCTAATCTGCAAGTAGCAGCAAATAAGCTTAGCTAATAGACATGAGTCATATGGCTTATGATGCAAGTTTTTTTATGAAACTTTATCGCTCCTACTTCCCAAAAGTCATTATTGGCAACAGAGAAAGTGTTGATGTTAAAGGCAAATGAGTAGTTACTGTTGGAACTCCTTCAAGTATTAAATACATCTCAAATGTTTTATTTGTGCCTGATTTAAGTCAAAGTCATTTGAATGTGGGGCAAATGCTTAAAAGGAATTATGCTCTACATTTTGAAAATATAAGATGATCCTTATGGATGTGAGATAATGTCTATAAAAATGAGAGGGAAAAACTTTCCTTTAGAATGGAAATAAACAGTTGGGATAACTTTTCCAAGTAAGGTAGAAGCCTCAAGCCAAAAACAACTTGGAGTTGAACGGAAATAAACAGTTGGGATAACTTTTCCAAGTAAGGTAGAAGCCTCAAGCCAAAAACAACTTGGAGTTGAATATCTTTGAGATCAATATTCATAAATTCAAGAAGAAAATTTAGATGATTTTACAAGGATGAGTTGAGTGTTTTTTCTTAAACAAAAGTTAAAGGTGTTTGATGTTTGCCAAAAGTTAAAGCTTATGGTTGAAAATGAGGCTAGATACAAAACATAAAAGCTCGTATATGATAGTGGAAGTGAGTATACAATAAGGGAGTTTAAACAATTTTTGTGAAAAGGTTGGAATTCAACATCAACTAAATGGTCATTACACACCTCAACAAAATGGGATGAGGGAAAGGAAAAATAGGTCAATTCTGGAGATGACAATATGTTTGCTCTTTGAAAAAGATCTTCCAAAATCGTTTTGGGCAGAAGTGGTTAGTGGTTAATACCTCTACATACATGTTGAATATGATGTCTACCAAAGTCTTGAAAGGAAAAACACTTTTTGAAACATGATATGGAAGAAAGCCTTTGATGGAGCATTGCAGTTCAGAAAATCAGATTACAGACATTATGACTGAAGCACTCTACAAGATTAAGTTTGAAGTATTGAGACGGAGTATCCAAGAAAATTTTGAAGGAAAAGCATTAGGAAATGAGAATTTTCTAAATATTATGTTCTGTAATGTCATGCCAAGTTGCTATTAATTATAAACCTAATTTTGTGGAAAAGTTACTAGTATGATTAATTATTAGGTGAGAATGAGCGACAATATTTACTAGTGTCGAAATTTCTATTAAATCTTCTTACTAATATTTCCATTAAAAAAATTAATATAAAGAAAAAACTTATCTGGAGAAGTCAAATTGCCCTTCCTCTATTATACCTTCAAAATATACTGTACTTTCAAAAAATATTAACTTACATTAATTTTGATGTTTTAAAATATATTAAAAATAATTATAGCTACCAATATCAATTATCACTGAAAATATCAAACATCTTAACTTAAGGAAATAAAGAGGGCACATGTACTTAGAGCCAATGTTGTGGATTTTGCTGCAACAGACATTGGTAATCTTCCCTCATCTTTTCTCAGGAAGAGTCCTTGGTACACTGGTACATTGATGAGAACCAAAACCCCACTTAGAAGAACTTGCAATCCCATTGCATCAAAAATTCTGAGACCCTCTTCATTGATGAACACTTGCTTGAGGAACATGCCAAGAAGGCAAAACAAATTGAGCAATGCAAGTGTTGCTAGCAGAGTGAGCATTGGGGATGAGTTTCCAAACTCCATGATTTCTTTCTCATATCGTTGGGATACTTCTTCTTCTGCTACCTTTGCAGATACTACAAAGCTTGATTCTTGAAAGCCAAAACACTTCAAGATGGTATCAACAAAAGCAAAGGGGTCAGAGCTTGTTCTCTTGTACAGCCATATCCGTAGCTCATTCCACCAACCCTTTACAGCTCCTTTTGACCACAAAAACTCCATCAAGCAGTAAGAGGAATCGCCAAGAATCACATATGCAAAAGGTATGAACCATGGACTTGACATCTGATCAATGCAACAAGGTAAAATTTTGATACCATGTCAAAAACTAAAAACACAAACATTCACATGATTTTATCTAATATCTTAAAAGTGAGATTCAGTCCTTGACAACCACACTTGTGCTGTGAATAAGGTCTCACATTCATACCTTTGGAAACAAGGGAATGCCTCTGAGGAGATAGAGTGAAGGGATGATGCAATAATATAGAATTGGCCAGCAAATAAACACCCACAGGTGATAGTAACAATATGCCATTTGGAGGCCTGGACTGATTAATCCATAAGCATACCATGCAGGACTGAGCTTGGAAAGCAAAATTTGAAAGCCTCCTTCAGACCATCTCTTATGTTGAGCTAGTACTTGTGGCAAGGTGTTTGGAGATACACCTAAGAAAGCTTTCCTTTGAGGGTTATAGAACACTGATTTCCATCCTCTGCATTTAATAGACAATCCTGTCATAACATCCTCTAATGAACAACCATATAGCAGTCCCATCTGCAATCAAATATTCATATATCTTCAATAGATTAGCCATTGTTACACTATTATAGATAACTTCTTTGTTATTCTGAAAAAAACTATAGGTCCAAGTCATATAATCATGCATGGAAGATTAAAACTAAAAACTAGTTATTTTGGTTACATGATGACTTAAAAAACTGACGTTTATTTTCTTAAAAAATGACATTAAGCCTGATTAAATCTCATTAGATCGAGTTGTAAGATGAGATTTGCCCACTTACATACTCTAAATTCGTCTTATTTATAGTTGATATTGTATTTCCAACGCAATTATTTATTAATCTTGATTGTTTAAATATGATACAATCACTATCAGAAAACAAGAGCTAGAGAGAGGGACAATGAAAAAGAATGTGACCTCATTTCCCCATAAAGTGTTTTTCTCAAAGGTACAACTAGCAACAGCCTTTGATTTTCCCTCCAGTTCATGCAAGCTTGCTTCTTTCATATCATCAATATTCTTGTATTCATTCCAATCTTTCTTGTATTGGTCACTGAACTTTCTTCCGCACAATATCTCTCTTCTGTGAAAGCAGCCAGTCCCAATATAAGAAGGTCCTCCAAGTGTGTCCAACCCAGGCAAATCCACCTTCGTACATGTTCAAAATCCAAACCATCACAAAATTTAATTCATGAAATCTAATAGCAGAGTGCCTTTTGTCAAAGAAAACAATGCAAATTAATCATGAACAACTTTGGTTTGATTAGCAAAAATCATCAACTAATTTACCTCACAAACTACTCGTAGAGCACCACCATATAGATCATTCTTCGTGATATTCTCAAAACACTGTGGAGTCTGCACATAAGCAATCTCATGGCCCTTATCTTCATCCATGAAGAAGCAGAGTGCATCCCTTAGAGATTGAGAATTGTTTGAGTACATGTCACAATCTACATTAAGGATAATTTCCCCGTTGCTAATCATTGATGACACTCTTATCTGCATTTAGGACCAAAAACACATAATACAACCAATGATTAATTTCACAGCATCATGCACAAACCTTATCATAAATGTTAATAAATGAAAGGTATATAAAATACCAATGAATTCATGGCTCCAGCTTTGAAGTTATGTGCAACTTGAGGTCTCTTCTCACGAGCCAAATATACCAATAGGGGCATAACATTCCCATCTACATCTTTGTCACTCGAGTCCTTTCCATGTAGTAATATCTATAAAGAAAGTAATACAATCTAGGGATCAGTATAGCAGTACACAGAAAAAACATTAATATCCAAACATTAGTTTTAGTTAATGAGACTAATGTGGAATTTTGTTAATATATATATTGTTAAAATTAAGAATAGCTAGTTTGATAAAGCAAAAGTGCTTAGGAGAAAGTGTCATACTTGAAGAATTGTGCCATGGTCTCTTCGAGAAGAATATGAATCCCACTGTGAAAACCCTTTATGCTTTGAGTGTACTTCTTCTAGTACTCTACCCATCTTGGCTGCATTTTCTATTCGACTTTCCATATCTTGGTACAATTTCTGCACTTTAATTCCATATATTAATGATTTGTTTTATGGTAATTTTTTGCATATGTCAAACAGTTTGTAATCATTAATCAAATCAAAAAAGTGGATAAGGTTTATGAAAAGTTCTTGCCATTCTTTTATAAGATAAAAATGATATTTTTTTCAAACTTTTTGTATATCTTATTAAATTTACTAAAGTTGACCTAGTGATGAGGTAAAAACACTAGATTTAAGACTATCACTACTAAAAAGAAGTTATAAAAGAGCCAATAAAATAGCAGAAAAGAAGTGACCTTGATGGTGAACAACTCATTGGCATGAGCATTTGGGTGAGTAGACGAGTGAATAGTTTTGAAATAAGCAGCTGGTGAGGTGGGGTCCACCTTGAAATTCCTGCAGAATGGAAGCCATTGTTTTGCAAAGATGGAAGCTTCTAAGAGAGCATAGAAGGTAATATCTGAAGCAGCATCATCTGAAAGATACACACTGAGTTTGTGTGGTGGATAATCATAAGCCATAACTGATAGCACTGTGTTAATAACCATCACTGGTGGCTCAATTTCTGGATCTGCTGTGCACACAAAGATGTCCACTTTTGGTAACACCTTCTCATATCTGTTTCAACAACATACACTTTATTTCTCCGTTTTATACTTCTCTATGGCATTGATAGTAAAATTTGGATACGTTTTGATAGTAAAGTAGTGAAAAAAGGTGTAGAAGAAGTGAGTGCATGGTGTACCTTTGAGACAGTCTTTGTCTGAAAGGTTTCCTGAAGAGAGGATTCCATCTGAAGGGGTGTCTGAGAAGCCAATAAAGACCAAACCATAGTTCAGAAAAAAACAAGCCAATCCAACCCCATTTCCCAGCTTCACTTTCTCTGGGTATGCGACTCACTCTGAAAACCCAGATGAAGCAAATTCCCACAAACAATGACAAAGAAAAGAGCTTGTAAAAGATTCTTCCTTTGGCCCTCTTTGTCTCAAACAATGGAGAATACTCCATCTCTGCCATATCTTCTGATACTTTCTACTCTACTTTCTCAACTCTTCCACTATTTATGCAATACACAACACTTTGTTACGGTGAAGAGCCATGGTAGTAGAGTGATATGATTTTTTGAAGTTCTTTGATATTGATATCAGTCAAATCAAAAACAATTCTCGTCACTTCACTTACCTCAAAATGTCTATTCCTAGAAAATGAGAGGGCAGAATCTTTGTTTTTTTTTACCTAAACTTCATCAAAGTTTGCATCTTTGTGGATCAATGACAACCATGTTTCGTCCAAGAAGGGAACAAAAAACTTGCTGATGCAGTCTTTATAAATATTTTTCCTTTATTTCTCCTATAGTAAAATCCTCTCTTGTTTATTTTCATCAATGTTCACAAAGGCTGAAAGGTTAACCTTTTATATGTTTTTTTTACCTTTTTATGTTTTTAATATAACACGGTGAAGGGCTACTGACAATGATATGTTTGAGATTTTTATATTTTAAGAATTTCGTATTAAATCAGATTTCACAATGTATTTAATTCTTACAATTTTTTTTATAAATGTAACTTTCTATTCGAATTGAAATAAGCAAACATCAAAATAGATTTATAAATCTTTAATTACGTTGTTTTTATTAATTAATGAAAATGACATCCAAGAGAAAGATCTATATAAAATATTAACACTTCTAAAATAAGGAAAAGATGATAATATAAAAAAATCTGAAGTTAAAATAAACTAAATTCAGTTATTATATTTATTAATTTATTTTTATATCATTAGCTTATTTTATTTAATTATTATTCTCTACATAACAATACAAAAGTCTATGAGAAATTAATCTAACTCGATATTAATTTTATATTTGAATATTCTAAAATATTTTTTATTGATTTGATCGTGGATATATTTATAGAAGCAATCTCCTTTTGAGAGACTCGAAGCTAAGATACATGGACGTCTCAATTAAATAGATAAAATCAATTTAAATAAACGTCACATATATTAAATATTCAGATAGTGCAGAAAAACGGAATATGACGTACACAGTACCCCAACATATCCATAACAGAAGGAAGAGGCTCCACGAACCTAAACGACGTACAAAAACTTGTCAAGAGCGAGAGAAACTACTACTACTACTAAACTCCAAAAGTTGAGGCCCCATAGTGAGCCCGATAGTCGTCCAAGATATCATCAAACCGCAGCATCTCTATTATTATTACCACTGCTAGAGGTTCTCACATCTGCTCACATCAACAAGGTTGATGATCATCGCAAAGGAGGAAACCACGCACAATCATACAAACAAGCAAAGGGTAAGCTAGTGAAAAAGTTTTCATATCATACACTCAACATACAATTTCATATTCAAGCATAAATGGCGGACATCCACATATGAAGCACCAAACCATATAAGGACACCAAGACTTGACTATCCAGATACGCTCAATAAGGCACCACCACGGGACAGTGGAATTACGTCCTAGCAGTGAGGCGTCACCACGAGGCCTTCGCGAAATTACACCCTTACAAGAGGCACAACCACGTGGCCTACGTGGAATTACATCCTGACCTTAAGGCACCACCACGATACTCGCGTGGAATTACGTCCTTATGTTGAGGCACCACCATGAACTCTCACCATGAGGTTCATGGAATTAAGTCCAATAGGTGAGGCACCACCATGGACTCCCATTAGGAAGGTCCATGGATTTACGTCCAACAGACGAGGCGCCACCAAGAGCTCTTACTACAAGAGTCATGGAATTACGCCCTACCCACACTTTGTACATGTCTCCCAACCAAATCAAAAAGATCCCACGGTACTAACATCATGCATAAACAACCAATCATACATTTCATGCTTTCCAACTCATACACAACAAAGCAATATATCACTTCCACCTCAATCCCATATATTAATCAAGGCATCATCCCTCAAACCATCTAAGTAAGGTGTCCAAACCAGGAAAACAAGCAACCACATCACTGACCAATCACATCAAAGTACACCACTCGCCCCTGTCTCGCTCAGGCGAGGGAGATCCCCTCGCTCAGGCTAGAGCTCGAGTAGTGGAACAGTAGCCCCTGCGAGTTCTCGCTCAGGCGAGCTCCTTCTCGCCTAAGCGAGATCACCTCTCGCTCAAAATGAAGAAAAGTCGCCTGAGCGACTGTTCACGCAGAAAAGTTTGGGTGAGCCTCTGTTAGTCTCACCTAGGCGAGGCATGCTCGCTTGGGTGAGAAAACCAATGTCTGCCACTGTTCACTCGTGAAAAACGCAGAAACAACACCAAAATCATACTTTTACCAATACCGCACAATCAAATCATGGTCATACTTGAAGCATATGATTCAAACTCAGCAAGCATACTAAAAATGTAAATAACGGTAGACCCTAGCTTCCCTTACCTTGAGTGGGAGCACTGAAGTTCACTGAGAATAGGGGAAAATACGGCGACTCAAACCAGCATAGTAAAACCGGATGAGACCTTAGAGTGAAAGTTAGCAGAATGAGGCGTTAGGATTAGGTTTAAGTGTTTTGGGCATTCCCTGGACTGACCTTAGGCCCAACAGATTGGGACAATCCCTTAGCTATTATGATAGAAAAATAAATGGGCTTTACAATACTCGTCGTAAGCCACTTTAGTCAATAGTGGAACACTTCAAATAATTTATCTGCATTCTCATACGACACTGATAGGCATTTTTTTCCTGAGTAAAATCATTTTTGTCTGATTTTCATACAGTATTACTATCACAACTTCTCATGTATATCTATTAATGATACTTATTTAGGATATTTTATTTTCATTAACTTAAATTTGAACTGGTAATTTAACTTAATAATCAAATAATAACTATGCAAGATACATATATGAAGTGAATGATTCAACTAATCTAAACCGAATCTCATTGAGTGCATCAACTTTCAAATGTGACAATCCAAATCATGTCCTATCATTCATTATTAAATACCTTTTTTTTTTCATTCTCTTATTACTTTGGAAAATCTAGTTACTTTAAAAAATTAAATTAGATCCATAATTTCTAGTTTGTTCGATTAAATTTTCTATCTTTTAAAAATATTCAATTTGATTTTTTTTATTAAATTTGTGTTAACTTTTCCGTATATTGTCATATATTAATTCATGATATTTCCATTTTTTTAATTTCTTTTTTTAAATTATCACATATAAAATATTAAGTTATTGTAGTGTCACGCAGCAAACTCATACGCCATCTGCTATTTTCGATGTCACATGATTAGATTGGTCTTTATATCTTGATATAGTTTCAAGCATGAGCGAACTAGTTAAAAGTGTTTTATATATAGTCTTAACAATAATTTATAAACAATAAAAAACAAGTATTAAAGAATAAGTAATAAAAACATACAAAAAAAAATTATACATAACTTATTTCCTGGTCCGACTCAATGGTAGGGATGAAAATAGGGCAGAGTGGGGACGAGTTTCGCTATCTCATCTCCATTCCGATAGAAAAAAGTCATCTATATCTCCATACTCAAACTCAACAGATATCAAATTTTTGTCCCATCTACTTCTTTGTCGAGTAAGAGGTATAATGTACCCGTTTTCTTACTATTTCAATATTAATTTTAATTAATTTTTATAAAATAATAAAAACTTACGGTAAAGGAAACATAATACTATCAAATATTCAATATTAGGAGGATGATTTTTTTTTCGATATCAAATACTTTAAAATAAATTATAATTGTTTACATTTTAGATTAGAATACTAAATAAAATTTCATGAGAACCAAAATATTTATTAAATTTGCAAACATTAATGAAACTTAGTTGATAAATTTAAAAATATTTTTAAAAAAATATAAAAGGAAAAAAATTTCAAATTAAATATATTTTAAATGTTTGTTTACTTCAATTTTTAAATTCTAATGAATCTCTTATTTATACACTAATAAAAGTTATAAACATTATTTGATCAAAATGACGCAAAGAACAAATATTAAACATAATAATAAAATTTTGACATAAATCTTGTATCTTTTGAACTCCGATATATGTTGGGTGGTGATAAAAAAATATTAATGGCAATTACATTAAATTTTTATATTGTAGTAAATAAAAGTTATTTATACAATTATAGTGAAGATATTACAGTATGATTGATAATGAGTTAGAAAATAAAAAATAATTAAATAAAATATATTGAAATAATATTCTACATGATGAAAATAAACAACAAATAAAAATATTAAAAAATAACAAATGTGTGTCTTATAAACAATTCGAGAGACTATTGAAAGAAATCACACAAAGGAAAACAAATGTATAATTAAGGGTATGATAAGATGAAAAATATCTTAACCAAATTTTTTAAATATCCACATATATACACAATGGTTGAGAAATAACAAAAATTGTTTTAACGAAATAAAAGAGTTCTTCAAATGAAACAAAAATTAATAATAATAAGTAAATAATTTTTTTATATTACCTAGTAAATGAAATATTTATGTTATTAAACACTTAAATTAAGTATATTAAACATTCTCATGGAAAGGAAAATATAAAATAAATAAAAATATTAAAAAATAATGGAAATATTCAAATGTGAAACATAATTTTTTTTAATTCACATACAATATTTTAGCATAATTACATAAAGGTTATGATAAGATGAAAAATATATTGGAATGCGAATGAGTTTCATGACAAACCAAATAATTATAAGAAATAAAAAATAGAAAGTGTATATATATATATATATATATATATATATATAGGGTTACTTAATTAATTGTGAATATTTTAATAATTTAAACGAGGACGGAGACATAAATATGACAAGACGGGTATTATTGCGGGAATATGTACATCCTCATACTCAATTGAAAAGGTCTGGATTCCTCATACCCACACCCAATCAATGCGAGGATTCCCCATCAAAACGGTGATGGATTCGGGTAATGGCGAATTTATTTGTCATATCTACTCAAGGGTAAAAAGTAAAACATTCATTTTAGACCTCCAGGAAAAAAAAAAAAAAAGGCCTCGAAAAAAACATTACTACTAATATTTCTCTAGTAAATTAATTACAAAATTATGTTTAAGAAAAATATACTAATATAACTCTATTAAATGGATTATATATTTATGTTTGAGAAAAAAATTTAATTAAATTATTATTAGCGTCGATTTATATTTATTGGTATTAAAAATGATAATTAATAATTTAAAACTTGTTTTAGTAAATTATAATTTTGTTTACGAATAAGATAATTAAGAGAATGATTAATTATCTTTATTCTATAATCTATTTTCTTCTTTTATCTTTGTGTAACTTTTCTTGTTTTCCTTACTTTCTTCTCTTCCAAGAATATATTTTTAGGGTTTTTCATATCACATTCATGAATCTCATCTTTTATGTTTTTTATTTATATTTGTATTGTTGTTGCTTTTATTCTTTATTCTATTTTAAATTTCTATTAATTATAAAAAATCGTGTATAATATGATGATTTTAATTGTCATTTTTTTGAACTGTCATATTTTTCATAATATGATAGTTTCTTTTGTCCAATATGGTAGTTTTTTTTTATCATTGGATATTTTCATTAATAATAAGGAGGACAACAAAATGAAACCATTATCATAAATTACATGTAGAAAAATTATACATAAATCTAATTATTCTATTTCAATAATACAGTTAGAATTAGTTTAAAAATAATTTCAAAAATATTTAATAAAAATATTAATCTTAATATAAATATCAGTATAATATTTGTATAAAAATTAGTTTTGATTTTAATACTGAAGAGGGTCAAAATTGTTTAATTAAAAAAAAAGAATTAAATTGAATAAAAATAGCACATACAAATCATTTTACTAACATGTGTGAATATTTTTATTAGCTGTTTTTTTATTATTGGATATTTTCGGTAATAATAAGTAGGACAACAAAATGATATCATTATCATAAATTACATGTAGAAAAATTAAATATAAATCTAATAATTATATTATAATATAATTAGAATTAGTTTAAAAATAATTCTAAAAATATTTAATAAAAATATCAATTTTAATAAAAATATCATTATAATATTTATATAAAAATTAATTTTGATCTCAATTTGGAAAGAGATAAAATTCGAATGATGATTATAATAAAAATATCATTATAACATTTATATTGTCAAAAAGTCTTAAAAAAATATAGTTTTTTTCACTCATTCGAATAAATTCACGTTGCAAAAACACTTGAGTTGAATTTCTTTGAATTTATATCATAACTATATGAAATTCTAGATGAATTTTCTTGTGCATGTTTTTGTGAATAGATTTGGAGAAATGGATCCGAGAGGAAGAGATGTGAGAGTATTGTTGTTTGGATTAAGAAAAAGATTGTGATAAATTAAGAGAAATAAGATGAAAGTTTATAAAAATTAGTGAATAATGTGACAAGTTTGATAAATTTAAAAATGTGTTTTAATTAATAATGAAAAGTTATTGCCAATCTTTTATAGAATAAAAATGATATTGTTTTTCAAACTTTCCTATATATCTTATTAAATTTACTCATAATTTACTTTAATCCACCTAGTGATGAAGTAAAAACAATAGATTTAAGACTATGACTGCTAAAAAAATTTATGAAATAGCAAATAAAATAGCTGAAAAGAATTGACCTTGATAGTGACCAAATCAAGCACTTGGGCGAGTGGATTAGTGAATAGTTTTGAAATAAGCAGCTGGTGAAGTGGGGTACACCTTAAAATCCCTGCAAAATATATTTATATTTATTTACTTACAAAATAAATGAAATTATTAATTTTATTCTTTAAATACCTGTTTTTTTTAATTTAATCATTTTTCAAATATAAAAATACTGATAAAATAAATAAAAATTATTTATAATTAATTTTATAATTATAATAATAATTTAATTATTTTTTATTATTATAAAAAATAAATACATGTATTTTTTAAAAAAATAAAAAAATAAAAAAATAATATACTTTATAATTTTCTTATGCTCTTTTCTATATTAGTGACAACTGTTTACTTTATTAATTTTGTTGTTATTTTTATTTTTTTTTCTTAATATTCATTATTTTTCTTTTTTGCAATTTTATCCATTAAGTATCTTGATAGATTTTGCATGTGTGCGATTTTGGAGGTGATGAAGGCTTCCCCAAAGAAAAGACTTCAAGAAATATTAGATACGGAGGTGGTATTTCAGCCGAGGGTGAAATAAATTAAAAAAATTTATAATTAATTTTATAATAATAATAATAATTTTTTAATTATCATAAGTATACTCTTAAAATATATATATATATATATATATATATATATATATATATATATATATATTATAAAAAAATATATACTTATAAATTTCTTAGATGCTTTTTTTGATACTGTTTATTTTATTAGTTATTTTTGTTATTTCTAACTTCTTCTTTTTTAATGTTCATTATTATTATTATTGCAATTTTATCTATTTAGTATTGTTTGGATGAGAGATTGAATTTGAAAAAATAGATTTAATTGAATTTGGAAGTAAAGTTGAGGTTGTTTGGATGGAGAGAAATTTGGTGTGATTTTAGAATAAATTTTGTGAAAATTTGTTTTTATATGATTAGTTTAATAGATTAAAAAATATTTTAATGAATGAAATTGTAAGATAAAAATATAAATTAAATTTTAAATTAAAAATTAAAAATTATATCACAAAATAAAAATATATTAAAACAAATTAAACTTATATATTTATATACATAAACAACTAAATTTATATTTATTTATTTTAAGTATTTAATATATAACAATAAAAGAATAAATATATTGTTATATTTTATTTCTTTTTAATTAATTAAATTTTAAATAAAATTTCCATTTATTTTATAAAAAAGTAATATAAAATTTATAAAAATGTATTTGTCATCTTTCCTCGTCCAAAGAAAGTTGGATATTTGTATTTGTCTTTATTTATTCAATTGGGTCGTTTTCTTTGTGTGCAGTGTGCATCGTAATACATACGAGTGCTTTGTTGGTGTCTCCAATAAGTCAAAATTGTTTATTCCAAGAATATGGACAAGAAATTAGGAATATAAATACCCAAAACAATAACTACATTTACTGTACTGAGATAAAAAATAAATTAAAAAAATTAAAAAAACGTGATACATGACATGACATGCCATAAACAATGTTAATTATTTTTATTTATTTTTTAAATGAGATCTAATTAATGCATTTCTGCAAAAGTGAGGACACAATTAACACTTTTTTTTTCACGGTACCAAATTGAAACACCCATACCAAAATATGGATATCATCCAAATAATTAAACCAAAATTAAAGTCATTGTATTGTACATTTTTGAAAGAAAAATATTTAAATCTTGGAAAATCTTTAAAACATGATGATTGGTTGAATATTGATGGATTTGATTTTTTATTCAGAATTAAATATCTTAAGAAAAATTATAGGTTTGGAAAATGATAAACCAATTGACATTCTTAATTATATAAAAAGAATAGATTCTTTTCCAAATACATTTGTAACTTATCAAATAATGTTAACAACCCGTGTCAAATACGAAAGGAGTTCCTAAAAGTTAATAATATAATAAAAACTTATTTAAGATCATCAATATCATTAATGTCTCAAAAGAAATCGAATGTATTAGCTTTATTATCTATTAAAAAAATAATAAATTAAATTAATTATGACAATTTAATAAATAATTTGCATAAAAAAAAGTTCGAAAAATAAATTTTAAATAAAAGACGTCATTTTTTGAGTTTGTTTTAGATCTTTCAAATTCTTAAGTCACCCCTATTTCTTCCAATCCAAATTTGGTGGATTAAGTTTATTTACTTTAATTTTTTAGTTTTAAATTATGAAAAAAAAACTTTTAAAAACGTTTTATAATATAATGCAAAATAAAAAACAATAAAAAATATAAAAGAATAACTTTAAATCAATACTTGAACGTGTTTGATATGTTACTAAAAATAATTTAAACAAAAGAAACATAAGAACTAGAATAGTATATAATTGGAGAAAAACAAAGTAACAGAAATATAAATAAATTAAGGAATAAAGAAATCATTATAAACAAAAAGAACGAAAGTAATTGAAATATAAAAGAATAAAAGACTCAGTATACACCGAAAGTAAATTATATTACCTTTTAAAAAAAATGGAAAAAATAATTAAATAATTAAAAATAAAATAAAATACCACGATAGAACAAAATAAAAATAATGGGTCTAATTGAATTTTTTAAAGAAATTTAGAGGAAAAAAAAGTTATTTAGTCAACATTATTTTAACTTTTAGAGTGCAGACTTTTCGGTTGAAAATCTGTCCAAATCATTTCAAACCAAGCCAAAGTGGAACGCTAGCATAATGTTGTTATTTTTTAAACTTAAATGCAAAATTACAATTTGTGATATTAAATTTTGATATATGGTTTGGTTATCAAATATTAAAAATAAATAAATATAATTAATTTAATTTAACTATGTGAAACTTTTTTAGTATTTTTTAAGAGTTATTTATCCTACTCAAATGTCAACTTATAACAATATTTAACATGTAAAAAAAGTTTACGTTAAAATTATATTTATCTATTTTGTTAAGTTTGGAGATAAGAATGTATTAAAGTTTGAAAAATAGATAAATTTTAATTTGGCATCTAAATTTAGAAATTAATAAAATATTAATATAAATACACTTTTGGTCCCACTTTTTAGGAGAGAATTTCAAATTGGTCTCACAAATTTTTTTCTCAATTCGATCACAATTCTTGAAAAACTAATGTAATTTGACCATCTCCATTAGTACTATATCAACAATGTTAAGAATATCTTATGTGTGAGTTCGTGTTTTTTATTTAATTTTTTTAAAATTGTTTATGCTGAGTGGTATACCATGCAATAGTGTGATGTGACCGTGACAGTGTCATATGTTAATATCAATGTCACGTATTATTATTTTATATTTAATTAAGTCCCTATATTTGTTATTTTAAATCAATCTAGTCTCAGATTTTTTTTTAACAACTTTTAACCCTTAAAACCAAACCAAATTTAATTTTATATTGATATTATAATGATATTTTCATTAAAATTTATATTTTTATTAAATATTTATGGAATTATTTTTAAATAAATTCTAACATTTATATATAAATTATTAAATGTTATATTGTTAATTGTTTTTTATAAATTTATATACAATTATTTAAAATATAAATTTAAATAAGAAAATAATATTAAAATATGATTTAACAAAATATCAATACAAATAAATTTAAAATTTTAAAATAAAATTAAAATAAAGTTTAATGTAAAATATAAATTTAAATAAATTTAATCTCAATAAAAAAAACTTTTTGTGATTGTAAGACCCTAGAAAATGGTGTTTTAAAAGTGACAGTGGTTTAAAAATAGTGAGACTCGATTATTTTAATATTAAAATGTTTTAGTATAAATAGAATTGTTATAAACGAGTATCATTCTTTTAAAACACACTATCTCTCTATAAATCACTTTTCTAGAGTTCTCTGACTTCTCTCTATTCTGTCTCTCTGGTCATCTGATTGAAGAACCGAGACCGTAGGATTGATCCTCTCGGCGAGCTCTTCAAATTGGACCGATCAGTTTCTCCGTTCGCGTAAGTTGAGTTTCCGCTCTCTTTTTAGTATTTTTTTTGTTTTCTGTTGCATGCAAGCCCTCTTCCGTTTGCATGCGATGTTTTAATCATCAATATGAGTCTTTGCTTATCAGTGATCATAATGGTATGTCCTGATCGTTCTTGTGATGTTTCTATTTGTAGATAGAGCATCCTGTGGAGTTAGAGGTGTTGACGTTTTAAGGCGTTGACGTTTATAAAGTTGTCTAAACAGGATAACAAGTAAGGGAAGCTAACTGTTTTACTTGAATTTCATATAGAAATCATTCTGATGACTTTGAATTGCATGATTGATTGTTGTATGAGTGCTTGAACTGTGTAATTGAGTGTATGCTTGGATTATGTTAGATTTCTTTACTGTTGCATGTGAGAACAAATTGGGAATCTGGTATTTTCGCCTAAGCGAGCAGCTCTCGCCTGAGCGAAAACACCAGAAACTCATCTCCTGTTTCTGCGCGAGATCTCGCCTAGGCGAGCCGGTCTTGCTTGAGCGAGAGTCACTCTCGTCTAAGCGAGACAGCTTAGCTTGAGCGAGAATTCGCTCAGAGTTTGGGTTGTTCTCTATTTCGAGCCTTGCTCAAGCGAGAATGACTTGCCTAAGCGAGAGAGACCTTTCGCCTGGGCGAGACCTTTCAGCTTGGGCGAGAACCTTTGCAGCTAAGTGTTATTTCTCTGTTTCTAATGGATGAAGCTATGTTTAAATGTTAAAATGTGAACTTAGTTATGATATGCATGAATTGTTATGACTGGTAATATGCGTGGTGAAATTGCATGAAGTTGGAATATGAGAAGAAGTGGTTGAATTAGAATTTCAAGGGAAATTCAAAGGAAATTCAAAAGAGTATGTTAGTGTGTGTAAGGACGTGAGGACTCCGTATGGGTTGGTATCCTGACGCTCCAATAACCATTAAGGCTCATGTAGAGTGTAATGGATTATGTCGTGAGGAGTAGCAGGAGGTCCTAGTCTGTGGACCCGATTCAGTCACAGACGTGAAGGGGACTTACCTTGGGAGTGGTTGGGTGATAACCCCTTGTGTCCAAACTCTGCAAAGTTTGGGAACCTTCACAGGTGCAAGCCACCTAGAGATCTAACGTCGCTTACATAATCCGGATATCGAGTCTAGAGTAATATATCTGCATTGTGTTTGTGGTGGTCTATGTGATTCTGGTGAAAACGAGAGAGATTGCATTATTTGTTTATAATTGAATTGCATGATTTTTCTTATCAGATTAGCTTACTCTTGGTTTTTGTGTGTCTGTCTCGTGTTGTATGTTTTCCTTTTACGATGATCACCTATTCGGTGGGAGCAGATGTGGTTGTAGTGTCAAAGGCACTTCTGGAGGATGAAGAGCCATCGTTTTAGGGTTGAAGAAGAGGTTTCCAGTGGGAGCTTTAGCAGTGGTCAGTTTAAGTATAAAGTTTATTAGTTTAGTTTAAGTGTATAAGTGATGTATTTTTATAGTCATATCTTTTGTAAGACTATATTAATATATTGTGTGCACTGAATTATCAGTTTTGGAACTATGATGAAACTCCCTATTTTTATTAGTTTTAAGCTGTTGAAATTGAGATGTTACAGTGATCACTTTTATTAGCTTTTTTTATAACTGGATATTTTCATTAATAATAAGTAGTACAACAAAAATGAAAGAATTATCATAAATTACATGTAGCCAAATCATACATAAATCTAAACATTCTATCATAATAATACAATTAGAGTTAGTTTAAAAATAATTTCAAAAATATGTAATAAAAATATTAATCTTAACATAAATAGCACTATAATATTTGTATTAAAGTTAGTTTTAGTTTCAATATTAAAGATGATGAAATTACTTAATTTAAAAAATTGAATTGAATTAAAATAGCAAATAGAAAGAATTTTATTAACGTAATGTGTGTGAATACTTTTATTAGCTCTTCTTTTATATTGGATATTTTCAGTAATAATAAGCAGGACAACAAAATGAGATCATTAACATAAATTATATATAGCAAAAATTAAACATAAATCTAATAATTTTATCGTAATAATACAGTTAGAATTAGTTTAAAAATAATTTCAAAAATATTTAATAAAAATATCAATTGTAACAAAAATATCATTATAATATTTATATAAAAATTAATTTTGATCTCAATACAAAATTTCAGTAATTATTATAATAAAAATATCATTATAACATTAATATTGCTAAAAAGTCTTATAAAAATTTAGTTTTCTTTGAATTTATATCTTAACTATATGAAATTCTAGATGAATTTTCTTGTCTTTGTTTTTGTGAGTAGATTTGGAGAAATGGATATGAGAGTGTTGTTGTTTGGATAAAAAAAAGATGATAAAAAATTAAAAGAAATAAGATGAAAATTTATAAAAGTTAGTGAATAATGTAACAAATTTAATAAATTTAAAAATGTGTTTTAATTTATAAAAATTAAATATTAAATATAAAAATAATTTAAAATAAAATATAATTAGTGTAAATTATATTAGAATGTAATACAAAACAGTAACATTGGCACGGTGTAGGTTTGAAAATTCTCCTTACTTTTTCATATCTCATAATATAACAAATATACAGTTAAACTATAAGGATTTTAGATCCTAAACTTCCGATCCTTTATTAATCTAACGAAGTGTTTATAACTAATTTACAAGAATCATACCTCTTAGCTTCTGGACTTGAATGAATATTTTATGTTTTACTTGTCCATGTAACAACTTCTGGTACTCTAACCATCTTGGCTGAATTTCCATATCTTTGTACAATTTCTGCACTTTAATTCTTTATATTAATTATTTGTTTATGGTAACTTTTTGCATATGTCAATTATAGATAAACAGTCTGTAGTCATTAATTAAATAAAAACAAAATGGATAAGATTTATGAAAAGTTCTTGCCATTTTTTTATAGAATAAAAATGATAATTTTTTTAAACTTTCTTATATATCTTATTAAATTTACTCATAATTTACTTACGTTCACCTGGTGAAGTAAAAAACAATAGATTTAAGACTACGACTGCTCAAAAATTTGATAAAAGAGCAAATAAAATAGCTTAAAAGAAGTGACCTGATGGTGACCACCAAATCAAACATTTGGGCCAGTGGCTTAGTAAATAGTTTTGAAATAAGCAGCGGGTGAAATGAGGTACACCTTAAAATTCCAGCAAAAAATATTTATATTTATTTACTTATAAAATAAATAAATTTATTAATTTTATTCTTTAAATATATGTTTTATTATATTTAACCATTTTATAAATATAAAAATACCGGTAAAATAAATAAAAATTATTTATATTAATTTTATAATTATAAAAATAATAATTTTATTATTTTTTATTATCATAAAATATATATATATATATATATATATATATATATATATAATTTAAAAATAAATAATATATACATAAATAAATAAATAATATACTTTATAAATTTCTCGCATGCTCTTTTCCATTTTAGCAACGACTGCTTACTTTATTAATTTTTTGTTAATTTTAATTTCTCTTTTTCTTAATATTCATTATTTTTCTTTTTTGCAATTTTATCCATTAAGTGTCTTGACAGCGATATTGCATGTGCGATTTTGATTTTGGAGGTGATGAAGATTGCGTGTCCGAGAAGACTACAATAAATATTAGATACGGGAGTGGTGCTTGGGCAGAGGGTGCAAGAAATAAAATTTATTTATAATTAATTTTATAATTATAATTAATTTTTTAATTTTTTTATTATCATAATTATACTCTTATAATATATATATATATATATATATATATATATAAAGAATATATTTATAAATTTCTTAGATGCTATTTTCCATAGTAATAACTGTTTACTTTATTAGTTATTTTGTTATTTCTATTTTTTTTCTTAATGTTCATTATTTTTTTTTTATAATTTTATTTATTTGGTTTTGTTTGAATGAGAGAGTGAAAATTTAGAAAGGTAAATTTGAATGAATTTGAAAATGAATGTGAGGTGGTCTGGATTAAGAGAGATGTGATGTGATTTAAGAATAAAATTTGTGAAAATATGTGATTATATAATTAGTTTAATAGATTAAAAGACATTTTAATGAATGAAATTGTAAGATAAAAATATAAATTAAAGTTAAAATAAATTTTAAATTAAAAACTAAAAACTATATCACAAAACAAAAATATATTAAACAAATTAAAATTAAATATATATATATATATATATATATAACTAAATTTATATTTATATATTTTAATTATTTAATATATAATAATAAAAGAATAAATATATTATTATATTTTCTTTTTTTAATTAATCAATTTTTAAATAAATTTTTAATTTATTTTATAAAAAATATTATAAAAGTTATAAAAATTTATTTCTCATCATCCCTCCATTCCAACAAAAAGAGTTTGACAACTTTGGGTCGTTTTCGTTCGGGAAATGCCTGTATCTATCCGTGTTTACTAGTTTGTTATTGAAAACTTACTTAGGAGTTTATTGCTTTTGAAAACTTACTTATTTAAAAAACAATCTGAGTTTTTAAACATAAAATAATAACTTTAAAAAATATAAAATGTTTTTTAACCAAGGAAAATGAATAAAAATTGATACAGGATGTAATCGATTATTAACATAAAATTAAAAAAAATAAACTAATTATATTATGTAATCATTTATGATGAAAATTTACTTTATTATAAATTAAAAATAATATGAATTGAATTTAGAAAGCAATTGATTATCAAGTTTAATTTATAAAATTAAAACTAATATTTAATTTTTTTATTAATAAATATTTATAAAATTATGAGAATTTTAAAAAAGAATTAATTTTTTTATATAATTTTATACTTATATAGAACGTTAATTTTTTTTCTTAATTTTAATTTATATAATTTCATACTTATAAATAAGAAACATGACATAAACCACATTTATGAGAGGATGTGAGACGGGAGTGGCTTGCAAAAGTCATTGTCAGAATAATGGGATTAACCTTCACAAAGCGTAATGGTCATTGTCAGAACAACTGGATCAACCTTCATAAAACACATCCTTCAAAAAAAACTGTCACAGACACATTCTTGGACAGGGTGTTTTCGTCCAAGAATGACAAGAAATGAGAAAATATAAATGCCCAAAACCACTGTATTGAGATCAGTGCAAGGGATTCCTGTTTGATACCTCCATTTGATTCATCTTCTTTTACTATGAATAGCAACAAAGCGTACCTTCTCCTTATGGCATTACAGTTAACTTGCATTGAGATCAAGTATGGAGTCTCTAAAACCGATCCCTTCCAACCATCATCACTGTTGCTTTTCCTTTTTGCTATGTTTTCTCATGTTCTTGCATCTTCTGCTGACATCACTAAACCAATTATCATCATAACATTTCACGCCTCAGGGATAACTGCATGTCAAACACTCTTATGGACTCTCACTGCTCACCTTCTATGCTTTTCTGTCATCAACTTCCTTCTTTTACTGCTCGCCATTTTCTTCTTCTTTCACTCTCTCACTCACCTCCTCCTTTGCTTCATCAACTACTACATCACTCACCACCTCCATCCTACACCTCCGACTGCTTTGCAGATGCCAAATCAACAACTACAACCACATGAAGCTCAGGTCTAACATTCAAACGTGGCCTGCTTCGTCGATATCTAGGTTTTCAATTGTTACTGTAATGTTTTCTCTATGTTTTTGTTTACCAACATGTTTTGTTACTGTAATGCTTTCTCTGTGTTTTTTTCTTTTTACAAGTTCGATTTATGTTCCTATTGATTTAGCGGTTTAAGTACACCTGGATATTTACTTCATTATAAGTCAAATCTCACTCTTTTTAGATCTTTTTCTATTTAGATTTGGTTCTGAGTTTATTGTTGAATTTTGAAATTTTTTATTAGTGGTACTTTCACATAACTTCTCCCAAACTTATGGTATGAAGGTTGCACACCTTTTATTTCTATATTTGTTTTTTCTTTATACATGGGAGGAGAAATAATGTTTTTTGTGGAGAAATTTGTCATTACAACGAAAAATAAAAATGAAGACAATCGTGCATAATTAAACTCAAACTGATACCGCTACAGAATAAAAAGGAGAAAACAATATTTTTCTATTAGGTGGTGGTGGTGAGCATGACAAAAACTAAAAAGAGTTTATCACTATAAATAACATTTAATGTATTCTATCAACTTTTCATCTTTCCTTAATCAAATAATACAATTTATTTATTCAATTTAATTGATATTTATCTTTGACTTTGAATATGTGTACCATAAGCTGTGTTCCCACACACTTTTCTTCTTTTCATGTACGTTTATCTTCTTAATATATTCTTTCAATTTTCGAAACGGATTTTTCATTGTAATTATTGAGAACACAACATAAAAAACCTTCGAAAAAAATATTTATTTTGGGCGTGGTAGGACTATTTATACTTATTATAAAGAATAAGGTTGAAAAAATAAACATGAATTTACATATATTGTCCCACATTTTTTAAAATATTGACGAAAAATAATTAAATTAACTAAATATGAGTAAAAGTAATATTTTTAAATTTAATATAGGATGAAATAAGTATTATGTATTCATTTCTATATATCCATTGTAATTATTGAAAAAGAATAAAATGTATCATTTTAGTATTAATTTTTATAATATTATATATATATATATATTAATTTTGTTTTTATATGAAAAATATTATATATATATATATATATATATATATATATATATATATATCATCATCTTAGTTTGAATAGTTAAGATTAATTGTATGAATTGGGAATTTATTTCATAACTGTTTAACATAAAATATAATCTTAATTACGTTAAATAGTACATACTACCACATCACTTTGTCCATTAAGTATAATATTGATCAAAATTAATTGATTTAACTATTCAATCTACCTTGTTAGTTATTTAAACTATGCCAAAATTATCAATAAATAGTGTTTTTTTCTCTCTAATAGATAACGTTTTTAAGCGCTATCTATTAGAGTGATATCTATTAATAGATAGTGTTTATAAAAAAACACTATCTAATGATACCTTATAAACATGGCTTGGCTCAGAAAGCGCTATCTATGTATTATTTTAAAAACAACACTTCTTAGAAAAAGTGTTATCTATCAATATATTTATACATAACACTTGAAAAAATAAGTACGATCTATATTTTTTATTTATTTTTCATCATTTTTTTCAAACAATCAATGAGTATTGGTTTGATTTTTTTTATAATTTATTTAATTTTTTGTTCATTCTGTTTATTTTAGTATTATCTTTTGCGGAAAATATTTATGATAATTATAACAATCAATAAAAACTTACCAAATGTGAATATGCATACATTATTTTCTGGGCAACTGTTTTCTTTTTATAGATAGTAAACACTTATAAAATAAAAATTAAAAATAGTAAACAAACTACTTTAAATGAACACATAAAAAAAAAAAAAAAAGAGCTTGGCAGCTTATATCAAATCAAGCTTCTAACCAAAATGGCCGAAGTAGTCAACAAATATAAATTACGCCTCAAATCCTGTATGAAATCATAAATTAAAAAAAAAAATTATGATCAGTTAGTATGTAGTGGTTTGAGAAAGAAAGAACTCAGACAATGAAGAAAAATTATTATTAATTACATAATCATGTTTTATATTTAAGTTTCTAACTCATCAAAATTTTAAAGGAATTTATTTTAACATTACAAAATATTTGATTATAAGTGAAATATGTTTTTAATTCCTTAACTTTAGTTAAAAATTAAAATTAGTTTCTCTTACAAATGCTAGACTAATTTAATCATAAATATATGAATTTAGTTTTTTTAACTAAATTTTATTAAATTTATTTAATATTTTTAAAATATTTTTTTTATTAATATTAAAACAAAAATATGTCAAACGGTATAAAATAACTAAAATATTACTATAAAATATATTTAAATTTAAAATATTTTGATTAAAAAACTATATCCATATATTTATAAAATTGAGAGACTAAAATAAATTAATTTTTAAAAAAAAGAGTAATTCTAATTTTTAGTAAAAGATTAAATAACTAAAAATCACGATGATATCAAATCCACATGACAATAAGAATATTCTTCTTTTTCCCACTTTCCGAACAGTTATGCCGAATATAATATGAGGAAGATTTTTCAAATATGGGGAGAAGTGGCAGAGGTGTTGACAGAAAGAAAGTTAAATACGTGGGGATTAACAAATACGGTTTTGTTCGGTCCCATGATCTTAAGAATGTTTTGAAAGTAGAAAAAAAAATGATACAACTAGGATTGCCACTATGAAATGTTTTGTCTTATTTTGTAATAAAAAATATTTTTTATTTTATATTTAAGATTGTATATAAATTTTGTATTTCACATTATATCCAAAATATAATATGTAATACAAATTTACATTCTAAAAATATATAATGTGAAATACAAATTTGTATTTACATTTCATAATATTTCTAAATTAAATAATCTAAAAACATTCCAACCTAAAGATTAAATTTGAAATTTGCAAGGTTGGTGGTTGAAATTATGTAAGTTGAGAAAGAAACTACCTTTGTTTGATTGTAGTAGTTGATATGCTATGAATTATAGATTTGTTTGTTATTGTTTGAATAAGACATTTTGCAGAGATAATTTTTTACTAATATCTTTTATTTCCATATTTGCAAAAAAAAAAATATGTAAAATTAAAATATATTGAGCAAATTCCACTTGTCGCACCCTTTTAAGTTTTATGAATCTACATAATTATTTTTTTCAAACAGTTAAAGACTTAATGTAATATGTAATGATCTTGGTATACAGTGTTTTTAAACCATTAGATTAAATATAGGGGAGAAAATAATATAAGAAAATTGTGTATTTTCTAATACTGAATGACAAATACAAATAAAAAAAGGTGAAATTGTTCATGACTTGAATAAAAAGCACAACACTACTGGTGAATTGTGATGATTATTAGGATACACATTTTCTAAATTATTCCACTAAAAATTAGAATATTGTAAAAATCAAGAACATGAAAAAACTAAGGCTGAAAATATCAAAGATCTTAACTTGTGCAAATAAAGACGGCACATGCAGCTAGAGCCAATGCTGTGGATTTTGCTGCAACAGACATTGGTAATCTTCCCTCATCTTTTCTCAGGAAGAGTCCTTGGTACACTGGTACATTGATGAGAACCAAAACCCCACTTAGAAGAACTTGCAATCCCATTGCATCAAAAATTCTGAGACCCTCTTCATTGATGAACACTTGCTCGAGGAACATCATGCCAAGAAGGCAAAACAAATTGAGCAATGCAAGTGTTGCTAGCAGAGTGAGCATTGGGGATGAGTTTCCAAACTCCATGATTTCTTTCTCATATCGTTGGGATACTTCTTCTTCTGCTACCTTTGCAGATACTACAAAGCTTGATTCTTGAAAGCCAAAACACTTCAAGATCGCATCAACAAAAGCAAAGGGGTAAGAGCTTGTTCTCTTGTACAGCCATATCCGTAGCTCATTCCACCAACCCTTTATCGTGCCTCCTGACCACAAAAACTCCATCAAGCAGTAAGAGGAATCGCCAAGAATCACATATGCAAAAGGTATGAACCATGGACTTGACATCTGATCAATGCAACAAGGTAAAATTTTGATGCCATGTCAAAAACTAAAAACACAAACATTCACATGATTTTATCTAATATCTTAAAAGAGAGATTCAGTCCTTGACAACCATACTTGTGCTGTGAAAAAGGTCTCACATTCATACCTTTGGAAACAATGGAATGCCTCTGAGGAGATAGAGTGAAGGGATGATGCAGTAATATAGAGTTGGCCAGCAAATAAACACCCACAGGTGATAGTAACAATATGCCATTTGGAGGCCTGGACTGATTAATCCATAAGCATACCATGCAGGACTGTACTTGGAAAGCAAAATTTGAAAGCCTCCTTCAGACCATCTCTTATGTTGAACTAGTGCTTGTGGCAAGGTGTTTGGGGCTACACCTAAGAAAGCTTTTCTTTGAGGATTATAGAACACTGATTTCCATCCTCTGCATTTTATTGACAATCCTGTCACGACATCCTCTACTGAACAACCATATAGCAGTCCCATCTGCAATCAAATATTCATATATCTTCAATAGATTAGTCATCATTACACTATTATAGATAACTTCTTTATTATAGTGAAAAAAGCTATATATTGAAGTCATATATAATCATGCATGGAAGATTAAAACTAAAAGCTAATTACTGATTACAGGACCACTTAAAAAAGTGAGGTTCATTTATCTATTAATCATGATCGTTTCAATATGATCCAATCACTATCACAATAACAAGAGCTTGAGAGAGGGCCAATGAGAAAGAATGTGACCTCTTTTCCCCATAAAGTGTTTTTCTCAAAGGTACAACTAGCAAGAGCCTTTGATTGTTCTTCCAGTTCATGCAAGCTTGCTTCTTTCATATCATCAATCTTCTTGTATTCATTCCAATCTTTCTTGTATTGGTCACTGAACTTTCTCCCACACAGTATCTCTCTTCTGTGAAAGCAGCCAGTTCCAATATACAAAGGCCCACCAAGTGAATCCAAACCATGAAAATCCACCTTCAATGTTCAAAATTCAAACCGTCACAAACTCTAATTTAGGTAATCTACATAGCAGAGTGCCCTTTTGTCAAACAAAACAATGCAAATTAATCATGACCAACTTTGGTTTGATAAGAAAAAATCATAGACTAATTTACCTGATAAATTGTTAGAAGAGCACCACCATATAGATCATTCTTCGTTATATTCTCAAAACACTGTGGAGTCTGCACATAAGCAATCTCATGACCCTTATCTTCGTCCATTAAGAAGCAGAGAGCATCCCTTAGAGATTGAGAATTGTTTGAGTACATGTCACAATCTACATTAAGGATAATTTCCCCGTTGCTAATCAAAGATGACACTCTTATCTGCATTTAGGACCAAAAACACATAATACAACAAATGATTAATTTCACAGCATCATGCACAAACCTTATCATAAATGTTAATAAATGAAAGGTATATAAAATACCAATGAATTCATGGCTCCAGCTTTGAAGTTATGTGCAACTTGTGGTCTCTTCTCACGAGCTAAATATACCAATAGTGGCATGACATTCCCATCTACATCTTTGGCACTCGAGTCCTTTTCATGTAGTAATATCAATTAACAAAATAATGTATATTATACCAGGCATAAGTATAGCAGTACACATAGAAAACATTAATATTCAAACATTACTTTTAATATTATAATATTAAGTGAAGCATCATGTTAGCCTCTATATATAAAAATTAAATTTTAGTTATTTCGGACCTTTATTAATATATATATATATATATATATATATATATATATATATATATATATATATATATATATTGTTAAAACTATACATTAAGTATCAGAATAGCTAGTTTAATAAAGCAAAAGTGCTTAGGAGAAAGTGTCATACTTGAAGAATTGTGCCATGGTCTCTTCGAGAAGAATATGAATCCCACTGTGAAAACCCTTTATGCTTTGAGTGTACTTCTTCTGGTACTCTACCCATCTTGCCTGCATTTTCTATTCGACTTTCCATATCTTGGTACAATTTCTGCACTTCAATTCCATGCATTAATGATTTGTTTTATGGTAATTTTTTCGTATGTCAAGTACAGACAAACAATTTGCAATCATTAATTAAATCAAAAGTGGATAAGTTTTGTGGATGCCACATGCATTGGGATTCAATCTCACATGCATAGATGTGTACAAATTATTATGGGTTTGAAGCATTGATCAATGTTTATTCTTCAATGAAAAGTTCTTGCCATTCTTTTATAAGGTAAAAGTGTTTTTTTTTTTCAAACTTTTTTTATATATCTTATTAAATTTATTAAAGTTGACGTAGTGATGAGGTAAAAACACTAGATTTAAGACTATCACTACTACAAAAAAGTTATAAAATAGCAGAAAAGAAGTGACCTTGATGGTAAGCAACTCGTTGGCATGAGCATTTGGGTGAGTGGACGAGTGAATAGTTTTGAAATAAGCAGCTGGTGAGGTGGGATCCACCTTGAAATTCCTGCAGAATGGAAGCCATTGTTTTGCAAAGATGGAAGCTTCTAAGAGAGCATAGAAGGTAATATCTGAAGCAGCATCATCTGAAAGATACACACTGAGTTTGTGTGGTGGATAATCATAAGCCATAACTGATAGCACTGTGTTAATAACCATCACTGGTGGCTCAATTTCTGGATCTGCTGTGCACACAAAGATGTCCACTTTTGGTAACACCTTCTCATATCTGTTTCAATAACATACACTTTATTTCTCCGTTTTATACTTTCACTGTACAAAGAAGGAAGCATGAAAGGGAAAAAAGAAGAAGAAATATATATACTTGTTTTAGCAGTTTAGTTTCCTATGAATTAGGCAGACGACGAGTTTAAAAGATTTGGATTTAATTTTATTTTCATCAATCATATATACATATAAGTATAGAAATTTCTCGTTTCAAAATTAAAAATTCATATATACGTATTGTTCATTTTAGTATTTGATTATAATTTGGTGAGTCCCTACTCAAAACAAAACAAGTATAATGATTTTGATGACACACCACTATAAAGAAAAATCACATGAAAAAGGTGTTTTCTTTTTTTGTTTTGTCTGAACACAGCGTTTATTGTGCTTATGTCTTGATGAAGGGTATCCACACAGGACAAAATGCTCCAAATGGGTAGGTACCTAATTCACTTTTTCTTCCATAGACAAAATCTATCAATCCTATAAAATTTCATAAACTTTAGACCTCACACTGCCTAAGACAAAACCTAACTAAAATATAAATAAATCCTTTTGTACTTCAAAAATGAATTTGTATTCAAAAAGTTGAACAAATTTAAAGAGATGCAAGAAGTTTAGATTTTTGGAACTTTTACATAGTTATATTTAGAGTTTCCAGCACAAGGGATGAAATTAGCTTACCTCAATATCACAAAACAGGTTTATAAGATGAAGTGGAATCTCAAACTGAAGAAATATAGAAGAAAATTATGAGACTATTTTTTAGTAACTGAAGTGAGTTGCGTCATATAATTCAGTTAAGTCATACTAATGATGCTATCCATGATCAATTAATCACAAGTTTTGTTATGGCTTTGGATGTTACTGAACTTGAATTGATGATAATGGGTAAAATTTGGATCTGTTTTGTTAGTAAAGTAGTGAGTGCATGGTGTACCTTTGAGATAGCCTTTGTCTGAAAGGTTCCCTGAAGAGAGGATTCCATCTGAAGGGGTGTCTGAGAAGCCAATAAAGACCAAACCATAGTTCAGCAAAAAACAAGCCAATCCAACCCCATTTCCCATCTTCACTTTCTCTGGGTATGTGACTCACTCTGAAAACCCAGATGAAGCAAATTCCCACAAACAATGACAAAGAAAAGACCTTGTAAAAGACTCTTCCTTTGGCCCTCTTTGTCTCAAACAATGGAGAATACTCCATCTCTGCCATATCTTCTGTTACTTTCTTAACTCTTTTACTATTTATACACTACATAAGACTTTGTTATGGTGAAGACCATGGTAGAAGAGTTCGAAGTTCGTACGATTCTTTTGTGGTTGATATTGATATACTGACTCATTTCACTTACCTCAAAATCCCTATCCCTGGAAAATGAAAGGCCAGAATTCTTGGAAATTCTTTTACCTGAACTTCATCAAAGTTTGCATCTTTCTTGATAAATGGTAACCCTGTTTGCTCCAAGAAAGGTAACAAAACATTGCTGATGACCATTTTGAAAAATAGTTTTCCTTTATTTCTCCTATAGTAAAATCCTCTCTTGTTTAGTTTTCATTAATGTTAACAAAGGCTGAAAGGTTAACTTTTTATATGTTTTTCTACCTTTTTATGTTGTTAATGTAATACATGGAAGGGCCACCGACAATGACATATTTGAGATTTTTAAATTTTAAAAGTTTCATATATAAATTAGATTTCACTATGTTTTTAATTCTTACAATTTTAGATAAATGTAGTTTTTTATTCCTATTGAAATAAACAAACATTAAAATAATTTTTTGGTCAACAAACAGTCAGTGGACAACTTCTAGTAGTTATCTGTATTTTCATAGGACAATGTTGAGATAAGCATTGCTTCTTTTTTCTTTCTCTTCTACGTAAAACCATTTTTGTCTGGTTTTCATACAGTATTATGATGACAACTTCTCAAGTATATCTGTTAATATATTTATTTAGTATATATTATTTTCATTACCTTAAATTTGAACTGGTAATTTAGTTTAATAATCAAATAATAACTGTGCAAGGGAGTGATTCAATTAATCTAAACCTAATCTTATTGAGTAGATCAACTTTCAAATGTTGCAATCCAAATCATATTCTACCATTCATTATTTTAACTTTTAGATTGTAGACTTTTCAGTTCAAAATCTGTCAAAATCATTTCAAACCAAGCCAAATTGGAACTCTATCACACTAATTGCAAACTAGCAATATTATAAGTTTAATTAAATGTTTGCAAAAAGTCTTCTGAAAATAGTTCTTTTTAATCATATCAGAAGTGTCTGAAATTCCTGGTCAATTTTCAGACTGATATTTCCACTAAAAAAATTGAATTGAGAAAAAGAAACTTATTGGGTGAATTATTTGGTGGAAACCAAATTGCAGATGTCAACAACCACTTTCCAGAGCCCCCTCCTATTAGAAAAAGAAAAACAAAGTTGTGCATTTGATACCTTAACATTCGAGCAATAATATAACAAATGATAAATATTTAAATTATATAATTTCTTTTACGTGATGTATTTTATGGCGGATAATGGAATATGTAACCACCCAAATTTTAGTAGCTAGATGCTATAAAAAAGGTATTACATATCCATATCAAGTTCATGGTGAATAATAGATAGAATTGAAATATTATGTACAATCTTCCATAGAGAGTTTTTAAAACAAAGTATTTGAGAATGAAGGAAGAGTCAAAATGTTACATAACATAAACTTTCCTACGAAAGCAACTAATTACTCCTACGACAGTTTCAATGTTGCTCTTCGTTATTATCTTCTATTATTAGGAAACAGATAGTCATAAGCGGATACCAAAGCCATAAACAAACAAGCAGGATAAGTTAGAGTTCATTTTAAATTAAGTTTTGAAGAAAATAAAACTTATATAAAAATAATACAATTACTACATAACTTCATATCAAACATAAAATTTGTACTCACACACATAGGCTCTCATGACCAATTCATATTCCAAGAACCAATAGACTTAACCTTCAGAGAACTAGTATATTAACTAATATTCTGAGACCATGCAACTATCATTGTCCACTCACTCCTACTTCTCAAGAACTATAGTTATATCATGTTCGGGTGTCTTCCTAATTCATAGAGCATGGCAGGATAAATTCTATATTTCACGAGTTCAAACTCTTGCTAAAACTCCATATATGAACCTCCATCTTATTTTTATCTATATAATCCAATTACTAGTAGGGTCAAGATGATCTATTTCAATCTTTGTTGTCAATACACTTCACGCGGTTGGGAATCCAAGTGTGAGTCTAAGTTTTATATTGAGTAAAGATGAAAAAGTTGAGCATCATATAAGGATGAAGACCCATAAATCCATTGTTTTAAGGTTTTGTGTTAATAGTGATGTCAATCCCTTATGGGGTTGGGCTCATGTCTCATTGGTGTTGTATCTCCCAAGTTATCCTCTCTCCAAAAGTCGAAAAGGATTTCCAAAGGCAAAGAGAAAAATTTGAGCACCACTTAGCCCAAGTTGAGTGTTATCTTGGATAAAGAGCTCATTCCTTGCCTCTAATTTCGCGCTCCCGTGTGGAGTGTGTGGCGATGGGTTATGCTTTTTGTTGATGTGACACTTTTGGGTGATTTCTTTTTGCTTATTCTAGACAAAAGGGTTGAGAAGTGTGGAATGTGTTTTGGTGTTTTTCTTAAGTTGTTAGGGCTTCCTTTGAGACCTTCATTCCTCGCATTTGATCTTGATCCTCTTCCATCGTTTGTCTTCTCGTTTTGAGCTCTTCAAGAGATAATGAAGAGCTAAACCCATTTTGTGGATTAGATCTAACCATTTAAACTCTTATTGTTTCTATTTATATGTCTTGCCATTCAATTTAAGTATTTTGTTTTTGTGTTTCATTTTTTTTTGACTTAATCATCCATAGCTTGCTATTTAATTAATTGGATATTGAAAAATATCTTTTATAAGCTAGAATTGAAACAAAATACATAATAAAATTTGTATACAGAAATGGAACTTGACTCATTAATTGTATTAAATCTTGATGCGAAATAACACTTATCTTCTTTCTAATTTAATGTTGAAGTCAACCCATTTACTCAAACTTTAATTCTTGAGTAAAATGAATTTATGTTTTTTTATTAAGAGTAAATTCCTTAAGCACTAAGTGTTATATGCTTGAGAGTAGGATTCAATAAAGTTTAATCCTAACAATAACACTTCATATCATTTTTAATCTATTATGCATTCTAAGTATTTGATAAAATCCCGAAAAAAAAGTTTATTCATTTTTACACAATTTAATTCCTTAAACATCAAAATAATTTATGATATTTTAAAGAACGTTAATTACTTATTATATATTATTATATGTTATTATGAAACTAGTACACTTCTCATTGACTAAATTGTTCTAAGACACGAACATTTAATTCAACTTATTTAAAGAAAAATGGTTCTTTTCTTATGTATTTTTGGAGTATAAAATATTTTAAAACAATTAAAGAAATAATTAAATATGTCTTTGTCCCTTAACTTTCAGTGAATTTTGGAATTAGTTCATTTCGAAACTTTGGACCAAATTAGTCATTCATCTTTCGAAATACGTGAATTTAGTCCTTTTAATCAAATTTTGTTAAATTTATCTGACATTTCATGTTTTATAATAGTATTTGATTTAAAATTGAAGCAAATATGTGTCAAATAATATAAACAATTCAAATACAATATTTAAATGCGCATGAAACATCAAATAAACCTAACAAAATTTGATTAAAATAACTAAATTCACGTATTTCGAAAGTTAAAGAACTAAATTGATCCAAAATTTTGAAATGGACTAATTCCAAAATTCACTGAAAATTAAAAGAGCAAAAACATAAGAAAACATAATTTAAACTTAATTAATAAATATGTTAACCTTTAATGATTTGATAGACAGTTAATATACATTATTACTTTAATATCTTAGAAAGAAATAACTGATTTAAAAAAAAATATATGATTTATATTTGATCGGTAAGCATACTAACCTTTAATAACTTGATAGGTTATCAATGGACATTGTTAATTACAAGCGTCAAATGGAATGACAACCCAAATATTCTAACATGAAAGTTAATTATCAACCCTACATCTTGTATAAAATAAACTACTTTAGTACCTATATATTTAAGAATTAGCTTCTACAAGTTGGAAATGGAAAAACAATAATAATGATAATAGTTGAAAATTTAATAATTTAATGTTGATAAAAATAAATCTAATATACAACAAAAGTCCATAAACAATCTACTCAAACAACTTATTTATATCAAAGAAAAAGCTTAAACAAATCAAAGTGAGATGAAAGTTATCAAGACAAATGAAGAAAACTCCATCCTTTGCAAATCAATTTTGATGAGGAAAACAAGAACACTTACATTATTGTATGGATTTGTGTTTCAGAAACTAAACAGACACTTCATCCTATAAGCAAAGAACTTCTTCATTTCTAACAAAATTTTGGAATGTTGACAAATCCAATTGAATGTGTAAATAAAAACACTACAGTGTGATCAAGCAAAGCTGAAGAAAGTAACTACACATAGTGCTAGCAACACTGATTTTATGGCAACAGAACCAGGTAATCTTCCATTGTCCTTCCTTAAGAAAAGTCCTTGGTATATAGGCAAATTGATGAGAACCAAAAATCCACACAAAAGAACTTGCAACACTATTGTGTCACAAATTCCAAAGCCACCTTCCCTTAGAACTGCATCCTTCAACACACTCAGAAAACAGAACAAATTCAGCAATGCAAGAGTTGCTAATACAGTGAGCATTGGAGAGGAGGTTCCAAACTCCATGATTTCCTTCTCATAGCGTTTGGAAGCTTCTTCTTCAGTAACTTTACTTGTGATAACAAAAGTTGAATCTGAGAATCCAAAAAGCTTCAAGATGGTGTCAATGCAGGCAAAAAGATAAGAGCTTGTTCTCTTGTATAGCCATATCCGTAGTTCATTCCACCAACCTTGAAATGTTCCCCCACAGAATAAAAACTCCAACAAACTATAAGTGGCTTCACCAACAATGATATATGCAAAAGGTATGAACCATGGACTTGACATCTGATAAATCCATCAATAACTAGTTAAACACATGCATGATCAAGTATAATGATGCATAATCACAAATAGCATGTTTGATATCCTAAAAAGTGAAAGAAAAATAGAATGATGTAAATGTATGTAACAAGAGTTATTTGTTGGAAACATATTCATTGACTTTTTCCCAGAAAAAGTCACTAAACAATGTTGTTGATGTTGTTGATGCTAGTCATTCAACACATCAAAATTAACGTGATTTTTTCTGAGAAAAAGACAATGAATCCGTTCTTATTTTGTTTTGTTACCTTTGGAAACAAGGGAATGCCTTTAAGGAGGTACAATGAAGGGATGATAGAATAGTATAGTGTTGCAAAAGAGCTAGGTGCCCATAAGCAATAAATACTATATCCCATTTGGAGTGCCAAACTGATCCTTCCAAAACCATACCATGCAGGGCTAAATTTTGAAAGCAAAATTTGCAAGTCTCCTTCAGACCATCTCTTGTGTTGAACAAGTGTTTGAGGCAAGGTAGTTGGAGCTAACCCTAAGAAAGCCTTCCTTGGTGGATTGTAGTACACTGATTTCCATCCTTGGCATTGAATAGACAATCCTGTTATCACATCCTCCACTGGACACCCATATCTTAAACCCATCTGCAATTCAAGAAACAACATTATAACCTAATTTAGAAATTTAGGGTCTCTTCAGACCATTTGGAATCCGAAACTTCTGTCACTGTTTTGTTCTTAAAAATGGTCAGGAAAGTTGTAAGAGGTAGGTGTATCTAAATTGTTTTTTACTTCAACTCTTAACTGATGTGAGACTATTGGATGTAACAGAAGACTTAGTTTTAGTTTTGACATCTGTTATAAAATTATAAGAGGTGTGTATATGTTTGTGTGAGTGAGTGAGAGAGAGGGAGAGAAACCTCTTTTCCCCATAGTGTGTTTTCCTCATAGGTGCAACTTGCAAGAGCCTTTGATTCTTCTTTCAGTTCCTCCAAGCTTGTTTCTTTAAACTGATAATCTTCATTAACATTCCAGTTATTCCTATATTGATCACTGAATTTCAATCCACAAAGAGATTCTCTCCTGTGAAAGCAGCCACTTCCTACATACAAAGGACCACCACAACCATCTGCACCAGGGAACTCCACCTATTTTTTCATAACAAAATAATTGTAAATTCAATACATGTGTCTTTGAAACAAAGTTGAATACAAATAAGAAAAATAAGGAGTTGCTTAACTTATCATTAGAACAAATTTATGTGTGAGATGTTTGAACATAACATGACAGAATAAAGGTCACTTAAACTGTTTGAATGAAAGATAAGATATAAAAACTGAGTATCTTAGATTTTCATTAATGAAGTTTCTGAACTAAATCATCTCAATCCACAAATTACTCACCTCGGATATTGCTAATAGATTACTCCCATATAAATCATTCTTAGTGACATTCTCAAAAATCTGACGGAACTGCACATAAGCAATTTTGTGACCTTTCTCTTCATCCATGAAAAAACATAGAGCATCTCTCACAGACTGTGAATTGTTTGAGTACATGTCACAGTCTACATTTAGAATGATTTTCCCGTCACTGATATTAGAAGACACCCTTAACTGCATATTCACACCAAACAATTGTATAAATTTACACAATTTTACAGATGAAAGATTGATCAAAATACATAAACTAACACTATGAAAGAATTGTACATATTTTATACCAGTGAATTCATAGCTCCAGCTTTGAAGTTGTGGAAATATTGGGGTCTCTTCTCACGAGCCAAATACACCAGAGTTGGTAAAAGGAATCCATCAACATCTTTTGAATTCTCAGGGTCCTTTCTATGAAGTAGTATCTATTAAGAAGAACAAAACATGAGCAACAGGGTGTGTGTGATAATGACAAATGTCAAAAGCTAATGCACTTAATAAATTACTTGAATTCATCATGTTTAAGAAATAAATTGATGTTACTTAACTTACTTCAAAAATTGTATCATGGTCACGTCGAGAAGAATATGAATCCCACTGAGAAAATCCCTTATGCTTTAGACGTGCTTCTTTGGGTACTCCACCAAACTTGGTTGCATCTTCAATACGTCTTTCCATTTCGTTGTACAATTTCTGCATCATGAATACTTTATGTCTGTATTAAATTGTAATGAATTAAAAAAACTAAGATGGAATTATTAAGTAATCTTGTACCTTGATAGCTGTTAGCTCTTTGGTTTGATCAGAATGAGTAGAGTAACTTGATGAGACTATACTCTTAAAATATGCAGCTGGTGACCTTGGTTCCACTTTGAACTTTCTGCAAAATGGAATCCAATGTTTTGCAAAGTTTGATGCCTCCAATAGAGCATAGAACGTGATTTGAGATCCAGCATCATCAGAGAGATACACATTCAATTTCTCAGTTGGATAGTCGTAAGCCATAACAGATAGCACTGTGTTAATCACCATCATTGGTGGCTCAATATCAGGGTCTGCTGTGCACACAAATATGTCCACTCCTGGCAACTTTCTCTCATATCTGTTCCAAAAAAACACACAAATTTTCCTCACATGTACCAAATCAATGATCAACAACATAGTTTATGGGTCTGTGCAGGGAAAAATTCATTAAGGAGATAACAATGAGACTTTTGATACAAGAGTCATACGGTCATCAAGATCAACTATAGACTCTAAAACCACTGATGAATTAGGAAGACAATAGTATCAATGAAACTTGAGTCAATTAACATGAGAAATTGACAACACTTCTAATTTAAAACCTTAAAACAATAAATTTATGGGTCTTACTACTTAAATTTTTTCATTTTTACTCGATATAGAACTTAATTCATACTTGCATTTCTAACAATAGAATCTCAATCAGAAATAGAATGTGAAGGAAAATAAATTAAATAGAAGTAGGTGGCACCTCTGAGAGAGTATGTTTCTGAAGGGTTTTCTGAAGACAAGGTTCCATCTGAAGGCCTGAGTGAGAACCCAGTAAAAGCCGAACCAGAATTCAGCACCAAGCATACCAAGCCATACCCATTTGCCATCTTCACCTTTTGCATCTATGATATGGCTAATTCTGTAAATCCATACGAAGCATATGCACACAAATAATGAAGTTGCAAAGGACCTATAGATGAGTCTTCCTCTGCTCTTTTTTGTCTCAAACAATGGAGTGTGCTCAGTGATTCCCATAACTCTGATATTTCTGTGTGCCTTGTTCTGTTGTTTGTTTTTGGGCTTTATATATTGCATTGCACATTTTCACTGCATTCATGTTTCACAGCCATTATTAACGAATTCACGTTTGAATGTTGAAAGTTGGTACATTATTGACTTTTTTGTGCTGTGTGAACCGTATTTTTTAAGGATAATATTGAAGTGGCTGCTGAATGAACGTAATATGTATCATCAGGAATGAGATGATCAATACGTGTTTCATTTTTTTATTTTTTATTTCTAAGTTCTATTTTATAATATAATGTTTTTAATTTACAGAAAATAATGAAAGAAGAAGATAAAAGCAGTTGATTATTAACACAAGTCTCGTAACATTTTTATTTCTAGCTTTGCAATTTTTAAATATCAGGAAAAGCTTCATTTTTAATAAATAAAAGGCATATTGGCTTTTCGAATGCACATGTAAAAAATGATAAAAGTATTATTATATATTTATAAATCATCTTTTAATCTTCATTTTGTAGTTCTAAAAACAAAAATAAACGAGTCTTGGTTAGATGACTTGTTAACAGAACTAGCAAATTGCAATAGCTTAATTTTGATAAGTTGTTAATTTTACATAATTAAAAAGTAAACTCAATTTGAATTTGCTAAAATATGCAAACAAAATAAAATATTATATTATATAACATTTAAGTATTAACACTTATGTGTATATAATTAAGTGTTTGAATCCCTTGAATTTTTGTTATTATGATTAATTATGTGATGGCAAAGTCAAACCACATGACACAGAAATTGACTTGAGGAACGTCTTAAATGTCATTGAATCATTTACATCGAAAAGAACTCAAACGTAAGCACTCACATAGTTTTTATTTAGAAATAACTTTGAACAACATATAGTTAGTGATCTCAATAATAATGATGCAAGTACGAATGACACGAATAACATGAAAGAAACTAAGCACATTGTATAGGAGTATTATCCACCAACTTATCTATATTTAGTAAAAGACAAAAAATTTTGTAGCACGTTTTGTTAAGGTTGTTTGAGTTTGTGCACATCCTTTGAGTGAATGCTAGATCCCTAGAAAAAATTGGGGATGTCAAAATATTTGTAGGAATATGTACAAAAGTTTTGAAGATATTAAATATATAAAACATGCTAAAATTAAGTCATTTTCTTACATAAGTTATTTACAAATGGATAAAGTTTAAATATGGTTATCATGTGGTTTGAGTTTGCTTTTACATTAAGTCATGTAATATTTTGTAAGTGTGAGCCATCAAAATGTTTTCGTAAAGGTTGTCCTTAGATTCCTTTTTTTCCTGTCTTATAGATAAGTGCGATCGATGTCAGATAAATGAGAACGGTTGGTTACGAGATCCAAATTTCTTTTTAAACTATGAAAGCGATTAGGGTTGCGTTCGAACTTGAAGATGAATTTGGGATAATAATTTTAAGAGGATTTTAAGAGAAAAGGAAGTGAATGTAAGGATCTTTAGACTAAAAAAATGAGAAGAAAAATTATAAAAATTTGTGATGAATTGATCGATATGGATAATAAAATAATTAATTTTATTTATTTTAAAATAAAATATATATTAAAATAAAATAAAAGGAATTATTTTATTTAATTTTTTTATTATAAAAATAAAATATATTTACAAAAATTATTAAGTATGATTTGTTACAATTGAATAAAAAAGACTTAAATATATATTTGGTCCCTATTTTTGTTGATTTTATTTAATTTGGTCCCTATTTTCCTTTTATGTTCAATTAGATCCTCATTTTCGTCAAATTGTGGTCAATTTGGTCCTTTTGGTGTTTAAATAGTTAACGTTTTTGAACAGTACATGTTACGTGTCAGCTCCTGGTTTTTTTTATTTTTTATTTTTAAATTTTTTTCTTTTTTTTTCATTTTTTATTTTTATTTTATTTTTTTTTAATTTCAAAAAAATGGTTCACGTGTCAAGTCACAATTGTGCCACATGTCAATGCTAGTGTCACGTGTCAATTTGTGGTAGTATTATTATTTTTGTTCAATTTAGTCCTTATATTCGTTATTTTTGTTCAATTTAGTCCCTATTTTATTTTATTTTAATTTATTTTAATTTTTTATTATTTTTAACAGAATGTTAAATTGTTTTCTAAATAAAAATTAATATAAATTTAAATAATTCACTTTTTTTTTGCATTTTTCATCGGTCTCACACAATTTGTTTTTGGAAACCGTGATAGTTTATCTTAATTTTGCCTTATTACATGCAAAATTATCGCATTTTTGCGATTAGTGTGTTTCCGTAGTTGGAAACAAACGGAGACTAAGGCTGTGTTCGTATGCGATGATGGAATTTTCGTTTTTCTCATGTCCGCATAACAAGATTTGAACAGATTTAGAACGATGCATTTGTGGTTAAATAGTCAAATTTCATCCCTTCACAAACGAAAAGAATTGCAATGATTTCTACTAAATTTACTTTTATGACCTTATTAACGAAAAGAATCATAATTTTTTTTTCAACTCGTATGATAATAGTATTCTCAACTATATATATATATATATATATATATATATATATATATATATATATATATATATATATAATAATTAATAATATTTATATATAATAATACTTATTATTAATATTTTTTATATAATAATTAAAATATTGTTATAAATATTATGATTAATATATTAATATATAAATTAATAATATACGTATATAATAATTAATAATAATTAAAATATTGTTAAAAATATAATTATGTACATATAATTAATTTTATTATTCTTAATATATGTATATAATAATTAAAAATAATAAAAATATATAAATTTTTATAATAATTTTAATATTAATAAATTTTAATATTTTTAACTGATTTATTAATTATTTTATTTTATTTTTATCATTAAGGGTATTTTGGTAACTTTCTAATTCTATCTATTTTTACAATTTATTTTATCTATCACATCAATCAAATTTTTCACTAACTTTCATAAAACTTATCTTCAAATCTACTCACTTTACCCTCTAAATCCACTCAAAAAAACACAAAAATTCATCCATCCAAATCTACACAATTTCATCTTCACACTCTCTCCCAAATCCATCTTTATAAATGAACACAGCCTAAGTGTGTGGATAAACCAAACGAGTGACTTTCTTATTTGTGTTTGGATGAAAATTTGTAAATATTCTAAAAAATTAAAATATGTAGTATTTGGATTATTTATAATTGAATTTCTTTAGTTTGTGTTTAGATGAGGAATTTTAACAATTCTAACAAATTGAAATATCTAGTAATTCAATTACTTGCAATTGAATTCTCTACATTTCTTAAATAATTAGTTTGGATGAAATAATTAAAATATTTTATATTTCAATTTTCTTGTTTGGATAAAACAATTTACTTTCTATTTTTTAACGAATTCAACTCTATTTTTTATTCTAACTTAACTTAATTCGACCTTTAATTCAGTACGACTTGTCTTAACTTTTTATTCAAGTAGAGTCGAGTTCATTCAACCTTAGTTTGTTCGACCTGGGCCGATTTGAAATTATTCGACCTTGACATAATTTGAATCGATTCGACATCAGCTGATTCAAACGGATTCAACCCAAGTTGACTCGCCTCAACGTTATGTCTAGGGTAACTCGACTTGACCTTCGTCCCAAACTAGCTCGGCTCGACCTTTAGCTCGGGCCGCCACGTCCCGTCCTTCAATCTTAACTGACTCGTCTCGACTCTTTACCTAACTCGACTCATGTGAACTTTTTATGTCCTAACCAATGAGAAATTACACAACTTTGAAATTTTCAATTTCTTTCTTTTATGAGTGAATTTCAATTTCTATTATTTTAGTTATTTGAAATACCTTTTTAAAAAATTTCAATTTCAATTTTCTTTTAATTTCCTTATCCAAATATATCATTTTCTTTGAAGAATTTCAAATTCTTCAAATAAATGAATTACTCTCTTAAATTATCTCATCCAAATACACCATTAAAAAATATTAGAAACATACAAGACACGAGGTGTTATCATAATTGTTAACACAATTTTATGACATTCGAAATCATTAAAGATCAATTCTTACAATTACATTGTAGGTTAGATTGTTGTCATTAATTTAATCATAACATATAAATTAATCTCTATAAATATGTTTAGAAGAGAAAGATAAAGAAAAGAAATAACTTTCGTAAAATAAAATTATCTTATATAAATTAAAAAAAAAATTATAGACTTAATATTTTGATTTCTATATTTAGACTTATGAGTCGCTTAAGTCCATATTTTTTTTTCTCAATTGAGTTTCTCACATTTGTTAAATTGGTATTAATATTATTTAAAAGTATCATATATCAAAATTTGGTTGATCACTTGTCTTTAGAGATGGCAAATAAACCCGTGCCCGTGGGTATCACCCGAACCCGTCCCTGTTTTGACGGGGAATCCCCGCTTTGACTGGGTATGGGTATGGGTATGGGTAATACCCGAAATTTTCAACTGGGGATGGGGATGGGGATGGGGATATATATATACCCGCCCAAATACCCGTCCCCGCTTAAATTACTAAACTATTTATAATTTATTAAATAATCTAAAATATATATATAAATAAATAATATATTTACACATAAAATATAATATAATATAATATAGTATATATACATATAAATAAAATATACTTTTATATATATATATATATATATATATATATATATATATATATATATATATTTACACATATACATGTAATATAATATAATATAATATACATATAATATATATACATAATAATATAATATAATATATATAATATATACGTATAAAACAAATTAATCATTTAACTAGTGAGATCTTTTATAAACAAATTTATAACATTACAAATTTATAAAAATTTAAAAGAAATATATATATATATATATATATATATATATATATATAAAAGCATAAAATATCTACGCATATACATATAATATATATACATAATAATATAATATATATTATTATATTTATATTATTATATAATATAATATAATATATACTTAAAATAAATATATATCTATAAAAAAAAAAAAAAATATATATATATATATATATATATATATATATATATATATATATATATATATATATATAAACATAAGATATCCACACATATAATATATATACATAATAATAATAATATAATATATAATATAATATAATATATATAAATAATTATATATATATATATAAACATAAGATATCCACACATATAATATATATATACATAGTAATATAATATATAATATAATATAATATAATATAATATATATATATATATAACATATTTTTCATTCTCTTTGTTTTTTGTTATACATTTTGTTTACTCTCTCAATTGTCTGGTTTGTTTTTCAAGATTTAATTTTGAAGGTAATTTTTCTTCTTCTTATTACATAATTTTTACTCTCTGTACATGGTTTGGTTATGTTCAAATAGGTGTTCCTCAATTTCATTCTATGAAATAATTTTTAGGTTACACATTTGATTATCTTTATTTATTTATTTATTTTCATGAAAATGTTTGACTCTTATTTTGTAGCTCTTCTTTTTGTTACTTTGGTTATACACTTTTTTACTCTCTTTTAATTGTTTGGCTTGTTCTTTAAGGTTTAAGCAGATCTTCAAGGTACTTTTCCTTTTATCATAATCTTAATTATACATTTTTTTTTCCGTTATGTTATGTTCAAATGGATATTCTCAAATTTGGGTCACACATTTAATTATCTTTACTCCTTTATGATAATTTTATTTATTATTTATTTTTTGTTTCATGATAATGTTTAATTCTCAATTTTAAGTGCTCAATTGCATAAATCCTTAATTTAATTCAAGATCAAAAGATGAAGAATCTATGTTTAAATTTGAATTATTATTAATTTAATTTTGTTATTTGTGCTATTTCGTTTAAGTGGTATAATATAAATTTTTAATAGTATAAAAAATATTTGAAATATTTTTAAACTTGATTATTGGTTTTCCTTTTATATTTTGTTAAAAAAGAAATTAACCTTTTTACTTTGTTTGATTTTTTTTTTGTTACTTATGTTAGTTTCTAGAGAAAATGAGCACAGGAGATCAAGATTTGCAGGTACCAAGTCCACCACAGTGTTCACAACAACCAACTCCCTTTCAAAGTTCCAATAATGACAGTCAATCTCCATTGAATCCATCTACTCAAATTTATTAATATTTTTTGTTAGTATTTTTTGTGAATTCTCATCTAATATTCTACATTTGGTGTTTGTAGGTGTTAAAAAATTAAAAGGAAAAGATGTTCTCATGAGTGAAAATGAATCTGATGATTGGTGAAAAGATGTTCAATTATTATATCATATCTAATTTTTCATTTTTTTTCTATGTGTAGGTGGATCGAATGCAAATGAAACCACTGATCATTTGTAAAATTAATAAATATTTTGGTTATTATAAAATTTTAGTAATGTGTAATTTTTTAGTTTTTATATAATTATTTGAATTTTATTTAGTTGTTATTTGATACTTTAATTTGAGATTTATACTATTATAATATTTTTCTTAATATTTGACATCATGAAAATCAAAAAGAGTATGTTATTTTAATATTGAATATTTTGATAGTATCATGATTCCGTTGGTGTGATTTTTAAATTTTTTTTATAAAAAATATTTAACTGATATATGGAACAATAAAAAAATGGGTATGGGTATGGGTATGGGTATAAGAAAATACCCGTTACCCGGTGGGGATGGGAATGGGTCAAAAGTTGTATATCCGTTGGGTTTGGGGATGGAGATGGGGATGAATTTTTATTATGGGGATGGGGATGGGATCATGATACCCGTACCCGCCCCGCCCCGTTGCCATCCCTACTTGTCTTGGAACTCCACTTTTTTTGTTTTTTTTTCTCTCTCCACCTTCTTTCACCTCCCACCGTCTTCCTCCAGCTTCCTCCCACTAATTCCCTCACCCACCACCCACTAAATCCTCGTTTAATTTATAAAAATATAATAAAATTATGTTGAGGTGTCATAATGTCTTACTAACCTTTTTGTTTTTGTCAGTTTTCTTATCATAGAGTTTCACTAACATTTCGCAATTTAATAGAATTTTATTAGAAGGAAAATAATTCAGTATAGGTGATTCATTAACAAAACTTTTGTTAAGAAAATAATTTGTAATAAACACTCAAAAAAAGTAAAGAACTTTTAGATTATTTTATTCTCAAATACTACTCATATATTAGTTGATACAATTAATATAAGCATACATACAAAGTAAATATAATATCCTACAAAATTATGATACTATTTTCTTCTTATAAAAATGTTTATAAGAGCAACAATTTATATATATATATATATATATATATATATATATATATATATATATATATATTACTCTATCACATATTTCACCCATATATAATTAGGGATGACAACGGGGCGGGATGGGTACGGATTTTACAATTCCATACTCATTTCCATAGAAAAATTCATCATCGTCCTCATACCCGAACCCAACGGATATTAAATTTTTGTTCCATCCACATCCTCATTGAGTAACAGGTATATACTCGTACCTATACACATACTCATTTTCTTACTCTTTCAATATTAATTAATTATTTTTTATAAAATAATATATATATATATATATATATATATATATATATATATATATATAATATTATCAAATATTCAATATTAAGTGGAGGGTTGTTTCTTTGATATCAAATATTTAGAAAGAAATTATAATTGTATACATTTCAAATTAAAATATCAAATAAAATTTTATGAGAACCAAAACATTTATTAAATTTGCAAACATTAATAAAACTTATTTGATAAAATTTAAAAATATTTTAAAAAAAATATAAAAGGAAAACAAATATTCAAATTAAAATATATTTTAAATGTCTGTTTACTTCAATTTTTTAAATTCTAATGATTTTCTTTTTTTACACTAATAAAAGTTATAACCCATTACTTGATCAAAATCATGCAAAAAATAAAGATTAAACTAATAATAATAAAATTTTAACGTAGATTATGTATATTTTGAACTTCAATATATGTTGGATGGTGATAAAAAAAAATCATCGTAATTATATAAATTTGAATATTATAGTAAATAAAATATACTTATACAATTAAGTGACAAAATTACAGTTTAATATTGAGTTAGAAAATAAAAAAAAATTATATAAAATATATAAAAATAGTATTATACATGATAAAAATAAACAACAAATGAAAATATTAAAAAATTATCAAATATGTGTCTTTAAAATAATTTGAGATTATTGAATGAAATCTCACAAAGGAAAACAAATATATATTAAGAGTGTGATAAGATGAAAAATATCTTAGAAATCTAGGAAAAATTTTCAAATATCAACATAGTCAATGGTTGAGAAATAATAAAAATTATTTTAACAAAACAAAAGAGTTCTTCAAATGAAACAAAAATTAATAATAATAGACTAAAAAGATAATTTTTGTATATTACCTAGTAAATGAAAAGGTTTATGTTATTAAACACTTGAATTAAGAGTGTTAAACATTTTCATTTGAAAGGAAAATATACAATAAATAAAAATTAAAAAAGAATAAAAATATTCAAATATGAGACATAAAAAGTATTTAATTAATATACATCAATTGAACATAATTGGATAAAAGGTTGTGATATGATGAAAAATATATTAGAGATGCGAATGAATTTCATAAAAAACAAACAATTAGAATAATTAAAAAATAAAAAGTGTGTAGTAATATATATATATATATATATATATATATATATATATATATTGACTATGAATATTTTAATAATTTAAGTGGGAACGAGTATTATGGTGGGTATAGAACAGGTATAGAGCGGATATGTACATGTCCATACCCATTCTCATGCCTAATTGAAAAATTGGAGATTCCTCATACTCAGTCAATGCGAGAATTTATCGTCAAAATGAGAACGAATTCGAACAATACTTACGGAAACAAGTTTATTTACCATTTCTATGTATAACTATTTTGAAACATTGATTAGATATAACATAATAATTTTCCTTCCATAGATTAAAACGTGTCTACTATGAAAATTTTCCCTCCAAACTTTCGTAAATGTAACAACAATCGAGATAAACATCTGAAAATAAACCCTAAACCAGCATACTCTCTTAACAAATTACTCAAATAAGAAAATAATTAAATTAAAATTCTAACAGGAATGGTGTAATTATCGAAATTCAATATAATGTTATGTTTTTTCGTCTATTCCCTTTGGGTAGGAGATACATTTTATTGTTTCCTTTAGGAAGACTTTGTGGCTAATTGACTTTTTTCTAAAAAATTGTATGATGGAAACAGGGATGTCAATGGGGCGAGTAGAGTACGGATAGTAACTCTTTTGTACTCTACCCGTCGAATAAATATTTGTCTCGTACCTATATTTGTGTGGGTATTCGCATATTTTTTTGATATCCAAGGATATTTGCGGATACCAGTGGGTATTTACAAAATAAAATTTTAATATTTAATAAAAAAATTTAACCATAAATTTAAATAACAATACAATGCATAACCTTTATAAATTTCAAACAAAGTGAAAATAACTCATTTAATTAGTGTTGAATGACAATTTACAAATAAATGAAGATTTTTTAAAACCAATTGATAAAAAAATAACTAATTCAAGATTAATGTGTTAATGTTTTAATAAATTTTTTTAATTTAAATTAGAGTATAGCGGGTGCGGATATCCACGGATACTGTGATACTCGTTCTCACTCCATTAATATGCGGGTATAAAAAATACCCTTACTTATTACCTGCAGATATTTATTTATAATATTCATTTTCTACCCGTTACAGATTTTATCCAGAAATACTTACGCACAATCCTAAATGGAACCTCTTAAAAGAAAAAGATTGATTTTATGGCTCACCTAATTAACTCTTTCGACCCATGTGAAAGCTTGTGCAGAAATAAATCTTTCAAATTGGGCAATCTACAATATATTTTTACGGATATAAAGCCTTTTAAATTGAACTCCAAAATATACTATTAATTCAAAACATTTTTGAATTGAAAAATCCTGAAATATTTCCCATGTTCCGTAAGTTAGAAAACTCATATAAAACAATATGAAATATCATGGCCAACAAAAGAAAATGAAAGAATATAAATCAAAACTTGATTTTCTTAACACTTTTACCACTCACATTTAGATATGACAAAGAAACCAATACTAAAGAATCTATCCGTCAACGGTCTAAAATAAGATAAGTCAATTTGAAAATTTTAACATATCAATTCGTTTTGACCTTACCTGCTTGGCCTACTAAATTAGTAGATTAAAAGTGAAATAAGACTAATTAACATGTTACTTTTTTAATTAAATATAAAAATGAAAAATTATTTAAAACATTAACTTTTCATATTATATTTTGTAAGAAGATAAATATACTATAATATTATAATTTAAATTATTAAAATTTATAAATTAAGTTATAATTATTAATTATAATAAATCAATTTAAATATAAATATGATAATTATTTTAATTTATCCGATTAAAACATTAATTAATCAATTAAAAATTTAAAAATATTTATATAATTAAAAGTATTTTTAATTTTTATTTATTTTTATATAAACAAATTTAAAAAAATTAAAAAGGAAATTGACGAGTCGAACTGTCAGCTTATCCTTTAAGAAGATGAGTTATAAATTTTGACAAATCAAACTAACGTGACATTCTTTTAGCGGACCAATCACAAATCGAACTAAAACATATTCGATTCACCACAATTCACGTTAAAATTGATACTACAAGATGACACTAATTAATAACTACAATGTAAAACTCAATAAAACTGAGCGCAAAATGAGATATTGGATGAGATAAAATTAGGTTTTGCATATAATTTTACTTTAAAGATTATTTTTGTTTGTTTTTTACATATCCATCCATGGAAGTGCATGAAAAAAGAAATCATGGGAGGGCAAAAAGCAATTGTCTTATTGCAAATATTTTAAAGGCCATTTATGAATTGGGCTTACAAATCACCCCGGCGTTGGCCCATGGTTTTAAAAGTGGGGTTTCTTCCTGCAACTCCAATATTTCTTTTACACTCCCAAATAATTTTTAATTTTCAAAAGTATTCCTTGACCATTTGACTAGCAATAAACTTTTAAAAAAATTAAACTCACATTTTCTTTTTTATTTAGTGAAAACTAACTCACTCACATCACATCTCACCCTAAGCCTAAAAGCACAACCACAGAACTCTCCTCCCATCCCCCACGAAGCTCACATTTTCTCTTTCTCTTCTCTTCACATTCTCCCACATTCTCCTCCATTCTCCTCCATTGTAGTCCTTGTGTTGTTTTATCTCTCCTTTCTCTTCACACCATAGACATTTACACAAGTAATATCCTCTCCGTATTGTTGATGTAAATTATTTTTAATGATTTACGAATAGGGTAGAGTATAAGTGTTTTATTTTGATGTTATGATATTGTGAAACCATTAACCAAAAGTGAAAGCCACGGATCTAAAATGGGAACTCGATAATGACAACCGAAAGTCGACTTCTAGTGAAGCAATCGACTTTTGGTCAAGGAACACGACTTTCGATGAAGGAAAATAAAATTGAAAACTACCCTCGGAAGTCCACTTCTATAGGATAGAAACACAAACCGGAAGTCAACTTTCGTAAGTGAAAAATGGTTAAAATTGAAAATTACCACCGGAAGTCCACTTCCGTAAGATAGAAACACATACCGAAAGTCGACCTCCGTAAGTGAAAAATGTTGTTGAAAAACCATCATCGGAAGTTGACTTCCGTAAGTGAAAAATGATTTTAAAAAACCATCACCGAAAGTCGACTTTCGTAACTTTATCATAAGTCCCAGATGTGAAGAGATTTTTGGAAGTGAGTGAAATTGGAAATCTAATTTTCGGAAGTCAACTTCCGGTAAATTTCAAAAATCGACTTCCATAAGCTTATCATAGTTTCCAGAAGTAAAAATTGGGGATGTTACTTCCGGAAATTGACTTCCGGTTAAGTATGTTTCCGGAAGTCGACTTCCTGTTCTTTTAGTTTAAATTTTTTATTCATTATTTAAAATTTTATTATTTTTATTATTTCAACATTTCTTAAATATTTAATTTATATTTTTTATTTTAGTTTTTATGTTGTAGTTTGAAAATGTAAATAATTTTAATTTGAATATGTTTTTGAATTTGTTTATTATAAAATATAAAAATAATAAAACAATAAAAAATATAAAATGAAAATAATAATATTAATGCAACAATAAATTAAATATAAAATATAAATAAATAAAAATAAAATAAAGCGTAAGTAAATAAAAATAAAATAAAGCATAAATAAATTAAACTAAAATAAAGCATAAGTAAAAAAATAAAATAAAGAATAAATGAATAAAAATAAATTAAAGCATAAGTAAATAAAAGTAAAATAAAGCATAATTAAATAAAAATAAAATAAATCATAAATAAATAAAAGAAAAATTAAGCATAAATAAATAAAATAAAATAAAGCATAAATAAGTAAAAAAAGTAAGCATAAATAAATAAAAATAAAATAAAGCATAAGTAAATAAAAATAGAATAAAGCATAAAAATATAAAAATATAATAAAGCACAATTATACAGTAAACCTTATAAAAGTATTAATTAAATCAAGTATAAATAAAATAAAAATTCTACAAGTCTTACTTAACCGAAGTGGATTTCCAGAACTATTACAATTCCACTTATGTTACCAAATTCACCATATCCGAAAATATATTAAAATCGAAAATCGACATCCGGTCAATTGCATTTTTGGATGTCTACTTCCGGAAGGGTGTGGATATGATTAACATGATTTCCGAGAAAATTAAATATCGGAAGTTGACATCTAATTTTGTGTGAAAGTGAAAGGCAAATTTGGGAGTGTAGTGCGTTAGTATATAGCAAATACCATCACAAGCAGGGATGGATGTTTATTGGAGCAAGGAGGGGTCATGGCCCTCCAAATTTTGAATTCTTTTTAATTATATATATATATAATATTAAAATTTTATTGAATTTTTTAAATTATAGGTAATATATTTCAAGAATTAATGAAAATTAAATGATATATTTTTTTTTATAAAGCACAATATTTAATGTTAATAGATAATAGAGAATAAAAATATTTAGGCTTAATTTTTTGTTTGGTTCCTCTTTTTTGTCAAAAAATTGACACTAAGATTATATTAATCACATCAAGAAAGCAAATCATTCATATTAAGAATTTCAATTTTAATGAAAGAATCATTTACCTGTTTCAAGAAATTTAAGTAAAAGACAAATTGCATTAGTTTTTCAAAAATTTGGGACCAAATTGAGACTAAAAAAATTGGAAGAGCAACTTAACATTTTTAAACGAAAACCTAAATCAAAAGAATACTTAAACCAAATATTTATTAATATAATTTTTATTTTCCTTTTTATTTTCTTTTTAGTTTTTTCACAAATTGTAATAATCTCTCGTCTCATATATTTTCTCTTTGTATTTGAAGAAAAAAAAGTTAGACACAAATTATTTTTCCTTTCATTTCTCATTTATCTTATTTCTTTCTTGTCTCTTGTCTCACTTGATAATGAAAATATTATTTTTTATCTCATTAGCTATTTGTTTATTATTTTTTATGAATATAGAAAAAAAATGTATAATGTATTTTCTCATAATTGTTTTTTAATAGTGACTTAACCATAATATATTTTTCTTTTAATAATTATGTGCCTCAATTTTTTATTAAATTATGATAAATTATTTTTTAATATTATGTACAAAAAATATATATTTATAAAGAATAAAAGAATAAATTCATTATTAAAAAGTGATAAAAAAAGGAAACTATTTATGAAAACAAGATAAATTATATTTCTTCACATGTTTTGAAACATTATAATCAAATTGTTTAGTAGAGAAGTAATTTTTTAAAGCATTATATTAATGACGAAATATAATGATCTCAAAATTATATTATTCTGACCCTTCAATATTTTTAGTCAACATCCGCCACTGATGACAAAGTGATGTTGTTTGTTCAGGCAGCCACCTAGGTAACTTTATAATTACTTAATTATTACTTCTATCTAATTCATCTTTTAATTTTCATTTAATTTTTGAAGGGCATAAATGGAATGGCACAAAACTTTCGCGGTGCAGAAGAAATATTAGGGTGTAGAAAGAAAACCCCTTTAAACGTTGAATAAGTTAACATCTTGATACAAGTGGTGGTAATTAAGATATGCTATTCTGAATACTTCAAAACAAAGTCATTCTCTACATATATATTAAAATACACTATTATCGGTTTCAAAATGCCGTGAGTCTCGTATATGAGAATTCAACACACATAATAACAATAAATACTAATAACCTCATTGTATAAACTAAGTACTTAACGTGTAAGTATTCTCATTTTTTAAGCTTCATTTTTTACTTATATTTTTTTTATGTTATCAAATTTTAACATTTGCATGAAAAAAAATTGATGATAGATAATATTTTACAGCATAAAAAAGAGACTTTTTTCTTCTCTTCACATGTGATAAAACAAAAGAAAAAGAAAAAACCATAATAACAAAATCATGGGACATAGTAATTAATTTTTTAGGACATGCTCATGATGACAATGAGATGGGGGAAAGAAACAACAATAATAAAGGAAGTGTGAATAAAGTATATAGGGTTCAACGTCCTATAAAATCCAATTGTAGGACAATTTGGCACTATTCAAAACCCACAAATTGCTTCATCAAGGATCAGAAAGCGATGTATGAATTGTATAATATCATGTTATCATGCAAGGTGTCACCTTTCGGCACCCAAAGAACCCTAATTCAAAAAGAATACAAAAACTATAAACTACCAAACAACTTCACCAACAACAACTACCCCAATAACCCTAGTCACACACAGATGTGCTGTTGAGGTTAAAAAATTAAACTTTACGACATTAACATGTGTAAGAATTTGCGGTTTTATTTGATCGATTTTCTTGTACTTTTTTTCTTTTTTACTTTAATCTATTTTTCTCTCTCAATTATTGGAGACAAACTTAGAAAAACAAGGAATGAAAAAAAATATAAAAGAATTTGCCTTTTTGCTGTCTAAAACACTGCTTTCTCTACCATCTCTTTCGTTTTCCTATTGAGGTCATCGTCACCTGAGGGTGTTTTCTTGGACGGTGCCACCGATGACGTGGCGAACCCTAGTGCCATGCGCTAAGGACAAAAGGGTCATTTCATGGAAAAGGAACAAGGGTATACAAACGCTCTGAAACGAAAGGGAGAGTCTTAAAATGAGAACGGGTGCACGCGATCCGCACTCTCATCTCTTTGAACTTGACTACAGCTGAAACAAAAAATTTGTCTCGAACAGCTTTCGGATTTTTCAAACGCACACATCACTTTCTCTCTCTAATAACTTTCTCTTTCTCGCTCTGGAGAGATTCAATATCGGAGCTTTTGATTGGAAATTTTGAGAGTCAGCTTTTTGAAGAGGCCCTGGAAGGTGAGGTCCTATTTCTTCTTCTTATTTTCTTTTTTTTTTTGTTTTTTTTTTTGTGAATTTCGCTTGGGATTTATGAAGGTGGAGGCTTTGATGGTTTTGTGATTTTGGGTTTTGTTGGATTGTTTGGAGAGGCCGCTTTCGGTTTTTCGTTTGTTTTTGTCGTTCGTCGTTTTTTTGCTTCGTTGGCTGTTGTTTCAATTCATGCTCTGTTTGCGGCGTTTGATGATGTTTTTCTGTCGTTTTCGGGTCGTTTTGACCTACTTCTGGGGCTTTTTAATTGCGATGTTATCCCCTCTGCCGTGTAGGTTGGACAAACTTCTGTTCATGTTTTAGAGAATAAATTTGTTTCAATAATTGTGGTCTTTTTTTTTTTTTATTCTGAAGGGGTTGTTTGGATGGGAAAACCCTTTGAAAAAAAAATAGATTGTGGAATTTTAAGTTTTTCGTTACTATTTTTTTTTGCATGTAAAGTTTGGATTGCCTGAAATCTTTGCATTTTGTTTTTGGAGGCCTATTTGCACTGCAGAAAGGTCCTTGACTCCTCAATTTATTATGGTTTTGTGAATGGGCTCTTAACATTGTGTAATATTCTTTATTCTTTGGTTTGTTTATACTTATGCATTAAGGGGGTTGTAGTGTGGATACAAGTTGGTTGTTGTTTGAGGAGTATGTTGTTTTTTGAATGTTCTGATTTGATAGAACGGGGAGGTATTCTGGAATCTAGTAGGCTGTTGGAGTTTAATCCAGAATAAGCTATTGATAGTGACTGTTCAAAACTCAGAAGTATTTTTTGAGAGAGAATCTTACTGTTTCAATATATCCAAGTGCAAGTTGTATTAGTGATTTTAGGGTTCTATCATGTCTCTTGATTCTTGACACTGCACAAAAATAACTTTTTACTTTTTCCCCTTGGTTGGAGAATGATCCTGTGTCCATCACACAGTCACTGTGATAGATTTTTGGTATATGGAGTTTTTCTTCTTTAACTTGGTTTTATAGTGGTCTTGTTTTGTCTGATATTCTTCTAATATGGAGTTCTGTATGTTTGACGTTTATAATTTACCAGTTCATGATGATAATTATTTTATTTTAATATCTTTCTACTAACTTGTTTGCAACAGGTTGGCTTCAAACTACTTAATATTATTATAAGACACAATGGTAGCAAAAATTCGGCAAAGTGCCACTGAGTCTCCTAATCCAAAACCTGAGGTTGGAGAGATTGACACCAGCCCACCTTTTCAGTCTGTTAAAGATGCTGTCTCTCTATTTGGTGAAGGTGCTTTCTCTGGTGAAAAACCAATTATTAAGAAGACAAAACCTTATTCTGCTGAGGTAATTGTTGTTTTGTACTTGGATGTGTTCTCTACCACAACAATGTTACACTGGAAGTTGCATGATGTAGCATAAACATTTTATGATTCAAGGTAGTCTTTTTAACTCTAATTGATAAAAAGAGGAAAAAAAAAACCTTTATGACAAATTGACTACATGCATTTTGATGGAGAAGATACTTATCCAGTTTGCTTAATAAAAGTTTTGCACTATTTTATCGTCCCGTGTTTCTCTCCATTGTGCGAGGAGGCACTTCACTCTATAACATTGCCAGACTAGTTTTCCTTATTATATTAGGACTTGCAAAATGCAGACTCAATTCTATTGAGCAACTCTGGAAATTTTCTCTGCACTGATAAAACTATGGTATAAGTTTCAGTTCTGCATACTAGAGTATCCTCCCTCTTTCTCTCTATAAAAAAGACTAGAACGTAAAAAGTCATAGGACATGGGGAAACCTTTATGACCAGAGGCCCCAAAACCATTCTCATATCATGCTTAACACTCTACTTCTTTAAATCCTTCATCTCCTTCTATCAGTGCCATATCATCATTCTGTAATGTTGTGGCTTGATAGAATGAACAATGTGAATGTGTAAACGATCACTTTGGTCCCTAAATTTGTAGGGTGCAGTAACATTAGTCCCTGAACTGAATGAAATTAGAAGTTCGTTCTTGAAAGTGTAATCGGCAATCACATTTGTCCAAAATTCAAAAAATTGTGTTATTAAAGTGATAATATTAAATATATGTAAGGACTAAAATGAACTTAAATAGTTAATTTAGGGTTTTAGTTAACATCCCAAGGACTTATTATACCTTTTGGTTTTAACTACTTTGAGTTTCCTGAGCATTTTCAATAGTTTTAGCTTTTATTAAAAAATTATAATTCTCAGCTTGACTACATAAATGGTTTGGAGGACAATTCAGGTTCCTAAAATGGTCTTTTTCTACTCAAAATTGTGTGAACGTGTATATAGCATATGGGAATCGTAAACAAGAATTCCAGGTGTCTCAGCAGTGTTAATGGTTTAATGATATTAAAATTACATTGTTATAAGTTGTTTTTGCTCAGTTTTCTTAAAGATCTGAATACAGGAAGATGTTGTGTTCATCATTTAAGAAGGAATCTCTTGTGCAAGAATGAATTGGCACAGGTTTCAACATGCTCAAGGGCAACATTACATTTTCCATGTAACATTATGCAAATCTATATCCACCATTTTAGATAATTAATTACCATAGTAATCTGTTTTAATTGTACACCACTTTGTTCTAGTAACACCAGCTGATCTAACTTCTGACCACTAAATTAGGTTATCCATTAATAATTTTATATTTCCTTCTACCAAGATAGATTTCATTGTACTTTGTCTTTTTCAATTTCCAATTTACAAGTTTGTTCTTTCACTAGAGAGTATTGGCCAAGGAGACACAACTTCATGTAGCCCAAAAGGAGCTGAACAAGTTAAGGGAACAAGTAAAGAATGCTGAAACTACCAAGGTTCAAGCTCTTGTGGAGCTTGAAAGGGCTAAAAGAACAGTTGAGGATTTGACACAGAAGATGAAAATTATTGGTGATTCTAGGGAGTTAGCGATCAAGACTACCGAAGCTGCAAAGAGTCAGGCAAAAAAACTTGCAGAAGAAAAGCATGGTATCCCTGACGCAACAGGTAGTGCTTGGAAGGAAGAATTAGATTCTGCAGTAAAAAGGTATGCAGCTGTCATGACAGAACTTGATGCTGCAAAGCAAGTATTGAGCAAGACTCGACAAGAGTATGATTCATGCTTGGATGCAAAAAAGTCTGCTTTCAAGCGAGCAGCAGAAGCTGAAGATGGATTGAAGGAAAACACAGAAAGAGCATCTGAGATTTCTAAAGAAATTTCATCTGTAAAGGAGTCAATTGAGCAAGCAAAGCTTGCATCTATTGCAGCACACCAACACCAAGCAATGATTTTGGCTGAGAAAGATGTTCTAAGACAATCGTATAAAGCTACCCTGGAACAATCTGAAAAGCAATTGCTTGCTTTAAAGAAGGAATTCAGTCCTGAGCTTTCCAAGAATCTTGAAATGCAGCTGGAGGAGAGAATGACTGAAATTGGGGCTCTTCAAAAGGAAATGGAAAATAAAAGGACCTCGGACTTGGACTCTGTGAAAAGCGTCACTTTGGAGCTTGATGATGCTAAGGGGTCACTGCAGAAAGTAGCAGATGAAGAAAGCTCTCTTAAAAGCTTAGTGGAATCTCTCAAGGTGGAACTGGAGAATGTAAAGAAAGAACATTCTGAGTTGAAGGAGAAGGAATCTGAAACTGAATCCATTGTTGGGAATCTGCACGTCAAGCTCCGCAAAAGCAAGTCCGAGCTTGAAGTCTGCATGTCAGAAGAATCTAAAGTTAGAGGTGTATCTGAGGAAATGATCTTGACACTTAGCCAGCTGACATCTGAAACTGAAAATGCAAGGCGGGAAGCAGAAGATATGAAGAAAAAAACAGAAGAATTGAAGAAAGAAGCTGAAGTTACTGGACTTGCATTAGCAGAAGCAGAGAGAAAGCTTAAAGTGGCACTGGAAGAAGCAGAAGCAGCAAAAGTAGCCGAGAAAAGAGCTCTTGACCAGATTACAGTGTTAACTGAAAGAACTACTGCTGCTCGTGCATCCACATCTGAATCTGATGCTGTGATCACAATCTCAAAAGATGAGTTTGATTCACTAAGCCATAAAGTTGAGGAATCTGACAAATTAGCAGACATGAAAGTGGCTGCTGCTAAGGCACAGGTTGAAGCTGTGAAGGCCAGTGAAAATGAGGCTCTCAAAAAGTTAGAGACAACTCAGAAGGAGATTGAGGCTATAAAGGCTGCAACACAAGAGGCTCTGAAAAAGGCTGAAATGGCTGAAGCAGCAAAAAGGGCAGTGGAGAGTGAGCTCCGAAGATGGCGCGAAAGGGAGCAGAAGAAGGCTGCAGACGCCGCATCCAGAATTTTGGCTGAAACACAGGTGTCAACAGAATCATCACCTCAGCACTACAGGATTCAAAAGCAGAATCCTCCTCATACAACTACGCAGGTGAGGAAGTTTGAAAAGGAGAAGGTTTCAGTTTCAAAAAAAGCCCTCTTGCCTAATATTAGCGGCATCTTCCATAGGAAGAAAAACCAGGTTGAGGGTGGCTCTCCTTCTTATCTGCCTGGTGAAAACCCTCTATGAAATATGTAATGTGCAGCAGTTTGTGCAGCTCTTGAATTTGAGAGAAACATTTATTTGTGTGTAGTTGAGGAATTTGATCAGATTTTGTCGTTGTAGTCTGTTTGAAGGAAAGGATTGTGTAGTGTTTATAGTTTGGTGACAAATTTGGAGATGCATAATGTAAATGGAACCAGAAGTAAGATTAAAATCTATTGTTTTTTTTTTCATCTGTTAATACTAAGCTTTCATGGCTGGTAGTTTGAACTATATTTGAAGCAAAGTATTGTGTAATGTGAATAGTGTTTGGTTACCATTCTAGGAAATGCACAATGCAAATACTTCATTTCAGTTTGGTTCATAAGAAAAACTTTATAAATGTGTCTCTATGCATACTAAAATACAATGTCAAGGTAGTGAAAGATACAGCACAAAAATCATGGTGATTTTAATGCACTATTCAATTTTCCATAAGGAGTAAAACTTTCAACTGCATAACCTTCTCTAACTTGTCATAAATAACTCAAACTACAAAGCAAAGCTACTTCTAACCTAACCTTTCTCCATTTATAGGCAACTTGCACCACTAAACATTAACTACTCATTTTTGTATATAACACATAAATTTTCTTTAATTTCTCTACCACACTCCAAGAACGTCTCACCCTCTTCGTAAATGGACTAATTGGACCACCTACCACTGCACACAGTCTTGACAAAAAGATGCATCATCCTAATCAAAATCTAAGAAACTAAAATGTGTTTTATGAGAATTTTCATACAAAACAGCACTATCTACGTTTTGTTTATGCAAATAACACACTTTTAGTGTGTTAGATCAGAATTTGATTCCCTGAATCTGTTTTTGGTGTACCTTATAAAAAAGTAAGTCAAAATGTACTAGTTCGCGTTCAGAATTCGATTTTCAGAATCTGAATTTTGAATTAGCACAATAAAAATGTTTTTTTTTTATAAATAAAACATACAGTGTGGTATTTAGAGAAAAAAAAAATGGGACATAGTGCTATTATGTGAAAAATTCGTTTTATGGTTCTTTTTTTATTATATCATTTATATTATTGTAGAGGCAGTGGAATAGAAGTTGAAGCACATAAATTCCTGTGTTTTCTAATAGTTTTTTATGGTTTAGTTTCCCGTTTGTTTTCATGGGTTATTTTATTTTCAAAGTCAGTCAATAAAAAATCGATCTTAATATGGTTTATTAAAACAGTTATTACAAACTTCAACTATTTAGAAACTAAAAAAAAAACGTTTTTACTACATTAGGTAATGACAAATATAATATTATTTATATTTTATCTCTTAAAAACGATTAATGAAGTTACAGGAAATTGTGCCTTAGTATCCAAATGATAGTTTAGACAAAACATACATGTTTTAGTTCAACTGAGATTTAGTAAAAGGTTTAAAGGCAACATGTCCATTTTCTCTGAGTAATATCTTCAATTTTATTGATTGATATAATGAATGTTTAGCTATAGGAATATTAAACCAGCACGTTCTGATAATGAAAAAGCTTTATTAAAACATAAAGTTTGCAACGATTTTTACATTTGGAAGAGATTATAATTGTTTAACTATAATATGAATGTTAAGGATGTAAAATTGTGAAGACATTGTGACACTTTATGGTGCCACCTTTATTTTGCTTAAATTAATGAGTGGGAGGATATCTATATCAGATATTGTTATTTACCTTTGAGATTTTCATATTATTATTCAATAATTATATTGACGTATTTTATCCTTTTAGTCTATATTTTAACTTGTTATATTTTCTCATTACTAAACAACATATGTGATAAATAAAAATGGGTAAAGTATGGTTTTGCCTCCTAAAAAAATTATTTTTTTAACACCCAAATGAGTCAAATTCGATTTTAGTTAAAATTCTATTTAGCAAATGACTTACGTGACAAATAAAATTAAAGATGTAAAATATAGTTGTTCACTTTTGTCTCTCTAAATTATGTTTAATCGTTTTAAAGTACAATATTTTGTTAAAATAGCTACGTCCAATATATAGGAACCAAGAGAGGTGAATTTATATTTCAAGATTTTGATATTTTTAGACAATTCTTGGAATTATTTTCGATCTTTATAAGATGTTCTAATCAATTAACCAATGCAGTGTAAATGGATTATCCCAAACACATTAAAGATAACAGAAAGGTAAGAAAAGAGGACAATACTAGTTAGATTCAAGATGAATCTACATCTAATTTTCTTCTAAGCAACCCGAGCTTAAAAGATTTCTACTAATTGAAAAGAGTTTCAAGAATTAAGAGTTTCTCTAAATAATTCAAAACTAATTACTTAAGATCTTAATCAACTAATCAAGAATTCTTCCTAAATGCAATGCTTCACACAATTGCAATCAGACATTCACCTACACAATGAATAAGATATAAAGAAACAGTTAAAGGAAAGAAAGGAACGAATACACCTATTCTGTGCAGATTTTACAAATGATCCCTAGTGCCAAGCTTCAACTGTCTGAATCAACTCCATGTTTTCAAGCTTTGAAAACCTAGGTGTAAGATCCTTCAAGAATGCAAGAACTCTCATATCTTAATCACTCAAAACAAATTTTCGAGGCTTTTTTTTCGTAAAAATGAAATTGAGTTGAGATTTGTTTAAAAAGAGTTCTCTACTACTCAGATTAATGGATTAGAAAATTTACCTAATTGATTATCGTGGTCAGGTTGTGAGTGCATTAACTTCAATGCATCTCATAATTGATAAGATAAGTGAGCTAATCCATTAAGGAGTTCTGTAAAGATTTTTTCTTGTTTCAGACTTTCCTTAGTCAATTGATGTTAACGCATACCATAGGTGGATTAGCTTAGAATGGTTCTAAGCATGCACTACAATTACAATTCACATGACTAATTAATCCTATTACTCATGGCAATGCAGAACCATGTTACTGACTTTGATCGGCCGGTGATCGATCGATGTTGCACATATTTTTGTTTGTCGAGAGCTGATGATCAGTAAATGTCACATATATATTCATATGTTGATTATAACTTGACTGACCGATGACCGGTCGATGTCACACATATCTTCATATGTCGAGCATCGTAACTTGATCGATGAGAGAACATTTAGGAAGTCACCCTAGCCGGTCGGCAGTTGATCAACCGACCGACCCATACAGTACAATAAGTATGATTTAAATTACTTTAACTTACCTTATTGTATGTTGTGTTGTGATTAGGGATGTCAACGGGACGGGTAGGGTACGAGTAGTAGCTCCCTCGTACCCTACCCGTTGGATAAATATTTGCTTTGTACTCGTACCCATATCCGTCGGGTATCCGTTATGTAGGAACCCGAATAATATTTTAATATCTACAGATATCTACGGGTACCTACGAGTATTTACAAAAAAATAAAAATAAATATTTAACAACATATTTTAATCGTAAATTCAAATAAAATACAATACATAACATTCATGAATTTTAAACAAAGTCTAGATAACCCATTTAAATAGTGTTGAATGACAGTTTAAAAGAAAATAAATTTTTTAAAACTAATTGATAAAAAAATAACTCATTCAAAATCAATATGTTAATATTTTAATCATATTTTTTTATTTTTAAAATTTAAATTAGAGTATAGCGGGTGCCTGTATCCACGTGTACGAATACTATGATACTTGTACTCGCCCCGTTAACATGCGGGTATTAAAAATACACTACCCATTTCCCGTGGGTATCTATTTACAATATCAATTTTCTACTCGTTGCATATTTTATCCACAGATACCCATATGTACGAATTTTTTGACATCTCTAGTGCATATGAACAAGTTTTGAAGCAATAGAACTAGGGACTGTCTTCCTAAGGAGAGTAGTTGTTGCTTAAGTATATAAGACTAATATTGTATAGATCCTCTAATATTAATAAAGTATTATTTATCTTTCAAAAATTTATTTTGTTTTTCTCATGAAGAGTTTTAAATACATTTTATATATTTATAAGTTGGTTTATGTTTTTTTCAACTATGTAATGCTTTAAATTAATTATTAAGGTGAGAAATGTTACAAGGACAACTTTCACTTCATTAAAAAGAATATAGAGTTTCTAAAATATATGTGAATGACATTTTTTTTTCGCTAAAACATTTTTTAAATGACAAAAAGTGAAAAAAAATTAGAGACAAAAGTGAAATCTTGTAATTAAGGAGAGTAAATAACTAAGATTAGACACGTTTTACTTTTATAGGGATAACAAGTGTATTATATTTTTTAAAAGAAATTAAAAGTGACTAGAAGAATAAAATCATATTTTATCCCATAAAATAAACAATTAAAAATTATAAGTCATTTACAGTATAAGAGCATGAACATTACTCTATTACATAATCTTGTATTATTATATGGATATAAGTGAATAAAATAACAGTACAAAATAATAATTATACCAGCCAATTAATGGGAAAATTAAATGAATTGAATTGAAACAAATTAAACAAGTAATACAATTTCAATTAAAAGATGTTAAGAATATTAAAAAAATAAGAGGAACTTTAAGTTGCAAGACATTATTTTAAAACTTAATTAACACTCTAATGATTTATCATTATACATGCGTAGGTTAATTGTGGCAAAATAAAAAAGATTATATGCAATTAATTACTTTGATATTTTGATTCATTTATGGTTTACTTTTTTAAAGTTTGGCAAAAGAAAATGCAAGTTCCAACTTCTGCGACTCCAAACGACACAAGATTTTGAAAATCTTATCCTTCAGTTTTTTCATTCTCTTTCGGTTTCTTTAATCATTTCGAACAAGCCGTTATAACATATTAAACTTTTTAAGGAATTCAAATATAATAATAAAATAATGGCACCCACCTTCACCAGTCACCAAATATATAATTAATTATAGGCATTTAATTATATAGATTTGACTTGCAACAGCAAATAGGAGCCATTGATGAAAAATAATAAATGTTCAATTTAATCCTAGAACTATATTTCTTTGTGATATTATTTCTTTAAATTTTAATTCTTTAAATTAATTACTTTTGTTAAGTTTAAGTTATAACAATATCATACTTTGAAAATTAAATTAAAATATTTGATTTTAAATTTAGGCAAACAATATCATATTATTTTAGGGTTTTAAATAAGAATTGATGACAAATTTTAATGGGGGATAAAAAAAAGTCTTATTGAATCATTAGAAAGGTAGGTTTGAATTGATCGGAGTTCTATAATTTATTATTAAACTACTTTTAAAAGTTATACTGTTTTTTAGAATAAAGAAAGTAAATTATAATATAAGATCAAGATGATGTTAATTTAAATTTAAAGAGAATAATGTCTTTAATATGTATTATTATCAATAAAATTTGAAAATTATTTTACATTTATTTTCCCCCTCTCCAACGATTTCAGTGGTGGATTAAATTTAATTCAACTTTTTTTTCTGTACTTCTATTTTGAAATTGCAAAGGAACAACATTGAAAATGTAAAAAATTTCACCTTCAATCACACAACAAGTTAAGTTACTAAAAATTATATGTATCATTAAAATAATTTTAATAATAATAAAAAAATTGAAAAAAAAATGTAATTATTGTCCTTTTTACACGTTGAAGAATCTAATCAGTCATAACTTTTTCTGTAAAATAAAAATCAAATCTATAAAGCCGATCTCACTATAAAGACAGTACACCCTACCACACAGGAAGAAAACTTCTCTACCAAAAACAAAACATCACCAAAGAGAAAGCTTTGCACAGACACTCACAGTGCACACTCTTGCAAGTTGCAATCACTTCCACACTCACTCGCCGTCATTCTCGTTTTTTGTCACAAAAGATTCAAACTTTAGCATTTAGACGAAGATGGGTAGCAGCAGCAACGCCTCCTCGTCGGATTTCTTCTACCGCCGCCACGTGTTCCTGTGCTACAAGAACCCCGCCGTGTGGCCACCGCGCATTGAGGCTGCGGAGTTTGATCGCTTGCCCAGGCTTCTCCACGCGGCCATTAATGCAAGAAAGCCTCATATTAAGAAAGAGGTTCACTTTTGTTTTCCTCTCATCATTCTTGGTTTTCTTTGGTGTCTTTTGTTTTTGGTTTTTTTGTTTATAATCAATTTTCTATTCAAAGATGTTTTCTTTTCATGTTTTTCTGGGGTGGGGGGTGTAAGGTGCTAGGGAGAGAAGGAAAATGCTAAAGGTTGTTATTTTGTTCTTGCTCTAGCAAGGGATAATGTACTAGTTTAGTTTTGGGATCTTTTGTTGAATTCTTGCTGTTGAGATGGGTTTGGTGTTTTTTATATTTGTTCTTTTTGCCTAGGACTATGAGGGAATAATGAATCATAGTAATGGAAACAGCTTGAAATCAAAGTCCACATTCTGTTGTTTAATCATTTTTTATGATAGGATGAGGAAATTGGTATGGGAAGGGCTTCCACCCCATGTTTGTGAAGGAAAAGAGTGGCTTGTATTTTGTTTTGAAGTATCCAAATCATGGGATCAAGGCCATTTTGGATAGGCTTTTCCATGACTGAATTAAGTTAGTCATATAAACTGGAATCAGCTTTTGCACTTAACATGTATAGAAGCTTTCTTCATTTTTTCTTCCCTGAAAGCTAATACATGTAAGTTGATTCTAGCTTATGGAGAAGTTCAATGTATTTTACCTTATTATTTTCTTCTGCTATAAATACTCGTGGAAAATTTTATCCAAATAGGTCTTTAGAATAATTCTATTTCAGTGTTTTTCACCAATCCAAATTGGTCTTACAAAAATGTCACCTGATATTTGTTCTGTCTGTTTCCTATTTTTGTTTCCTTGTTTTCACCATGTCATCTACAAAGTTCTAAAATCAGGAAACTGAACAAAATCAAAAGTAACATTGGTGTGCAATTATGAATGAAAACTTACACCGGAAGTGAATGTTAAAAGTGAACCGAAATCCCCTCATATTATACTGACTATGGCTTAAATTCTTGGGTTCATCATTTACTAGACCTGCTTAACAATATGTGAGGGGCATGATGGGACTGAAACATCAAATGGAGATGTGTTAATCTTTCCCGACATGATCAGATATAGGTTAGTACTTATAGTACAACTTCTGTTTCTCAACTTCTAATTTCCCTATAAATGTTCTCTCTTGTTTTCCTTTATTCCTTATCAACAACAGTAGTAATGTTAGTGAAATTGCAGGAGATTAACCCATTTTGATGTTGAGACATTTGTTGAAGAAGTTATTGTCAAGGAAGGAGAATGGCTTCCTGGAAATCCTGAATCCTTAAAAGCTTCATATGTTTTTGTCTGCTCTCATGGATCACGCGATCGTAGGTGTGGGGTTTTTGGACCTGTCTTGGTCAGTAGATTCAGGGAAGAGATAGGGTTACATGGACTCCAAGGAAAAGTGTTGGTTAGCTCCTGCTCTCACATTGGTGGCAATAAGTATGCAGGAAATGTCATTATAATCGGATCGAGCATCAACGGCGAAGTCACAGGCCACTTGTAAGGAGGAGATTTCCCCTGGTTATTAACATATATATATTTTTGTTCCCATAAAACTTCCATTTCTTCTTTAAACTTGAGAAATACCTTTGTAACATTGTTTCTTTATCTTTTGTATTAATCTGATCAGAGTTGTTATTAACTAAACTATGTAGGTATGGATATGTTACTCCAGATGATGTGCCTTTATTGTTTCGCCAGCATATCATTGCAGGGGAGATTTTTGACTCACTATGGAGGTAGCATTTTTCTCTAACATTATTTAGTACTAAGTTTTAAAGATTCTTTTTGTTTTAGTTTCATTCTTTAACAGACACTACCGGATTGCTCTCGTGCTTGAGTTTTGAAAGTCTGTGCATTAAGAGTTAATTTTACATTCAAGGTGAAAGTTTTAGTTATAGTTTAAGGTCTGTTAGGAGGAAACTTTTCTGTAAGCACTTCTAACAGAAGAAGCGTAAGAATCAATGAAATTAGTTTTGCCATGAACTAAAATCCTCTTATCCATGAGTTAAAGATCAGATTTGAGAGAAGATATTAAGAAATAACTTCTATAAATTAGTTTATGCACAAGTTAATTTTTACTTTATAGAAAAACTGATTTTAACTTTGCTCTTCTAAAGGAGTTTTGGAAAAGTTTCTCCAAACAGTCCGATAAAGATTGTTGCCATTCTCAAGTTTAAAAGTCTCAACTAAAGAAATGTTGTACGGTTAAAAGGAGTTAAGTGGCAAATTTCGTATAGGTTTTTCAGGAATCAGCTTTCTGAGATTGTTTGTAGCAATTTTTTGTTCGAGATTATTTGTCATTCAGAAGTTTAGCGTGTTAGGTTCGACTTACTTTAGTTTTGGGTTAGAGGAAGAAGTATATTGACATATATATGATTTTGGTATCTGTAGGATAACTATTTTATGAGTCTAGCCTCTGTAAAAGTACATAGGAGAACATTCTTGGTGTTTCTCAAATAATAGACCTGTATCAAAGGCTTATAAATTTGTAAGGAGTAATACTATTAGGGACTAAAAATCCTAAAACAAAAATCTTTTAGGAACCAAAATCAACACAATTTATAGGGTCTAAAGTATAATATTAATATAGCATGATGATCAGAAACATGTTTTGGTTTTGCCATCAGGGGACAAATAGGTTTATCAGAAGATGAACAGAAGAAAAAGCAAGAGCAAAGGCTTCAGCTGAATGGTGCAAGAAATTTAGAAGGAAGCACAGTGGCCGCCGCTGCCGCTGGCCGCTGTCAAACAGATGGAGAGAGCTGTTGCCAGGACAGTGAAGACTCTTGTTGCTGTCAGAATGATGTATTAGAAGATAGGAACGAGGTTTCCGGTGATCATAAGAGGAAGGAGAATCTGAATGTGCTTCGTCGGATCAACAAGGGCAAAGGAGTGTCTCACAAGTTCAGTTCCATGCCGACATGGCTCGACAGCTGGGAGCAAGAGGATACTTATGCTGCTCTTGCCGTTGTCTGCGCCGCCGTGTCGGTCGCCATAGCCTATAGCTGCTACAAGCAGTGAGTTGTTGATGAGAAGAATGAGGTCAACAATGTTGTTTAGCAGTGGATGAGATAAGCTGAGCTTTGGTATGTCTTCATTTTTTGTGTTACATGTTCAGTTTCTACCTTGTTTCAGACTTGCAGGGAAAGAAGTATCTGAAATGGCTCAGACTTGGAATTCACCTCTTAGCTTCTTCATCTGTACATACGTGAAATCTTAGCCTGGGAATGTTTAAACTAAATATTAGTAGTTTATTTAGGTGGAATTGGACTGTGACATTTATATTAACTTGATGTAAAGCTAATTATTAACTTTGGTGTTTCATATTAGTTTATACATGATATTAACTTTTCTAAAATCTGATTTTGAAGTTATGTACAAGTTAATAATACAGAAGTTTGTGTTGTTTTCTTTTAAGAAGTTGCTTGTCTGTATTTTAAGTTAAAGTTTATGAATTTGTTTTTTTATTCCAGTTTTTAAAATTATAGAATTATGATATGATATTTTTCATATTATTTAATTATTGTAATAATTTAACTAATAAATTGTAAACTAGTATCTTAACCAGTTTATTGATTCAAAGTTTTAAAAAATAGTTCTTTTACTATTCTGAACATGATAAAGAACAATGAATACCAAAAATAAAAAATACAAATACAAATCTACTTTGATAATAAAAAAATTTATACTTATCTCTTACGTTAAAATAAATATTTCCCTTCCTTGAAAATATGAACGAGTTGCACTTACATTTTTCAATTTACACACTTTTTAATAGTAGTGAATAATATTGAATGTAGTTCAATAGTCTTTTTCTAGAACTTTCTGTATGGAAAACAACTAGCTCTAAGCATCTTACTCATTGTATCTTTTAGAAAGTAAATATTGACTTCAATTTTTTACTTCCATTTTACTTTGAAATTTCTCCTAAAATTTTCATTTTATCTTCTACGGTACTAAGTTAATAAGTACTCACAATTAACTATTAAACATGATGGGAAATCATTAAGAATTAGAAATAATTATAGAAATATTCTTTTATTAAAATAGACCCAAATGTAAGAAGAGAATAAAAGAAAAATAAAAAAAGTGTATTTTAATTTGAAACATGATGTAATTTACTCTTACAACAATAATAATAAAATAATGAAAAACCGAAAAAAATAATACATAGAATGTAACAAGTTCTTGCTTTCAGCAAGATATAGTTGCAGTTCTACAGTGTCATTGTTTTATATGACATTGTTTTTTCCAATACAAAATATCTGCACATCCCAAAAATATAACATCCCAACTTTTCTTATAGACTACATTTTCCCATTCGGAAATCCAACTTTCAAGTTTTTCACAGGAAAACTGACTTATTAATTACAGGGGGCAAAAGTCCACCACGTTTCATGTATAATAAGTGTCTACTATTTATGTATAATTAAATATAATTATATCACTAATGTTAAAAACATTATTCTGTTTCCTTAATCCAATAAAAAATACTTTGAAAATATTATTCCTTATCCTCATAATTTTTTTTCCTTTAATCTATAACTCTGAAGAGTAACACACCTCTGAATGTAAGATCAAGAAAAAAAAAACTATCTTAACTTGATCTCCCTCCTCTGCAAATATGAGGAGACAAAAGATCAACTTACTACATTAAAATGCAAGACTTGTAATATATAAAGGATGCAGATAGAATTGGACTTGACACACATTACAGGAGTCAACAATTCCAGGAAGCCTTCAAGCTTCTTACTTATGGCTACGAGCACTAAGAAAAATAAACAAGAATTAATAATTTCAGTTCTAGCTTTCAACAAAATCGTGCCAAGGTTTTCTGATAATAAAATGAAGAATGTTCGGATTCAAAACTACACTCATTATCCCAACATGATCTTTTAAAACTATTGCTGCAAAAGGAACAGCCCCTACAGCAATAATAGAATGTTAAGTGTGCCCTGCTAATGCGAGCAATTAAGCTTTCCTATTCAACAACACAGTTAACTGATGACTTTCCTCAACACAGCTTCGGCACGATGCTCAAAATTCGGTAAGGCCCAGTCATGCTGTGTTATGTCGAGATTGTCTTTCTCAGCACTCAGACCCTGAAAACAAGATTGAGATTAGTTTGTTAGAGACTAGACTATGATTCATTTGAGTCTCACATACTAGGTTACACACATTTTACATACATATCTGAACATACATGGTATATGTCATTTACTGTATTTTCCAATTTCCCATTTTCAAAGTCCATAATTAATCACAATACCACAAATCCAGCGCAATGTGTAACCTATCCCAACTTTGATATATCTAATAAGCATTTCTTCAACAAGTTCTTATCAAATGAGTTTATTCATAAGCTTGACTGAGAAACTTGCTGAATTGAGCTAAAAAGACTTTGTACAAGGTTATAAGCTCAAGTAAGCTTTCTCAAATACTACGGGAAAAGTCATCTACATCATATAGGTCCTCACTAAAATAAATGATCATTTTTGCCTTGTGGTATGGACAAAAGGGGGAAGTGTCAACAAGTCATGCATACAACACAATTTTCAATGATTGATCTTCAAAATTATGAAAAATCAAGAGAAAATAAACACTGTACCTTTGAAGGATCAAATCCAAATCCACCCATTTGCATCATACGTTGTGTATCATCTACAGCTGTATAAAAAACAGACATCATAAGTTTGGACTATTGTCAACCAAAATCCCAGGCTATAATGGAAAAATAATAACATACTGAGAGGTGGTAAGAATTTATATTCATGAAATAAATTAATTAAAGAAAAAGTATACACATAAAGGTGATCAGCTTTCAAGCCATAACTAACCATTTTCTTCACCCAAGATGAGACTAAACAATCCTCTTAGTCCAAACAAATTGAGGAAGTACCTGAAAAGCAATCTTTTGACAATTAAACAAGAGTAAGAGTGAAACATGCAAAGATCCAGAAAAACGAATATTACCAAGAGCGACTGCTAACATAGCTGACATCTACTGTGCTAAGGTCTATTCCATTCTGTAACATCGACCTAAACCTCTGTGTCAAAGGAAAGGGTATCTTGGCTGCAAGAAAGTTTTAAACATTTTCAAGAGGTAAATAGTAGAAGTAATGAATCCAAGACTACACCAAGAAGATGACCATCTTAAACACATCCACGTGCTAAATACAAGATACAAGTTGTATAACTATTCACAGGATAGAGCCTGAGTCTTGGCACTTCAAAATGATGGATAAAAAAGAGGCTTAAATATATTTTTGGTCCCTGAAATATGGTAAAATTTTGCTTTTTAACTCCCTAAAATTTTTGTACTTGTCCCTGTAAAGTTTCTTTTTTTGGATTCGGTCCTAGTTATTTTATCTTATTACATATAAAATATTCATTTTTTAATCTTTTGTCCTAGTAATGTGTGGATTATTTATCTTTAGGCCCTATCAAATATTTGTACTATGTGGTTTTATATATTACAGGAACTACACAAAATAACAAGGACCAAAAGTAAAAAAAAAAAAAACTGTAGGGATCAAAAGCAAAATATGACTATATTTCATAAACTAAACATATTTTAGCAAAAAATATCAAAGACGTTTTAAAGAATATGAATTCACACAAAGAAATATTCTAATAAATTATACGAAATAGCTACAAGCCAAAAATTACCTGCTACGAATCCAGAAAAGAAGAAGTTCACCCAAGCAAATGTAAGAGTCTGTAAAAAATTAGGAAACAACACAAGTAAAAGCCAGTGAGGCGTCTCCTAATAATCAGGAAAAAGTACAAGAAAGAGCATGATCCAAAATCTAAAGCTGGAGACTGTCAAACTCCAATAGTAATACCTGAGGAATAATCATTGAAAGGTTTTTCTTCATCATATCCATGGCCATGTTAGGATCAGAGAACATCTGTGCTTGTGGATTCTGCCCCTGGCCCTTTGGAACAAACAAGAGACCATTTTCCTTCAATGAAAAAGCACAAACAGTCAATTCACTGTTGATTTGGTCAGATACATACACAATATCATTTAAAATACCACTTAAAGCTCGTGACACAGTTATTAAGTTCTAACTAACAACTTCTAGAGTTGATTCAGAAACATCAAGTTTCAAATTCCTTCATCAACTAACTTGTAAATTATCCACTGAAACAAGGTTTGAGTACATGTATAAGTACGATGAAATATCAACATTCTCCCAATCAAGAACCACATCCTTCAACCAAAAAAATAGAAAAAAGAAACATCTGGAAAACCGTAGACTAAATAGCAAACGAACCTCGTTACAGAAATAAATCTTGCGTGCGCGAAAAGCCTTGGAAGGAATAAAATTCGCCCCAGCACGTAAACTCCGAGCTCTAACGATCACTTGCCTAAAATTATAACAACCCTTAGACATCAAAATAAGAAAAATATAAACTCTTAATCGAACAATGAACCAAGCTAAAGCATACCCCTCCTTAACAATTTTGGCATCTGGGGTTTGTGAAGAGTGCATAAGCTTAGAAACGAAATAGCGCAGCACGCCAATAAGAACCATAACTACAGAGAGAGGGATCAACACCCAGTCTCTGATTGCAGTATCCAGCACCAGATCTTCTGCCATTGCTCTAATTCCTAGTTTCCTGCAACCCCATATGAAATAAAAGCTGCTTACGACTCGAAATCATTCCCTTTTTTCGTTTTGAAGAAAAAAAAATACTTCTTTTAATCGGCTTTGCCAATTGAATTTGAAGAACTCACCGTGTCACACTATATGATTCCGTTTCGCGGGTTACTAAAACGAAACTGATGAAGAATTGCGATGCGTCTCAGATAAAATTTGGTCAAGATGGCCGTGGTGGATGGATTTGGGAAATTGACGACAAGTCACGAACCCTAATTTTGCGATTGAAGAACAAAGAGAATGTTACACAGTACACTCTGTTTTCATCGCAAAAAAAAAAAATCGCGTTTTTGGTTTTTTAAGATGAAACCTTAGAAGAGGAAAAGCAAAAACCCTTATTAGCCTAATCAAGTTACATATTATAAATTACAGAAATATAGTGATTTTGTGAATTTTATTATCTAATTTTTTATACATTTTATCATTATAGCTTTTAGTTTTAATATATTTTATTGATTCATAAATTACAAAACGACTCACAAAATTTTATGGTCCATGAATATTAAAAATATGATAATAATAAAACATAGAAGGAATATAATAAAATTTATCAAATGATGACTTCAGACTGATAAACAATTATTAAAAACCCTAACACCAACATAAGTTGATACTTGAAACTGATAACTGAATAAACTGTGATTGGATCTATTAGCATTACAAGACTGTTACGAGAGTTACTACTTCTTTTTATATTTCAAATTCAACTAAATATAATGAATATAATTTTTATATAAATAATGAAGTTAATATGATAAATATTGATATATTTTATTTTTAATATAATGACAAATTAATCTTAATACAAAACTTTAATTATATTTATTTTCTTTAATCTAATAATTAAACTCATTTTATAATAATTATCATATAAACTTATTAGAAAAATCATATTAATATTGTTAATTTTTAAGAAACTTTCTTATTTTTGTTTTGTGAATTTAAAATTCAACTTTTTTATTATTTGTTCAAATTTAGAAAGTAGCTAAAGAGTAAGTGATTTAAAAAATGAGTTTAATTATTTTATTAATAAAATCTTAGTTTGTAAATAGATTTATTAATAATCAAATTCATCATTTTTCTAAAACTATTCATTTTTCCTTTTTTTTATTTCTCTTTAAAATTTTATAGAATCTATCTAGTTTCAAGGAATAGGACATTTGAGGGCTACAATCTTATCTAATCAATTTTTTAAACAAATTTTGTCATTCTTTTTTGTCCTTTAAAAAATATGTTGCATGTGGGATATTTTAGACTTGCATGTGACGTTAAGGACTTGAGATGAATTTCTGTTTAATTAAGATTGTTAGGATATGTTCTTATAATTGATTAGAGTTTTCAAATCGTGGTGGTTGTTCTTTTTTTCCAAAACAACAACCTTGTCAACCCTGTCAACCACAATAACAATCCTTTTCTTAATACAATAATAGAATTCAATGTCAACTATGCTCAAAATTTTGTTACTTTGTTGGAGAGTGTTGGCACAAATTCAATCAAGACGTTCAAGCACAAATCCAGATGAACAATTCCCATGTTTCCTCTCCCAATCTTGATTATGATCAACTTTCTAGTATCTCATCATTGCCTGATTATCTGTGGTACCCCGAGAATGGGGCCTCACATCATATAACCAATGACTCAAATAACTACACCATTAAACTTAGGCAATGATGCAAGTATGAAAATCACTCAAATTGGTTCCACCACTTTATCTTCTTCCTTCCATTCTTCTTCTTTTATTTTAAATAAACTTTTACATGTTCAGTCTATTACTAAGAACCTTTTAAGGGTATCACAATTTGCTAGGGATAATCATGTGTTCTTTGAGTTCTTTCCTAACTTTTGTTTTTGTCAAAAACCAGGAAACTAAGGATATGTTGATAGATATTACCTATCTTTTGTTTATGCTTTTTCTAAATACACATGGATACGTTTTTTGCATGCTAAGTGACAAACTCTTGATGTTTTTCGTAAGTTCCAATTAATTGTTGAAAATCAATTGAGTCATAAAATTAGAACCATACAAAGTGATAACACTCGTGAATTCTTACACTTTTATAAATTTCTTATATTTGTCGGGATTTAACATCAATATATTTGTGCTCACACTCACCAACAAAATAGTAATGTGGAAAAAAAACATTGTCATGTGGTTGAAACATGTTTAAGTATCTTAGCTCGTGTTGTTTTACCCTTAAAATGTTGGACCTATGTTTTTCAAACTGCTACATTCATCATTAACAACCTTCCTACATCTACCTTATATCATGAAACTCCTCATAGTCTTCTTTATAAACGTGCATCAAACTACAATATGTTTATGTTTTCTGTTGTACTTATTATCCTCTGCTTAGACTATATGACAATAATGAATTTGATTTTAAATCTCATGCATGTCTATTTTTAGATTATTTTATAAATACGAAATAATTTCTTTATCTTCGTTCCACTAGAAAAATATATGTTTCTTGAGATGTTTTGTTTAATAAAAATGATTTTCTTTATAAACATTCTCCTAATATTTTCAAGCCATTTTCACCATGTACATCTTATGTTTTCTTTCCAAACATCCTTCTCTTTTACTGTCCGCCACCTCCATCCAATAATCATAATACTCGTAATAACACCACGATCAATATATTAACTTTCTCGACCATCCACTTCACATAGTATTCTCAACACCACTATTGATAATGAGTATTGTCATGATAATGTTAAAAAAAAAAAAAAACTCATGACAAAAAAATAGTATGATTTTGACCTTACAAATGATATAAAAGTTTTATATAGTCATCAAATTTAAAGTTGTTAGCTTGACTAACAAGTTTCATGTCACATTTAAAAATAAATAGGTAAGCTAACATTTCTATAAGTTATTATGATTAGTAAATAAATCCTTTCGATTAAATTTGGACTAATTATATTTTTTTAATTGGGTTAAATTATTGGATTGAATTTTATTTAACGCATTCAATTAATATAATATTAAGTAATAAGTTTATAAATTTCAAACTTAAATCAATCGACTATAATATATATATATATAAATTTATTTAAAAAACTTCATTTTATAAATATTATTGTCATATATATTATAATTATAATTGTTGTTGTCACGTCATAACTATAAGAAAATATTTATTTGGAGATCTTTTTAAAATACTAATATTTTTTAAAATTATTTAATATAATAACCGAACTTTTAAACTTAATTGGATTAAGATGAAGGTTAGACTAAAATTATCCTTAAAAAGGTTAAACCTGACGCCAGCATAGTTTGGATAGTTCTAAGAAATTCATAGAACCATATAATGAGGAATAAATTTTGAATGGTTTGTTATTATATTGTTTTAACTGTTTATGAAAATTGTGGATAAGATTTTAATCACATGACATGGAAGGAGTACGGAATTTAACTATATATGTGGTACGGAGTACCAAAGTTTGCTACTAAATTCATCCATTCAACTGCAAATACAACTCATTAAAAAAAATAAAAATTAAAGTATTTTTTTCTTTCAATTTTTGTCAAGTATTTTCAAACAAGTCCTAATTTTGGTATTGTGTTCAAATAGGTCCTAATTTTCGTCAATTTTGTTCAATTGGGTCCTTTTTTGCTAATACCGTTTAAATCATTAACAGCCATGAACATTGACCCTCACGTGTCATTTCGTGGTTTTTTTGAATTTTTTTTTAAGTTTTTTAAATTTATTTTAAGTGTACACGTGTCAACCCAATAGTGTGCCATGTGTCACTTCGTGGTTTTTTTGATTTTTTTTTTGAATTTTTTTTAAAAAAATTTTAAATGTCCACGTGTCAACCTAGTAGTGTGCCACGTGTCAAAGTCAATGTTCTATATTCAATTTTGTCCTATATTTGTTATTTTTGTTCAATTTAGTCCCAATTTTTGTTAACATTAACCAATTTGATCTCTATCAAAGATGTGATCAAATTTAATTTTTATATTAAAGTTATAATGATGTGAATTTTAATATATTATATAAAAATATTTAATAAAAAATGTGAATTTTAATATAAAAATTAAATTTGGTTTCAATTTGGAAAGGAACCAAATTGGTTAATTTTAACAAAAATTGGAACTCAATTGAACAAAAATAACAAATATAAGGACCAAATTAAATATAGAACATTGACTTTGACACGTAGCACGCTACTGGGTTGACACGTGGACATTTAAAAAAATTAAAAAAAAAAAAATTAAAAAAAAATCAAAAAAATAATAATAATAATTCAAAAAAAACATGAAATGACATGTGGCACGCTATTAAGTTGACACGTGTACATTTAAAAAAAATTAAAAATAAATTAAAATAAATTAAAATAAATTAAAATAAAAATTCAAAAAAACTACGAAATGACACGTGGTAGTCACTGTTCATGGTCGTTAATGATTTAAACGGTGTTAGCAAAAAAGGACCCAATTGAACAAAATTGACGAAAATTGGGACTTATTTGAACACGAAACCAAAATTAGAACTTATTTGAAAAAACTTGACGAAAATTGGAACTAAAAAAGTATTTTAACAAAAAAAATAATATTTAGTTTCTAAAAATATCTATTTCAAATATTTCTGTAAGCTCATATTTTAGCTTTCATGCATTAGTGAGAATATATAATTTTAAAATATAATTATTATCAATATTATTATAACTTGCAGGAATTTTAATAGTTAAGAGTCATTATCAATTGTTATTATCTGGTGATTCTCTCTTTTTTTTTTATAGAAGAAAACTAATACTTTTCTTATTACACAATTTTTTATTTTATTTTACTGTATTTACTATATTATATAATTTAAACATAATAATTAATATAAGTGGATAAATGTGTGTTTTTTTTTTTTTATAAAGTTATGGAAGTCTATTTTTTAAGCTTGATTCATCTCTACAAAGAAGAAGGTAAAGTATATTTTTATAGAAGTCGTTAATTTACGTATTATCGTATCATAAAATTTATTATTTATTAAACTTGTGGTGTTATTTATTATCAGATCGTTAATATATAAGATATGCAAATTTTAAATTTAAAATTCACTTCTTAACATGTAAGGAACAACTTAAAATTCATTTCTTAACAAGCAATGATATTCCGGGAACGTATAGGATTAGAAGTAAGCATGAACTTTTCTGCATTAAGACATCAAATGGCCATGATCCCAAGGTGGTAATAGAAATTAGATTAAGGTTTGTCTGATGAATTTTGCATCGAGTTGATGCATACTTTCCAATATTACATCTCTAATAACCTCATAAAGAACAAGTATAACCCTCATCCAAAAGTGACCATAAAACAAGCAATCATGAACTAAAAATGGCTCAGGAGAGGCCAAAAACACCAATTTGCTAGTTTTAGTAGCTTGTATTTCGATGGCCATTGACTGCAACACCATTTCGAGAGTTGGTGAAGCCATTTTTCTGATTCTCCAATTTGTGGAACTCAGTTTCTATGGTTTTGGCTATTTTAGCATCATCTGGGTCTGGCTCTGGAATGTCCACATAGAAGGACCCTTGTCTGATTGGAGGTGAGATTGACTCCATAATGATAGCTTGATGCTTGATATGATTGTAGAGTTGTTGGTGGAAAACATGATTCAAGGAGAAACAATTTTCAGTGTTTCCTGATGCATTATGTTTCGATGACTTGGAATCTTCTTTTCTGCAGAAGTGTGGGAGGGATGCATAGTCCATTACCTACAAGTTTCAAAACACAGGATAGATTTCATTGAGTTATGTTCCTTTTCAACTCTCACCATGATTTTCAAACAGCACCATGACAGAGGGAACATTGTTAAGGACAAGAATAATTATAAGGATGGAACAATATGAAATATTTGATAGAACATAAGGACACTGCATATTGTTGGAGATCGCACATCCAGGAGAAGTAAGATCAAATTATAGTATACAAATTATCTTATAGGTCAATTTTATAAGATTGAATTAGAACTAAATCCAATTATAAGACACATCTTCCAAATTTTATCTTGGCTAACCAGATATTGAAAAGGAGAGCCCAAGCAGATAGTTGAAGATAATGTTAATGTTTACCTTCAGTAATTCCTCTTTCCCGCAACCTTGCAGCACCTGGATTTTCCTCCTTGTTCTTTCTTGCAAAAGAGGCTTTACAACCTTATAAACATTATTGAAGAAAAAAAAAATCTGCTGTTAATCCTTGGATTTTGAATTATGTTAATGAAAAATTAAGGATGAAAGTGAAGCATTCTCTTCAAACCTTCCAACATGCAGAGAATACATATGGTGCATTAACAATATAGTATGTGTCTGTCTTTTCCGGGTAGTTCAAGTCATCTATTGTGGATATAGCAGTCAACAACTGCAGAAAGTGATTGAACAGAAACTGTCAACTATGAAGAGAACAGAAGAGAAGAAACGTTTTATCTCAAATTATTGGCATTACCCTCAATTGGTTCAGTGCTGAAAACTTTAAACCAGTCATATCCAAGACTTTCACACAGGTGCCAATGTATCGTTCATGCTTCCTTGTAGCTGTTGGCTAAATTAAAATTTTAAAATCAGCAAGCACAATCTCAGAGAATTTCTAAGATTAACTAAACAGTCCAAGATACTCACCAAGATCACTCGATCCCTATATTCATTGATTTGAATGTGTGATTGTATATAGTATTTGTCCTGAAAAACAGAAGAATTGGCAATTTAATATCAAATACATAATCCAAAGGAGTTTAGATGCCAAATTTAGTATTTTCTAGTTTGTTAAAGTAATGCCATTACCACCAAATGCAAAAATATTGTTAATGATTAAAAAGCATCAATATTGATGATCTCTTTCCATTGATTTGGTTGATTTTATTTCAGTCTCTTTTTTTTCAATTACATCTCTGTCCAAACACACTCTTAATATGAAAAAAAGATGGTATGTCTCTTACAGAAGCTTTATCATATGTACTGAGCCCAACACCAACAGCAATGACTGGTAGACCCTGAAAAAATTCAACCAAAAAAGAAAGAAATTACAAAAATAGCTTTTCATCTTGTTTTGAAAGATGCCTATTCCGATTCCTTATAACAATAATAACATCAACAACGTAGGGAGAAGGCAGGTAAGGGTGAAAATAAACTCATTCATATCACAGATCAAAAGCTCTGATAAGATCTAACTAAAAAATTGGTACCTCCTTTGAGTAACCAGACATTCCTATGAGTTGAGAATCCCGTATGCCTCTATATAAATCCGCAGGAATAGGTTTCTGTTACACAGAAAGGACAAATATAATAATGCAGCAACGTTATGATCTGATTGAAGAAATGTAGTAAATGTTCATGTTATGAACATGATATGACGAACTGATGCATGCAGAAAGTAGAAAGTATTGAACGAAACATTTTTTCCAAGCTTCCAGTGTATTAGATGCAGTACTTTTCATTATCCGTTGTTTTTTTCCAGCACTAGTTAGCAAGAGCCACTAAATCTACAAAGCACATGTCTTAGGAATGTTCCAAAATATCAGATATCTTCAAATAGATTTCTACATCTATATTGGTCATTTCAATATTTTTACCTTTCTGTTGGAAGTCTCACAACAACTAAAGATAAGGCCAATTTATAGTATACAAGTGGGTACAAACTTCACCTTAAGTCAATTTTATAGGGTTGAGTTAGGTTTAAAGACTACTTTTTAACAATACCCGTCCATTATTTGTCTTACAATTAGCCCAAATGACCAAACCCAACATAAATGGCAAATGAGGTTTTTGTCGAATATTTGGACTTCCATAAATCTTAGATGCAAGATTTTCCAGAAACATGAGATGTAGCAAAGAAGGCTTGTCAAAAGATAACCAGAAAACAGAAATTTAGGAAATGATAGCCAAATCAAGGAAACTCACCGTTAAAACTTTGTCAATCTCATTTTCCACTCTCCAGTTCAAACAATCACTTAACTGTATCAATTTAAATTGTCAGCAAAGTGTATATACATCTAAAAAGCCAAGATTAAGACTAAAGTGCAATGCTACGAGCAATCAACAACGCTAAAATTGGAACTAATTTTCTTAACCAAACATAACCGATCTTACTAACCATTTTATGAGCTTTGCCAACATTCCAATCCCTTGCTTTGAGAAACCGTATTAATGTTTCAGCTGGATAACCTTGGTGCATGTTCTGAACCATAAAGGGAAAGATTTCAGAAAAAATCACCGACTCTCACAAGTCAGCACAAACCACATAGTCAAATAGCGTAAAAAAAATGAAGAGATTCAGCAAACAATAGGCCTAGGATACACTCAATTAGTTATTTTTGGTTCAATAATCACTAAATCCAGTTTGATTCTCTTGAAGAATGTTCCTCAAACATAAAAAGACCAATTTTACTAAGTTATCACGTTAATCCTAAAAACAACCATAACACTAAGGAATAAGCTAGCCCAATGAAAACTCCTAACAACCGCAAGATAACAGTGATCCAGATCATTTTGGAAGCAAAGTTTAACTTTTGTTATGAAAAAATATTCATCTTGTTCCCTCCTCATAATCTAGGATGAATTAAAAAAAAAAGGTGTTGATTCTTTTATTATCAAATCAGGTTTCAGATCACAAATCACAACTTCTATCCATTTCTTTTTTCAGGTACCATTCCCAACACCCAAGATCAAGCAAAACAAAGCAAATCAAAAGCCAAACCTGAAATGTGTTCTTCAGCTGCTCATCCACTGCAACAAGAGTCACACACATTAAAAAAAAAAAAAAAGGAACATCTGTGAGTGATGAGAAAAGATCACAGAAGAATGTAATCAGAGTTTGAAGCAATTGATGCACACCATTTTCAATCATGGACTGCAACTGCTTAACAGCCTCTTGATTTCCACCACCCATATTCTTGTTCAGCTCTGAGCACTGCAAAACCAAAATTCAGAAGCCAATCCAAAGTTGCTGCAAGGAAAATCTTCCAACACCAGATCCTTTTAAGACACCCCCCAAGAAGGTATAATTATTGCTACCCCCACAAAAAATTTATACTGATTTACCAATCGTGGCTTGAAAACAGAAAAAGTGGGTTTGGTTTGGCAGAAGTGAGGGTTGTGATCCCTCTAAAAATTATAGCTTTTTTTGTCCACCTGCTCTTGCCCCTGTGCAGAGCACAAAAGCATGGAACTTGGAGGTGAGTTTGTACTATGTATGTATTGTTGCAGCTTCCTATGTAGGAAAGGAAGTGAGGGGTCAACAAAACAAAGAAAAAAGTGACAAAACTGTTAAAATCAAATCACCAAGAACCGAAAGATGGGGATTTTTGAAATTGTTGCCCAAATTAAAAATAATTTTCTTTCCGAATAACTTCTCGCTTTATATTACAAAACTTTTTTGGAATTGAGAAGAATACTAAAATAATAATTTGAGGTAGACCTCAAATTTTCAAATTTGTGGTTCAAATTTGGGGGTAAAAGGAAGAGTAACGGAAATAAATTATTAGGTTTTCGTTATAGGTCTACGGTTTAATTAATTTTAATGTTATAATAAAAAAACTAATAATATTTAATTACTTGACCTGTCCATATTAGTGGGGACTATTATAGTTATAAACTGTTTAAAATTTTTTGAAGAAACATAGACAAAGAAAATTCATACATATTTAATAAATCAAATGATGAAAAATAATAAAAAATATATATAACTATGATAAATCATGTGATGAAAATAATAAATAAATGAAGAGGAAAAGAAATACAAAAAAATAAATAAATAAAAATACGATGATTTTTTTAAATATAATTTGGCACTGGATAATTGTAGGATGTGATATAATATTCTCATCTGAATTTCATATATTATTTTATAAGAGATAATACTATTTCGATATGAACAATAAGTTGTAAATATTCAAAATAATTGTTTATTCTCTGGATGAGAGAGTATTGATTAAGATTAAATAATATTGAATGAGTTAATCCACGAACTTAATCATTCAAAAAATTCATGATTGAAATCAAATCTTATTTATTAAGTTAGGAAAATGTGTGTGAAACAAGATGTAATTAAAATTAAATCGATGAATTTGACTGTAATTTTTTAAGGCCTTAATAATTTTGCATGAGGAAATTTTTTTCTTAATTAAATAAATCGTGCACCTCATTCTCATTTATTTTTCATATGACACTTTTGAAGAATATTTAATGTGTTTAGCTGATGTTACATATAAAAATTATTAAATCACTTATTTCTATCAATTTCATAAATGTTTTAAAAATAAATTAAACATGTCAATGTATATTGACCTGTATTATTCTTTGAATTTGAATTCACCTCATTGGCTCTTTTACCAATCTTTCTACTGTTTCAAGTTCACCAATGCAGGAATTATATTGCTTATTGTTAAATATGAAAATTATAGAAAATTATAAACTCAGTTGCAGATACAATAAGGAGTATATAATTTGTTTAGTTCAGACTTAAATTAAATTTGAACTATTTCATTAAGATTATTACAATGTGATTGAATTAAGTAGGACAAAATTTCTTTTGTTATCAATTAACATATTATATCTAAAATTCACAAAATATTTAAATATTTTGAATAACAAATATTTTCTTGAACTTTTTTCACTATATTCTTTGAAGAAGTGATGATACAGGAATTCTTAGGCTGTATTCTAAATCTCATCTTTAAATTACTTTAAAAAAAACACACACATACTTTGTCTTTTAATGTATTCAAATTCATTCTTTTACTCCCTCTTATATCAAATTTCACAAGTGATTTTAGATAATTTTTGAACTTTGATAGGTTATATATGTATAAGGTTGAAATCATCTCTACAACTTAAGGGTAGAGGACATTTCGACATAGATCAAAGGGTAGACACATATGTCATTGCAATGTGGATTCACCTAAGCAAAAGGCCAAGTCATAGAACAATTAAGGGTAAGTAAGTATGTTAAGCAAAATCTAAAACCACATAGTCTTGCATAATTCAAGGCCAACAGTCTAGGCTCATCTAGGTAGTATAAATACAGTAAACATTCCCTTATGTCCGTACTTATTTAAGTCCACATCCTGTCTAAATCTGCATTTGAAAATGGAAAATTCTTCGATCAATAATTTTGTGACTTTATTTTCAGAAAAAAAAAAATCACGTAAAATTATTTGACAACTATTTTTTATTTGTTCATGTGTGATTGTTGATTGACCATTTTGTAAAATACAACAAAAGGAAAAGAACGCACCTTAACTTGATTTAAGTGATCCGATAAACAAATCTCACATGGACTGCGGTTTAGATTGCTTCAACAAAACAATAATCTCCAAGCATTGACGATCATTCAAATGTGAACTTTGACCTTTGCATTTCGTATCTTCTTGATTGCTCATCATTTGCAATAATAAGGCAAATTGATTTTTCAGAAAATATAGAATTTATTATATGACTCATTATTAAAAATATTTACTTAATATTTTGTATTTAAATTAGTTTTTAGAAAATATTTCTATTTTTTAAAATATCTTTCAATTTTAAAAATTAGTTATTATTTTATAATTAGAAATATTTTATATTTCATACTCTGTTACATTATATATATATATATATATATATATATATATATATATATATATAAAGAGTATATGAATAAAAAAAATTACAAGTTTTTCTATATAACATATCTATTTTATCTATCATATATCATCTATCATATATTTCTATAACTTCATATTTCCTAGAATTTCCAACATTGATAATATTTCATACTATAAATATATGACTTCTAATATTTTATATTATAATTATATGACATATAAAATTTCATAAGTCCGCATCTAACTCTCCAAATTAAAATGCGGACTTAAGTGAATATTTATTGTAGTATTGTTCACAAGGTAAGAAACAAATCTCATTTTATTACGATCACCTATATTTGTTGCAGTAACTAACTTGAGCGTCGAAGTATTTTTGTAAACACTCTCACGAGGACATCTTTGTAAGAACATGTTATTTTGAATCATCGTAATTACAGTATCAACATAAAGTTTATTTATTTATTTATTGATATCGTCCTAATAAAATAATCCTTATAAATATTTAAAATTAAAGAATAAAAATGACACTAATAATTTCACATTACAAAAATGATGTAAAAAATATTCAAGACATCTTAAAAGATCATGATAAAAATGAGTATGATGAATTAATATTTTAAAATTATAACAAAAAATTATATTAAGTTGTTTTTTTTTCTGTTATATTTGTAACAATGATAAAATATATAAATTTTAAATATATTGTTTTAATTTCTCAAAATTACTAGTTAAAATTTGTAACTAAGATACTGACATATAGTTCTACATTTTGTTCCGTAAAAAAATTTATATATAGTCATGCCATAATAAATGGAATTTTTTTGTTATATTTGAATTACATCAAATGTCCAACCAAACCAACAAAGTCTTTAACAAACCTTATAAAAAATCGTTCATCTCTTAAACTGAATGTTCAAGAAATATCCTCAACTAAATATAAATGTACCCCTCGAACACTTATTATAATGTATACCAAAATTTGTAGAAATTTAAGTATGAGTTTAAGTTTCACATTAACTATAAATAAAAAAGTATAGCACTATATAAGTATAAAGACTCATAAATTCATTGTCTTAAGGTTTTGGGTTGAGAGTGGTGACTGTCTTATATGATTGGACTGAGGTCTTATTGATGTTATATCTCCTCAATAAAACTTTCTCTTTCTCTATAGACCTAATAAGTGGTATCATAACCGATGGTTAAAACCGACTCAGACGAGATTTTTTGTTAAGGCTATGAAAAATATACATGTCATCTTCAAATCTATCTTATATGTAACTCAATAAATTTTGGCAAGTAAATAATTTTTGTCAAACAACCCACTATCATTCACACTGACCTCTAACAATGATAAATAATCTATTGACAAAAAGAATATAACTATGTTTTGACACACAAATTTAATTTTTTGTTTTTAAACTATGCGTAATCACATTTATGTTTATACTCTATTAAATACTATTAAGTATATAAATAGTATTTTTTTTAACTATATAAACAATGGTTTATTTTTAGTATACTTCGGTTTTTGTATTTTCATAGTTTTAAGCATTTATATTTAACTTTCTTAAAAAAAATCAATTGCTTAACCTTGGTTTTTCCTTTTAATTTTTTTATCTAAAATATTAAAAAAAAACAAAAATGTAACATATTTTTTATTTATAAGAAAAAATACATTAAACATTTAAATAAAACATATAAAAAATGCCAAATGTCGATTTTTCTTTTGTGCTATATTCTCCTTGGTAAGCATATACGATAATGAATTGCATCTCTTAACATTTTTATTAATTGTTGGATGATGAACTTCAACTATCCGAATGATTTTAAAACTACAAGAACAAAATCTCCGTAATTAAAAATCAAAATCAAGAGAACAGTTAAAGTATAGAGGCCAAAAATATAACCAAGTTTCTATAAATTGAAAAGAAAAAAGTTATATAAAAATAAATGTAAAGAAGTATTTAAAAGGTGTTGTTATTAGTTAGTAGTAATGAATTGGAAAGAACATGAAGGTGTGACATGTGTCCACCGAAGTGACAACCTTAACCATCTTTCTTATTCATCTCAAACACACTTCTATTATCATATCACCAAGATTGTGACCATTTTTCTTTTTCTTTTGTGGCCAACACTCTTCCACCTATGCCAAATCAATGTCACAACCTCAAATGTCAAATTTCATTCATAGCTCAACCATACCATATGCAATGATCAAAACTACACCATATCTTTATCAATGTGTTAATTGAGTAACATGTTCATAGATTTGATATATATTCATGAAAAAAAAAACAGAATTACTAATATACACTAAAAAAAATTCTAAATAATTATCGATTTTAGTAATTTAAAATAATTAGTTACTATAATGACCAATTTAGATATTAATTTATAAATTAAAAATGATTGGTAACTAAAATAATTTTTATCGTAAATTAGTATTTGAATTGGTCACTAATATTAGTTATTAAGATTTTGACTATCAAAAGAATTTGTCTCTAATAAAAAATTAGTCTCTAAACATATTTTTTGTGTCATTATTTAAAATTTTTCTTGTAGTGTTAATCTTTTTACATTATGTTAGTTTATAATTTAAATAGTAATTTAATATTTAGGTTTTCTTACACAGTTAGTTGAATGCTTTTTGTATAGTTGAAATTTATAATCAATAAATAATTTTGTATACTTAATGTATTTAAAAGTTTAATGTTATATCAATATTTTACTGTAAAAATGTCTTATAAAATTTATATTTTAAATTTATGACTTTATGTATAACTCTCCAATATATCCTTAAGAAGACTCAACCGTTAAACGTGTGAAAAGAGTAAACACTAAGCAAAATTTTAATATAATATTTTTGTACTACGATATCGTCAACTTTATTAATATTAATAATTACAATTAAGTTAATTGAATAGTAAATATGAGTGGTTAGAAATTATCTTTCATTAGTTAGGGTTTGATTTGTTTGAACATGTACCCGAAATTTTTAATAGTATGATAAATATTAATGGTTAAGAAATATTAGTTTTCTTAATGTGAATAAAAATGTACTTGCATATTGTAGTATAAAACCTAAGTAATATAACAACCAAAACACGAAATCTTTTCCAATAGAAAACTTTGGTTTTAAAATTATTTTCTGTTCTTTTCTTCTTCTAAATATTAATTTTTCCTTTCAAATTTTAAAGGGAAAAGTGTCGTACGAGAAGAACGGGAAAAATATATGGCTATAACATTTAAAACTTTATAAAGAAACTGGCAACATATATCCTTGTAAAAAATAATAATTTTAGAAAATAAAGGTTTGAATAGAATTTTAAAAATATTTTTGGAAAACCTTTTTTTCAAAAGCTTTATATGAAGTTGTACGAGGGTCATGTGATGATTTTGTAAGCTATATCAAAAAAATCTTTTATAAAGTTATTTAAAAAGATAAGGTATCTAATAGAAGAAAATATTAATAGCAGTGATGGATCTTGACTAAAATTTCTGGAGGAGCCAAAATAATATACTTAAAATTTATATATTTAATATTACTGTTACTAATTCAATAAAAATAAATATATAATTTAGTGTAGTTATAACTATAAAAGAAATTGCACCTATCTAAAGATTATCTATCATTTTTTTTATATTCTAGAACTTATAACTACATTTTTCAGCTATTATTTTTCTTATATAAATAACCATATTATCTACAAAATATTTATTTTGCCTTTTATTAATGTGCACATATCGATTCAAAAGTCATCACAAGCATTTCATTTCATTGTTATGCGATGAATAATGATATTGTCCTTTTTGATCTTCACTTTTCTTTTATCAATTTAAAAAAATGAATTTATTCTTTTATTTTTCATCAATATACCTATTTAAAAAACAAATTTAATACTAATTTTTTTATCATAATCTAATCAAACATTAAGAGACATAACTACTATAAAAAATTATGATAATCAAGTACACTTAAAAATTGTCTATAAAAAATCACACAATACATTACTTACTCTTCTATATTCATAAAAAATAAATAATATACAAAATGCCATAAGATAAAAAATAGTACTAAATATTAAACAACTATTTCATTACCAAGTGAGACAAGAGAAAATTACCTTCTTTTTTCTTTAAAGATGAAAGAAAAGATTAAAAAATGAGGATAAAAATAATGAGTTTCTGTTTAATTTTTTTTTTGAGTAATAAAAATAATTAGGTAAAAGTGAGAGATGAGTACAACATATGAAAAACTCAGAAGAGAGAAAATGAAAAATATCTTAATAATTTTTTTTCTTTATTATATTTAATTTTATATTTTATTATTTATTAACATTAAATATTATACTTTAAAAAAAATTCATAACTTAATTTTTATTAAATTTTTAATATATTATTACCTAACTTAAAAAGATAAACATCATTTAAAAAATTTAATAATATATATATAAATTAAAAAAATTTAAACATGTAATTTAAAAAAAAATGAAAAAATAAAAAAATTGAAAATTATTTGCTCACCAACTCCTAAAGAGCTCCGCCACTGATTAATAGCATAATTTGTGCATTAGTTCATCATAAACTAAGTTAGATATACTTATTATTCATTAATTGTATAAATTTCAATTAATTAAAATAATTATAAATATTGTTAGTATTACTTATCACTTATAATAAACATATATGAAGTCATTTTTATTATTTAAATATAGGGTGAAATATGTTTTTGGTCCCTTAACTTTCAGTGAATTTGGAATTAATTCATTTCGAGACTTTAGACCAATTTAGTGTTTCATCTTTTGAAATACATGAGTTTAATCATTTTAATCAAATTTTGGTAGATTTATTTGATATTTCGTACGCATTTCGTAATTAAGTTGTTTATACTGTTTGACACATGTTTGCTTTAATGTTAAGTTAAATTCTATGATGAAATGCACTTGAATTGTCAAATAAATTTAATAAAATTTGATTAAAATAACTAAATTCATACATTTCGAAAGATGAATGACTAAATTGGTCAAAAGTTTTTAAATAAACTAATTCCAAAATTCACTAAAAATTAAGGGAACAAAAACATATTTAACCCTTAAATACACAATGTCTCTTTAATTAGATGTTAAGATAACATAATATTTTGTGAGACTATATATTAAACTTTTTTAGTGTCTACCATATATACCCGACGATTTTATTAAAGTATATCAGTGAATTTTAAATTTGTTTTAATTTTATAAAACTAATTTGTAAAGTAATATATTTTATCTCACTTATATATTATAAATTATGATGTGAAATTTTTAATACACTCCCTCGTCAAAACATATATATTGAATATTGGACTAGACATTAACGATGATCAAATAGGAGCTTGATAACGATTAATATAATATATCCAATAAAGAATAATTCTGACATCAAAATATTTAAATTTTAAGCTCAATTTAAGCTTAAAAAATTATTTATAAGAAGAGATTTTTACATCAATCAATTATATATATATATATATATATATATATATATATATATCGTAAATGATGTGAAAATTTCAATAATATACCATTGGTTATTATCAAAACATAGGTGTTTTAAATTTGGTTTTAAATAAAAGAAACATATTTAAATCTTTATTATAACTAAACTTATTTATAATTTCATAAGGTGTTTTTTACGGTATACCTAACATAACTTTATTTAAAAAATTCACAATGTGTTTGAAATAAAAATAAATAACATGTTAGAACTAGTTTATACATATACTAATTTGTAAAACAAATTTCTATAAAACTAGTTTTATCTCCTGAAAAAATAAATTTTATAATTTTTGTCTTTTAAAATTACTTATGCAAAATCTTTTTCAAACACCTTTTAATTAAACATAAGCAACATGAGGTTTAACCCTAAATTCTATAACTAACTTCTAGATAGTGGTTGATAGAATATATGCAAGATTTTGAGGTAAATCATTGGGAATAATGTTGACTCTTTCCTATAACAATATTAACTATTTCCTTTAACTTTTAAAAGTAGAAATTAATAACAATGGTTATTTATATAAAGATTCCAACGCAAGAATAATTTATGGAACATATTGGAACTCGTGAATCACACACGTACATAATTATTATAAGCTGAAGAAATTTGAAAAAAATAAAATAAAATGATATATATGAAGCAGTAATAATGTAATACATAGAATTCTGGTGGTGCAAATAAATACCAAGAAACACAAGCTTTTATAGTTTTAAAAATAAATGTAAACTTTCACGAGATGTACGAGTTTTCTATAATGCCTAACTTTTGTTTTCGATATAATTAATTATTATAGAATAACATTTTTAGCATACAAATTAGAAAACATAAATCACTATAATTCATATAAACCAAATTATAAAAACCTTTTATATAAACTACTAAAAAAAACTAATATTTCATACCAATTTTGTTTTGAAATTTTTTTCATAAAAAATACTTATAAATTTTATTGTAAAAAAAATTTTGCAAAAAATTATTACTAATTTTCTTGCAAAATATTTTATATAAAACACTTTTAGCAACAAATTTGTAGAAAATATTTATAAATTTTATAATTTCATAGAAAATGATTACCCACAAAAAAATTACCTATTAATTAAAATTCTTAAAAAAAAATGATAGAAAAAAAAATCTTACAAATTTTCTTAACAAATTTGCAAGAAAAATTATATGAAATATGAGAATTTCTAGCAGTGACTATTATATGATTGTAAATCACCGTTAATATGATTTTTAAGAACATCATTCTAAAATTTAATAAACTTAATAATTTGTTATTAGATAACATGCCTAACTTTTATATCATTAAGTACTAAATCTATCAATGTTCTAAAATTTAATATACATAATTATCAAAAATAACATCACATGATTTGACCTATTCAATTCAAATTCTGAAGAAACATTAAGTAAACAAGTGTGTAAATACTTTTAAAAGAAGCAATTCCATTGAGACAAGAAGTATCATATTTGAATAGGTACCTATAGTTAGCTAGTGCATCACATCAATTAACAAAGGTTGTTACACACAATTCTACATTTCTATATGATATCAAAAAGTTTACAATGTCAAAGTCACACAATATATTAATAAAGAGTTTGAAAGTTGAAACAAACTCATTAATGGCTATGAAGCTATGGCTATACCCAACCAATAACCCCAACTTTTGTGCCACACACTTGACTTTGGTCCAACCATTTACAACTATAAAATAAAAAATTTAATGTTTATTATATTTTATAATTTATATTAGAAAAATGAGATTAAGTCTCTTTCATCATTATAAAATCATTTTTTAAGATAGATATAGTTATACTTTAATCTTATCTCTAATTAATTTAATATTCTCAACAACAAAAATAATTATTAAAAAATCATTATTAGAATTATTTACAATTTTTCGAGATGGAGTTTAATTATAATAGATAAATGGAAACAAATTTTATTTGATGTTAATGCTTGTATATTTTGTTCTATTCTGCATTTAGTTCGCAGAATGTAAGTCAGATTTTGATTAAAGAAAGTAGGCTAATTTTTTTTGACTTGTCTTGCATAACATTTGTAGTCCGCATAAGAAATTTAATAAATTTATTTTTACTTAATTAAATTAAAAAATAATAATTTCTATAAGTTAATTTTTTAAATAAGTAATATTCATAATTTTACCATTTTTAATTTTTAAATACAAGTCTATTGAAAATCGAAATGTCATTGAACTAGAATGAAACAAGGAAATAAATGTGAACGAGGAAGCCACTTTTGAATGGGCTGGACGTGAATGAACAAGTTAATTTTGGATGGACCGGAGAAGAAACGAAAATGAACGAGTTACTTAGAAAAAATACACACAACATGTTGTACTAGTGTTGCTCGACTTTGGAAATTTAAGTCTATACGAACTATGCAGGTCAAATGTGGGTCAGTCTGTCGTTGCCCATGCGTACCGCTGGTTATGCAGGACTAACTATCCCGTGTTACCATCCCTACAAGTCAATATATATATATATATATATATATATATATATATATATATATATATATATATATATATAAGTTAGGGGGTGATCATGGATCGGATTTTTAAAGATCCAATCCATATCCATTTTAGATCCAAATAATTGGATCATATTTTGGACCAAATCCATTTTTTCTACAAAACTAATTTGAATAATTTTTTTTAAAATCCAGATCCAGATATTTGGATAAAGATTTAAATCCATGTCCAAATATTTGGATCTAGATCAAAATCAAGAATCTATTTTTTATAAAAAAAATTTAAACTGAATTCTCTAAAGCTTGTATCGTTGGGCCTAACACAAATGAATTTGGCAGAATTTCGATCAGAGCCGACTCAACTGAATTTTGGTTAGGATCAACTTGCCCAAATATGGCCAAATTTCAGTCGAGGCTGACTTGACCGAATACAACCCAATTTCATTGTGACTGACTATGTCAAATCTGGCTGAATATAGCCAAATTTCTTCAAGGGCCGACTTGGTCGAATATGACCAAATTTCGATTATGGGTTGACTTCGCCCAATATGGCAAAATTTGGACCAGAGTCGACTTTGCCAAATTTTTGCAAGACCGACTTGCATCAATTCGCACAAATATTGGCTGGGGTCAACTCGACTAAATTCAGTCGAATTTGGGTCAAGGTTGACTTGACCGAATACGACCAAATTTTGATCACCGTGGACTCAGCCAACTTTTGGCCAAGCTCGACTCGACCGAATATGGCCAAAGTTGGACTATTATCAGCTCTATCAAATTTTGGCTAGGGCCGACTCAACTAAATTCGGTTGAATTTTTATTGGGGCAAACTTGGCCAAATACGACCAAATTTCGATCGCAGTCGACTTGGTCGTATACATCCAAATTTCTTCAAGATCCAAATACACCTAAATTTGGGGCGAGGTTGATTTGGCCGAGGTCGACTCGGTCAAATTTTCGTCGGGGTCGACTTGGTAGAATTTCATCTGAGGTCAACTCGACCTTGTTCAGCCAAATTTTAGTCGAGGCCAATTCGGCTGAATTCGCCAAAATGATTAGGGTCGAATTTGGCCAATTTTTGGTTGTAGTCAACTCGACTGAATTCAATTGAATCTTGATTGGGGTCGAATCGACCGAATTTTAGCCGAGACCGACTCGACGAAATTCGGCCAATCTTCAATCAAGACTGACTTAGTTGAATTTTGACCAGGGTCAACTCGGCTGAATCCCAGTCAGGGTCGACGTGTCTCAATTTTCGACCTGTCTCAACTTTCGACCTTTAGCCTAACTTAATTTAAATTGAAAATTTTGATTAAATTTTTAGATTATCCATATTTGAAAATCTGTATTTAGATATTGGATATCCACTCTAAAAAATATATAAAATGTAGATTAAATTAAAATCTAAATTCAATAAAATGAATTTAAAAATGGATTGATTTAGAGTAAAAGTGGATCAGATAAAAAAAAATCAAATTTTTTCGCATCCCTAACGAGTGAATTAACATCCGAATAATATCGTAATTAGAAAAGAAGAATCATTAATATATAAACTTAAAACAAAGTTATGAGCACACGTTACTCTCCCATGTGTTTCATCTTTCTGACTTCTTTTTTTCCCTTTGCTTCTGCGTATTGGTTTTAACTCATATGGCCATCACATGCTCAGTCAGAGATGTGGCTTCACGTGTTTGTCTTTGGATAACAATATTCAAAGGATCCCAAACTTCTGAATTTTCTGTCACTTGTCACCATTTTGTGTAACGAAGATTGCCTCTTCAAACTGAATGTGCAAAATTTAAGGTAGACCTAATTTTGGGTCACACTTTTCTGCTATATATTGTACAAAATTTAAAAAGGGTACCCGAATGAAAGTTGATATCTATAAGCCACAAAGAAATAATCTTATCTCTTATGCAATTTTATGATTCTGGTTTCCTACAAGTGTTTTCTTTTTGGGTATCTTTCCCTTGGCAAATTCTATATAAAAACCAAAAGTTAGGGAGTTGCTTTTAGAATATCTTTGAAAAAAGATCTAAGAATTAGATAAAGGAATTAAAGTTAAAGACAGTCACAACTTTTCTGAATGGTAAGAAAACACAGCACTGAAATGGGATTAGAAATATAGGGTAACCTTTGCCTTTTGCTTAAAGTTTGTTAATGGAGAATGGTATAGAGAGGTTGATTAATGGAGGAAGAGAGAATTTTGAAAGAAAGAAGAGAGAAGAATGAGAAAAGGATAGATAATGGCAAAGTGACACACTAGTCACCACAATTTTTAGCTTTTCGACGCGTAAGATGCTCCAATAACAAAAAATTGTGTAAGTCACTCACTTATTTGTCAAAAGTGGGGAATCACCTCATTTAATACTCAAGGCTGCCATTGTGCTTTGGCTGGTTCAAAAATGAAACAAGCTATTGTGCTATTTTGTTTCTAAATTCTAATATGATATTGGCTTCAAAAATAATTAAATGAAGTTAGTTTAGCCTTAGAAAAAGTAAAAGACACATCAATTTAGTTTTTTAATTCATCATGGGTTGCTTCCACTCTTTGTGAATGTGCCTTATTTCGATGGACCTACCATGTATGTATACTTTAATTTGAATTATGTTTTTTATTGGATGCTTTATAATATTTTATCGTATTTATTAATAAATTGTCTAATCTATACAAAATAATGTTTTTATGATAATAACAATTTTTTATTTTTTATTTTAACAATGTCTAATAAATATAATTTTAATTTAGATTCACAAAATAACAATCTTATATTTATTCTGTTTTTAATATTTTTTATATATTTTTTTAATATGCATATATCTTTATTATTTTCAAAATAAAAACTGTACATCAAATCTAAATCAAATCACAATAGATATTATTTAGTTTCACCGTTTAACAAAATGTCAAATATCTAAAAGGAACATAATAAGCCGTTTTTAGCAGTATCTAACTTGAGATTACCTATCAATTATAAAATCTAAGATTTAACAACCCTTCTACTAGAAATATAACCACGTGATGAACTCAACTCTTTGCAAGCACAAGGTTATTAATTACGTATGAAACAAATGTTTAAGATGGTGATTTCTTTATTTACTAAAGGATGCGATTAGAATGTGATTCAGAGAGAATGAGACAAGGAGAAAAAAAAATGATGTATAACTTATCTGACCGACAAGTTCTTTTTTAAAAACTGCACCATGCGTTTATAACATGGTTGGATTAGTTTATTTCAAAAAACTGCCGACTTGGTGTTTAAAACTCAAATAAAAATCATAAAATTTGTTAAAATAATTAATTTGTGAGAATACATATGAAAAAAATAACTTAGGCAAGTGGAACAAGTGCTCAAACTTTTTTCTGTGGAATAAAAAAGCAGGTTGCACTGCACCTTCATGGAAAGTACAAACCGACATGGATTTGTTAGTGATTTAGTGAGTGATGAGAAGAAAGTGGTCACCCATTTATTTTTTGATCAATTGCAAAGACTATTGTTCATTGAATGTCAATTATCAACTAGAAATAATTGAGTAATATATAGTTTTAGTGTGACAATTACTATGCACTTAAAGCAAGATAAAAGAGAGAAATTACAATTACCCAAAACTGATATATTATTTACCAAAACAATGTGAAATTACACAAGAAATGGGATAGATAAATGTGTATCTATGAGTAAAGAAAGAGCTTTAATTTATTGCAAAGAGTTGTAAAGAATTGAATCATAAAAGAACTGATCATGGATCACATTAATCCACTTTATTGAATTTAAGATTAAGACGTAGCAAAAAAGAAAGAATCAAGAAAGCTCACTAATCACACTTTGACATTTATCTTCCAAAATCTTCACAGCTTCAGCAAATAGCACTTCAGGGGGTAATGCTCCCGTTGATTCAATAGTAACTACACACACAAGTCATTTAATTTTTTAAGTTAAGATTTCAGAGAAGTTTGAAGATCTAGTCCAGTGAATTCAGTAGACTATATGGTACTTACATATGAAATGATTTTTAACCCGACGTAAAGAAACACGATCTTCCCATTCTTTGCCCCCTCTGATGCATTCTCTGCACACAGTGCAATTCCTTGGTCTGGCTACTTTTGCCCTTCTTTTACCTACTCAATAACCAAATCAACAAACTAAGAAAAGTACCAATGAGAAAACAAAATGAGATTACATGTTTTTACTATGTTATGTGCAAAACCATCCTTGTCCATCATATGATGGACATTAAAAAAACTATGAAACAAAAAACTGAACAACCTTTTCCAATGTCTTCAATATCAAACACGTTAGGCCTACACTTATCTTTTAATTCTTCAGCCTGTTCATCCACAACATCTTTCAAGAGTACAACCTAGAGAAGAAAATCAAGCTTATTTGCAAGTTTTTGGCAGTGAACAGAGTGAATAGGAATAGTAGATAACATATTTTGTATTCTCTTACCTCTGGAAGCATCCGATACCAAGCAGGGGCAACTGGGGACCATTTTGTATGTGTCTTACCAATGCCTTTAACCGCATGTGCTTCAAGTTCAATTTCCTACAATAGTATATGTTTACCATATTTGATGTTAAGTTTGACAGTATTCTATACCAAGACAAGTAAACCGAACCAAGTTTGAAAAATCAGATAACTCGGTGCATTCCATTGCATGCTTAAAGAAAAGACTGATAGAAGTTAGAACCAGAGGTAAATGGACCTCATTGGTATCAAATATGTCACAAGTGACCAACAATGATACAATTATCCAGTCCATGAGGAAAAAAAAGGAACTTGGCTGTAAGTGAACTATAACCATTGAGTAGATTCAGGGTGGAAAGAGAACATCAAAATGCCACTTATAAAAATGTCCAAAAAGCAAGACTGTTGGAGAAGGTTACCAATGAAAATATTAATTGATCTCTCTCTAAAACTTAAACCATAAAAGAAAAAAGAACGATTTCGCTTCTTTTAGAGAAGGTTACCTGACCAGGTCCAAGTTTAGATAATATAATATCTGGGTATGTAAGACCAATTGAATCGTTGGAAAATTCAGGAAGTGAATCTTGGCTGCAAGAAAAAGATGTAAACGTTTTTGGTTTTGTTGATGCTGTGTTTGGTTTGATATCTTCACTGGGAAACTCGCTCCCATTGGGTAACCACTTTAGTTTATCGGATTTCACTGCATTAATATTACAATATCATCAAATAAACTGATGCATGGGTAAAAGACGAAGTCAAATAGCTAAATAAGAAATTAAAAGCACAATATATATTATAAAGCAAGAGCCCCAAGTAATGTACCCTTAATACGAGATTGTTTTACTTCACAACGTCCATGTAGACCAAACACAATGGTGTTCTTTTCATTCCTGTCATCTCCTTCATTATCTATTCAAATGAAAGACAAAAATAACGCATTTAACCAGGACCATACAAATGCAATACACTGAAATGTGTACTCAATAATTCCAAATTTCAAGTTACACAGAAGAAAGTCATAAAAATAATGAGAAATACAATTAGTGTAGATATAAACCTGGATATTCAAATAGCCTGGGATCAGCACGAATTGGAACGAGACCCAATCTATGGGAAAGAACTTCATCTTTTAAAACCGATGTATTGTTTGCGATATACACTCTTTCAATAGCCATTGTTGGAACCTAAATTATACAATCACAAAAAAATAATTATCTCTACTCGTACCACACAAATACACTACTACTAACAACCTACCGAAAGTTATCATCCAAACAGAAATGAATAAAACCAAAAATAAGACAACTGTAAAATGCTATACATAACTGGAGCTAATAAAAGAAATCTCCATTCGCAAAACATATCAAAGCAAGCGAAATAACCCTCTCATGCAATATGTCTCCTCCGGCTTTAGGAAAATAAAGAAAACATTCAACTTGTAAAGGCATCACATTTTTTATACACTTATCAATGTATAATGTATCATTTCATGACAAGCACTTCCTTTCCATAACTATCTTGATGACTTTCTGAATTTGTTAATACAACACATACATTTTTGAGAGGATAATAAATTTAGGGGTGTACAAAAAAGTTAGTGTTCTAAAAATTCAAACAGTTTTAAATTGTTCAGTTCCAAATCCAAACATAAAAAGTGTTTTAGAGAACCAGTTGGAAAGCAAACCACTTTTCAAGAATTAGTTCTGAAGTGGTTTTGTACTGATCTGATTTCAAACCATTTAAAATATTGAATTGGTTTTTAACTGTTTTCGAACCAGATTTCACAATTACTATGCAATGCGTAGCTGCAACAAGTTTAAACAGGAATCTTAATTTGTGGGACTAAAGAGGAATTATATAACAAAGAAAGTACCATAAATTTACAGCAGTCATCTCTATCATGTGCAAAGATTTTGTAGCACCAAAAGCAAAATGAAAATTCCAAAGAGCACATCAATATTCTACGTTCTTGCTCCAAAATGAAAGTTACAACTACCTATTTACCCAACCTTCATCTTATTACTACATAATTTTCTTTTTTTTCCTTTCCATGATCCTGGGAATTATAGTGAAATATATTTACACTTATTTCAAAGATGATCGAATGAAAGAAAACACTGGGAGCCTTCAATATCAGTATTCTAGGCCATATAAAAACAATTCACATAATGCAATGCCTTTGATAGTCTAAGTACACTAGATCCCTTTGAGTAAATCCAAAGTAACTTGAGGACCTACTGCTAAGAATTGGAGTAAAACAAATCTGATAATTTGAAATCAAGGGAAATAAATTTGACTCTTGCAAGTTTGCAAGTCTATCAAACTCTACTATAAAACATTGTTGTCTACGAGGACAAACGTACCTCATCTGCAAATATAGCTACTTGTACAATTAAAGATTAAAAAAAAATGTTAATTTAAATTCAGAAATCTGGCAAAACCAGTCAAGGTACTGTACAGAGACATTAACACGTGTAAATGCCTTAGATTTAAAGCATGATTCATAACTCTATATTCGTTTATTAATAACATTAGGTGTATTAAAGATAAAAACATTGCAAATCCTGAACTAGAAAAGGCAAATGAGTCGGCATCATTCACTGTTACATTAAAAAAATGAAATTTAAGAATAACGAACGAGTGTTGGGAATACGACAAGGCATCTAGCCTCGACACAATAGCACTAACAACATGCATTGACAATCAGGAAAGCAAAAGTATATCACCTCTGACATAAGAATTCTTCGAAATGCATTCGCAATTGATGCATCAACACCAATTATATCAAACTCCATCTCACTATCAGTAAGCCGCTTCACTTCAACTTTAAAGTTTTCACGGAAGCTATCAATCCGCACACTATTATCAGCTTCCGAAAGCGCATAAGCACCAGAATATTGTACAGTATCAGTCTACAGACACCAGCATGAAAAAAAAAAATGAAAATAAGAAAACAAACCGCTTCTAAGAAAATAACAAATGCGAATACTTGGAATCCTAACTCCTACAATTCCAGCACCCCAATTGACAAGGTAGAAACTTTTTGAAACTGAGCGTTAAAAAAACTAAAAATAAATGGTTAAAAAATACGTAGCATAAAAGGGGTAAAACTAAAATAATTTAAAGATGAAAAAAAAAAAAAAAACTTAAGGACAATAGGGTTTACATGCACACCAGCATCGTTGAAAATTTGGAGTTGTGGATGGAGCTTTGTGGGAACATTTTCTAAGCTCATTATATAATCAAGTCCTAATCCAGTATTACTTTGTTCCGCCATTGGTTCGTCTTCCCCAGGCATCCTTGTGCTTCGTTCTCCCTTTCTGTGGGATTAGCAACTGAAAGAAAGTGAATTAAGAAATATAGGGTTGGTGTGGTTTACGTGCTGAGTTTCTTCTTCTTCTACTTTTTTCGCAAAAAGAAAAAGAAAAAAATAAAATTATTATCAGGGTTTAAGGTTTTAGCGGGAATAAATAACTGCTGAGTCGTTTTATGCTTTAAAGAGGGTATTGACTTTGGATATTTGTAAGGAATTGGGCCGTTGGGTTGTTGGGCCTAGTTGGTTTTCGAATTATTCATAAATATTAATAGCCAATTGCTTCCAGCACCTACAAAATAATAAGAAAAGACTCAACTTCTTTTACCACAGCACCACACCACTATCGTCCCTGCCACCGCTCTCACCATCACCATCACTATCATTGCAGATACAGAAGAAGATGGAGGAAGAAGAAAAAATGTGAAAAAAAAAATCATTCTGAACAACATTTTCTAAAATACATTTCAAGTAGAAGTGTTTTGAAAAACTTATTTATTTCCAAAGTTTGTTCTGGAAATCATATTCCCTAAAATCTTTTTTAAAATGTATTTCACGCATTTTGAAAACTTTATTCTGAAAATTTTATTTCAAGATTTTTGTTCTAAAAATTTAATTATGAAAATCTTATTAAAAATAATCCAAAAACCATGTTCCGAAAATTTTCATTATATTCCGCAAATTACTGTTTCAAAAGGTAAATATCGTTTCAAAATTTTATGTAGGTGGACAGAGAAAATGTGGGATGCAGCAAGTAAAATCTTAAAGAATTAGGTTTTGTTTATTTTTTACATAACATCATATCTATATTTAAAAGGGGCCTCTCCCTGCACCTCCAATGATTTCTCCTGTATCTCCAAAATTTATTTTAATTTCATTTTTGGCCATGGTTAAAAAATGAGTTACTATTTTTTTTACTGCAGTGCACCTCAAATACCCCCGCGCCTCACCGCACTGCACCCCTAAAAGCAGATTCCCTACACTCTCTGCACCCCCTGTCCTTGGAATCTTTGACCTTAAGCTTTTTTAAGGTGCAGGGCCTCCATTCTCCACACACTATCCCCTTCTCCCTCTTCTCCCACACACACAACACAGCACCCACCTTCTCCCTCTTCTCCTGATGCTATGCTTTTTTTTTTTTTTTTTTTCAAAAACGGATTGTGAAATCTGTTTGGCTTTTTTTTTTGTTTGGAAACGGACTGTGTAATCCGTTTCCTTTCTTTTTATTATTTTTTTTAAAAAAACAGATTGTGAAATCTGTTTGTTTTTTTTTTTGGAAACGGAATATGTAATCCGTTTCCTTTAATTTTTTTTTTTCAAAAGCGGTTTCCTTTTTTTATTTTAGGTGAAACGGATTGTGGAAGTCGTTTCCCATACTGCTGAAACGGAACCTAGAATCCGTTTTGGCTGTGTTTTTTGGTTTTGGAGTGAAATGTGAAATCCGTTTTATCATTTGATTTACTTCTTTAATTTTTATTTAAATTGTTCTTCAATTTGTGAAATTCAACCTACACTTACTTACAGTTCTTGTTTTGTTTTTGTTTTTACGAGTACAAAAAAAATGGAAGATGAGGACGAGTATTTCTTATTTAATAATATAATTTGTATTTTATTTTATTATAGCTATAGTTAGGACACGAGGAAATTTATCTAGACGTGGTTCAAATGATACCCGAGAGTTCCACACAAGGTGGTGCACGCACGTTTTTCACTTTGCCTGCACATTTATGGGAAACGGATTACAGAATCCGTTTCATACACTGTGAAACGAATTCTGTAATCCATTTCTTAAAAAAATTTGCATATATATTATTGAGTTGATGACTTAGTTTTCTAAGATTGGATGCTTGTAGGATCATCAGTAAGTTGCTACCATCTCTTAAAATAAACCAGTGTCAACATTAACCGTGAATAAAGAATAATACCTGTTTATTTATATCTTCCTTATAACTTTAATGGTGGTATTAGGGCATTTTTCAGTAAATAGCTTATAACTTAACTTCCTATCATATATACAACCACAACTAATACAACAAATAATTCCAGACAGAAACACATTTACCATAATCAAAAGTTGTAATAACAAGGACGAGCAAAAAGTTCTTCCCTCACTTGCAAAACAGAAGGAAGTGTTAACGGATAGAAAATAAATTAAAATTAATTGATGGCAAATAAAAAAAAGAAATATTTCTTTTCTGATTTACAGCTTTGCAGATGGAAACTAGTTTTACAACTAAAAATGACCGGAAGTGAAAGAAAGAACTACCAAAAGCATAAAAAATGTGCCACTAACTCAGACCTGAAAAATCACATCCGTGATATGTTTCCAAACATTAAATTACCTTAGAAATAAAACAAAAATGTGCCCTACGAATAGGGCATGCCTATGATTTCAGGGTACACTTCAATGGAACTGGCAATCACCCCAGCACTTGTCTTGGAGTTGAATCACTGCTTCATGTATTGCCATTGGCTTTTGGTCATTTTTGCTTCTGTTGTTTAATAACTTTTCTCTTTTTTTGTCGTAAATCGTTTCTCTTCTCCTCCCTGCAGGAATCACAAAATCATTAAGGTTTTCATAGAAAGGTTTATTTCCATAAGCTGGTTTAAATTTACTGATAAAGATATATTCTACGTCTACACGGAGAAAACATCTAACCTGGCTTTTGAAATCTCTTCCTTTGATGGAAATTTCCTCTTCATCCTCTTTTTGGGCTCAAATTCAGAAGATTCTTTGCCATTTTCTTTTACACCATTAACTGGTTTAGAAGGGAACTTTCTTTTCTTCGTCTTTTTGGATTCAGATTCGGAAGTTGCATTGCCATTTTCTTTTTTGCCATCATTTGATTTCTCCTTTTCATTCTCCACCTCAGTAGGAATATCTTCCTCCTTCTCGGCTGTTTCTGATGATTTTGCACCAGGCTTTGAGCTACTCATTTTTTTCAACTGCAATATTAGGAAGAATAAAAACTCAGTTTATTTTAACTATATACAAATACACGGTACTCAGATTCCCAGCTAATCTATAAAATTGGCAAAAAGAGATCGAACTTTTTCCAGATAAGAGGTAGGATACCAAAACTAACGGAAATAAATGATTTTTTTTGTATTGCACTCCGATAAGTACAACTGAACTCAAACCACAAGTTCTCAACATAGATAATTTGACAAGTTTCAAAACAAAAAGATAAATCTGTAGCCTGGTTTTACCCAAAAAATTGCAATCCAACAACTTGCTTTATATTCCAACAATTTCATTTATCATACTGATAATACATACCTTTGCTACAAAAAAACCATCCATATTTTGTACGTGAGGATAGAAACGCCTTGTCTTTTCCAAAGAAGGGTGAAAACGTTGTTCCCTAAACCTTATAAAACTGATGGAAAGCAAATGTCAAATATACTGACGTATATAATTCCTAATAATAACAACCAAACTACAAAAAAAAATCATTACCCTGGACGACCAAAATCAAGTCCACACGGAACCAGTTTAACATCCCGCTTTTTGAGTGCATAGTCAATAACTGCTTCGTTCTGAAGAATGATGAAAGAACTTGTATAATCATACGACATAAAAAAGGAAAGAAAAGAAAACGAACATACAAACTTAGAACATTCAACTGAAAAACAAACCTCAGCAACCATGATTGAGCATGTAGAATAAACAATGTATCCCCCAGATTTTGAATTAGCATCCACCATGTCAATTGCCGCAAGAATTAGCTCCTATAGGGAAATAAACCAGTTACTAAACAATAGTTTGTCAGGAAAAACTATTATTCAGGGGTTAGATTTGCTCTACCAACAAAAAAAAGAAATTTACTGTGAAAGAAGAAAGATGGAAAACTTGTCCCACTATTTGATGGCAGAATACAAAAGATGAATTATGCCACGGCCTGACTTTGCTCACTTCCCAAACAACATTTCAACATAAATGATAATTTACCTTCTGTAGCTGCGCACACTTCTGTATATCTTCCAAATTTTTAGAGGTTTTAACAGACTCATCTTTCGATATAACCTGCATACAGAAAGTACTTCAGTGTCTTTCAAAGTTCTTCAAAAAAAAAAATATCAAATCCACCCAAACATTGACACCCTAAATATTATTCACTATTTCTTACCCCAGTTCCACTGCAAGGGGCATCCAATAATACTCTATCAACAGCATTGACACCTAGAACTTTTGGAAGCTGAAAAAGATAATATAGACATTAGGCCTACAGATTATAGGAGTTACAAATGAAACTGACATGTGAAAATCTGAAGTTGAACCAAAATGCTTATTTATAAATTTACAAAGGATAACATATAATAATAATAAAAATAATAATAAATCAAATGGATAAAGTATGTAACAATTCCTATAGCAACAACTAGACATGCTAAACAAAACAATTTAACATATTACTATTGCAACAGTGAACTTAAAATCTGAGATGAACCAGAAAAACACTCTTGCAGAGCATGAACAGAAGCTGAGACAAACAGTTGTCAACCTATCCAGATAGGGTTGAAGCTTTCAAACCGATATTTTTCTCCTGAAGAAACAATTGCATGAGCAAGAACGTTTTTTTGAAACAGATTTTGAATAAGGCTAGATTGAGGTTGGCAGTGAAGATGTTACAAGGGATGGAAGACAATGCTCTTTTCTTGAAATCACTATCAATTGAAATAGTATGAATATAGTCATCATTAACATAATTGTTAGTCTAACGACCTGCACCCTATAGTTCCAGTTTCTTTTCTTTACATTCTTTCTTGTCACAAATATTTGTAATGTTTCTCTCACCATTTCATAACAATATAGGGGAAGCCCTGATTCTTTACTCCAAATTGTCAAACCAAACAAATTATAGAGAACAGAGAAGCCAAATGGATAGTCTAAGAAAATACAAAACCAATGACTATAATGCAATCTTATTGCAGTAAGGACATCAAAGCTCTTTTGTAACAAATACAAGTAAACACTAAAAAATAGCAGTAATACAAATGATGCTAACCTCCTTTCCATCATAGTTACAGACTACAGTGTTGGATACACCCATACGATGCAAATTTGCAGTCAATGACTTAAGCCTCGGTACCTTCATTTCATTTGCAAAAATTATTCCTGCCATAAAAAATAGTATGATTGGATTACTAGAAACATGAATTTCACGAATTTACAAACATAAAACTTGAAGAAAATCGTGCAGGTAAATCAGTGACTCAAATTCAAATATCCAAGGGTCTGTAAATACCTCAACATAAAAAATGAATAGGATAATGCTTTTTTTAGATCAGTGCAATGAAAAGAACTTTACAGACTATTTGGGACCAAGTAATTGATGTACAATGTTTGAAATAATAAAACAAATAAAAACACTATAAATACCAGTGTTCTTCATTAGAGCAGCAATGTAAGTTGTTTTACCACCAGGTGCAGCGCTGCAAAAGGCATAAACTTCCTTCAGGAAAATAAAAGTATTGCAAAAAGAAACATTTTCTGCATTGCTACCAAAACCAATAAGTGCTCATTAAAAATGTGAATGATAATACCAACATCAATTAACCTAAGAAGCAAGCACAGACACTCTAAAAAGCAGTCATGCATGTCACAATCATGTCAGAGCTTGACCATGTTAGCCACTGCATGAACACTGAATATTGCTACATTTTTACAATGATGTTTACTTACGCCATATCAACAACTCGTTCCTTCTCTTGAGGAGCCAAGGCCATGACAGGCAGAAAAGAGCTTGCACTTTGTAACTACAGAAAGAACTAGTAGTAAGTGAATCGTGCAATATTAAATGAAATGCAATGAGAAGCCAGTGGTAGAAGGGCACCTACCATGTAGAAACCAGCCATATACTCAGGAGTGGCACCAATTGGCACTTGAGAATCATACACAACAAGTCCAACCTGCGGATAAAAAATTCATCACAGTTTCTTGTTAGGTTCTTGCCAGTACTCATGACAAAAAGAACTACACAATAACAAGGAGTCAATAGCAGCAAAGAAATATAAGGTCCAGATTTGCAAGACATGGGTCCTTCTTACCTTTGACCATTTGCTTAAAGGATCCAAATTAACACCCCTATTTATCAAAACATCAGCCAAATCCCTTCTGCGTGTCTGAGTGATAGCAGAAGAAAAATTTATACTATCAGCGGGGAACATGAATAAATCCACATTAAGATATAAACCCAAAATGACAGAAATGACATGCAACCTTCAATGTATTAGTCCTTAGACATATAGGGCGTGGCTTTTCAAAGGCTTCAATCAGTTCCATAAGTTCAACAACTGGAAACATCTGAGATAACAAAATACAAAGTTTTCTTACAAATTTTCATTACACAAGAATGAAACACAACTCCCTTTGTGTCCAGTCACATCAAGGTTAAAACGAACTCAAAGGGCAATAATAGCATTTGGGAAGAACTAAATGTTCAATATGCTAGCAGTAACCAACCTCCACTAGAGCACCCATTAGAAACTCGTTGTAGCCATAGTATGTGCAAATATCTTTCTTAAGCTGTTCAACATAATCTTTCCTGGTTGCCCCATCTTGCCTCAAAACCTTAAAATTTGAAAGAACACGAACAACTACAAAAACGAACATTTAAAAGAGTTACAACAACATAACATGTATTTAAATATTCGTTTAGAGCCTTCCAATATGAAAATCCTTCCTCCCAAAGCAACAATAGGAGAAGCAACTATATTGATGGATTAGAAAAAACGTGTATTACTTTTCCCAAACACGCACTTATAGCACAACCTGGACAGTATCCACAACAGTCAAAGAGAGTAAGCAGCATAGTAAAACTTACTCTCTTTAATCCTCCTTTGGAGATTGGAAAGATCAGGTGGACGCAAAGCCTCTTCTTCGAGTTCCTAACAGCCAAAATGAAAAAGAAACATTTTCAACCCATGTTCCATCATCCAATAATTTAAAAACAAAGAGTAGCCGGTTTAAACTGCCTTTGGGTTAAACACCTTGACTAAGCTTAATAGCAGCTCTTTACATAAGCTTGCTTACTTAAAAAGCACGACAAAGCAAACACATTAAACTTACATTGCATGAGAGGTAAGAAAAATAAAAATAAGCTACAATAGCTCTTCCTAAATCCAAAATAAGCCCTGACTTACAATTAGCTTACATAGCATTCTAAAAAAGAAAATACTCATTCTAAACTATTCACCTATTATTTAAGCAAGCAAAGAGGGTTCCAAAAATATGAAAAAAGAGAAACCTCTTGGGTCGGTAATCTGAACTCATCAGACTCTTGGTTGATATTGAGCTGCATTTCGGCTTCCGCGTCCTCTTCCTCTTTCGCCTTCTCTTCATCAATAGCTCTCGACTTCTCCTCGATGTCATAATCATCAGAATCAGAACCAGAACCTGAGTCCGAACCCGGGGCTTTCCCTGCCAAGAAAAGCAATATACAAACATCAGAAGAAAGCAACAGCAACAATCTCGAGAACTACACACGCGAGCATTCGAACCAGCACCTTCATCATCATCATCGCTTCCTTGGAGGAAATCGTCTGCTAACGGATCGTCCCCTCCAGAAGAGAGCTCCGACGCAGAATCTGAGTTGTCATCGCCGAGTTCGAGTTGCTGCGGTTGCTGCTGCGACGGCGTGTCTTCTTCGGATTCGGAGCTGGAATCGTGCTTGGGTTGGGCCTTCTTAGGGTTCTTCGGGGACTTGCGTGCCTTCGAAGGTTTCTTCCTCGCGGGAGCCATTGGAAAGTAGTGAACGAAGCAGTAAATGGGTAGTGTGGTTTGGGCGCAGAGTTTCTTCTTCTTCTACTTCGGAAAAAAATAAAATTCGGCTAGGGTTTAGGGTTTACCAGCAGACATGCCACGACGACGTTTTATGCTTTTATTATCCCAAGTGAGACCAAGGGTTGGCCCCTTGGGCCTTGCTTCTTTACAGAATTATCAATAAATCAATAATTACTAATTTCGTGTCATTTTATATATTTTTTATAATTAAATAAGTTTTTGTTAATTCTAAAACTAGTTTATATTGAAATTCATACGTTCAAAATTTATTTATTATCATTCTATTCCCAAATTTTAATAAATATATAAATATTGATTCCAAATTTAACTTTATTACTTTTAATTAATAATATTTATGTATATTTATATATATATATATATATATATATATATAATCAAAATTAACATCCAACATTATTAATTAAAAAATAATGAAATAACTATTATAATCAAATTTACATATTGATTAAATATTAGATATAAAAAAATATTTAAAAAATTTGGAGGTATCAATGATAATGTGAACCAATTTTGAAGATACTAAAATTTTATTTAATTTGTTTAATTTGTTTATGTAATTACTTTTTTAAGGAGATTTCATAGTCAGGTTGAATATACTAGTGTACACACGTGCGCTATCACGTATCTATATATGCAATTTTTTAAATATGAATGATAATATCTTAGTATATTCAAAATAATATGTAATGCTATTAAGTTAATATATAAAATAAATTTATATTTATTAAAAATGAAGTGAAATGTTAAAAATAAAGTAAAATGAATAGAAAAATTAATTATTGATAAATAAATAAAAAAGATAAATAGTTTTATAGAAAATAGTTAAAAATAATCATTAATTTAAAAAATTTAATAAATAAATATATTGTAAAGAATATAATTGGTATTATGAGATGTGGATAAAAAAGGGAATTCTTTTTATATATCGTTATAGACGTAACTTTCACATTATTTCACTTTGAAAAAAATAATTTTCTCTTTTATATTAATTTAGTGTTTTAAGTAACTTGTAATAGCTTGTTATGTTAAAGATAAAAAGATATTCTGGTAGTAGCAGGTATCACGTTAGGTCAAAATATTCACGCTAAGCTTTTACTTTTAACTTATTAATTACTTTGAACATAAATCACTGTTACTTTAGTCAATTCTGACTAAAATTGTTTTTTTAGGGTGAGTTTTTTATATGCATAGAAAAACTACAACAGGAACCAAACTAAAAAAAACTTTAATTTGATAGATGTTAGTTTGATATATTTCGATAGATATACTTTAATTAACGAATGACAGGGAAAAAAAATTCAATGTTTTATTTTTCAGATTGATTCTGTGAACAACACGATTCTTTATAATTTATAATTATTTGTCAGTTATTTATTTGACATACGAAAATAAAAATACTTTGTCATGTGTATATTTATCAAGAAGGGTGATAGATAATTTAAGTTGAACAGTGATAGATCAACTCCGACTTGATTAAAAATCGATATCAGTTTTCAACTCAAGGACCTATCATTTAGTTGAAGATTATTAAATGGATTCTGAAATTATGTTTAAGTTCATTTAGTCTGAAATTTAGTTGAAAACAAGGAAATCGATGAAAATGCATTATCTCAATCACTTTAGTTCCTAAATTAATATGATCTACTTAATAATATTATCATTATATTCTTAACAATCTTACTCAATGTGACAAGATAGGTATTGTGTAAGATGCCTGTATAGCTTATAAGCTAATAACAATCATCAAAGTTGAACTTTCATTATTCAAAGCAAACTAACAAATCTTCATTCTTCAATGCATGACGAAAAGAATAAAAATTTGAGTACAAGTAGTATCATACAATGGACAAAACAAGTATGAATAATGCCCTCAAGCATTCAAACCAAAAATGCATTCCTATGCAAAACTTTGCAATACAAAACATGAAAAAAAATGGTAATTGACAATTAGAAATGGCTGTTCCCAGTGACTTGTAATGTCCCTTACCCGGTAACTATTCTTCAAGGTATTCATTTTCTCTAATACCAATCTCAAGAAAAGCTTGGGGCAGCCAGTTTCAGAAGTGCTTCTGGAACAGCTTCACTTAACTGCAAATGTTATTCAAACTATTTCTTTTCCCTGATAATGGTATCAAGACTAGTTTTTAGTTCACTCAAATCCAAGCTCTTGGAAGCCGCATTTGCCAGTTTCATTTCATACTCAGCCACTTCTCTTTTAACTCTATCAGTTGCCAGAATTTTCTCAGATATTTGTTCAAAACGTTTGTGGATGCTAACCAGGAGCCTATAAACCTGCAGCCCTGTTGGATCCTTCTTTGCTTCCCTGAAAGGATATAAAATAGAACAAAATTGCACATTACTTACCTTGGGTTTAAAAGCAAAATAACTAGTAGTATACTTTCTCTTCATCTCACTCTTCTGATTGCCTTGTATATTTCAATTTCATTTATTTTTTCTTGCCTGTGCATAATGATTAGTAGTATTTGTGTGGCAATAGAACTTCCATACCTAAAGACAATTTCATCTGCAACAGCATATGTTCGATGCAAGCGTTCTCGGATAGAATTACTCTCCAGTTGAATCTCCCGAGTATCTTTCAAGATACGCTCAATATCCGTGTCTTGTTTCCGGGTATTTTTTGTAATCTCCTTTATCCTGTCAGTATAGGATTTCCTGGATGCTGCTTTCTGCTGCTTCTCAATATCTGCAGAAAGTTTCAAATTTTCCTCCTCCCTAGAGAATGAGGGAGAGGAGAGAACATCTCAGAAGGTATATGCATTTTCTTAGGACTTTATGCATAAGAAACTAGAAGAAATATAACTTACAAGAAGTTTCTATATCTATCAGTAATGGGAAAAGATATGGAAGTTTCATTTAAGATATCTTGCATTTTCAATCTGTCTTTGCTTACTTTTATTAAGAAATTTATTTCAAAAGGAAAAATCAATGCACAATAAACTTCATATGTACCTCTTCACAATTTCAGATGAAATGAACTGCTCTTCCTGCTGCACTTCTCTTATCTTCTGAAGCATTTCTAGTGCATCTGGATTGTTTGAATACAGAGACTCCTCAAGACTTCTCTTTCTCTCCTCCGGGTGTTTTCTTGCAGCGTCCCTGAGACACATCGAAAACAAAGAAGTTAAAAATCATTCCACTGCCTTCACTCTCTTGAGAACCTGAAGAAAATTATTCTGTGCTCAAGAATTATCATTTTTGTCTTATCAAAGTAATACACCCCTTCCCCTTTATACAGGTCAAATTGAGCATTGAACTACTCTATGCTGTGCCTATGCTGCTGACCCAGAATTAAAGAAAACCTAATAAGAGATGGCATACTGAAATAAGTAATTTTAGAAAAAAACATATCAACAGTTTGACCTACCACTCAGATTCCAAAGTCAAAAGGTGATCCCTTTTAGCTTGTACTTGTTCATTCAACTGGTCAATGTAGAAGTCAACAGAATGTTGGTTATTAAATATCATTTCAGCTGCTTCCTTCATCAGTTCCAATTCTCGTTCAAGATGCTCTAGTACTGAAGTCTTTACAGTTACTTCATCAAAGAGTTCTTTCTCCTGAATTTGAAATTTATCAGTTTCAGTTCAAGTCTCATCTAGTCCAGCATCAAGCCTAAAGAAAAGAAACATATAAGCCATATACTTCAATTTTGTAAGACCTTTTATACACTTTAATTTCAATAATACCTCTTTGTTATACACGCCTTTATAGTTGGACATAGTAGATAAGGAAATAAGAAAAAGTACAAAAATCATATTTTCTCAGTTAGACATCAGCTTATCATGAGATAGTTTAGGAAACATACTTTTTGCTTCAAGACTGTCAAATTTCCACACTCAATATGAGCAGGATTCTCTTTATTTTCTATCGAACCTCCTCCATCATCAACTTGTCCTTCAGACAGTTCCTGTGCATTTAATACACAGTTGAATTCATCCTTGATAAAACCTTCCATCCTAGAGTTGGATTCATCTTTGTTCGCCTGATTGATAAAAACATCACCCTTGGTACTCTCTGTTCCATGTGTCTGGGTGTCCATCATAAGAGCATTTAATGTGCTTTCAACTATAAAGTAATCACCAATTATCTCTTCATTGTCTTCATTTTCAGTTGGGTCCTACAAAGAGCTTAGCTAGCTAGCTTTTCCTACAAAGAGCTTAGCTAGTTAGCTTTTCCTACAAAGAGCATAGTCTGTGTTTAGGTCTACTACATATATGGTTGGCTTGGCAACCATTTAACTTTTACACAACTACGAAATCCTCTACACCAAGATTTCTATTAACTTATGCATATCTTCTTCAGATGGATACAGGAAGAGCTACAAGCAGAACATATATTCTTTTTTTAAGTATTAACACAGTAACACTGAACACAAGAATCACAATGAGAAGAAAAGCAAGCAAAGACACCCACACTAACATCAACCATCATAGATACAATACAAACATTTTTCATTTAAAACATCATAAATCCCCAGTACCAAAAAGAGAAAATACAAAGACACAAACACAGCTACAAATATGACAATGGTACACGAAATAATAACAACTGAAAATATAACGCTCCAAAGTCCACACAACCAAAACAAGAGCATGTAGTGGTGGGGGATTGTTCTACAAAACAGCACTCTTCGAACATCAATCGTATTAGCACACCATTTTAAGAATTATCATACCAAGAAGCCTCACTTTTTCACACTATACATAATCAGGTTAAGTTGGATAGCACACAAAATATGCTTATGCAGCTTACCATGCCTAGTTTAGTTCACAATTCACAGGCAGAACATCAATCGTATTAGCACACAATTTTAAGAATTATCATACCAAGAAGCCTCACTTTTTCACACTATACATAATCAGGTTAAGTTGGATAGCACACAAAATATGCTTCAGCAGCTTACCATGCCTAGTTTGGTTCACAATTCACAGACAGAACGTACCATTGCAACCCCATATTCCTTAATTGTATCAGAAATGCAAATCCACCAAAAGGCACATGAATGCCAATTGTCAAGAATTATAATTAACTGACAAACATCAACTTATAAGATAATAATATGATGACTCTTGTAAATAAATAAATTAATTCATCAAAAGATAACAGTGAATTGTTCAGCAAACTAGAATAAAAAGAATTAAAACAAAGAATGAAAAACGACATGAAGATTTGATCACTGCTGAATGATCTGCTATTCCCAGTCACTATTCCATTAAGCTGCAATAGTTATACACAGACAGAACACCGCACACCAGAATACTATTCACAAATGGAAAAATCTAACTAAAAAGTAATCATTTTTATTGGTTCCCATACATCCAAATACTGACCAAGAAGGGAAAATTGCAAAAATTGAGCATTGTGATAGTACCTGGGTGAAGCTGATATCTTGAACTGACCCAAGTTCTCAATCTCGAAGGTAATTTCGGAGGTGACAAAACTCCGGAGGATGTTAAAGTTTGAAGCTCTGAATTTGTAAGAATGGTGTCTGAGTGTCTCCTTGGAGAGTCTTCACTCTGTTTATCAGACACCAAACGTCGTCGTATCTCTCGTGCCATATCTGATAGATCAAAGGTTTTATTTTATTATAAAACAAAAAGATGAATTTTAGTATTCACACTATACAAATTAAGTTATTAGTTTATATAACTCCAATGAAATGAGTAGTTTGAAGATACAAGTTATATTTAAAATTTATGGTGAATAAAATGCATTATAATACAATATTTATTTTTTTAACTATTAATCAAATTTTAAAATACTCATCAAGTAAAATTAGACATCGATTATTTTCTTTTTGTAAAATAAACAACTTTTTATTTTATTCATCAAAATATATTATTCTACTAGATTATAGTAGTTAAAGTGTGCATAATAAGTGTATATATTTTGATTGAATTAATCAATTAGTTCATTGAATGTCAATTGATTCTTTCTTGATCTTGTAATATGACTATTAATTTCATGAATTTGTAATATTTGTAGATAGTTTATATTTATTATTGTCATGTTTTAAAATAACTCATCAAAAGGATTAATTATCATATTATAAATAATATCGGTAGAGGTTGAGAAAAATATATGTTCAAACATATAAGAGGTTGAGAAATTTTCTTAAATATATCTTCATTAAATAACTTTTATAGACATTTTTCTTAATAAATAATTCTTCAATTAGATGATATTAAGGAATCAATTTTATTTATAATTTGTTATGTTTTTATCTTATTATAAGAAATAATGGTGCATTTAATAAGAATTAAAGGTAATGTTAAAGACTACTCAATAAAAGTTTATGTGAAATTAGAAAATTTTGTATAATGTTGTCTGGAATGTGCTTTGTAATGCAAGATATACTAATTTAGACAAAAAATTGACAACTTACTTCTTTTTTTACTTGCAATGCAATGGTAAGTGTATTAGATTTCATCTTAAAAGTAAAATTGACAACTTACTTATTTTTTTTACTCACAATGCAATGATAAGTGTATTAGATTTCATCTTACAAGGGTAATATGTAATGATCAACCTTATGATTTAATATCACTAACATTTTTATATTTCTAGAGTATGATATCAATATTTTTTTCTCAAACTTGAATAATAAAGCAATTCCTACCTCAGCTATTTTCTCATTAGTTAGTATTATCTTCGACTCTTAATATTCAATAAGTTTTTTTCTTTCATTTTTATTTTTCTAAATGTTTTGGATTTGTGGCAAGAATTCGTGTTAGAGTTGCTCCTCAACTATGCATATCACAAGTTTATTGATATTTTTGTTTTACAAATGGTTATAAAATTAAAAAGAGAATCTCAATATCTCAATAAGATAAATAAAAAAGGAAAGGAAAGAAAGAACCAAGATATGTATCGGAAAAGACATGTAATACGAAAAATGAAAAATAGAAAGCTAAAAAAAGAGATAAAAAAAAGGAGTTGAGAAAAAATAAAATCCATGAAAAAAATGAGAAATAAACAAGAAATAAGTGCTGAAAAAAATTTATAATGATAAAGATATTTTTTTTATGATTGTGTAAATATTGTTGTTCTGTTCATGGAACAATATGAGAAAAAGCTTTTACAACAACACATCATTTGATTTTAATGTGGTTTTAATGAATAGTATTTGTACGAATTATAGTTTTGAAACAATAAAATGAACCTTTTTATTAAACTATTATGTTTCTCTTAAAGGAAGTATACTCATGATACTTAAGAATGAATAAAATGATATGATATATAAGAGATCAATAACTTTGATTTTTCTTTGTAATTTTATTATGTTTCCAATTAAGAGGTTGAATAAGAGAAAAAATATATATTCAAACTAGACAACAGAACACCTTTTATTTTTTTAACGTAAAATTCACTTTATTTAACGTTGCCTAAGAGAAAGATTCTTGAAGATAACATTTCCGTCAAAGGCTCAACGATTGCATTCACATTCTTTTGTCCTCATTTCTTTGTGAAACAATGGTTTTATGAAAAGCAAACCTGTGAGTGCACCTAATTAATGGAATGCTGAAAAATTGAAGGAAATGGGTATTTTAAATGTTCAGAATCTCCTCAAACCAAACGTTCTTCATTTTCTTATTATGCATATCATAATGGTTGAAAACACACCGAAAACTTTTGATATTGGTTAAAGGGCATGTATACTAGGACTACATAGAACACACCAACAACTTGTCATGAAAAGTTTGTGTCACACAAACCAAAATTTTCCCTTTATATATACCCATGATTGTTGGTTCGATGCAGTTGACTCAACACATCAAAACTCAGTTCCTAGACTTCATTGATCATGGAAATTGGGAGAGAGGATGAGATTGTGGACATGCCCATGTCACCCCCAATAGTTGATTCCATTATTAACAATGAATGTTGTCACCACAGAGAGTTCATGTCTCAGACATATCTGCAGAATAAGTACTCAGAGATTGATATAGACACTGAAGATTCCAATTTTGATCAAAATCGCCCCCTCCCCATATTTCTCAAGGTACTAGGAAACAATGCCTTTAAGTTGTAGGACAAAATGACACAGTAATTTTTTGAAAAGTGAATAGTGTATGCCTTTAAGTTTGTTGATTGTTATAGTAGTTACCTTAAAGCCAATACTTGGCACTGTTTTTCATTGAATGACAGTGCATAGAAATTAATCTCTGGTTTATTTTCTAGAGTAGTGTGTTGACTGTTTAGAGATTAAACCCCCAACTGATGTGTTAAAAAGTGTATTTAGGAGAATGTGCTACCTGCATTCCTCTTCTTTTGTTTTGTGTTTGTTTTTGTCTTTTGTTGCAAATGGACGAACCAGTATTAGAATCAAGTAACAAGTATCATTGCTTGTGTTGGTAAGCCATAACTGCACTAGTCAAACTCATTGAAATTATTTACTCTTCCTTTCTCATGTGCAGTTTGAAGATGTGGAGTATAAGGTGAGAAATAGCCAAGCAGGCTCAGGTAACGTTGTGAAGTCAATGGTGTCAAAGGTAACCAAACACCTCACTGTGGAAGAAGATAGATACAAGAAAATTTTGAAGGGCATCACAGGAAGCATAGGCCCTGGTGAAATTCTTGCATTGATGGGTCCTTCTGGTAGTGGGAAGACAACCTTGTTGAGAGTTATAGGAGGAAGATTAGTTGAGAATGTAAAGGGAAAAGTAACTTACAATGATGTTCGTTTCAATCCAGCTCTCAAGAGGAGGTTAAGTGGTTATCATAATCATATATGTTACTTCAGAAATGGAATCCCTACATTCACACATCAATTGGAAGCATTAGATTAAGATCATTAAGTTCACAGTTAAGATACATATCTTAAGTTGAACTAATTGAGATAAAATATGAGTAATCTGATCTTCATTTAATGGTTCCAATTATCTGATTTGTGAATGCATGAACTCCCTGAATGTGTTACTTCATGTTCTTGATACTTTCATAGAAGATGAATGTGTGCTAATATTTGTTATTTTCTTTTTCCCCTACCTGCTAGGATTGGGTTTGTGACACAAGAGGATGTGCTTTTCCCACAGTTAACAGTTGAAGAAACTTTAGTCTTCTCTGCACTTTTGAGGCTACCAGGCAGTATGAGCAAGCAGCAGAAGTATGCAAAAGTAGATACCACCATCAAGGAGCTAGGCCTAGAAAGGTGTGTTTTGCACCATATATATGCTTATGACAAAATTAGAGAGAGTTTACTTCAATTGAAAGACATAAATGTTTTCCCTATATAATCTCTTGCATAACCATAGATGTCGCCACACAAAAATAGCTGGAGGATATCTGAAAGGCATATCAGGAGGAGAAAGGAAGAGAACCTGCATAGGCTCTGAAATTCTTGTTGATCCTTCACTATTGCTACTTGATGAACCAACTTCTGGGCTTGATTCCTCCTCAGCAAACAAACTCCTTCTCACTCTTCAAGGACTTGCCAAGGTATGTATTACTAAATTTAATCATGTTCCATTATGCCAAAAATGTTCAAATGCAGATATAGAACCTAAATGCATGAATATATATGCCGAATGCCGAGAGTCACATCTGATTTACTTATAGGCTGGAAGGACCATAATCACAACAATACACCAGCCATCGAGTAGAATCTTTCACATGTTTGACAAACTACTTCTGATATCAGAAGGCTATCCTGTTTACTATGGAAAAGCTAAGGAAACAATGGAGTACTTCTCATCTTTGAGATTCACCCCTCAAATACCGATGAATCCTGCAGAGTTCTTGCTTGACTTGGCAACTGGAGAAGTGAATGACATAAGTGTTCCACCAGATATCTTTCAAAATGAAGAATCTTCTGACCCATCAAAAATTGTTATTGAAGTAGGATTTTCCTCAGACGTATGTTTATGTACACATTTTCATCTCTTATCAGCTTGCTATTTACTGTTTCTTCACTTTGTTAGTATTTACAGCGCACATACAAATCTCTACTTGAGCCAAAAGAAAAAGAACAGAACCATAGAGTAGCAAGCACACCAGAACGCCTTCAACTAGCAATTCAGGTTAAGATGGAGTGGACATGTAGTTGGTTGGACCAATTTATGATTCTCTCCAAGAGAACATACAAAGCAAGAAGAAAGGAATACTTTGATAAGCTAAGAATAGTTCAAGCACTTGGGATTGCACTCTTGTTGGGGCTCCTTTGGTGGAAATCTTCAATCAATACTGAAGCTGGACTCAGAGATCAGGTAATTTCCATGCCATTATTTATCTCATGTTGCAATATCAAGTTTCTAATCACAACTTATGTTGCAGGTTGGTTTAGCATTCTACATCTGTATATTCTGGACATCTTCATGCATTTTTGCAGCAGTCTATGTCTTTCCATTTGAAGAGTACTACTTGGTAAAAGAAAATAAAGCTGACATGTACAGATTAAGTGTATACTATGCATGTAGCACTCTATGTGACATGGTGGCCACCATTTTCTATCCTACTTTTTTCATGCTCATCTTGTACTTCATGGCTGGCTTTAACAGAGCTGTTGCTTCCTTCTTTTTGACACTATTAACCATTCTGTTAATAGCTATAACAAGTCAAGTAAGTTGTGTGTTAAAAGTACTCAATGGATGAGTTAGTGGTTCATCAATCATTCATTCATTACCATCCACAATTATGTCAACAGGGGGCAGGCGAAATGTTTGGAGCTGCAGTTATGAGTGTTAAAAGAGCAGGTGCTGCTGCTACTTTGTTACTAATGTTATTCCTTCTCACAGGTGGCTACTATGTCCAGGTATATGCAATCACTTTATTTTGGTATGAATGTTTTTCCCATAATAAGTAGCAACAATACTAATAAAAGGAGACAAAACTAGGACTCAAGTTCTGCAATTAATTTAGTCAGATATTTATCCTTATTTGAGTGATCGATCATTCACATTCATTTCCATTGTGCAGCACATACCAAAGTTCATGAGATGGTTGAAGTATTTATCCTTCATGTACTATGGTTTTAGGCTTCTTCTAAAAGTGCAGTATTCTGGAGACCAGTTATATGATTGTGGAAGCAAGGGAGGGTGCAGGACCCTGCAGAGTTCTCCAACATTTGACAGTGTAAACTTGAAGGGTGGATTGAAAGAAGTGTGGATTCTGCTAGCTATGGCATTAATCTTTCGGTTGTTGGCTTATTTGTGTCTTCGTGTAAGAATTGTTGGTAGAAAAAACTAATGTATGATGGAATTCATTGCTTGAAATATATGTTACAAACTTACCACCATAGAGAACAATGAATAATACAAAGTCACTCAATTACTGCTGTTTAGTTGGAAAAAAAAGAAGAAGAAAACTCTCAAACTTGTTTGCTAAACATAAAATGGAGCTTTCAATTTCTTGTTTGTTACAGTAAACAACTAATGGTCAAGTGAGTGTTGCACAAGCTGTTGTACAAAAGAATAAAAAACTCATTCATGAACAAAATATATATTCTTTTATACATACACACACTTTATACTATTATTTAATTTCGAGTAAATAAATCATTAAAAAATGATATTTCACTATTTACTAATACAATCAAACTTTTTATTGATAATAAATAGTATATTGTAATGAGGGTAAATTTACACGAGAAGATACGCCTCATATTTAGCATAAAATAAGAAAGTACTAGTTTCAAGGTTCAACATATATGTACATAAAGTTTTCAATTAAGTGTCCATTTAATTCCTTTTCACCGAATAATATTTCATTTATAAGTTTCATTATGAAATTTCATAACGAAAAAAAAAATTCAGATAAACTTATATTAAAAGTTATTAATATGAATTTAAAAACATAGACCTATCACCGATATCTTTTATGTTATAAAGGTTTATTGTATGTTTGATTGAATAAATAAAAGTGGAATAATTCTTTGATGTATTTAGTAAGAAAAAATATGAAGGAAAAATATAAACATATAATAACATAAATTTGTTAATAAGAATTTTAAGTGTTCAAAGAAAAAAACCAATTTATATCTTGATAATAAAAGTGGCTTTTCTTCGCAAGTCGAAACTATAAAAGAGTGATTTTTTTTTTCTCTTTCTTCTTGCTCTTTTTAAGTTATACCAAACAATAACAAAAATCGATAATTTTTTTTATCTTTTGTTTTCTTCCATTTTCTTTCATTCGAAACATATGACAGAAAAGTCAAAAGAGGATTTATTCTGATATTTGATGAACAATTATTCTTTCTATATCATTCTATTTTTTCTTGTTCTCGTTAAATCCACGCACCTTCCTATTTTCTCACACAAAAACAAAAAAAAAAAACACTAAAAAAACATGAAGCCACTCATTCATCATACCTCTCTGTTAGTCAAAACTCTTTGAGTTGCTTTCTCTCTCTTCTGTCAGTTCATAACTGGCAAACACTGTCACCTCTGCTACATCATCATCCATCCATGGAACTTGTTCCATACTCTGAACCCTCCTCCACCTCCCCGGCATGGCAGGACATGTTCCGATCCGCCTCCTCCCGCCACCCCTCCTCCGCCCCAGCTCCCCACGCGCCGCCCGAGACACCCCACGCGCCCTCTCCCTCCTCACACGCGCCGTCCAATCCGTCATCCGGCGGTGACCCAGATGGAAAAAACACATTTTCCGGCGATGCCCAGGTGCGGCTGGCCCTTTACATAGCCATGGCCCATGCGGGTCTCGCATTCGCCATTTTTATTCTCTACACGTTCTCCAAGCTTCTAGAAGAGTATTTGAGACCTCTGCAATGGGCCGTGCTGTGTTCTATTCCCCTCAGGGGCATTCAGCAGACCCTCGTAGCATTTTGGTCCGAACCACTCCAATTGGGTCTCACAGAAACCGTTCTAGCTGTTCCTGTTGCTGTTTTCAGGGTTTTTGTTGGCACACTCGTTGAGATTCGTGAAGCTTCTTTCAGAGTCGTTTTGAGGACGCCAAAGCCCCAGCAGAACCTCCCCTCTAGGAAGCGTAGTGGGTTCTCGAAGCTGCTTCGTTTGCTTGTGTCTTTCGGGATTTTCATCATTGCTTATGAGAAGCTTGGAGGGTTTGGGGCTTTGTCACTTCTTATTCTGGGATTTTTGTTTAGTTCAAACAATGTGGATTCCACTATGCACACTTTGTCCTCTTTTAGGAGCCTTAGTTTCAGGCGTAGTGCAATTAGTGCCTTTTTCACCAGAGGGATACTGAGGAGGTTGAAGATTATTGTGGCGGTTGGACTCATTGTTGGCATGATTGTGGGGTTTTTGAGTGGGGTGATTTTCTTCTCTTACAAGATTGGTGTTGAAGGGAAAGACGCAGTGATATCATTGAAATTGCATGTGGAGGAGAGCAATTATGCTGAGAAGATTGGTGTGAAGAAGTGGATGGATGAGAATGATGTTGCTGGGATGGTGGATAGTTACACTACAAAGGTATATGAGACTGTTTCTGATCAGATAGATGGGTTGGCCGTGCAGTACAACATGACTGAATTTGTCTCTGGCATTAAGCATTTTGTGATATCTAATCAGGGAAACTCCTCAGTGCCATCCAAAGCCCTTATGACTCCCTCACCGTACGCTGAGAAGTTCCTGAGCTTGAAAACCAGGGTTAGGAACCGCGAATGGGGCCATATTTATGCAGAGGTTGATTCAATTTTTCGGGAGCTTGTGATCACCCGTGAGGATTTGGTTGAAAAGGCAAAAGGGTTTGCCTTCAAAGGAATTGATGTGTCTCGGCAAATTTTCGCTAGTAGTAGAACCGTGCTTGGCAGCAGTTCAAAGTTTATGTTTTCCATAGCCAATTCTATAATCTCTGGAGCTGCTGAGGTTATCAATTTTGTGTCTCAGTCAATGGTGTTCATTTGGGTTTTGTATTACCTCATCACATCAGAGAGTGGTGGAGTGACAGAACAAGTGATGTACATGCTTCCCATTTCAAATGCTGCTAGGGTCAGATGTGTTGAGGTTTTGGATAAAGCTATTTCAGGAGTGCTTTTGTCCACTGCTGAGATTGCATTTTTTCAAGGGTGTCTTACTTGGCTTTTGTTTAGGTTGAACAAAATACATTTCTTGTACATGTCCACCGTGCTTGCATTCATAAGTCCTCTCCTTCCAATATTTCCATCTTGGCTTGCAACAATTCCAGCAGCCTTGCAATTGGTGTTGGAAGGCAGATACATAATGGCCATTGTGTTGTCTGTTATTCACCTTTTTCTCATGGACTATGGAGCATCAGAGATTCTATTAGACGTGCCTGGGAATAGTGCATACCTCACTGGGCTAAGCATAATTGGTGGAATGACATTGTTTCCATCTGCTCTGGAGGTAATTATTTTTTTACCCTCCTTGATTTAGTCTTCTGATGATTATTGAAGCATCAGTCTCTCACTGGTGATGCTTCATGTTTAGCTGAATTTCAATTCTTCCATGCTTGTTTCTGCATATAACAAAATTGCTCTTTAGTTTTAGTTTTTATGTTAACTTGTTTCTTTTGGACATTGTTGGTTTAGAATAGAAAACTGGTTTACCTGCATAACTTGATTCAAATTCTAGTTTTAAGCTTCAAAATGTGGCTATTAAGTTGATTTGATCTTCTCCAAACTAAACTTATATTTGCCACTCTTGAAAATAACGTGCCAATGCACATCCATCTATTGAACTGTTCAATGAACAACAATTGGTATAAAGCTTCTTGATTCTTCTGGGTTATGTTTTTCTCTTTCAAGTATTATCTTTCTTTGTTAGGGGTCAGAATCCAGAGAAGAATTCGTGCCATTAGATGAAAATTAGATTGTTCAAATCTTATATCAGCATTTTAAGTTTGATTTACAAAGATAAAATATGAATCTTCCAATATTCATTCAACAGTTTCAAATGGTCAATACCCAACTGTAAGGAATCTTGATCCTTGGCATCATCAGACTTGAATTTTCCTGCTGAGTCTTTACTTTCAATGTTTGTTTCATTTCTTATCATGTTTGGTTCAGTCTATAAGGTACTTTGGTTAGATAAATTTCTCTTACGGTATCACATCAAATCATTACATTGACGAAAGGGTGGTTTATCTGGTTCTGCAGGGAGCTATCATGGGGCCATTAATTACTACAGTTATGATTGCAGTGAAAGATTTGTATGCTGAATTTGTGTTGCAAGAACCTAAGGACAATCCCAAGCAGAAAGCCAGCTAGCTAAGCTTCTTCTTCTACCTATTGTCCATAAAATTATTTATTTGCAGATGAAGTTTGGTGTAGCTGCATGATCTTCTTTGCCATTGTTGATGGAGTTTGCATTTAGATTTTTGAGTTGCTCATAGTCACCCTACACAATCTCATTTTTATCTGTATCATTAGGTTATTATAATTGAAAAAAATAGGATCATTTTATTAGTTCCAGGGGTCATCAAATATTTTCACTTGGTGGCAGTGTTTGTAAAAATTGTACACAATTTGTATTTGTATCTGTATCTGTATTTTATTCCTGAAACATTTTTTCTTATTCTTTGTACCGAAAGAAATGAAACTCATGCTGGCTTTTCAGAAATATCAGTGGATTTAATCATGAAGACGAGTTTCATTCACTAGCATCATTATGTGTATCTGTTACACGAGAAGAATAGTAGTAACAGGGTTTTAATTTTTAAACTGAAATTTTCAATTATCTAATCTCCATAGGAGAAGAATTCACAAGACTTTGTTATATTAAAATAATTAAGAATATTATGGTAAAATAATAATTAATAAATTATAGAATTCTACTGAGTAATATGAGTAGCGTTTGATGAATATGTTCTTAAACAAATGAAAGCACACGAATTCTATATTATTTATGCGATGCCTTTTAAAATAGAATATATAGAAAACATAGGGGAAAAAAGTGAAATACAAAAAAAAAAACCGTAATAAAAAAGAAGACATGGGCTTTTTATCCAGGCCCGTGTAACATATTTATTACTTATTTTATTTTTCATGCTTTGGTAAAGTGTTCAGAAGATGAAGAACCCTAATCTAACATTTCTTGTCATCTTCTCTCGACATAATCGCGATCTCACTTGGTTCTTAGCGCAATCTTTATTGTCGTATTCTTCGTCGTTGCACCGTCATCAAGCCAGGTAACTATGATTCCCTACGTGCTATTTTTTTTTCTTAATTTTCAACAGAAAATTTGACCCGTTAGATTAGAAGAGTCTGAGCCGTCAACTTTGTTTATTTGACCTGAGCCAGTCCATTGTTTCTAGAAATCCTGAAAATGAATTGCGCATGCTCTTAATGAAATTGAACCGTCTGTTTATTCACAAAGAAAATTTCGGTTGGATGTTTGAGTTGTCGGTATAATTCAGTTTCAAGATGAATTTTTTATTCATTTTTCCATGGTTTCTTGAGTCCATATGGAATTGACGAATTATTTTTTAATTAGTTTGTATTTATATTGTAAATGATTTTTTTATTGATTATGAAAATATAGATAGGTATATTTGAGTTGTTTATGTAATCGAGTAGCAAGATGAAATTTTTATTCTATAACGATAGCTTTTGAGTCTCGTATAAAACTGAGAAATTACAATTTTATTTTTTCATTAAGTCTAAATTTGAATTGGTCGTGGACCGTTATTCAAATATAGGATCCACCTTGATTCATCTTCTTTTTCTAAAGGAGGTGAAGTCAATTTTGCAGTGAAGTCTGACATTACTTCACCTTTGATCACTCTGCAAGGCTCGTATTCGATATTTATACTAAGATAATTCAATTAACCATTTCACCATTTGACCTAATACGTTTGGTTTCCATCCCAGGCATCCCATGGTATTAATAATCTTTCATTAGACCACATGATCTTTCCTGTATTTTTTTCTTTACATTGGTACAAATTTTAAACTTTTTCTTATCATCTCCATGTCCTATAATAAGTATCTCAACATTTTCAAAGAGAATTTTCGATCATCTTCATAATCATCTTTCACATTATCATCTTTCATATTATATTATCGACTGCTCAAAATTAAAAGTATTGGCATTATTATTTTCAAAACATTATTAAATTTATTCAAGTTTATAAAAGAAAATATATTAATAATCAAAGACGTGAAAACAAAATTAAGACACAAATGATAGCAGACATGATTAAGGTAAGAGAAAGTGTGAGCATATATAGTCATAAACCCTAACGCAGTATTCCTTTGAGTGGTTGGAAGTGTGTGAAGTAATTTGGGATAGTGAATTCAGTTGTGTGACCCCGTTTCTTTTGTGCGATTTGAAGCAATGTGAGAGAGCAAATTTGGAGATGGATGGTTTAATTTATTCCTGCAAAAGTGCGGTGATACTCGTATTATGTGAGGGACATTATGAAAATACCCTTCTGAAAATACCCTTCTGTTTTCTTGTTTTTCATACAAAAAAATATGTCATGAGTGTAAGAATTCATAACCGTGTGTGATTGTTGAGTGCATCCATGGAGGGGAGGGGAAGAATATGAGGTGCTTCAGTGTGGTGGGGAGGAAGAGGATGGAGGTGGTGGGTTGTGGTGGCGAACTTAGGTGAAGGAGGTGGTGCTATGTGGCGGGAATGAAGTCCCATAGTGCTAGGATATGCACACTGGTCAGTGCAAGTGTGTGTGTGTTGTATTTTTTTTTTAACTTTTATTTAAAATTTAGTTGTATAATATTTTTAAAAATTAATTGTATAAATTTTTTTAAAATTAATTGTATAATTTTTTTTACATTCATAAAAATTTAAATTTTTTTACATTCACAAAAATTTAAATTTTTTTACATTCATAAAAATTTAAATTTTTTTACATTCATAAAAATTTAAATTTTTTTATTTTAAAATTTCATATAATTTTAATACTTTTTATAATTCAAATTAATTATTTTAATTTTTTTAAGAACATCAATTAAAAAAATCAATCTCTTTTTACACAAGAGTTTTATGGTAACTTAATATTTATATCTATTTTAACAATTAATTTTATCTATTACATCAATTAAATTTCTTACTAATTTTTATAAAACTTATCTTCAAATTCACTCACTTTACTCTTTAAGTTCACTCAAAAAAGCACAAAAATTTATTTACCCAAATTTACACAGATTCATTTTCAAACTCTCCACCATATCCATTCCTCAAAGGAACACATCCTAAAGGTGTGTTTGTTTAGTAGATGGATTTGTGATAAAGTGTGAAGATGAATTTATGTAAATTTGAGTGAATAAATATGTTTTTTTAGTTGGATTTAGAGGGTAAAATGAGTGAATTTGAAGATGATTTTTGTGAAAATTAGTGGTACACATTCTTAGGGTGTGTTTGTTTAGTAGGATGGATTTGTGAGAAAGTGTGAAGATGAATTTATGTAAATTTGAGTGAATAAATATGTTTTTTTAGTTGGATTTAGAGGGTAAAATTAGTGAATTTGAAGATGATTTTTGTGAAAGTTAGTGGTAATGTGATAGATTAAAAAAAACTTGTAATAGATAGAATATGAAGATTAGTAAAATACCCTTGATAATAAAAATGTATGAAATAATTTTTTGATTAGTCAAAAACATTAAATTTTAAAAATATTATTTAATAAATTTTAATAAAAACATAAATTACATTAAATTATTATTATTATTTTTATAATAATTACTATTATTTGAAATATTATTATTAATTATTATATATTATTTTTATAATTTATTGTTATATTTAATTACTATATATTATTTATTTCTATTATTTGATTATATATATATATATATATTATTACACACACATTACACAACATTGGTTATGTAATCGGTGTCGCTTTTCACACTACATCAGCACCAATTATGTAACCAATGACATACACACATCACCGCAGTTATGTAACCAGTACACAATCCCTTGTAACATCGCTCCCACTCACACACCATCCAATATTCTCACCCAATACTAGTTTTACACCAACTACAAGGTTAATTTGGTAAATTTAACTATAATACTCTCAAATCATGACATACAAGCAAAGATGAAATATGGAAGGAATTTTGCAGTTCCTGCAAATAAATGTACATCTGTTCAAAAAAAATAATTGCGTTTTCACAAATCCATACGTGCAAATATACACAAAAGAATAAAGCTTTGAGTAAAAGAAAATGATTATATGAAAATATTATATTTGTAACCTTGCAAATTTATAATATAATATACAATGTATTGGAGTTACATTATTTTATTGTTTAAATATATATAAACGTTATATTAATAAACGTTATATATTTATAACAATAAACGTTATTTTATTGTTATATAAACGTTATTTTAAAGTTAAAATTTTCAGGTAACTAATTCTTTTTATAATTACTAGTGAACACATAGGTGCGACAGCGTCGTCTGAATATTCGCATTTTTTAATTTTTAAGAAATTTAAGATTAATAATAAATATATAATTTTTAAAATAGTTATTAAATATAAAATTAAAAGAAAAAAAGATATGTAAAAATAATTAAATAATAATTTAAGACAAAAGAGATTTGTAGAAAAATGATCAAAAGTAAATTATTTATAAAATAATTAAGGGTAAAACGGGTATTATGAAATGTAGAAAAAAAAAAGAATCTTCTTTATTGTTATAGATGAATGATAATATTAATTTATTAACAAAATAATGAAATGGTTACAATAATTATAAAATGAATTTTCAGTCATTATATATTAAGAAATAAAATAATTATAATAATTCAGAAATATTGATGTTGAAATCTTTATATAAATAAATTATATATTATGATTAATGATGCGAATACGTATGATCCTTTCGCCTTTGCAGCAGTTTTTTGGGTCAACACATGACAAAATAAAGATGCGAATAATAATTTAGTAATGTTTCGTAGATCAGGTACTCTGTCCTCAATTTTTTGTTCACCCCAAATGCACCTTTCGTCCTTCAAGGACAAATTAAAATTACTTTCTATATGCCTATTAAAGTTGCTTTTTGTATGCTTCCAATAATTTAAGTTGGTAAATAAATAATACTCTTTTTCCTTAGAAAAATAATATGTAATATAGACGTCATTAAATATTGTAAAATATATTTATAATTTTTTTACTACATGTCTTATAACCAACTTAATTATACTACATACTACACTTTCTACACTAGTACGAAAAAGAGTATTAGTTATTTATAATTAAGAAAAAAATTAATTATTAGTTACTAATCTTCAAGCGACAAAAAAATTAAGAAAGTGATTCACTTGTAGAAGTGTCGGAGGCATATAGAATGTAATTCCAATTTGTCCTTGAAGGATAAGAGATACATTTGGAACGGATAAAAAGGTGAGGGTAGATGTATCGGTTCTGGTTACTTATTGAATTATTCATAACATTAATTTGTTATGTATTTCCAGAAAAAATTGCTACCATGTTAGCGATGAAAGAAGCCTATTGGGAACAATTATTTATGGTGAAATTATAAAATTTTGTTTTTCATACATAGAAAAGTGAGACAAATACCGAAAATGTAATATGAAATAAAATCCAATATTTATATATACACATTTTTTTTTTGTTTTATTTTTATTTTTAATAGAGTACTCGTAAATTATTTTTGTAATGGCTAATTATGATAAATAAGTTTCATCATGGCCAATAGCAATAATTCAAGAACATCATATCTTAAAAAAAATTACTCATTTAAATTTTTAAGGTATAACCTCCAACTACAAATTAATTTAATTTTTTTTTAATTTTTTAATCAATGAACAAGGTACATTTGAGATGTTAAGTGTTGAGTTTTTCTAAACTATTAGGATAAAAAAGAATAGAGAAAGAAAGATAAAGGAACAAACAAGTTTATACTAGAGCCCTAAAGCCCTTGTCAAGTAAGTGTCCAATGACCTCAGTGTGGTGCCTGGTGCTATTACCTTTAGAACTCACTGACCATATTCCAACTAGCATAGTTAGGACTGACCAAAATGAATTGAATTGCACTGCACTGTTAAAAACTGCATTAAACTAGAAAATAGTTCATTTAAACTGAATTGAACTGAAAAATAGTTCAAATGAATTGAATTGGACTGTTTTTTATTTTAAGAAATTGAATTGAACTGAACTAAACTAAACTGCATTATAATATGAACTGAATTGAACTGTTATAAACTGAACTATTTTTCAAAATGTACTATTTTTGAACTGAATTGCACTATTTTTGAACTCAATGCACTACTTTTGAATTAAATTGCACTATTTTTGAACCGTTTTTGAATTAAATTGCATTAATTTTGTACCGAACTGCATTATTTTTTATCCGAACTGTACTATTTTGAATTGAATTGTACTAATTTTGTACTAAAATACACTATTTTTTACCTGAATTAAATCGGAAACTAAATAAAAAAATATGACTTAAATTTATATTTTTACATTTTTTCTTAAAAACATAATATATTTACAATTTTGTTTCTAAATATATCATATTTATATATTTGTAAGTGTATTATTAATTTTGTATAAATAAAAATTAATTTTATTATATTTACTTTGTAAATAAATTTGAATTCTCACTAATAGTGGTAATTATTTTATAAACATCCTTTTAAAAATATATTACTATTACTTATTATTATTGTTGTTGAATTCTAGGGGTGGCAATTAGGGTTTGGTCCGTCAGGCCGACCCGCAGGCTAGCAAAAAAAATGAGGGACGAGCTAGGGTAGTGAGCCCGCAGCCTGTGCGGGTCGCAGGCCGGCCCGCAAGCCCATATAATTTTATTTTTTTTAAAAAACTTACACTTGTGTATATTAATTACTTTTTTATGGACTCTTGCATTAGCGTTTCAAATTCTTATATAACTGGAAAAGACAAGTATTATGTGTTTTTTAATGTGCTAAAATTTAAAGAATACATTGTGTATGTCATAATATGAATATGATGAAAATGTTGAATTATCAATTTATATCCAATTCCCCAAAGTCTTTACTTAATTTTGTGAACTTCTTAAAGTTTTTCAATTTTTAAACATTGAAAATTTTATCATAAAAATAAAAATAAAAATTAAAAAAAAGCGGACCATCTCGTGGGCCTGCGGACTGAGAAATATGCGGGACGGGCCAGTGTTTGCAGTCCGCATAAAGTGTGTGGGGCGAGCCAGCCCGCGTTGTGTGGGCCTTATGCGGGCCGACCCGGCCCACATTACCACCCCTACTGAATTCATTATTTATAGTTAGAGTATACTCATATTTATATTCTTCTATAATTATTCTATTCATTGACAACTTAATTAATAGTTTAAAATATCAACACAATAAATTAAATATACGTTAAATAATGTATTAACCAAAATCAATTTGTGAAAGAATATTACTATTTTCAAATATCAATTTCTTTAAGAAAAAGTATTATTCTTACAAAATATGAAAATTAAAATTTAATAATATTAAACTAGAAAAAAGAAAAATCCATGTATACCAAACCTAATTCTAAATTGATGGAAAAGAACCAAATAGCTAAATTCGGGTGGTAAATAATTCATTGTAATTGAGATGGTGGTTTAGTTAGGTATATAAAAAATAAATTTGGATAATATGGTAAAAAGAAAAATATTCAGTTTATGCTAAAACAAGTGTTACAAGACTACTGGGCTGTGATGGGTAATAGGAATCAGTTCCGCTTACAACACTAGAAAAAAAGTGCAGTTATGTGAGTAGATAACTGTTATGGGTTCAGTTTTTCAAAACTTAAACTAATAAATATTATAGTTCAATTTTTCTATTTCAGTTAGTTTTAGTTTAATATAATTAAATTAACTATAGTTCAGTGTAGTTAGGTTATTTTTGCCCAGCCCGAAGCGTCGTCGATACCCTTTTAGCGCCTAATGCCACACCAAAATTCAATTAGAATTAGTAATTTGGTTTGTGCATTTGGCTTATGTGTCAATTTTACTGCTTTTCTAACTTGTAATTGATTACCAAAACAATGTATAAAATGTTCCCTCATAAGCCAATTACTCAATCTCAATTGTTAACTCTCAACCATCCCAAATACAACCATACAAGCAATAACTACGAACATTATATCACAGAACTTCACACGTTAAGCTCAAACACCACTCAAATGTCAAACTCAATCATGTAATACAATTTTCTCATTCATTCAATTATCACACATCTAACCAAATAAATCAATCAAAGGTGACATACCAAATTTAAGGTAAAAAACACAATGTACCAACCATCCATCTAGACAAATAAAAAAAAGGGTTAAGTATGTTTTTAGTCTCTAAACTTTGACCCAAAATTGAAATTCGTCCCTGGTTGAAACTTTGATGAATTTTGGTCTCTAAATTTTAAAAATGAATGAATATAGTCCTTTTAACCCAATTTTGTTAATTTCTTTTTAGGTTTCGAACGCATTTCTTAGTAAATATTGAGCCGAGAATGTGTCAAGCAGCATAAACAACTCCAATATTAACATGAAACACATTCCATATGTTGAAAAAAGTCAATGTAATTGGGTTAAAAAGACTATATTCATTCATTTTTAAAGTTTAGGGACCGAAATTTATCAAAGTTTTGACTAGGGACGAATCTCAATTTTTGGCCAAAGTTCAAGGACTAAAAACATACTTAACCCTGAAAAAAAATTGTAAGAATTAAGATTAGATTTCCTTACGTTGGTTAAACAATCATTTAACTCACATTTGCTTTTTAGAGTTTCATTTATCACAAGTTGACCAAACTAGACAAATAAAACCCCTATTAGAAATCTATCTAAACATATTACCATAATCACAAAGCAACAAAGATTTATTTTGAGCACCTTCGAATCACATGCATTGCATTACTTTCCACATGCAAACTCAAAGAACAAAACAACCTTAAAAGGGGTAAAAAGTGAATTTACTTTGTTCTTTACTCTGATCGGATGAATATATAGACCTCTCAATCGTGAATCTATAAATGGTCTTTAATTATCAAACAAATGAGAGATGAGCTTAAAAGGTTAAAGAGAAGATAAATGAAGTTTTAATATATTTATAATTAAGATTTTTATGAATAAAATAATTGAGTGTCATTATTAAAATTACTATTCCTCTTAAACTATTTTTTATGTCCTTAAATTTACTTTTCTTCTTATTCTCCTTTTTCTAAAGAAAAAAATTGTTGTCAAATTTGTTTTCATAAATACAATAATATATTATGACTATTGATAAAATCGAGTGCTATAAAATAATAATAATTCAAGGTCTAAAAAATAATTTAAATTCAGATTCATTAAGATTATAATAATTTAAAATCCAAATTATCCCAAGAAAATAGGTTCTTCAATTTGCCAAAGAGAATCCATATTCAAGTTTCAAACTCAATTTAAACCAAAATTAACTAAATGCAAGTAAGAGTGTTTAAGAGAATTTCTTGCTTTAAATGTTAGATTTAGTGGATGAAACTTTTTTGTAGGCAATGGTGTGTGCTTGTTTTAAGTTGAAAATGTGAAGATGGATGGATGAATTGCTTTTGGTTATTGTGAAATCGTGAAAGGGAAAACCTTGAAAATGAAGAAATGAAAATTGGAAGAGAAACCAAAAAAGTTTGAAAATTAGGTTAAGACAGAATTGTGATGTTGATGAAAAATATGAACAAAGCCAAAAGAGGGTGAAGAAGAAGATGGAAGATGCAATTTCTCCAAAATTGCTTCAAGATCATGTAAGCATTTTTTTTTTCTTTTCTGTTAAAGAATTTGATTTGTAAACATTGTTAATTAATAGATCATTAATTTGTACAAATTTCTAACATGATGTCTCTTGAAAATTGCATTATAAGTTAGTGCTAAGATTAAAATTGTCTAACTTTTAAATGCATAAGAATAAATTTACAATCAAAATTATTGGAATTGAAATTATTCTCACATGGAAAAACTGAAAATGGTTGGAAAAGAAATAAAGGGTATTTCATCATTCTCAATACATAATGTTGGTGTTCATTATATAATTGAATTATTTAAAAATAAATAAATTAAATTGTTATTTTAATTTTTAGAAACTGAATTACTTTTTTAAAAATAAATTATGAGTTATGATATTAAAAAATGTATGTTAAAATAAATTTTTTATTGATAATAATTTAAACAATTTATAAACTTCTGACCATTTATAGGTGTTCAATTTGATTAAATTCACTTAAACTACAATCATTATTCAAACAAGTCAGAAACTTCTAGTCATTTATAAGTGTTCATTTTTATTAAATTCACTAAAATTACACTCATTATTTAAACAAATATTGAATTAAGTTTTATCAAATTACTTTTATAATTTAAATCAAATTTTATAGTAGCTGAGTAGAATCGTGCATTTTATTCACTCCTAATAATAATAATAATATTTTATTTATGAACTATATGTATTTTCAGGAGTGACACTTATGTTTGAATATTGTAAAATCAAACCCTTCCTAGAATAAAGATTAACAAAATAAAAGATCAAAAACAAATTTTACTCAAGAAGAAAGAAAGTTTGCTGGATAGTAAAACTGAAAAGAAAAGATAAATAATGAATTTAGTTTTTCTCCACAACAAAAAAATATATTTGTATATTAACAACTAAAGTTTTTAAGGAACCAAAATACACTTATCTTAACAACTAATAACATTTTAAATTATTCAATCAATCTTTTCATACACTTCCACTCTAAATTAACGTTAGTACACATACACTAATATTAATTAATGTTTTTTATGAAAAAAAAAACAACTTTTCGTTGAACAAAAAAAGATATTGCTGCCACAATATCCAATTTTCCATTGAAAGTTATTGTTTTTCTTTGCAAGAAATATGAATAATTAATATTTCATGTCCCCACATGCCAAATAGGGTCAAATTGAAGTCAAATAAGTTAGAAAGAAGGTTAAAGTATTTTTTTTTTATTTGTTAATTATAGGTTGTTCTTTTCCTCTACATATCCACCTAATAAGCAACATGTTGCCAATTTTGATTGGTCATTCAAAGTTTCAATTCTAGTTCTTCAAGTAACATATCTACCCAACTTCTTTCAATTCCCTTTCACACACTTTCTTTTCAAGTCACCAACCTAATTTAAATTACAATATTTTCAACTCCTAAAAAAATTTAAGCATTTTATGTTGTGTTTATGAAATTCATTGCCACTAAATTTATTTTCTATTTGTGATGTTACATGTGTTAATAAACCACTTATTAATTAACAATTAACAATAATTAAACAATAACCAATAGTTGAGTGTACATGGCTCCTACCCATCAATTTCTTGGCCTCCATTGAAGCTCTTTGGAGTCAAGAATAAAAATATGTATAATTGTAGTACAAAAGAAAATGATGTATGAGCTAAAGTTTTTATCTTTTTATTTTTTGGCTCAACATTGTATTTATTTTCCCTTTTATTTTAATGCCCATTTGCAATAATTGCCCAAAAATATGATCAAACTTTGCCATCATTTCGGATAGGCCTTCTTTCTATCACATTAATAAGATGATGTTGACTTCCATTAACTAGCTTCATCCAAGAAGTTTACTTTGTTGGCTTTTAGTAATAGTTTTTCAAGTTCTTCACAAATAAGATTCAACCTTGCTTATGTTCAACTCATTATAACGAGAAAAAAAATGATAAATTATAAGTTTGATTACTTTTTGTTTTCACTTTCAATCACAAGAACTATAACAATAACCTTTTTTTTTTTTACTTTATTTTATGTACAAATATAAAAAAAAAGGCTAAGTTAACGTGACAAATTTGTAATTAAAATTGAAGAACAGAAGTAAACAAACATATCCTTGTATTCAGGTGGCCAAACATCTCTTTTGACAAAAGAATGTTACATTGTCTCTCATTAATTGAAAGTTTTAGTAAATATTCTCACAGCTCTACATGGAACAGCGCCTTATGCAGTATAATCGATCATATTACAAATTACAACTAGAAAAATGGATTTTAAAAAGAATTTTTATGGTTTTTAGTATTAAAAATTAGTTAACTCGATCTAACTTATTTTTTGTGAACTAAAAATTTTGTAGTCTAATTTGATCTATTATGGATCAATGAGTTAAGTAAATTGATTTACTTCAAAATTATTGTTAATGAATTATAAATTAACTTGATTGAGTCAAACTTCTTTAACTCGTGTATTAAGTAAATTAAATTTAATTTGACCACATTTAAAAAAATTACATTTTTCTAATTCAATCGAACTCTGACTTAAATATGTGATGAACAAGATTAATTCACCACAAGTCATTTTAACATATTTGTTAAAAGAACACCACCAACATGCTTATTCATGCCGAAATAATTATCTGTGTTCACTCATGATTAGCACAATTAGGTGAAAATGTTACATGACCCACAGTGCAAAGTTAAGCAAAATGAAACTATCTGCATCACTAGACACAACCTTGATCCAAATAATGATGTAAGCAAAGCAACCAAGTCATTATCTTCACCTCTAAAAATATCAGAACAGGTTAACAAAACCAGTGCTCCCAATTGAAAATTGTGGCCAAGATGCAAAATTGTGAGTGATTCCTACACCCAAGTAGGGCCACAATCCTCTTAACACTGACACAAATTGCTGGTTGGATTAGGTGGGCAACCATTTACCACACCACACAATATCAGAATCACTTGTCCCCGCCAGAATTCAAATAAAATTTTCTTGGCTTGTTTTTAGTTATATCATATATAACATAAACAATGCATTTATGAAGGCCACGTTATGAACAAACAAACATTACCCCCTTGGAGTCCTACGTAAGTATGAATGTATCAGATACTCACTTTAAGTCTTATCCACTTGAATTCAAAGAGAGAAAAACTAATAAACTTTACTTTAATTCCAAAATAATAAGAGGGGTGAGAGAAAGAAAGAAAAAAAAAATATATCTTTGCGTTTGTCTTAATTTTCTCAAAGGAAGAGAGAGAAATGAGGAAAGTTCTGAAAAATTGAACTCCAATTGCTTTCTCAGCAACTCTTACTTCATAGAAAATATAGCTATAGGAGAAGTTGGCCAACGGTTAACTTCCCTCCAAACCTTGAGAGTCTCTTGTAATCAAAGCAAAGTTCAGTAGTCGATTCTTGGTCACCTTCTGAGACTCAAACTTCACCTTCCTGACATACCCTTCATACCAATCTTTCCTTTCTGTTTCCTACCTTCCTTCTATATACACTTAATCTCCAACTTCTTCTCACTCACTATACACTTTTTCACCCTCTGAGATTTTCTTTTCACTATCTTATGCTAAAGGGTTCATGGCATGCCCTTGAAATCTTGGTTTGTAATTGTAGCACTAGTTTGGTTTTGGTGCCAAGTCTTTGAGCTATGGTGGTGCAGTGAATAAGGCTTCTGGTTTTCAAGAATATTGGAGCTGGTTTTCAACAACTTTGGTTGCTGAATTTCGTGCTCTTGAGCCTTCAACAGATGGTATTTTTAAATTAAAGTTCTTGAATGCTTCTTATGCCTTTTAAATTATCTCCAAGACTTCAAAAAAGTTGGCTCTCTCCTTCAATTCTTAAATGCTATGTACTGAGAATCAAACAAGACTTGGTCTCAGGAACACACACGTTTTTCAATTTTGGACTGTTTCTGATCTGAATACATATATAGAGGCAAAAGGGTATCTTCTCTTCACCATCCTCTATTCCTTTCCAAAGACAACATTTCCATTTAATTGAAGCAGCATGGCTTCTTTTCCTTCAAATTCTGCATCAGAACATAGCATGGCCAGTGCACAAAGCAGCTCCTCACCTTCTTTCATGACTAGAGTGGCCATGAGAGTCTCTAGATCAAGATGGTTCACCTTCTTGAGAAGAGTATTCCATTACCAAAATGGACCAAGATCTGATCTTGGCTCCAACCCTTTCAATTCTAGCACTTGGATGATGCTGGAGTTGGTTGCTTTACTGATCCAGATAACAAGCACAACACTCACTTTGGCCATTTCAAAGACCGAGAAGCCTATTTGGCCTATGAGGGTGTGGATAGCAGGTTATGATACTGGGTGTGTTCTTAATCTGCTGCTACTTTGTGGCCGCTACTATCAACTCCATGTGACTCAAGGAGGTGCTCTTAACCTTTCTGATTTGGAGCAGCAGAGAAACAATGAAGAATCAAGGTACCCTTTTCTATTCATTTCAACAGTTTTCCTTTCACTGTCATTAGCAATTAACAGTACCAGAAAGTTAGAATTTATAGGATACTCATTGTGTGAATGTGCTGAAAACTTGCCTGGTTGGACTTAGAAAATGTTGACTCCATTGGTTTTATGGCTGATTTCAAACAACTTCAAGACAGAATCTTCTGTAATAAAAAAAAAAAAAAAAAACTGTTGAACTTTAATTGAGTAGTATAGTATTTCAACTAGAAAATATGGAACTGCTAAAGTTGGACTTTTGATTTTTTTTTTTCTTAAGTGCCAATTATTGTAGTGGGCCTATGGATTTGCACATGGTGCACATGGGGAAACAGAGCTGGAAAGGGGTCAGAGCATTGATGAAGATTGAAACTATTGTAGTTTTAATAATGCACCTACACTTTCATCACATAAGTTAGGATATGAAGACAATATATCATTTTTTAACTTTTAAGCATGAAATAATCAAAATTTCAGAGTGAAAAAAGGGAATGAGAAAGTACCAAACTTTTTCACTGAAAAAGAACTGGTTGCAGCAGGAACCAAGCAAAAAGATATACCAGACAATAGATTCTTGATTAGCACAATTATTTATGAATTCGGCTTACCTAACCTAACCTAGCTTTTATTGGGTCAATAATCAGGCACCATTTTCCACGTTTGATAATTCAAACAAAAAGCCTAATAACATTTTGTTATTAACAGTTATTAACAAAGAAGCATATTTTTATCAGTTTAGAGTGTTTTGCATCAGAAACCACACACAGTCAGCGAAAATTTTAAACTAATTAGAACAAAAGTCAACAAACTTACATCTGAAATTTGTTTTGAACTATGCATGATGCAGTGTTCTGAGGGGATCACATTTGATGGACAAATGCAGAAGTTCACTAGAGCTTTTCTTTGCCATATGGTTTGTGATGGGCAATGTTTGGGCCTTTGACTCGCGTTTTGGGTCATTTCAACAAGCACCAAAACTGCAGGTGCTATGCATGATTCTACTAGCTTGGAATGCAATATGCTACTCTTTCCCTTTTCTGCTGTTTTTGCTCTTGTGCTGCTGTGTTCCATTGATGAGCACCCTCCTTGGATACAACATGAGCATGGGCTCCTCTGCAAGAGGGGCATCAGATGATCAAATCTCACAAATCCCAAGTTGGAGATACAAAGCTGCTCACACCAACTTGGACTTTGCCAATGACTCTCAAACCACTCAAAGATTGATCAATGATGATCCAGTAAGTCACACTAGTATCATAGAAAATCTCTAACATTTTTTATTTATTATGATGTTTGATATTGAATTGAAATTGTGTTGTTGGGTGAATTGACAGGAATGCTGCATTTGCTTGGCCAAGTACAAAGACAAAGAAGAAGTTAGGCAATTACCTTGTTCCCATTTGTTCCACCAAAAATGTGTGGATCAATGGCTAAGAATCATATCATGTTGCCCTCTTTGTAAACAAGGATTACAAAGGTAGCCATCACACACAACACTCAACAACAACATTCATCTCAATATATATATTTCCAATTATTTTTGTATTTTTTTCCCCTTTTTTGGTTACATGAGTGAGTTTGTACATGTACACAAGAGGTCACCAGTAACCAAAAAACTACACAGAATACTTTATTCTTAGGAGTGAATCAATCCCCTTACTTTTCATATTACTCCATTGTTTCTACAAGCTTTTTCTTTCTTATTATCATGTCATTTAAATCTTATTGTAAGTTGTACCGAATAATAATAAAGTAAATATTTATATTTGCTCCTAATTTTTTGTATAATAAAATTATTTAGAGTACACTTGTTTCTGTTTATTTTTACTTTAATCATATCATTAGGACCACATATTTATCGGTTTTCTCAACAACTATTGCTTCCTAGAAATTTAATTGACCATTTTCAATGTTGTCTTGTTATGAAACATTACTCTTGGATACCGAATCTAGTATCACTCGAAATTAGTGTTTTTTCTTTTATAATTTAAATGCATTTTTTCTTATTTGAGTTTAATTTTAGTAATTGAGATACTTGTTATATATATATATATATATATATATATATATATATATATATATATATATATATATATATATATATATATATATATATATATTTAAGTTGGGAAAAATAATCATTGATATGTACGGATGGTACATTAAACTAGATTGCCATTTTCAATGTTGGTTGAATAGATTTTGCACCATTAATGAACTCAACTCGAGTGATTGCAATCCACGTTTAACATGTAAAATCTTGAACAATTTAAAAACATGTTTAGGTTACAATTTATTGGTTATAAAAATATGAATTTGATTTCATACTGGGATAAGGTTTTGTTGTAGCATGAGTTTGATCAACATTTGAGACTACATGTTCACAAACACAGAAATTAATTAGAATTTATTTGGAATAAAAAGATAACGTAAAGTTTTTTTTTTTTTAATCCTGGCATCTAATTATGCATTACTGTATAATTATTATTCTTTTGTGAAATTTGCTTTGAAAATTATATTCACATTGTCTATGAATGAATCAAGTGGTAATTTCTTCAGAGTTGTACCGTATGATTTATTGATATTTCTAGCCAGACCCTTGGTCAGGCAGTTCAAGAAAAAGCGACCGAAGAGTCCGTTACAAGCAAATAATCCCATGGGTTGTTGATGTGACAATTTTTTCGGAGTGATTTTAGGGAGCTCACGACCTGAGCGGCCATAGCCGCTCATTCTAGTGGAACTTTGTCGCTATAACATAATTATGGAGGCTTAGACAGCACGCACGACCCTTCAGTCGGACGGCTGCATCAAAACAAAATCGTAAATTAAAGTAATACAAGTCGTCAGTAATCGAGTTTAAACAACAATTGGGTTTGGCTCGTGATTAAGAAAATCTTAATCACATGCCCATGTCAAACACTATAATTAGGAATCCAAGGTAAATTGGTAAGGACTTTTACTTCGTATTTATTATAGCATTAATTGCACTCACCCGAACGGACTTGAATTGACTTAAGCATCAAAACCTTATCGACAGGTACCCCGATCGTCTGGACAGTCAAACGGGATAAAGAGGATTGAATGTGAAAAACTGCTACGAGAAAAAGATAAGAACAAATTGAGTGTTTTTAAATAGGTGCTAGGTCCTTATACTCAAAACAATAGTATATCATAATCATACTTTCATTATTTAAACAAATAATCAATCACATGGGTTAATTTAAAAAAAAAAAATCTTAAAAAGATACTTTTTTTATTAAAAATTAAATCGACATCAAGATAATGAATACGATTTTGAGAGTTTATATTGTTATGTTTTTATTTAAAAGAAAAAAATTGATACGTGTATCGCGAGAGGTGAAATAATAAACGTACCTTTTTTAACACTTTTTTTGTTGTGTAGAAATTTTAACACTTTTGATGCTTTAATATCTATAGTTTTATCGATTAAATAAGAGTTTATATTTGTTAACATTTCTTTTAATTTTTATTCAACGTTTATTTTTCAGCAAATTGTGTGGAAATGGTTGATGGTTTTAAATTGTTGAGTCCATCTCAAGAATCTAATTATTGAAAAAAGGTGAGAAACTGATTCTATTGTATCCCCATGATTGATTTAATTCTGCAAAATATTAATAAATTTGAAAAAAAAAATATGTTATTTTACTTGTAAAGATTATATATACAATGAAATATTGTTTTCTTGCAAACATACTCAATTATGAAAAAGAAAAATATTAACTTTGCCGTGATGAGGTACTTCCAAGTATTTCTTAATTTTTAGTAAAAATCTTAAATTCACATTACACATTCAATATCTTTGTTTTGTTTCCATTACCATCGAAGATAAACATATGAATTAATTGTGGTTTTTGGATTTGTTTTTAGGATCCATGGAAATGAAGTTGATGAAAAGGGAATCATATTGTTTTCATATAAAAAAAATATAGAAACTAATTGAGTCAGAAAAAGAATAAAAATCAAATTAATAATTAATTATTTTTTGAACTAACACGTAATTATTTTTAACTTGTGTTAGCACTAATTTAAAAAAAATGAATTATGCTGACCTATTTGTCAAATATTAAACTCAATTAAATAGAAAAATATATAGAACCAAAACAAAACAAACACCTCAATATAGAAAACAAATTATTACTTAAGTAACACAAATTTTATAACAAATCAGATGAGAAAATTAGAAAATTGAGTCATCATATTTGAATTATTTTAATAGAGATAAAAATAGATATTAGAACTTAGGTTGACTTTAATATTTTAAAACTTTATGACGAATGTTTTCAAGTATTAATTTACTATCAATATTTACAAGAAATATGAAAATATGTTTTTGATTATTAAGTGAAAATGATGTCAAAATAAAAAAACTTTAAAAAAGCAAAAAAAAAATGTCTTTCCCCTTATATTATTATACAGAAGCTAATTTTCAACACTAATTCCATTTATTTATCTATACCAATATGTCAAATGAATACTTAATAACCTAATTAGAAATAAAATTTGCACATTAAACATTTCACACTCTATTTATTTTTACATTACTATACTCTCCCACAAGCCTAAGTGTCAAATCACTCCACATTTTATGCAGTACAACACAAAAATTGAAAAACTTACAAATAATGAAAATAATTTTTTACTACTAAATTTTGACAACTTTTTTTTATAACCTTAAATGTTAACTTTTAAGTGGTTTTCCATTTTTCCTTTTTCTCATTTTCAAGATTTAAAAATCATTTAAAAGATGACACTTCATGTTGTAAAAGAAAGTTATCAAAGTTTAGTAGTCAAAATATTATTGTACATAAAATAAAGATCATAAAAATGTTGGAAAACAGTGAACAAGTAAGTATACGGTGACATTGTGAGGCTAATTTTTGGTAAAATAGTTAAAATAAAGAGTTACCAATGGTGATCAATGAAACCCTAATAAAGGAATATTATTTTTAACAGACTCTCTTTCTACCTCATTTCTTTTAGAAAAAAAAAAAAGGTAACTTGAGGTTACAGATTGTTGATTGGTTTAAAAAAACACAAATTTGAAATAAAAATGGTTGATTTGATAAAAACCACATATTTGTGTTTACAAAATTAAGTTAGTTAACAACATTCCCAATGATTTAGGGTTACTTACGGTTTTTTCTAATGGAGTTTTCACTATTTTTTCTTTTGTGGAAAGCATGAACTGAAAATTCCACCTTCTTCTCTTCTATCCTTCTTGCTGAGAATTCAAAAAGAACATTGAGAAAAGCTGGTTATTGTTGAGTCAAGGGAGAACTTGCTCTGCTTTTTGCATGCCATATCTCACAAACACAGGTAACAAAATGTCTCTTCTGTTTTTCATCAATGTTTTCTTTGTAGTATTCTCTTGCTTTTACCAACATAAACTCTCATTCATAATACCAGGTTGTTAATATTAAGCTCGATTTACAAAATATAAATGAGAGCAAACTTTATTTTATAGGTCGATTTTATACGGTAAAATAGAGTTAAAGTTCACTTCCTAACGGTATTCATAGAGGTGACAATTAGGGTCTGGCCTGTCGGGCCGGTCCGCAGGCCCGCGAAAAAAACGCGGGGCGAGCCAAGGTAGTGAGCCCGCACGGATCGGCCCGCAAGCCCGCATAAAAATTCAGAAAAAAAACTTACAATTGTGTATATTAATTACTTTTTTTATAAACTCTTGCATTAACGTTTCAAATTCGTGTATAACTGGAAAAGACAAGTATTATGTATTTTTTAATGTGTTAAAATTTAAAAAATACATTGTGTATGTCATAGTATGAATATGAATATGATGAAAATGTTGAATTATCAATTTATCATCCAACTCCCCAAAGTCTTTACTTAATTTTGTGAACTTCTTAAAGTTTTCCAAATTTTAAACATTGAAAGTTTTATCATAAAAAAAAAAAAAAAAACAGGCCAGCCCGCAGCCAAGTGCGGGACAAGGCGGGCCGGTGTTTGCAGCCCACATAAAGTGTGTGGAGCAGGACGGGCCAACCCACGTTGTGCGGGCCTTATGCGGGCCAGGCCTAAACGGGTCGGGCTGGCCCACATTGCCATCCCTAGATATTCATATATAATAACAACAAAGCATGTTCTTAGTTTATCGATAAAGTCAATTCACAATATTCAAGTGGAAACAAACTTCACCTTACAAACTAGTTTTGTGAAATTGAGTTAAGCTTAAAGTTCATTTCTTAACATGAACGTGTAATCTATTCTTGATGTGATATGTTATTAGGAAAAGTTTGTGATAGAAGAAATATGGAGCCAAAAGCTGAATATCAAAAGCCACCAAAGACGATGCTTAAAAAATTGTCTGATAAACTCCCTGAGTTGGACGTTGAAATACTAAAGAAGAACTCACACATGCTTGTGTCACCAACTTCTCAAACCCTAAACATGAAAAAATCACCTGGGAGGGTGAATTGTCTATGCTCACCCACCACACATGCTGGTTCCTTTAGATGTCGCCACCATCGATCTTATGACATGCGTAGAGGAAAATCGATTGGTTCCAACCTCGCAGAATTGGGTTCAAAAGCTGGTCCAATAAGTGACTCACTCAATGCTCAATAGCTTGCAATGCAAATAACGAGGTTGCATATATATATTCATAGAGTAAAACCATGTTTTGATCTTTCAAAAGGGTAAAACTCTTGTCATATTAATCTTTGAAAAAAAAAAAAAAATTATATATCTATTCTTTTTCTCATCACTTTAGTCTTCAAAAGTTTTTATCATTTAAATAAATCAGGTGTGACTTTTTTTTTCAAATTTTGAACTAAAGTGAATGATAACTTTATTTGAATTTTCTTATTTTCAAAGATTAGAGTGACTATGAGAACCATATTCTCTATTTACTCTATTTACATATACACACATACACTTACACAAACAACTATTGCTTGTATAAAGTGATTATGACGAATTCTTTAGTTTGATAATGATATAAAAGGTTATTTCTTGAACAAAAGCTACTTATGTTCAATTTCTTTGTATGTTGTTTTCAAAACTTACAATTGAATCATATATATATATATATATATATATATATATATATATATATATATATATATATATATATAAAACTAAATAATAAACATAAACATGTATTTAATTGTGTATAAAATAGGCAAATCATAATTAAAAAATTTATAACCTAACTAAGGAACAATAATATGCGGCATTTTTGTGTTTCATGGTCTCTCAAGTTAAAATTGTAAAAATGGGTCGATTACTTTTTTTTTAATAGGGATAAGTCGTTAGGAGACAAGACGACATTACAGGTGAAGTCGTCCTGCCTCCTGCCGGTTTCTATTTTTTTTTTTTTAAAACAAAATCGTTATGCATGAGAACGGTATCAGTTTAAAAAAAAAAGTGAAGTCGGTTAAGATAATGACGACTTCACTTTTCAGTATTTTTTTTTTAATTTTGTAACACCTTACAGGTTTTAAATATTTTTTTACAAGTTTTTTTCTTCCTAGAAATTATATTTTTAAAAAATTTAAACTAAAGCCATTTTCTTCCCTCATTAATTCAATGTCTTTCTACTTTTTTCGGATTGGATCTCTTCATTCATTGTCTCAGGCTGCACCCCTTTTTGTTGTTCCTTGGCTTCTAATTACTTTTCCAATTGGGGTAAACTCAAACTAGCAGCTTCAATGTGTTACAAAAAAAATTAGAAAAAACTAAATTGAAAAGTCTGACGACTTCACTTTTTCCTCCAAACTGAAACATTTTAATGTATGACGATTTCGCTTTAAAAAGAAAAAGAAAAAGACTTCATATGTGATGTCGTCCTGTAACTTAACGACTTGACCTTATAATACAAAAAAAAATTCAAAAGACTCATTTTTACAAATTTCACTCCAAAAAGACCCTAAAATACAAAAAAGTCTAATATGCATTATTATAAAATGATGTCTTATTAATTGCTAATGTTTTTCATATTACATCATTAATACTTTTTTTCTTCTTACTTTTCATTGAGACCTTTTAATGAAGCTCATAGTTTAGTAGATAGAGTAACAACGTTACTATAAACAAAACAAGTGATAGGGATAGGACTAGGGATGACAACGGGTCGGGTCGGGTACAGATAGTGTCTACCCACAATTCGACCCGCAAAAAAAAATCCGCCCGCTATCCGCCTGTTTACCCGCCAGGTATCCACTTAAAAAATACCCGCGGATATTTTTAAAACCTGCAGGTACCCATGGATACCCGATACCCGCAAATATTTTAAAAAATATATATTTTATAATTTTTTTAATATAAAATTATAAAAATAAAATATAAATTTAATTATAATTTAATTATAATTATAATTAAATTCAACATAATAAAATATACTGTTAATTTTAATTTTAATTAAATTTAACTTAATAAAATATAAATTAAATTTTAATTTTAATTTTTTGCGGATAACGCGTACCCGCATGTACGGATAGTATGATACCTGTACCCGACCCGTTTATAAGTGGGTATTAAAATATCCGCTACCCGCTACTTTCGGGTAATAACTATCCGTCGTGGATTTTATCCACGGATATCCGCGAACACAAATATTTTTGTCATCCCTAAATACGACAACATCTTCACCAGATCTTGAGATATTATTCATAATTCGTATTTACGGTAACCTTCATAAAAAAAATTGAGAATTAAGATTATTAAAATCGTCAATCATATCAAAATACTTAATTACAATATCATAATTCACAATATTCAAAACTATGAAATTAATATAATTATGTATATAAGGAACTGTTTCAAAATTATTAACCTGAAAATTTTAAATCTTTTAGAATTATAAAAAAATTATAATATGTTCATCCTATTATGTACATTATTATTTAAATTTAATATTATATTATTAAAAGGCTATTGTTTACAAAAAATGTGTCTTAAATATTTTTTTAAAATTGAAAATTAAGAATGTTAATTTTTCTTCTTAACTTAATGTTTTAAAACAAAAAAATATTACGGTTAAGTGTCCTTTTAATTTAAATTTTTCATAAGATTATTTATATTATATCACTTTTAAATGTGATAAAAATATTATGTTATTCTTTAATTAATTAATTAATTATATATATATATATATATATATATATATATATATATATATTAACTGATTTTAATCTTTCAATGATAAAAATAATAATTTTCGTGATGAAATATAAGACTTAATAATTTTTTTTTCTTATTACAATAATATTTTATTTTTTTCTTTTTTTAAAATGAGTAAATGTAGTTGTTTTATATAAATAAATGATCATTTAAATATATTGAATTTTATTTTATTTTTGTTTAAACAAAGTATATTAATCTACCAAATTTAAGAACATGTTTAAATATTAAATAATTATTAAAAAAATTAAAAAGAATTATCAATAATAATTATCTTTTATAATACCGTTTTTTCTTTCAAAATTTTATTTTATTAATTTTTGTCTCAATTTACATACTAAACTAGATTTAACAAAAATTAGAATTATTGTAACTTTCACTCACTAAGATATTTTATATTCATCATTTTTTTCTTCATTTCAGGATGACGTAAGTAGAGCTACTTGAATAAAGTTTGTTGTTCCCAACATGATGTATTGCAATAATATTTTCAAATGTTCTTACATAATATTTAATTTTTAAAAGAAATTGATTTCTTCAATCAAGTACATGATAAGAAAAATTAATAATCTAAATTGTAGAAAATTTAATTTAGTAGAATCATGAAAATATCAATTATGTTTAAATTATAACTTTTAGAATCAGTAAAATAATCAAACAAGTTTTATAGTTCATTTAGTTAGAGCAATTGGTAAATTTATTACATGATTTAAGTTAAATGATTATATAAAGTTTTAGATAACAAAATATGGGTGTCATCATGACAATGGAGGAGACTTTCACAAGTTGGATACTATAGAATGGATACTAAGTGCCACTTTATTTTTTTGTTTCCAGCAATCTTTGGAAAATTTTGATTCCTGTTTCGTTAACCATTGGATCGATCGAGGTTTTTACATATGGTTCTTGACAAGTAGTTCTTCACTTTGATCATTGGGATCTACAATTGGATGTCTATGGTTACAGAAAACAATCACGCATAGTTGTTAAAATTTTGATTCTTGCTTCATTAACCGTTGGATCGGACTGAGGTTTTGACGGATAGTTCTTAACAAGTAGTTCTTCACTTTGATCGTTGGGATCAACAATTTCATAACTCTAATTTCATCATTCAATAATAGCTGGAATTAAAATTTCCATTTTATTGTTCATGCAACTTAAAAGTAAGGTCTAAAAATCTAGAATTTAAACCAATTTTGAAATAACCTTTATCTTAATTAATTTCAAATGCAGAGCAAGTGTTTTCCCTAAAGCTCCATACTTTAGTGAATCTAAATCAACATATGCAACAATATATACTTCATATATATATATATATATATATATATATAATTATCGTAAATAGAAACCACATCCATGAAATGCAATGGTAAACTAATATAATTATAATAGTTACTATCATAATTCAAAAAAATCATGTATGAAAATAAATTGTTCTTTCATCATACAAAATTTCCAATTAGTCTATCATCATAAGATTATAATAAAGCACCAACCTTTCATAACCTCAGTGCCTAACCACACCATTCAATTACCATCGGTTATCTCACACAATCATTCAACTTCACAATGTTTGTTATCTCAATAGTAACTCAAAACATATCATTACACATTCAATCATATCATCACAATATGATACAACTGCTGGTGATCTCAACATTAGGAATCGATTTGTAACTGTCACACGTAGCTTATCAATACCCACTCACCACTAGAACCACCAACGTTTGTGCTTCTTAAAGACTTACGAACATGATCTATTTTCCATCACTCTGAGAGCTTCCCCAAAAAATACATAAGAGTCACTTCCCATCACTCTATTCGAGAGCTTCCCTCAAAAATACATAAATGTTACTTCCCATCACTCTCTTTGAGAGCTTCCCTGGGAAACTATACAGAATTACCCTTCCCACTACTCACATTGAGTTTTACGAGCGAAGACCACTCCCCACTAGAGACTAATAGAGTGTCCTCCCCCTTTCGATGGATCACCATCACACAAGCACATATATTTCACCATTGTACAAAAATGACACCAATTCCACAATTTTTTTTTCGTACAAAATAATACATCACACAATTTTATTCAAGTGGCTCTACTTACATCATCCTTAAATGAGGGAAAAATAAAGTTCGAATAATTCATCAAAGATACCATTGATCTCTTTATAAGTGAATGAACCTTCTTCATTCGATGTGTTTATTATAATCTTCCACTCCTCTGAGTCTACGTGATTTACAGAATCTAAATTAATATTAATGATGTTATTATTGTCTTCATTAACCATAATGTCAGACATTATATTTTCCTCTCTTTTTCAATGAATGATCTCTTTCACCCGATTTTTTCAATTATAATCCAAATCAACTCTCTTGTTCCATTTATAAGAAGTATACGACGATTTCTTAACAAAAATAAAACTAACAAAATTTTAAAAGATCTTAAAAATAAAATAATGGTTTAAATATTTTATATTAAAAGATTTAAATAATTAATAAAAATAGAAAAATATTTTTTAAAATATTTAGATAAATGAAAAATGATTAAGATAAGAAAAAATATTAAGATGATAACTCTAAATAGTTCTTTTAAAATAAATGAATATTTAATTTTTAGCGTTTTTTTAGGTGAATTTTCTTAAAGAGAATCTTAACTATTAAAATTTACTCATAGATATATTCTTTACCAAAATATTTCAAAAACGTCAAATTCACCTCAATTTAAATTATATACATTTTTATCTTGTTTTTAAATTTCAAACACTGCATTCTATACCTTTTGTAACTTTCTTTCTTTTTATTACACATTACATGTAGACAAGTTTAATTTAATTTACAATGTTTGTTTATAATGCGTTGTCCTACTATTCTTTCATTGATCGAACATTTGTATTTGATCAATTTTTACACTAATTAGTGTCTCATTTGAATGGAGAAGATGGATAAAATATTACTGTTTTTTGTTTTTTTTATAAAATTAATAAATTTTTAAATTCACAAATAGAAAAGGTATTAAAATCCTAAAAAATATGAAAGTGCTTTTAAAAAATAAAATATATTAGTTTTACAAAATATGATTAGTTAAAAAAGATTAATATTTAAATAGTATTATTATATATTTAAAAAATTTTAAAAACCTAAAGTTTTAAATAAAAATAAAACTTATTTTTCAGTTTTAAATTTGTTAACTTCAAATTTTCTTTTAAACTAAAAGTAGTTTGATAAATTTACTTAAAAAATTACTTTATTCAAAACTATTTTGTCTGATGAAAAATATCTTGTTAAACGTGTTTCTGATTTGGTTTTCAGATTCTTATAAACAGGTAATAAAATATATTGTAGTTTTGATTTTATTTTAAACTACTTGTATAAAAAAAGTTACCGGTTATTTTCTAATATATATACAATTTTGAACATAAAAATAATTACTATATATCTATAATTCTCTATATTGGTAGAAAATCACTAAAACCATCTGTTATAAAATGAGACTTTAATTAATAATGTTCTAGTAATTGTATGTTTTGTATTATTAATTAGTTTGTGCATTTTATTTTATTATTTAAAATTAAATTTTATTATTTAAAAGTTGTTGTTTAAAAAATAGTGCGTTAATGACTATTTTTCAAATTTAAAATTAAGAATGTTTATTTTTCTTGTTTAGTTAATGTTTTGAAGAAAAAATATTATTTACGGTTAAGTACCTTTTAATTTTTAAAATTTGTACATGATTATTTACATTATATTACTTTTTAAATGCGATAAAATTATTATATTCCTTTATTAAATTATTTAACATGAGAAATAATGAAATGTTGTGATATAAATCTTATGTTGTTCTTTAATTATATATATTATAGATATAGATATAGATATATATATTATTATATTTAATAAGTAATATTTAATCATTTTTCATCATAAAAATTATTTAAAATTATTCTGCTTTTAGAAAATATTAAAATTATTTAAGAAACACTGCTGAAAACACATCAGTTATTGACCTATCCATTTGTCTCAAAAATTGGTCATCCAGTATAATTTTGTACCCATGACTAACATGACTTGCATTTATCAAATTTCAATCCATTTACATTCTTGTAAAAATATAATTTATATAAGGATGTAGATCTCACTTTTGTGTGAAAGATGTGATCAGATTCTGTTCAAACATTATTGAAGTAGTTGATGAAAAACTAAAATTCTAATTTACATTAGATGTAATTATTCCAACCACGTTCAATATAAAATATATGGAGAAATGAAATTTATTGTTAATTGTTATAAATGATTATTTAACGAAAAAATTATAACTATTGTAATTTTTTTTTTGTATATCTTTTATTATTTTTATTTTTTAAAATCTAAAATGTGACATCTCATTTAATAGAATAATTTTAATAAATAAAACATCACATAAAAGTAAGTATATGAGAATCAACCTTTTACAGATATCCAAAATATACTATCATGGACATATAACAATGTCATAAATATATCTTAAAACATAAAACAGATTCGCACAAGATTGCTCAACAGAGCAAGGAATTACAAAGAAAATGATCTTTCAAAAGAGGTTCAACAATGAGAAAGATCCAACATGCCTAACTAAACAACAAAATCTTCATCATCATGATGATCACCAAGGTTCTCCACATCTGCCCATACCATCAATGGTGATCATTGTAAAAAGGAAAACACCACAAGAAAACATAGCACAAACAGGAAAAGGGTAAGCTAGAGAAAAAAAAATTTAACATATACTTAACCAAGCAAATTATTAAACACAAGCAACATGTGACAGCAAACCATGACAGATCCTTTAACTCAATTATCAGGAGACGTGTAATGAAATCGGATTCATTGGTTGCTTGCACTTGTGGTGGCCTTTACTGCTCTGCAGAGTCATTGCCAATGAGTTTCACCCTACCACACACAAGGTTAGTCCATAATCATCTAAGGTCAGTATCTTTGTCAAAGATTATGACTTCCTGCTACTCTCACTACATGAACCAGTCTACTCTAAGTAAGTCTGATTGAATAAATTAGAGTGTTAGGATACAGTCTTACTCGAATCCTTAAGTTATCACACACACTACTTCATCATAAAAAAGGATTTCTCCATGAAATCCCCACACACAATCCACATGTTATCTCAAAACATTATCATCTCATGCCAAACATATGAAATACAATCCTAAATGCCACATCATATATCATACCCTTAAGAAATCAAACAACAAATCAGAGAAGAGAGCAAGTAATGAAACACGTCCCTACACTAGTCTCGTTCAAGCCATAAGCATGCGCTTAAAATGTTCTTTCGCTTAAGCTAGGCATTCTCGCTTGGACGAGAGCTCGATCATTGAACACTGTAAGAGTTTTCGCTTAAGTGAGACCTTCTTGCCTGAGCGAAATTGCTCTTCACTAAGAAATGAAGCTCCTCGCTTGAGCGACAACTTGAACAGAGACAAAGGTGAGTTTCTGCTACTCTTGCTTAGGTAAGAATTGCTCACTTGGGCGAAAATAGCAGGTTTCAGGATTCTCACCTGATCACGCATGCAAACCTAAAAACACAAGCAAGACAACACCCAACTCATTTTTATACAACACAAACATCAAACAGGCATTGTAAACATGATTCAGAATCCAAAAACATGCAATACTCTTAAAAAGCTTTGAACCCTAACTTCCCTTACCTTGACAAGTGCTAACCTAACAAAACAAGTCCCAATAGGAGAGGACCATAGCATGACTACAACTTAAGGATTGGTAACCAAAAACAAAGAGAGAAAATAGTGAGGTTTATGACAACAAATCTGAATCAGACCAGAAACTTCGGGAATTCAAAATTAAAAGGGAAAGAAATGGAGATTTCGTGTTCGACTTAGACAGAAAAAAAGAGTGAGCGAGTTGTTTTGGGTGAATGAGAGAAGTTGAGCAAAAGTTTAGTGAAAAAAAGGAGATCTTCAAGAGAAAAAGAACAAATGAGGTGGTCTTGGACATTTTTAATCATCCTAGAAAAAATTTAAAAACACAAATGGATGTCACATAATAAATATTTAATTAACAATATTTTATTATAATTTTAAATTTTCATATCTACTTTTGTTATAGAAAACAACTATTCTATAGGAATTAAGATTGTTGTTTTTTTAATTTTGTAAAGAACTATTGAACAATTTTTCCAATTTAACCAATTTTTTTAAAATTTAATCATTTTTTAAATTTATTATTTTTTATTATAAAAAATTAAATATAAAATAAATAAAAAATATTATTATTTTTAATTATAATAATAAATTTATTATTTTTTATTATTATAAATAGGGTAAACGCATGCATGACTTTCTATAATTATTACTAATAGAAATTACTAATAAAAATTCATGTGCATATGTGTTCACAGTAGAAAAAAAAAGTATTATAATTGTAAAAATAAATATAAACAATTTTATTATAAATATTTTTATCTTTTATAATTTTTTTATTATACAATTACTTTAATTAAAAAATTAAATAAACTTTAAAAAATATGATTAAATAAATTAAATAAATTTAAAATATGATTAAATAAAAAAATGTTCAATTTTAAAAGATATTTTACATGTACAGTCAATAAAATAATTAATTAATGTGAAAAATAGTTAATAAAAAGACAGATTGAAAAATTAAATTCTTTTATATAATGCTATAGATAAAAAATTTGACCGCCTCAACCATTTTTGTTCTAATAATACTAAATAAATAAAGATGTGGATGAAGTTTGAGGTTCCTTGTGAATTGGTAGCAATTTGGTTCCTCTATTCCCTCTATCTTCCTCTTCCTCTGTTACATTAGGGTTTCCTCTTCTCAGACGGAGCTCCCAATTGAAACACAAATTTTGCAATCCCTTCATACTTTCTTTGTACGATTCGTTAATTTGAAAGAAATCGGCGCCCCGCGTGGTACGTTATTATTTCTTGTTCCTTTATATGACATTACCGTAAAGGTTCAATTTTGATGGTCATTTTGGCCCCCCTCTATTACTCTATGGTTGGTTTGTTGTGCCGTTTTTGAGTTTCAGTAGAAGCTGTTGGTTATGAAAAATTACATGATTTTGTGTTTGTGTTATTTTCTTTACTTATGTTGGAGGGTGTTCTGTATGCAGAAAAATCAAATTTTAGAGGTTCTGGAAATAGGTTTAAGGGGTTTGGTATAGGATAAGAGTTTCAAATATTTTGAAGTCATTAGAGTTTGAATTGTGTTATAGGATTTTAATTTGGATGCTCTAACAATTTAAAATTTGTATTGCCATCTACCGATGTGTGCTTCGACTTTTAATGAGTTTGATAAATGTCAAGTTGATTATATTTTGAGAGGTCAGACTTGTTTAATTATTTTGCAATGATTCATATTCTTGGGCAGCGGTGTAAAATGTTTTTATGTTGAGAAAGCATTTGCACCCGATTCGTAGGATGTATGGTGAAGTGAATAAGAACTTGAGACTGGTGTAAAGCAATTTTTATTCCAATTATAGACAATGAATGCATTCTACTTAAAAAAGTTCTGATTTCCTCTTGCTAGTGGTCTTTTCTATGTGTGTTTGCCCTCCTATGAAAGTTCTCACATTAAACAAAATGGGTAGGAAGTGGTAGAGAATGTTTTTTAAATCAATGAAGCTGAAGTTTGAAGAGTAGAAGATGATGATGACATTGATTTCTTATTTGCATTGGATAATTGAATCTGCTGGCAATCTAATCATCACTTAACTATAAAAGTTGTGTAAATGGAGTTCATCTTCAACCATTTGCCCATGATAACTGTAAGCTGACTGTGGAATGTGGAGAGCCTTCTGTCATACAGTCACTCTAAACATTTTTTCATTAAAAAAGAAAACTATAATAATCTATGCTGATTTTCAGTCTTGGGTTCTTTTTTTGGTTGTGTTTTGATCTTTTATTATCATCTTGGAAGTTTGTCAGAGAATTTCTCCGCCTTTTGATATTGTTTAATGATATTATCTTCTATTTTCTTCAGTTATACATATAACTTTTTGTTTTTCTGAAGTCAAATTTTGTTTTCATGTCAGCTGTTATCAATGCTCGCTACTAGTGCTGTTACTGCTTTGTCCCTATTACCACCAGGTAATGACAATTTATGACTTTTGTTGTATTTCAATTTAAACTTTTGTTTAGGATAAAGTATGGAAGAAATTACAGTTTCTCATCACTTTTATTTTGCATCTGTTTCACAATTCCTGCACATAGAAGTCCTTGAAGCAATACTCATCGATGAATATGTTCCATTCCATTTTACACGCATGAGCCCTTTTATACTTTATAGGAATGTGAGATCATGCCAACAAAAGTTTTTAGGCTGTGGTAGTGTGACCAGAGGTCCAGATTGAGCAATCTTGACTGTGAATTTTTCTCCCTGCAAACAAAATCAGTGCATGTTTCACTGCATTATTGGTAGCTTTATGATCCAAGCATCAACATGTCCATGTTTGAAATCTGATATTTTCAACATATCCACTTTCATGTAAAAATTTCATCTTATTTCTTCATTACACAATGGATTGGATTCAGTGTGAGGTGAAGGTTTAGTTTAGGCTGTCCCATTGTCAGCATTTGTGTAAAATGAACTGCTTTCATATACATTTGCTCTCTCTATTTGTATGGTTACAGTTATTAATGTAACAGTGATTGTATTTTTGCTAGCGGTAAGAAGAGGTGGCCACCACAATGAGCAGAATGTTGTTACCTCATTGAGTTTACCAAGACGATCATGGACAACTAATAATTCAATATCTCCTAGTTGTGCACATTTTCCATTTGGTGCAAGAGCTCGCTCTCCTCAAACAGCAACTATAATATGTTCTGCAGCTTTGGTAATGTTCTTTACTTTCTAAAGTTCATCTTTGATTCTTTTAACACCTTCCAGTAGGCCAAGTCCCCTAACTTTGATATTTTTCACATAGATCTTGGTTTTGTTCAGTACTAGTAGGCATATAAAGTCTAACCACTTGGGGAAAACTTCATTTGAGGCAAATTGTCTTTAATGGCCACTTTAAGGCATTAAAAATCATACATCAATGTGCAACCAAGGTTTACATGCTTTGTTTGATGTGTTATCTGTCTTCTGTCTGTAAATATCTAAGCTTAACCATTTCTGTACTTTTAGTCCCTTACCCTGAAGACATTTTTCTTGCTATTTTTTCCCTGTTTTTATCCTAAGAATGTTTAAAAGAATTTACATGTGCTGAAATGTTTTTTTTGTACATACACATAATTATAATATAAAAACTATATTTGATAGATCATGCATTTACTAGCATCCTCTGATATGTGCAGAATGCAAGATGTGGTGCAGAGCAAACCCAAACTGTTACTCGAGAAGCCCCTACAATTACTCATATTCCTGGTAATTGCTGATGACCATCATTACTGATTTTTTGAGTCCTTTTAGTCAGGGCATATCCCTTCCTGTTTTTCAATTTATTTGTCTATTTTTAACTAATAATTAAGGACCTGTTTAGAGGAAATTTCTTCATAAGCACTTCCGGGAGAGAGAATAAAGTTTAGCTTCTTCAAAGCTAAAATTATCTTATATATGAATTATAAGTCAGATTTTGGAAAAGCTTATCTGAAATGACTTCTACAAATTAACTCATTATAAACTAATTTTAGGTTATGGAGAAACTAATCCGACTTGTCCGTTTTACTTTTCTCTCTAGAAGTGCTTATGGTGAAGTTTCTCCAAACAAGCCTTTATTGTCCCTTCCAAAAGAAGTACCATGCAGCCTAACATGGAAAATTGAGCAAAAGTCCTTCAAAATAAAGTTAACTCCATCATGATTTGATTCAATTTTCAGGAAAGGAGAAGTCACCACAGCTTGACGATGGAGGAACTGGATTTCCGCCTCGTGATGATGATGATGGTGGTGGTGGAGGCGGCGGAGGTGGAGGCAACTGGTCTGGTGGATTCTTCTTTTTTGGGTTTCTTGCTTTTCTTGGTTTCTTAAAGGATAAGGAAACTGAAGACACATACGGGGATGACCGAAGAAGGTGAAGAAGAATAGGTCACACTACAAATGCATGCTTTACTTGAAGTATTCTTTAATTTCCTCAGTCATATATGCATACCATAGATTGCATTGGTCAATTGAGGTTCTGCGCTTGCGTGAGATGATGTAATGCGTAGAATTTTGTAATTCCACTTGAAACTTTAGTATGAGGAAATGTATTAATAAGTATCTGATTAGCCTTGGCATAACTGTAGTAGCTAGTTTTTGACCTAAATGGAGTTTTTCATCCCTTATCTTACACAACAATGGAATCATGGAACACGATAATATAAGTTATTGGACCCTTGTCTATGTCTTGGTAAGCATTTCATTGTATTAAATTTATAATAATAATGGTAATTCATTCTAAATTGTCACTTTACAAACCTGAAAATAGAGTTAATGGACACCAGTGAAAGATTCACGCAAGTAACTGTATATCCACGCATATTCATTGCTCTTGCATTTTGTATGGTTTTCCTGATGAACAAAAGATAGTGGATCTTACCATCTCTAATTAGTAACTTTTAATCGTCATTGATGAAATTAGAATATGAAAAGTCTAATAACTTAATTAATCATAAAATCTCACATGTTAACGAAAAAAAAAATACAAATATAAAAATAAAAGTTTAATAAAATTTTCGACTAGAAATAACCAAATTTATTAAAAAAATAAAATTTAAGACTAAAAAATATATTAACTTTAAAGTGTTACTTTTTTATCGCTCTTAAATTAACAGTAAAAATTGAGTTGCTCGTTAAAATTTTACATTGATACAGAAAAAGTGAAAAATAAAAAGAAAGAAAGAGCATGTTACTGAAGTAAGTGTCTCCACATTATTTTTATTGAGACAAAGCGAATGTTGCAAAAGTTGATCACTGATTTTCACCAAATTTTACAAATTTTAACCGATTTATATTATTTTCCATTCCATGGCTCATTTGTACTACTATATATTGCAAACCAGTTCCATGAAATTTCGAACTTATATTTCAACAAGCTTTTTCATAGAGAAAAAACACCTGAAATAAAAAATTACCTTAATTTTTTCTTAAATTAAAATTAAAAGTAAATAAATATTTTCCTAAGTTTTATTTTTCTACCTTACAAATAAATTAAAAATTCGTATAGGAAATCCTCATGAAGAAATTTGTGGAAACAGCTCTACTACGTCTTATATATCCCCTCCTTTCCTTTGAATTATACACACAAAAAATGGTCCAGAATAACGGTATTTACCATGGTTAAATTCTGCACCACCACCACCACCTTTTCAAACAAAAAAGTGCGCTGCTATTTAGAAATGCGCTGTCGCAGTAAATAAAAAAGTCAGGAATAAATCAAATATCTTGGTTTTCTAGCATGCCCCCCAGACACTAATTAAAGCCTAGTAATACAATACGAGGAAAAGAGAAACAAAAAGTTCTAAGCATTCAAATCCTTTGTTAGCCAATGATCACTGCTCATCTTGTTGGCCTAGTCCATGTTGTCTCCGAGGTGATGGTGTTACCATAATAAACCTGCTTTGTACTATCGTCCCAATAAGCCTGAATACCAAGTAAAAATGAGTAAAAGATCAAAATGACTCAGTTTCATGGTTTATTAAGAAAATTAATCACGTTCGGTATACAGAAGTTATGGTTATGACTTATGACTATTTGCTTCAGAAAATCACAACCAAAACATAAAACCAAACACGACTCTATAGAGAAACATGTTTGCTAGTAGTTGAAAACACTCAAGAAAAGTTAACCACAAGTTAGCTCAGTTGAAGAAATATAAATTCTATAATAAAAAAGAAGTGCTTTTAACCCATCCTCCTCAAATCAAATTTCTCCCTCTGGAAGTGACAACAGATATTGCAGCAGCATTTCACAAACTAATATACTAAATGCGATTGTTTTGAAGAGCGCGTTAGAAAGGATAATGAGAACACACCTGCCAATTACTTGGGAGACCCTTGGCGAGTTCAGTCGGATCAGGTTGTTGTTGGTTCTGCTTAATAGCATCTTGCGGTTTTCTAACAGATTCTTTTGCTGCTTGTGCTCTCTTACGTTTGACCTTCTCTCGCCTGAAAACAAGAAATCTAATTATTGTGTGCAAGATGGACAAGGGGTGGATGTGAAATTAAAGGTTTCTGGAGTTCCATACCAATCACCACCAAGAGGCTGAAAATTAGCATTATCTTTGGCCTCTCCACTTGCAATTTGCTTGGCATGCCACTCCTAAAATCAAAGGAAATTGAGAGACAAAGATCTGGAAGACTGAAACGTTTAATGAAGGTAAGTTCCACATGCAAACCTCTATTTCCCTTTGGCGCTTTCTTTCTAAGGCCTCGTACACACTGTCAGGTTCTTCCTCTTCTTCAAGCATCTCCTCTTTAGCTGCCTTCCACTGATAATGATAAACAACAGAAAGAGTGCAGAAAGGTCAAATATTAGAAACTAAGATCAATTTCACGTCGAAGAGGACATAATACAGCGAACAAAAGAAGAAAATATACATATTTTATTTTAAAAAATCCTACCTTGTCTACCAAACTTGAAACCTTCTTATTAGACTTTAACGAGGATCCAACTGCAACTGCTCGCTTCCTAGTCCGAGCAACTGAGAACAAGGAAAGGTAAGAATCAAGAATGGTAGGATTGCTATTTATCATGTAGCTTCACGGGCGCAAACATCATTCAAATTTACAAGGATGAACGAATAAAAACAATTAGGAAGAAACTGTATGCAGATGCTTGAAAAATAAATAAACCTAATTATCAATGGATATCAAGAATACCAAAAATGCATTGTCTAAGAGTGGACAATTTGAAAACATGATTTAACCTCACAATCCACAAATGGAAAAGCGTGCATACAAATAAAACACTCATATTACTGTCAGCCAACACAAGGAGGGAGGAAGAAGGTTAAAACAACACTACCAAATACTTGGAACTGAATATAGTCAACTATTAAAAACATGATATAATACCTAATAAACCTAGTATGTGTTCTAGAACCCTTAGATTGCCAACAAAACCAGCCAGCCTCTCTCAACTTTAAAAACTGAATTTGAAACAGGATCAACCAAGCAGTAACACCAGACTGACTCTTCCTTGACATGTTTACCTTTAGATTGGGCTTTAGAAACTACTGATGAGGCATTATTTTCTGCAGCAGTTTCAGAAGAAGCTGGAGGTAATGAGACACCTTCATCAACTGAAACAGTTGCAGGTGCCTGGATACTAGATGAGGTGGACGGAACATCACTAGATACCCAGTTGGCCCCACCAACACCAGAACCGTTAATATTGATAGCAGGTATGGGCTTTGAACCAGCTCCTGAAAAATTAAAGGAAACCACATTGATTTGAAGAAATGTTGGAATTACTCATAGTCGGACAGGAATATTTACAGTAATAGAAAAATAGAAATTGCTTGACTGTCATAGAGTACCAATACAAACCTACCATCTTGAACATCATAATAAGCAACAGTGTCAGTTGGATTGATCATAACTTGAGGATTTTCACTATACATGTTAGGAACCGCACTATTATAGTAAATCTGTGCAGGGGGCATAGCAATTTGTCCATATATATTACTGCTTGGGACTTCAGCAGCTGTCTGACCATAATATTCAACAGCAACACCAGGATAAGATAGAGTATATTGGGCATAGGAAAGGGGCTGCCCTGTCTCCGCATAAGATGGTAGAACACTATAAGAAGGTGGTAGCGGGTCGCCAGGTGGAGGAGGCACCTGATCATTATCTGGCGGAGGTGGTGGAGGCACATGCTCATTATCAGGGGGTGGAGGAGGAATCCATTCATCATCTGGTGGGGGAGGAACAACAAACTCACCCTCTTCAAGCAACACAGAATGGTAGTCAATAGGAGGATTCAACTGAACCACTTGATTTATTTGCACAGAATCATTTGCAACAGGCACATCCATGACAGTAGTATTGTCTGAGGTATTGATATCTTCGACTTCCATATCAACATCCATATCAACATCTTCACCGGATACATACCCATGTTTATGAATTGGTTCCTGAGGATTTATAACTGCTTCAACTTTTGAATTAATCTCTACACATGTTTCCATATGACTACCAGGAGAACTAGACGATGGAACATGCTGACTATTGGTAAAAACTTTATCGTCGATATCTTTTACAACTACAGCTGAACCATCAACCTGAGATCCATTACAAGCTTCAGAAGTAAGAAGGCTCCCTTTGTTCTTACTTTGATCTACCTCAGACTCATGTTCCATACCATTCAGTTGGTCCCCCAATTCTTCAGAGACAGGAACATGTTTATCCTCAACTTCATCATGTGAAGATTTACCAGTTTCAAGCAAATCATCGTTGATTAAACTTTCAAGCAATTTTATCTTTCTGTCAGAATGCACCCAAAAAGGAAGCAAAGATGATCCATGTGAAGCAAGACACCTAATATCAGAAAGCCTAATCTCGATCTCTAGCATGTACTTTGACAAGAATTCCTGGCCTTGCAGATTTTCCTTTGACCTGTTCAGTATTCTGTTAGTTACTTAAATCTGGAACTGGAAGAAAAAGCTTTTCACATTATGAAACAAATAAATAATCAAACACAATTCTGAAAATAAATAATAAAGAGCCACTAACGTTATATACATACTTTTTCAGTGATTCCAGCCTCTCTAACAAACTCTCACATTGATTCACAAGACGAGAAGGAAAATCAAGGTCCACTTGCTGTTCTTCAACACTAAACTTGGAAACAGATGAATGATGTTCACCTTCGAATATATTCATATGACCGTCATCTCTTGTCAATTCATTACCATTAACATCAGAACCCTGATTTTGACTTCTAAATTCAACACTACCTTCATTCATTTGGGACCCATGACCATACAACTCTTTATGAGAAGTCCTTGTAGCATCCAAAGAAGTGTCGGTAGTGAAAGCAGCAGAAGTGTCCAGCATAACAGTTGAGAGCACACTGGAACTATCACCAACAGCAGCACTCTCTGTTTTATCATTAACAGAAGCATGAGGTATCAAGTCACTAGCCAACTGATCTGCAGGAGCCAAGACCTGGGGCACTTCCCATGAAGTTTCACCGGTTTCAGTGTTCCAGTAGTAATAGCTTTGGCTTTCCTCGTGCATCACGATCTTCCACCCCATACCAACATCAGTGACAACTCTTTCATCAAAACTTTCAGAGCCACATATTTGATCTTTGGAAACCAATCCATTTTCCAAATTTCCAGTAACACCGTGACTTCCATTTCTTTCACAGGATCCGGCATCAACAGAAGCAGAATTTGGCATTGCATTTTGAAGTTCGTTATTTTGAGTAACAAGATCTGCAGAGACACTGATATTCACATCTTTGGAGCCTTCATCGAGTTCACCCTTACCCTGACAAGAATAAAACAGCAAAATATATAACTAGTAAATAAAAACAAAGCTTACCCACTGTAGAATTAAGCACCACCCCCATTCAATATACAATATTTCCTCAAATTAACTATGAAACGTAAAAAATGAGTACACATAAGTCATACTTCTAGATAGAAGCCCTGAATAAATATGAATATCATATTATATTATAAATAAGTTATGGTAAACAGAATTCCATTCAAAAGAAGTACTCAAACTTTTGCAAATCATAAGCCTCAAATTAAAAACTAAAAAAATTCATATCACAGCATCAGAGAAGTGAACCTCAAGCATAGGACACCAGAAAATAAAACAGGACAAGAATTGAAAATTTTACATAATTTGCTAACGAATGATAGACACAAAAATTTGTAATTCATAGCCATCAAGAAAACAGGATATCACTCTCTCAAATAACAAGAGCATACGCTTAATCCATCAAAGAGCAATTCAAATATAACACTAACATTGAACCCAGCCAAGTATTGGTGGCACACCCCTTCTCACCATAAGAGATTCAATCAAGAAGAATATTAAAATCAAGAAATATCAATTTAAGCACTGCAAGGAAAGCCACAAATATGAAGCTCAGACACATATCTAGTAGGTCGTAGAATACCTCTTCATTGAGCACAGGGCTTTGCAAATTCGCATCATTAAGCCTTTTGCTTGATCCGTCATCCCCTTCATCATCACTATATTGCCCAAGTAGCAGCAAGGGATTCTGCGGTTCTTGACCTGAAGACAAGATGCCAGCATGTTAGAAACAACAGAAATGCTGGAGTACTGACCATGCAACAGCAAGTGCCTTAAAAAAAACTATTAAAAAGGTGTGCTACAATTGACAAGACAAAAAGCAACTCAAGGATGAAAAATAGATTCACAAGCATTTTAGCTTGTATAATCTAAGTCACCTGTTACAATGGGAAATGTCAGTTAGTCATTAAGTGAATAAAGTCAAAAACATACGAACCGATAAAACTTTTTACCGTCTGAACCTCAGTAATCCCTTGATGCAGCCAAAGGGGGGAAAACGAGATTACGAGTCATTCATATTTCAAAGTGGCAGGGCCGACCTCATCTGAAATGAATATTCCCAAGACCACACAGCAGCCCTACAGTCTGCGAACAGTTTCTTGGGGCAAACAACAAAACATGTCTTGTATATATAGATCCATATTTCCACCAATTTAATGTTGAGCACTCATGTCCTCTAAATATAGTCCTTTTGAGAAAACTGACAGAACCCACCTGAAGATGAGGGTGAATTGGGTAACCCATCACGATGTTGAGAATCAGTATCTCCTCCAGCTTCACCATGTAGAGTGGAGCCACCCAACTCTCCTGGGGAGGTATCAGATTAAGAACATAGCATGAGAAGTAAAGAAACGTATTAAAATCCATTTCAATAATTTGATTCTCAAAAAAAAAAAAAAAACCATGGCATCCTCTTTGACAGGTGTATTACGCTCAACGCTCATAGCATAGCTTTTCAAAATCAGTAATCTACTAAAATGAAATATGTCTTGTGCATAGCTCTACAAGTCATGCGCATTGAGCATTGCACTGGCGCCAATTATTTTTCAGACACATACAAAATAACTAATACATGGATAGAGACTAGTCAACAGATAGTGCCCAAATATGTGAAAACTCTAAACTTTTTATTTCGCTTAAGACAAAAAACATAAGTAACAACAGCAAACGCCTAATTTCAACCAACGACAATGTGAAAAAAAAACACGTGCGAGAAACCCCGGAAAGCATGAACAATACAGTCTGGTAAGATAAGACAAGTATCATTGTAACATGCATATATCAACTCATTCCAGTCTCGGAACACTAGACTAACCACGAACAAGTCATACTACAATCACTTCCAGTAAAACATAAAAGAAATAAAAATGAAGAAAAAATAATACAACAGGGAAAATATCATAGAGACATTGAAATGGATAAACTATCTCGTTCAAAATTCACGTACAAATCATATTACTTTCATTCTCAATTAAACTCTAACAAAACCTTAAAAAACAGTAACAGTACAAATAAAAAAAATCATAATCAGCAAATACATGGACCAAAATCAGGGTTTTCGAATTCGAACTAATAGGAAAAAAATCACAGAATAAAAAATTGAAAATCCAAAAGAGAGGTTATAGGAAGCAAAGGTAGTGACTACCAGAGGGTTCCGCAAAAAGATCGAGTTTGACTCGGCGACCGGAGTTGCTGAGAGCGGCGAGACGACGCTCTTTTCTCTTCCCCATTCGATTTGCTCTACGAATTTCGATTCGACAAACGCCCGGTGGAGGAAACTGAGCTGCAGATTTTAGGGTTTGTTTGTAGTGATCTTTTGCTTTTTAGTCTCAGAAGAACCAAAACCGAACAAAGAAGATGATAACGAATCGGGTCACTTGGTACGGTTTCAAATATACGGGTCGAGCAACTCGGATACGGTTCCTCTGCAGTTACGTGCCAAGGTCGTTAATCCATACAGTGTCTTCATATTTGAGCGCCACGTGGAAAAGTCAAAGGTATAATAAATAATATAAATCATTATAATACACTTATTTTTACTAAAATTATTTTACTCTCAATAAATACATTTCATTTACTTCACTTATTCATTAATTATTGAAAAAATGTATACAATATACATTTTTAATCATATTGATTAATAATATATTGTCACCTGAAAACATATACGATTTTTAGATAAAATTATTAAAACTGCAAATAACCTGAGATAAAAGTAGTAGCATTTTCTTTTTTTCTTTTTATTTTTGTGTGATATTGAGGTCTCCACTTTTTATTTCATTGATATATCTTATTAGGTTTAATTGTACTTTTTTTTACAATATTCTTAATTTTGGTTTTTAGTTTTGTTCCATAATTTTAGTTTCTTAGTTTTCTTTATTGTATAAAATGTGGTTCATGGATTTTATTTATATAATTTTCATTTTTTCATTTTTTAATTATTTATAACTTTATTCTATAAGACTCTGAGATTCATTTTTTTTTCTCTTTCTTCATTATTTTCTTAAGAAACTTTATCTTTTTAGCTTTTCTCTTTCCATATCTCTTTTAAATTTCTTAGTTTAATTAATATCTATTTCAACATCGTATAAATATCATATTTTGGAATGGAATACACCAACTTTTTATATTTATTACTTATAATAGAAGTCACTTTTAAGGAAATTTTTCTTTGATAAACAATTAATAATATGTTAAATTTAGAATGTTTGTTGAAACTCATATTGACTTAATGCACGTGAAACTACTAAAAGGTTGAAAACAATTTTATCAAAAATTTATAATTTTGAATTTATTAGTTTGATAGAAAACTTGTACATGTTAACATGATACATTTTAAAACAATCTAGTTAAATAACAATCATTTTTAGATGTTATTATTTTGTGAGATTTATTTTATTTAAATAAAATAATATTAAAAAATCATAATATTTTATCAAGAGTGTTACATTTCTCCATAAAAGACTGATCCCTTTATGTGAAGGTTTCAACAATTTTTTTTTAATTACAAAGTTTAATACCCTTCTTGTTTCTCTGTTCTAACATCAATAATTACCTTAATTTGCCTAGAAAAATGACGTTTCTGTTCAGAAATTTTGATAATTTATCTGAATGCTTCTATATTTATGTTTATTAGTTTGATATGTTTGTTTTGTGAAAAGTTTTGTGTATCAATTTTAGTTGAAAGAGAAATAAAATGAAATTTTCATTTTGTATCTTTTAGGGTGCTAAAAGTGAGTCATGATTCACTTCACTTTTTATGTTTTAAATATGAGTTAACTCAATCTGATTTTATTTTTATGAGTTGAAAATTTTGAAGTTTGGTTTAATTTACTATAGATTAGTGGATCATTTAAGATTGTTTTTCTTTTTTAATTAACTAAATCTACTTTTATACAGCTGTATAAACAAAGTATTTAATTATTTCATCAAATATTATTATAAAAATACAATTAAAAAATAAAATATCAACATATATAATTTGATACATAAATAATTAAAAATATAAATTATTTAAATATTATTTTTATTAAATCTTTTAATTTGTGAATAAAGTGAATCGTATTTAATTTTATTCACATTTAAAAAATTTTAATATTTTTTAATAAAATATAAAGATAATGATATTTTAACCCATTTTTTTTACTTACTTTTAATCTGTCATTTTAATTATCTTTAAATTATCACACCACATTATTTCAAAAATTAAAATAAATAATTGAAAAATAATTAAAATGATAGATTAAAAATGGATAAAAAAAGTGAGTTAAAATATTATTATCTCATCATCTAATTTGAATGGTAGTGAATTGTTTCACAAGTTATAATTCATTTGAAATAATTAAGTTTCTAACGAAATTAATTTAATTTGATGAATATATAATCTAATCAGTCGAAATGACATACTATAGTATAATACATTTATATTCTTTTATATAATTTAGTTAATTTTTTTTATTTCATAAAAGAATTTAATCTAAACTTGTAAAAGATATTTTAAAACGCGTTGAACATTGTGAAACGGGTTTATTGGGTTCCCTAACTGCAACTAGTTAGTAATGTAATAAACTTACTTTGAGGTGAGATTTTGGGTGGTGTATGAAATAAAATCTTGTTCTGACAAAAATATTTTAACATCTTTGCATTAACATGAATAAATCATAAAATGACAAATTGAATAACATCATTCATGTTCATCCTTTTATAATCATCATTGTATTTTCACTCAAATATTTTTTATTGAGTTACAAGATGGTTGCTAATTTCTTCTTCATCTCACTTAATTCTTCAACTTACATTTTACATTTTGTCTGCAATGAAATGGTTGTTTGTAGATGACAAAAATTATGTCTTCACGGGTATTATTGTATTACGAGTATTTATTATTTGTAAGTAATATGGATATTTTAATATTTGTTAATAAACGAGTTAAACACGCTATCATATTATTTGTATTCGTATGTATTTATTATTCATAAAAATTAAAATTAAAATGTAATTTATATTAAATTAAGTTAAATTTTATTAAAAATAATTTTATATTTATATTTATTATATTATATATAAATAAAATTATAAAATAATTTATATTTATTAGATTAAGTTTAATTAAAATTAAAATTTAATTTATATTTTTATATTTTTTAATTTTATTTCAATTTTATTTTAGAGATTTATAAAATATACTTTTTTATATGGGTACTATGATGCATCAATACTTCAACTTGGGTCCATGTCCGACACATATGTGTCTAATACTTTAATATACTTTATTGATATTTATTAATGAAATATATAATTTATAAAGTCGTAGTACACCACAAAACAAATATTTGAATAATGATCAATTTTAATAACAAAAAACAATTAGTCACTATATAATGACAAATTTATGTATCAATTTAAAAACTAAAAATTATTGACAACTAAAATAGTTTTAAAAAATTATAATCGGTCTCTAAATTGATAATTAAAATAGTCTGTATATGAATTTGTTTCTAAATTGGTCACTAACATTAGTTGCCAAAGTTTTGACTACCAAAATAATTGACTTCTAGATTGGTCTCTAACATTAGTTATCAGGTTCTGGCTATTAAAAAAAATTAGTTTCTAATTAGAAAATTGGTCTCTAAATTGGTTTTTAACATATTTTTTGTTAATAAAATTGATTATTATTTAAGAATTTTCTCGTAATGGTACTTTTATACTGACAATAATTTATATTTTTTATGTTGACAACTTTAGTACATATAGTTTTAATTTTGATTCACATTTAATAATCATATTTTTTTTATGTTTTTAAGAATTATTCTACAATTTTTAATATTCATATATCACATGTCTATCACGTATCACATTCTATTATTTTGAAAATTTACGTATCAATGTATCAGATATGTGTGGTATCCGATACACTTATCGTATTTGTGTATCACAAGTATCTACATATGTACGTGGATTTTAAGAAATCTATAGGTATTTTTTAAACGAGTACTTAACAAATAATGATGCAAGTAACAAGTTAACTTTTTTTGTTAACGATCGAATTGCATATAGTCATTATCCGTCTCTAACTCGATTCATTGACATCCCTAAATTTGTTGTGTTGGAAATCACTCATAATTTAAAACTTAATAAAACATCTTACAAATGTGTGTGAGACAAAGTTAATGGACCATTACCTTTAATAATAACAACATGACATAATCATTCAATGTCCTCCAAAACATTTAAAACAACACAAAGGTACAAGTTATTCAGTTATAGACTTTTGCAAATTAATATTTTAATGTTAAAATCAATTTGCATTAAATAATTATGATTTATTTGGATACAAATAACGGGTTTGATATTTGACAAGTGATTGAAATATATGGTAGTTGCTACCTTACTTGGAAGAAAAAAAAAAAAAAAAAACCTTTGTTGTAAAGTGTTAGTTGTAAGACTAGTAGTTGCTTCTCCTGAAGAAGAGATGTTCCCACCTACCATTATTTAAGTCCTCCAATTTTATTAAACTCTCAATTTCAAAATATTTCCTTTTTTTAAGATGTTGCATGTACTTTATCTAATGAATATTTTTGTATTGAAGTGTGTATAGTTGACTAGTAAAGTTTTCATTCACAGTTGTATTCTAAGATGGCTTATTGAAATTGTCTTGATATAATATTAGTAGCTTAATTTTAATATATTAATACATTAATTGTATTAAAGTGTACACGGTCTATTTTACTAAATAACACTTTTAGTGTGATTTTGAAGTAATTGTCACAATATCTAATTATTTAAAAATTAATTATTGATTGGTGAAATTTTACATATACATATCTTTATGGGTTAACGCAAAATACCGATTAATTTACCAAAAATGTTTATAAGATTAAAGTTTTCCAATGACAATAATTTTAAAATAATGTCATGCACACGAAATACAATTTAACCCCTAGCTATTTGTAATTTTTTTAAAAAGCGACCCAAATTAGTAATATAGAAAAAGAAATGATCTCTTTTTGATAAATTAACCCAAGACACTTCTAAATTTTTAAAGCACCTTCCAAACCATTTTACATGTGATTCATTTTAAATTTTCATATTAGATACATTCCACCATTATTAAACGTCAATTTACCAAAATAACCTAATTGATTTTACTTAAAAGGTATTAAAACTCAATCAAATAAAAAATACTAAGATTAAAGTGAATCATAAATATAAATATATAAATCACATTAATAATTAAGCCTTATATTATCATTTAGTTATTTTCATCGAATATAATTATATTCAAAATCATAAGACACTCTCACACCTCAGAACATACGTATGGCCAATTCTTTTAGTTTAAAAAACACTTTAAAATTAAAGTTCAAAAATGGGTGTTTTAATTAATAATGTGAAGTATAATAATTGTATCTAATTAAAGTATATATATATATATATATATATATATATATATATATATATATATATATATATATATATATACCAAACTAAATAAACAATATCTTTAGAAAAAAAAAGGAAAAGTTCATTTGATACTTTGTTTTAAAAGTTCATTTCTTATGCAATGTGGGATGATAAAATATTCGTATTGTTTTCACAAGAGAATATGAATTACGAGATGAGAATGTAAAAGCATAAATATCTTTTTGGTTCTTATTTTTGTAGTATTTGTTGCGGATGATCCTTATTTTGACAGAATGTTTAAAATGATCCTCATTTGTACCGAATGTTTAAAATGATCATCATTTTCGTGTTTTATTTGGTAATTTTCTGTAACACTGTTTAAATCATTAACGGAGCATTGTACATGTGACACGGTTTATATTAGGGTGTGTTACGTGTACTGTACCTATGTTAATTAACGTTAATTTATCAATTTAGGGAAAATTTTTGCAATTTGGGAAATTTCTTCATAAGAGGGTCTTATCAGGAAGACCCAAGAAAAGAAGAAGGTTGGAAGAGTGGGAGTTGAGAAAGGATAACACACAAATCAACAAAGGAAAAAAATGTAGCATATGTCGTCAGATTGGACATAACAGGAACAATTGCCCAGATAAGCCTGTGAATGAACAGACTGCAACACCTGCTGAAATTACACCAGATACCCAAACTGCTGAGAATGCACCAACTACTGAGAATGCACCAACTGCTAAAACTCAAACAACTCAACCACTAAGGAATGAAGTGGAGAGTCAAGCAGCATCACTACCAACACCAGAAGAACCATATCAGCAGTTTAGGATGAAATTACAGATTAGGAAGATGTCATGATAGCAGCTACAAACGTCTTAGTTATTTTTTAGAATTTCTGATGTATAATTCATTATTGATGTACTTCATTTTGACTTTTCTTCAACTTCGTTCAATTTCACTTTTGCCAAACATTAATGTAGTGCATTTTGATGAGGATTAATTGATGTTATGAATTTAACTTTTTCCAGTTAGATAAATTTAATTTTTTCCAAGCTTAGATCAATATCACTTACTTATTCAATGCTCAGATTAAGATATCATTTTGAACATGTTGGGACTAATATCAACAGAATCAAACTCATTCATTTCTTCATTTAACAATAATACAAAACAGATTGAACTTTAAAAGATTACACACAATAACAGTACAAATAATACAATAACAACACAAGGGAACCCTATTACTAATTGTAACCTCTTCTCATCAACCTTCAATAACTTCTCCAAATCATTAATATGCCTCATTTGTGTCATGATGATGACATCCTTTTCATCAACACCACCATTTGAAAAAGTTGCAGCCCACATGATTGGAACCACCACTCTGTAAATCAATAAACCAAAAATTAAAACCAAATTATTATTAAAATAAAAATAAAAACAAATTGTACCCAAAATTTTCTACCAATATTATTTAGAGTTCTTGCCATCCTCAAAGCTGTCATCTCTCCGCAGTTACAAGTCGGGGTTAATCCATTTGTCATTGAACCACCAACAGTGCACGAAGTTATACAACACTGTTGCCTCCAACGATTACAACTAGAGGTAAAGGAAGAAGATTGGGACCGTAACATACCTATATAATGGGATTGCAGGAAGAAGAAGATTGCAACAACACCAATTGAAAATGGAGAAACAAGATTGTCAAAACTCACCAAGTGTCCAAACATTGCTTACCAAAACACTAGCTCACTTATTTATTCCCAAATATCTAATTACTACACCTGTACAGTACACGTAACACACCGTAATACAAATTGTGCCACCTTCCGTTAATAATTTAAACGACGTTACAGAAAATGATCAAATAAAACATGAATTGCGAAAATGAGGATCATTTTAAATATTCTGTAAAAATGAGGACCATTTAAAACATTTTGTCAAAATGAGGACCATCCACGACAAATACTACAAAAATGAAGACCAAAAAGGTATTTAAACCTATCGAATATTAACTACTGACAGTTAAGAATAATAAATATGTACATAAGGATGAGATAAAGTAGTTTTTTAAAAAGATTAAAGGATAAATACGATGCTGTGAGGAAGTAGCTAATGAAATAAATATATATTTAAAAGATAAAATTAACAACATATTATTTAAATATGAGAATATAAATAATAAGAATATTTAGAGAAACAATATTAAGAATATTTAGAGAGAAATAATATTAAGAATATTTTAGAGAAATAATATAGATTTTACTTTCTGATTTGTGTATGCCGTCATCAGAATAAATACAAATTATGTTATACTTAACAATCATATTAAAAATCTTTTAATATTTAAATGTAATATAGGGTTAAAAATGAAAAGGATAAATTAAGTTACGAATATGATAGATACCAAACTCATCTGATTTTATTACTAAGTTATGAATATTTTTATGCCACAATGTTTATTTTAATTATTATATTATGCTTATTAATATCGATGAATATTAATTTTAAATTTTTTTATTTCGTACTATCTTTTAATTGATATAATGGCAGTATCATATCCATTATTTTTATTATATTTTAAATTTGATTGAAAACATATAAAAATGCAAGTGTAAGATGAACACTAAAATACACAATATAAAAGTATAAAACAAAATTCCATAAATAAAAAAAATGAGAAATACTCAAAAATATATTTGATTGATTAAACAAAATTAAATTTATACAAACTACCATATAAAACTGTATATTATTCTGTTATTTTTTATCCTTAATTATTTCAACAAATAACTTCATTATATATTTATGGTCTAATAAGATAGTAACTGAGCATTGATAAGTTACTAATTACTGATTTTTAGTTCCAAGTTAATTTTTCAGTCTCTCAACAAAGAAATTTACTTGTTAGACCAGAAAAATAAAAATTAATTTAATTAAAATATAATAGCAAGAATGGAAGTCCCACTTTCCAAAATTCAACTTATACTTATAGTTTTGAATCAAACTCTAAAAAAAATCACTGATTTTGTTAGAAGTGATGAAATCAAACGAAATTTGTAACAACTTATGATTATTTGGTAGTTTGAAATATTTTATAGATAACTTATAACTTATAACTTATCTTCTATTTATTAATTTTTCAGAGATAAGTTTATGATATGAAAAATTGAGTTAACCTTTGATATAAAATAAATTGTCAGAGGTTCTTGTGGGTTGTACTCTATCTGTCATCGACAACATCACTTGCGTCACCTTCATAAACACATTCTTTCCAATCATCCATTCCACTTCCCCAAATTCCTTTTAATTCCAACCAAACCCTTAACTTCTCCAAATCTTCTACGCACTTTCTTTTTCCTTTTCTGGTGTCTGATCTTCTGCCTCCAAGGTCTGATTTTTTTTCCCCTACCCTTCTGGGCTGTTTGTTTTTTCAATCATGGTTGAAGCTGCATAACAAGATTTTATGGTGTATTTTGATGTGGGGTTCTTCAGTTTTCTGTAAATTTTGTTTCTTTTATTTTGTGTGTTGATTCGGTGCCGGTTCCCATAGATCGATGGGTTTTTTTCATGCTTGTGAGGTGGTGGATATGTGTGAGCTGTGAATTGCGCTGAATTCATAATTCGGTAACCTTAAAAGTTTGTAATTTTTTTATGTGGGGATGTTGAAATTTGAATCTGGTGTTGCTCCAAGGCGATTTTGAGAGGTTTTGTGTGAGGAGCTTGATGTAGGGTCATGGATTCTGAGTTTGTCAATTATCAGTAATTTTATGTTTGTGTTTTGAAGATTATGGACTTACTGAAAATTTGTTTTTGATATGGGCATGTGACCAATGTAGCATTACCCCCATCTTGCTGAGTAAGGTTTTGTTTGTTTCTATTTTTGTAGTTGTTATGTAGGGTGTTATCTTGAGTTCCTTAATGCCTATTAATTTATCAAATATTTGTGGAAATTTACTTCAACATCGAAAATTTTGTAACTAGCTTAAGGAGTGTCAATATATAGACATATACACACATCATTGAAATGTGAATTTTTATGCACATTTTCTTGTGATTCAAAGTGAAAGGAAGAAAGCAATGCACAATTTATATAGCCTGGAATGTTGATGTTTGTAGTTCGTGGTGATAAGTACTTTTAATTTTCAATGAATTCTGTGTGTTTGAAAGTGGGACTAGTGGTGTTGCTTTATTTTCAATTTGGGTACCTTCTGATATGAAAATGGCATCAATATCATGTTTGAAGTCTGAAACTAGGTTTCTTTTTCTCTGTTGTTGCCTTTTCAGATCTTGCCATTTGGGATTGTTCACCGGAATTGGAAATGGTTAAAAGGTTGGTTTGCCTTGTGCCTGATTATAATGACTTTATTAAGGACGAACTAAATGAAATTTCTAACTGATTTATTCTTGGAACAGTTATGGAGTGTTCTGATTTGCGAAAGATATCATGTTGCAGTGCTTAGAGGGATTAAAGCCTTTATTTGCTTCCATATTGAGATGTTGTGATCTGGACATATACAACCAGCCGAGAGGCCTTGAAGATCCTGAACTTCTTGCTAGAGAGACAGTGTGTACGTACTTACCCTTACTATATGCTTATAATTCATTACTTGTCTTTTTGTTCTTACATAATTAGATTACAAATAAATTCTGATTTTTCTACTGAGAATATACACTTCTGAATTCCTTTATCTTCTATTATTCCATCATATTTTGAGGTAATTTAACTAGTGGCAATGAACAAAAAAATAAAAGAAAAAAGAAAAGCATTAGTATGAAAGCTATAATTATTTTGTTTGTAATGGTGGATTCTATTGCCGCGAACATTGCTGCTAGGAATTAAATACATAATATTGTACTGAAAAAAGGGTATATATTTTCTTGTATGTGCAGTCAGTGTAAGTGAAATAGAAGCACTTTATGAGCTCTTCAAAAAGATCAGCAGTGCTGTTATTGATGATGGGTTGATTAACAAGGTTGGTCTGTTTTAGCTTGGCCTTTTCCAACAATGAAAGAAAATATATGCCTAATTTTAAGTTTTATTTATCATTCCGTATCTATGCTGTTTATTCTATTGTTCCATTTTGTCATTTACTTTCTTTTGAAGGGTTTAGTTTTAGAAACTCTATCAGATGTTATATTCAACTTTAGATATCATTTGCAGGAAGAGTTTCAGTTGGCATTGTTCAAGACAAACAAAAAAGAAAGTCTTTTTGCCGATCGGGTATTGCTTTCGTTTCATTTTATTGATTTCCTATGCAAATATCTTTACTTTGACACATGAAACTCTCTTTCTATGGTCATATCAGGTTAATATAGACACAGATACACAGAAAAAAATTGGTTCTCTGTCTAATGCTTAATGTAATGACTGAAATTTTGGTACTTCTCCCTTTTTTGCTATGTTCCAATGCAACTGTTTTAGCAGTTTGACATCTATATCAATCACCTTGTCTAGTCATACTCATTTCTAGATGTTCAGTTGTCTCTGTATTTTATAATTTCTTCTCATTGGTATGTGTATAATATTGCATATTATGTCTACTATTGCATCATATTTGTTTACACATACTAGCTTGAATAGTTCACCGAACACAAGGATTGCGAAAATTATGATAAACTTATGTACCTTGAAAGGATGCTATTTTAAAAATTAGTCTGTGCCTGTTTGCACATGCAATTAAAAGGATGGCATATTTAATGCAGTACGAGATAGTTTATTTACTTGCACAAGTTGTGTATGCACACAATGCATGCTATGGTATACTACAGCCTTTAGCTTAATATGCAACCAAAGTATTATATTTTGTGTTTGTTCAACAGAAACTCATGCGTAATGAATTTTTCTCTAATTCTTTTAGGTATTTGATTTGTTTGACACAAAGCACAATGGAATACTGGGTTTTGAAGAGTTTGCTCGTGCTCTCTCCGTTTTCCATCCAAATGCCCCTATTGATGATAAGATTGAATGTATGTTGTAAGGGTTTTTCTTTTTGTACAATTATTAGTTTATCATTAATTTTGTGTTCACCTTTTAAAATTTAGAACGATGCATGATTGAAATCCAGTCTTCAGTTTTCTTCACTGACCTTTTTAAGCAAACAAAACTAAACCCAAATGATATCATGTTTCAGTTTCCTTTCAACTGTATGATCTCAAGCAGCAGGGTTTTATTGAAAGGCAAGAGGTACTTAGTCAAGTTTGTTTAATTCTAAATTTTGTTTCTCTTCATTCCAGACAATCCTGATTTTTGTATGTCTTTTTATGCAGGTGAAGCAAATGGTTGTAGCTACACTTGCTGAATCTGGCATGAACCTATCAGATGATGTTATAGAAAGTATAATTGACAAGGTTTTACCCCATTCTTCTTTCACCTGCATTTCTAAGTTCTAACTGTACCCACTTGTCTCAAGAGTCTCATTCTCTCTGTTTGAAAACACACATGGATGGTTTTAACATTTAAGTTTTGGATTTCTGTAGACCTTTGAGGAAGCAGATACAAAGCATGATGGCAAGATTGACAAGGAAGAGTGGAGAAACCTTGTTCTGCGTCATCCATCACTTCTGAAGAACATGACCCTTCAATATCTCAAGTAATTATTCAATTTATATTTTTTCTTGTCAATTTCTGCAGTACACTTTCCAAAGTAGACAGAGCAAAATAACTCTTAGTAAGAGGGTTCATGCTTAACTCAACTTCACATAACCGACTTGTAAAGTAAAAATTGCACCCCACTTATATATATATATATATATATATATATATATATATATATTAATTTGGCCTTATTCCTAATTGATACGAGATCTCCAACACCCCTTCCGTCGATGAATGAACATCACGTGAGATTAGACAATTTGTGAATAGTTTAACCGAAACTTGATAACAAAACAATGACATAATAGTTTCAAAGAACTTGATTAGGATAGGCTCTGATATAATCTTAGGAAGTGAGTTTATCTCAAACTTTAATTTTTACATAACGACTTGTAAAATGAGGATTACACCTGTTTATATATTATAATGTGGTCTTATTCTAATCGACATGAGATCTCAAACAATAACATTGATCTTTATAACTTCATAACTACTCATTACTGAATCTTTGTTTAGAAAAGTATGATAGTTGCAAGTTAAGTGTTCATCATGAGTATCCTACTAACATATATTTTGATTTGTCCTTTGTCTTTCACTGGGCTTTTCTGATACCCTTTTGAATGTGTTTGGGCAGGGACATCACCACAACATTCCCAAGCTTTGTGTTCCATTCACAAGTAGACGATACTTGAAGATAATTTCTCCTATGGTTCCATCCTTTTGGGCTGCAGGGCCACTTGTGTAGAAAAGGGCATGCCACTTTTACCATACATTTGTTACATCTTTGAATAATATATTTTGTTTTGTGGATTCTTTTGCTGCTTTTCTTTATCATTTTTTTTTTCTTCAAATTCCGCACAGATTTGGTTCCATTTTTCAAATCTAGGATTTCAAAAGCAAGATGGAAGGTTGTGTAGAGTTTGGTTTAAATTGTGATTTATATTTATATTTTATATTGATTGAGAAAGATATTTGTGATGCCCCAATATTTAGAAACTATAAAGCCTCATTTTTAATGCTTTTAACCAAGTTTGAACGTGTTTGAAGTTCTTAAAATTCGTGCTTTTCTATTTGAAAAATATGAACGATAACATAATTTTTGTTCTGAATTAAGAATTATACATCCAAATACACCTTAGAAAACACATAAATTGAGGAAAAAAAAAATTAAATTATCTTCTTTTACAACATTGTGCCGTTTTAACTTTCAAAAAGCTAAGGAAAGTAAATGAGTTCATAAAAAAATTTAATATAAACTTTTAATTAAAAAGCTCAAATATAGCTTTATGGAGATGGACATAGTGGGTATGGATCGTGCGAATATGGTATTAAACTTTAGGCTTCTGTTTCCTACACCCTTATAATTACTGTCTGCACCCCATGTAATAAGATGGTCCCTAAAATATTTATTTATTTATATGAGAAAGACAATTTTACAAGAATAGAGGAGAAGTAAATTGAAGTTGTTCAATAATAATTATTATTATTTTAAAATCACATAATAATTTTGAAAAAAGTTGCATGAAATCTACGTTTCTTTCAATTCTTATGGTAACATCTAATAATTATTGTTTATTTATCAAACTCTAATTTTACTTAAATTTTATAATTGTTCAAACTTCTAAAAGTATTTATACCTCAAATGCATAATAAAACTTAACATTTAAATAAAAAAATTCAAATAATTAAATAAAAAAAGAACCAAGTTCAGTTAATTTAAAAATAAAAATTTAATTGACTTAAACAAAAACCACAGAGAATCAAACTCTAACACAGAATAAATTAAATGGATAGAAAATATAATTAAGTTAAAAAAAAAGCTATATTTGAAATAAAAAATGTATACTTTTTCTAACAAACGAAAAATAAAAAGAACATTTTTTTTAAATATACTCTAAAATCAAATTTTCTCTCTCTCTCTCTCTCTCTCTCTCTCTCTCTCCTTTATTTATTTTTTGTCTAATTAAATAAAAAGAATCAGTACAACATTATGATATTTTCTCTCTGTTTTTAGTTTTGCCTTTTCACTTTGCATTTATAATGGAAGTTGCAAACAGTAACTAATTCTGGGCTTGGTGGGTGAGTCCATACTCATCAGCAAGTACCTTACTTTTGGATGGAGTCATAGAGATAGATAATGTTTTGTTTGATGATTGAAATGAGTGGCCACACAAGTATCAACCTTTATTCTCAATTTTCAATTTGAGTATGGCAGTTCTATCTTTTCTCTTGGTTCCATCTCCATGTGCTGCCTCTGTGCATGCATCTCCAAGGTATGAAATTTCTTTCCAATCTCATTTTTCTTAGTAATTATGTCCAAATGTGTCATACCCTTGAAATACTTATTTTACATTAATATAATTGTTTATTGTAAGTTGAAAGAGGCCAAATGGTAAACCTTTTTGTGAGAATCAATCCAAATTTTCAAACATTATGCTTGAAGATAGAAGACACACCCAATCTATGGAGAGGGTTTCTCTGATTTATTGTAATGGGGAGAGTTTCTCAAGACTGTGCAAAAATCTTAATGTGGTGAAATGAAATAAAATATTTTTTAGATGGTGAAATCTTAATGGGAAGAGGTTCAGAATAATTCATGTCTTTCTCTATTTTTCTTTTGTGACGTTGCTTTGTGTTTATCTTATATCTTTGCTCCTCATTATGAAAATGGATTCTTTTGATGCATAAAGTTGTCATCATGCTTCTTGAGAAGCATCTTTGTTGACCAAGTGCTTCAAACCTCTGATAAATTCAGGTGCTTGGAGGATGCAAAACTCAGATATGCTGAGTCTAATAACAGAGTCTCCATATTAACAGTGAAAAGATTTTCAAGAAGGATGGTTCTTCAATTTCTGGGGATTAATCACATGATATGGCATGCTTCTTCTGCTCTGGCTGCACCAATTATGCCAGACATGAAGGAACCTGAACTCATACGGTTTGTCTGTCTTTCTTCCTTTTTTTAACCTAATCTAATATTGTGAAATGAAAAATGTTAGTGTATCATGATTTGTGATTTACTATTTTTTATGTGAAGCATCTAGGACTTTGAAGCTACCTAGTGGAGTGAGAATTCAAGGTAAACAATTTTTGAACTTCCATGCTACATTCCATCAGTAAAATGAAGCATGTATGTATGACATAAATTGTTGGTGCAAAAACACTTTGATGATTCACACTTTTTGTCTTCTTTGATGGAAAGACCAACAACCTTATTTTCTTTTTATTTGAGTGTGTATGTGTTTTTTCCCACATCCCATTGTAAGTATAGAATTGTATATGTTTTGAATGTACTGTGTGTATAATGCAGACCACAGTATGTATTTATACTATGTTACAAAATCAATTATAATAAAAACACTTAATAATTAGAAATCAATCATCCTAACCTAATTTCCTAGATTATATAACAGTTAATTTCCTATATTTTTTAACTGTTGATTACATTATAACACTCCCTCTCAAGCTGGAGCATATATGTTATATGTACCAAGCTTGTTACAAATGTACTCAATTTGAAGGTCTCTAAGGGACGGTAAATATGTTAGCCAATTGATTGTTAGAGTTGACAAAATCAGTAGTGATATCTCCAGAGAGCGCCTTTTCTCTAACAAAAATGACAATCAATTTCAATATGTTTGATTCTTTCATGGAAGACCGGGTTTGATGCCTGATTACATTCTAATAGTAGATTAAGCAACACTTCATTCTTCCATGTTTCTTCAAATACACGAGTGAATATACTTGATAAAATCATTGAACTATAATGCATTTTAGTGATTTTGCTATTCTTTCCTATTGAAATAAATCAAGCTATCAATACAAGTCTTTGTACATAAATAGGTATTCATATGAAGTTTTCGAATTAGATATTGTTGAAGGGGAAGGACCAGAAGCACATAATGGAGATGTGGTCAAATTCAATTGTGTATGCAGGCGTGCAAATGGATACTTTGTTTTCAGGTAATTGCAAACTGAATTTTTCACATACATGATATTCCACTGATTACCATGATTCAAATCATTATTGTATTCTAACACACACAAAACACAACCATTCAATTTCTAGTTCATATTTTCCCCCTTAATTTCCCTTAAACCAGTTTATCTGATCCAAACCTGTTCTACTGTTGCATGGTTTCATACTCTAATTCATGATAGTACAGTGGACCAATTCAGTGGAGAAAGTACACCTGTTACACTTCCCTTGGATGAGAACCAGGTAAGTTTTTTTCATTCAACTTGTATGTTTACTATTCAAATGTAAATGAGGTTGTATTGTCATTTTTGTCATGAGCATATAGATGTATTATTGTCAGTCTGCTGAACCTTCAAAATATATTGATGTTGATATATTAAAGAAGTTTTTAATATATTTTAAAACATCAAAATTGTATTTATCGATGTATTTTGAAGACTTAGTAGAGGGACAACACCACAGACTCAGCAGAAAGTCTAAATTCTGTAGTGTCCTTGACAATTTAGTTGAGTGTGGGGGCATTCTGTTGCTACTTAACTCTAGTCATCGTTGATTATGTTTTTCAAACATTCTTCCAAGTTGAGTATTCCATTAACCATAAAATTCAGCTCTGACTTCTTATATATATGGCTATTGCCTTTTACTCTGTTCATTGTTTTTCTGCATTTTAGACTTTAACTTCTTCACCAATTAACACATGACCATAGTCATAACAAGATTATATTATTTATCACTTGACATTCAAATTCTTGGTTCTTGTTCTTTTGAAATCAATTATGAGGTCTCATTGTACTAATTTGCATTTCTTTTTTATGCAGATTATAGTGGGCTTAAAGGAGGTCCTCACAGGCATGAGAGTTGGTGGTATGTTCTTCCATGGCATTTATGAGTTGCTATATATATATATATATATATATATATATATATATATATATATATATATATATATATATATATATATATATTACTCCAAACTTTGGCATGCAATCCATTTATATACGTTTCTAACATATGATTATAAACAATATTTAAACATAACAATGGACATGATACAAAAACATGTTAAATTAAGGTCAATTAATTAATGTTGTCATTGTAATTTTTGTGGCATTTACTTGTACTTTTAGGAAAGAGAAGAGCACTGATCCCTCCTTCAGCAGGATATGTAAACGAGAACTTGAAACCAATACCTGAAGAGGTTAGATTAGATATTCTTTTAATTGCTAAGCTAAATTCTCAATAATTATATTTGATTGTAATAGTAGATTGATGTGCTTTTGTTAATTGCAGTTTGGCCCTCGTCGCAGCCTTTTTTCTCATGCACAGGAGCCGTTGGTTTTTGAAGTGCAACTCTTGAAAATTTTGAGCCCTCCAATTTATTAGTTGTGCTTATTTATTTTATTTTATTTTATTTTAATTCTACTTTCAATTTTAGATATCTTAATTGTGGAGTCTTATTTGTATTTAAATTATACCAATTGAATACATTTGATGTTACAAATGTGATTTTATTTTATTTAATAATTATGTAACTTTAATATGTCATAAATCAATATTATGAGAAGCTAAAATAGTAAATTTGAGAAACTAATTATAGTATAATTGTAGTATTTAAGGGACCTAATTAATAAATTATAATTTGAGAAACTAAAATAGTATAAGTAATGTCAATTAAGAAGAGAACACAACTAACTTTGAGTGTATATGTTGCCTTTGCCAAGAGAATCTTTTGTTTTGGTGTCAAGTATGATTGTACCATGATTAGGTACAATAATGGATTAACAATATCAATCTAAAATGTAGAATATACTCACTACATTGTTCATTACACATTCTCAACCCGAATAAATCATCATCAACATAGATTCTCAATTTAAAATCACATATAACATATACAAATTACACATGAATAGTGTTCAAAACAACATGAATCATCAACTCAAAGTAGTTGTTTTTACAAGTTAGTAAAACCAACTTCAAATTCGTATGTGAAGAAAATTCCTTACATTAACTATGACAAATTTTATTATAAAAAAAATTCTTTAACTTTTCTCTACTTAATATCTTAAGATGTGTCATCCTAAAAATCGAGATAGGAAACATATCTTAAACCATCGTATCTCATGAATGCATCAATTTGTTAAAATAAAATGATCCAACATTAGTGAGATCGAACGATCTATATACACCCATGAGAGCATCTAATGTACTTAAGATCTTAATGGTTTTGATGATAACAACTACTATAATTGAACTGAATTAATATTTTATATATAATCTAACTTGTGTGTTAATGTTGCTGAATGTCACAAATCCATTTTTTTTCTTTGATCAAAAGTCTATAAGACTTTGTTTGATGTGTTATTAGACAAAGTATGTTATTTCAAAATTCATTTTGAATTCAATTCTGATGAATTTAATCAAGTCGTAATAATCAACATATTTCTAGATAACCAAATATATGAAAGATTTAATAAATGAATTATATATATAGCTATATGTTTTAAAGTTGATACACATTTGAAAAATTAATATATATCTGATTTGAAGCTTCAACAATAATTTTCCAGATGATGTATAAAAAGTTGAAGCTGAAAACGAAGAACAACAATAAAAAAAACAAGTTACACCAACACAAGATTCATATTGTTCTCTACAAATCTTTCTATCATTCATTTAGTGTGTTCAAAAGAGGGAGTATGAAAGTTATTTTAATATTTCTGTGTATGTTTGATATGTTTGGTGCTAGACGACTTAGTATAGTGTTATAAAAAAAAAGTATAAGACTTTATTCACCCCTTCTAGAGCGTATCACACACACTAATTCAACAATTCCATATATACATGTAACAAAATGGTAAAAACTTCACATATTTTAAAACATACACTTGTAGTCATCATATGTTGTTTGAGCGATCTATCTTCACAAATGAGAAACCTAAATTAAGATTTTAATAAATTATTGATGCCATGAATTTATTAAAAAGAAATCTTGCTAAACTTATTTTAGTCTATCTATAGAGGGCGGTGGCTGCCGGGGGGGGGGGGGGGGGGAGGTGGGTGGGTGGGTGGGTGTGTTGGTTTGATTGGATATTATCTAACTTATTATGAGAATTGGATTGTGAAATCTATGCTTATTGAAATAAATGATTTTATGCTATTGATGGTAAAATTTGTGACGAGGAAAGAATTGGAAATTTCAACATATATGATTGTTTTGGTTTGGTTTTAAAAATTAGATAGTGAATCCTTACGTTTTTAAGTCGATTTGAATAAACCTTTCATCTAAGTTGAGATATCAATTTGGTAGATTAGCGATATCTGAGATTGTTCTGATATAAATTAAGAGTATTTTGGTACTAGAAAAACAATTGAATTACTAAATTAGATAACCTATATCACGTGTAGAAAACTCTGCTAAGGTGTTGGAAGGTGTTTTAAGTTGGGTGCCAACTTTTCTTGTTGGGCACTAGGCTTGAGGGGTTTTTTACGTGGATTGAATGTGATAGAGGACTATCCCTAAATTCCATACAAGAAGAATTTGAAGATTGACCTTTACAATTCAAAGGACCTATGACAAGGGCATGGAGCAAGAGATTGGAAAATCGCATCTATTCAAGACTCTTGATACTACAAGCAACTGCAAGTGAAAATTCAAAGGATATGAAGATCATGGCTTGGAGCACTTTTGAAGGATAGTTATTAGGAAATTAATTTATATTTTTGAACTTTGGGTTTTCTTTTCGAAAATAGTTATGTTCTATGTTTTTGGGCTTTGGATTTTCTTTTATAAATTAATTTATGTTTTGGTTTGGGCCTTCTTGTAAGGTTCTTAGGTTTTCTTAAACTCGTGTGCCTATATATAGAGGTACCAAAAACTATTGTAAACACTTTTAGCCATATATTGAATTTGATTTTATTAAAGAGAGGATTCTCTTTGTTCTTGGCTTAGGCCTTCGGTTCTTATCAAAGATTAACATCTTTATGACGAATCTTCACTTGACTTATCAATCTGCTAGATTGTGGCGTCCTCCATCTCTGTCTTATTCTGCGTTCTTCTTTGATTTATTTGTGTCGTGCCTCTTGAGGATTCAAATTCAGAAACGATCATATAAGATCGTATCAAAATGAAGTATAGTTGTAAAAATTGGAAAATAGTGAAACATGGAAAGACGATGGTATGTGGTTAATGTGCGTGTTAGGTTGTAGAAAGATTGGGTTTTGTGCCATGCAACATATGGTCTAGCATTTTATTATTTTATGTGTGGACATGTGATATAAATGAGTAGGAAGAATGATGTCCAATGGAAATGATGATGATTTCTTGAGTTTGGTTTGAGGTTGTGATTGAAAAATATTGTTAATTTGTGAGTTGTATGAATGTGGTTAGTTATAAGAAAAATTAACTCATTATTTGGTGTTAAGGCATCTATTGTGTGAGCTTGATTGTTAAGTCATCCTAATTCTACTAAACTTACATACTCATATAGAGAATAAATTTTATGTGGCGAGAGTTGAAGGAGGTTCCAGTGTCGGAATTTGTGAGAGAACACATTTCTGGCTAGGCTATAATGAACTAACCATGTCATAAGGGATTTTAGACCATGTAAATCTGGGCAGGTCGTAACGTATTATAATGTTACATGGTAGGTGCAAGACTTCATGCATATTTAGCTCAATACATGATATTTTGGAATTGAGTACAGATAATGACCATGTTTTAATGAATTATGATTATCTAATATCTGGGATTTCAAATGAGAAACTAATCACACTCTTAGATTGGAAGACTAGATTTAAGAAATTATCATCAATATAAATTTTAAAAATAAATTTTATAAAATGAATAAATTTGTTATGTATTAGAATTATACATTGTAAAGTTACATTATAAAAATTGTGGAGATTTTTATTAAAATTAAACATATTATTAATATTAGTGAACACACATGCGATCTGTGTTCACATTTATTTTTAGAATATAAAGAATATATAATTAACTTTAAAATAGTTGTTAAATATAAAATTGGAAAAATAAAATATATACACAAAAGATGTTTTCAAGATGAAGACAAAAGAGATTTTTAAAATAATGATTTGAAGTAAACTATTTATAAAATAATTAATTTAAAATAATTAACTTTTAAAATAACAACTAAAGGTAAAATTGAAAAAACGAGATGTGAACACAAAAAAAATCTCTTTATATAATTATAGATTTTATATTATAAAATATTTGAAATTAAATATAAGATATCTATATATTTAGATATCTTTGATGAAAATTTATTATTCTTTCAGAGCATATTAAATATTTATTTTATTTATATTTTTTAATTATATTTATGTAATTTAATTTTTTCAATAATTTAGTGATGTAATTATATTAATAATATTTTTATTTGTACTTATTCACACAATCTTATATTATTTATTAAGACATGAAGATAAAAAAAATAAATTAATAAAATAAAGTAATAATCACATAAAAAATATAAAAGTTTTAACAATCAATCAACATAAAAAGAAATTCAATGTAGGTTTAATTTAAAACAAAAAAAAAAACTTAAAACTTAAATTTAATCAAGTTCACAATCTTTAAAATAAATAGATAAAATTTTATAATTCAATCATATTAAATATTTTTGACCTCACAAACTTAGAAATAATAACGTATCAATTCATCTAACACTCAAAAGTTGAACATGGACATTTTCAATTTCATATTTAACCCTAAACATACGAATAATTATGATTTTACATCTTTATATAATTTTGAACTTCTTACCTGTATAAAAAAAAAAAAGAAGAAAAAGAAAAAAAGACTGAGAAAGGGTGGTAAGGTATTGTAGCAATCCAGTGGTGATTTCAACAATACAGAGCAGAAGCAGCTATTCAATTCTCAACAACAACAACAGAAGCACTCAGCACACAACAGTTAAATCCACACATCAAATCGCAAACCCTAATTCATTTCATTTCCCTCTTTTCTCCCTCCAAGCAAGGGTCACTCGCATTTGGAATTGGCGACCAAAATGCAAGGGTGGTTCTCGGCACCGAGCGGTGGTGAGGAGGAGGCGAAACCCTCGTCGTCATTGCTTGCCGATTGGAACTCCTACGCCACCGCCCAATCCTCCCAGGACAGCTCCAATTTGGGTCTTTCCTTCGATCTCGAATCCGCCGTCAGGTCCGCCAACGACACCGTTTCAGGCACCTTCAGCGTGTAAGAAACCCACTTCAATCTCTTACCACGCCTCTTTTTTATTTTTGCTTCATGTGTTTTTATGTAAAAGCAAGTATGGTTTTAATTATGAAGAGAGAATGATGCGTTTGGTTCTGTGTGTGGTGAGAATCGTGTAACAGCTTAGTGTTTGTTAGTGAAATTCCAGATCCGTGCCTGAGAAGCTTGGGGTGGGAAATATTTGTCCCTAGTAATACAAAATCATAAGTTAGTCTAAAACAATCACAATTATCGGTCGAATTAGGCTCAGTTTGGATAAACTTGTCTTTGGAAGCACTTGTAACTTACATAGAAGAGATTAGGAAAGTATAACGGACTGGGAATCTAATTTTTCTAACTCACTTTGGCTCTATTTAGATAAACTGATCTTTTGAAGCACTCATAAGAGAATAAAACAAGGAAGTAAAACAAGGTAGTAAAATGGATTTGGACTCTAAATTGAGTGATCCAGTCTAAAGCGTAAAAGTAAGCAATTTTGATTGTTGATGAGAAATCGATAGTGGATGTTATTGTACATTCATGCAAATCACTTTTGTCTTAAAATATCATTGGTTGATTTTCTTTCTTATCAACAAGCGTACTTCTTCCACTCCATAAAGCGAGTTACTTGTTTTAAAGGAAGCAGATACAATTAACTAGACTTGTCCTTCGTAAGTTAAAATCAACTTGTGCTTTTAATTTTAAAAGAAGCTCATTTATACAACTTCTTGAAAAGCTGAGGATATAGGTGCAAAGTTTTTTCTTATGGAAGAAATTTGATTCATTTTACCTTTATATGTTCTTTTCTTGTTAGTGTTTTAGGGAGAAATTTAGCCCAACAAAGTCTTAGTTTATAAGCATGAGACACTTTACTTTAGTCCTTGAAAAGAACCAATGTGACTGAAATTTGTAATTTCTAGGGACTAAGGTGTAATTTTTCTATTTTTAAGGATGGATGAGTACCATGTCTGTAGCCATTGGTACAATCCATTTAAACATGAAGATATTGTTAAAATAACTTTAGCATGGATTTTGTTCCCTTTATTATTATAGTTGTTGTTGTTGTAGGTTTTGATTCGTTGTACTTCTAGTTATTTTGCATATTTAAGAATAACTTTAATTACTCAACAGATAATTCAACGGGTTTAGAAAAAAAAATCATTTTTAGAATGTTAATTTAATTAGAGTCATGTACACTGTTGATTCAGAAGGAAGTTTGACACTCAACTAGATTTGTGCTAGGCTAACAGAACCCTCAATAAGGGATAAGATAGATGTAGCTAGGTGTTATTAAGCTGCTTAAGGGCAGGACTACACCAATATGGAAAGCATTATTATCTTGGGATTAACTCTATTGCTCGTGAGGTTTTGGATCAAGGAATTGCCTAAGGTGTTTCACACCATGAAAAGTGTTCATCATATACAAGGGATAAATCTGTTTTGGTAACCATGTCGTGTAGACCAGTTGGATAGAGGGGACTAGAGACTAGTTTCGCTGGTCCCAACTTTTACTCTGGCTCAAAACTTAAAACTGGCCATTTATGTCTTTGATGCCACTGGAAACTTGAGCCTCCCAAAACCTACCTGTTAACTATAATAAAGAGGGAGACATTGAACTAAAATCATGTGTTTCTGAGACAATACAAATGCTTTATTTATATAGAGAAAAAGGAACCAATACAATAAATATAGGAGATTTGATATCCTCTAATTGTAAAGATATGGTACAGGAATAAATAAAAATATTCCTAAATACATATATTATCTAGATATTCTTGGTTATATATGATATGCTCATTATTTCTATAATTACAACTCTACCCTACAAGGTGGACCATATAAGTCAAATGTGCCTAGTTTGTTGCAAATATAATCAATCCTTGGTCCTCTTAGAAACTTGGTGAATACATTTAGTAAATGTTCACTATAGTTGGCAAATCTAGTGGTGAATACATTTAGTAACTGTTCACTATAGTTGACATTTAGTAACATTTAATAACTTTTCTCTTATGAAATGAAAATTCACCTCAATATGTTTGCTCCTCTCATAAAATACAGGATTGGAGGCTACATCCAATATTGCCCCATTGTCACATATAAGGTGCATTTGGGAAGTTTTTTAAAAAATTGAAGCTCTTTGAGGTGTTGTTTTTTCCATAGCTCACAAGTGATTAATGCCATTATCCTCTATTATGCTTGTGCACTTGATCTTGTGACAACATTTTGCTTCTTACTTTTCACAACATTAAATTACCTCACCCAAGAACACATTAAATAAGTACAAGAGATTTGATATCCTTTAATAATAAAGATATGATATGGGTATAAATAAAAATATTCCCAATAATACATATATAATCTAGATATTTTTAACTATATAGGATGGTGCTCCTTATTTCCGTATTATAAAGTATCAAATGTTTCTTAGTTTTCTCTTCCATTAACATGTTATATAGGGCTATCCAAGATGCAGCCCTTATCGATATATACCTTGTGGATTTCTTCTTTTAAGGCCATGTCTCATTCCCAGTTTCTCCCCAATCCCCCGCCCTCATTGTTGTGTACTCATTCTAGCATGTTCATACCTAATTTCCAGCTGCCAGCACAACCATTGCTCCACGATTGTCATTTGATCCCATGTATAGCGACCCCAGCATGTCTTTATTTCCATCACAGTAGTTAGTTTCCCACTGGACCTACCTCCACTGGAATGTCATGCAGTCTCATGAGTTGGTACTGACATTGCAAAATCTCCTTCACATGTTGTATTCATCTAATTGTTCTCTACTTAGATCCGTGGTGCTCTCTTCCATTCAACCTCTCCTTCATTGTGTCCCTTCGAAAGGTGCCTTTTAGTTTTTTGTTTTGGTACCCATTGTGACCTTGGGCTAGACCTGCACCATCAGATGGTTCCAAAAACATTTTGAGACTAAGTTTCCTACTCTCAATCTATTGTCTGTACTCCTCTCCACTTAAAGTTGGTTTGGAGGGGAGCAAAGCAACTATGACACATAAGCTTTGCTTATCAAATGGCGTTCTGAGTAAGATTAAATATACCATGTCACCACCAACACTGACTTTGGCTATCAGCAGGCACTCTATGTGAATCAAAATTGATACCCAAACATGCAACATTTTGTAATTCACCATTCAAATCTTGGGTTGGTAAGATTACATAGACCATCTCTTCCTACCAATGCCCGAATGGCTATTAGCAATCACTTTGTGGACAAAATTGACACCCATATATTCAGAATTATCAAATCCTCCCTTCATCTATCCTTTGAGCATATTTTTCATATCATTAGGAGGATGCTAAGGTTGTTTACGTCAATGGCACCTAGTATCTCTGTAGGTGCATTAATTATTTACTTAAACCTGATGTAGATTCAATGGGCTACAAGAAAAGTAATTATTACTGCAGATGTTGATATTTAATGTTATTTTTATTAATATTTCCTTTGTGTACCTAACTTTAGGGTTAGGGTTTTAGGCAAATGTCTTGCCTCTATTCATATCCTATATATTTACATCAATAAGAAACACAACAGTGCAAGTATACACTGTTTTTCTGTCCATCCTATTTGTTCAAGTGGGTTTCTCTTATTTGTTCTCAGGTTTGGTCACTTATCTGAAATGGCTTCAATAGGTTCTGCTCCTTTCTTTTCGGCTACTTCGACCATTACAAGTGCAAGGCTCAATTGGAAGAATTATTTGTCTTGGTCTGCCTCTGTTGAATTATGGTTCCTTGGTCGAGGATACCATGACCACTTAGAAACTGAACTCAACTCTATTCCTGATGCAAACAAATCCCAATGGCAAAAGATTGACTTCCAACTATGTGCTGTTTTATGGCAGTCAGTTGAGCCTGATGTCTTAAAGTTGCTCCGATCCTTCAAAACTTGTTTCTCTTTTTGGAAGAATGCACAAATTTTTTTTGCTAATAATATCCAGTGTCTCTTTGATGCAACTGAAAGATTGACTTCTCTCAAACAAACCAACCATGATATGGTCTCTCATATGATTGAGGCTAGGGATGCGGTAGAAGAAGTTAAAAGATTCCTAGTGGCAGACTCATTAGAGGAACTCAATAAGAAACTTGATAGATATTATATGGTCTTGATTTTGAGACACCTACATTCAAATTTTGATCATGTTCGTGATCAAATTCTAACTAGTGATCAAATCCCTTCTATGGATGATTTAATCACTAGATTCATCCGTTTGCCTTACCTTATTAAAGATGACAATCAACATGAAATTATTGAAAATTCTACCATGACTTCAATAGGTTCTGCTCCTTTCTTTTCGACTACTCCGACCATTACAAGTGCAAGGCTCAATTCGAGGAATTATTCGTCTTGGTCCACCTCTGTTGAATTATGGTTTCTTGGTCAAGGATACCATGACCACTTAGAAACTGAGCTCAACTCTATTCCGGATGCAAACAAATCCCAATGGCAAAAGATTGACTTCCAACTGTGTGCTGTTTTATGGCAGTCTGTTGAGCCTAGTGTGTTCCAGATGTTCCGATACTACAAAACTTGTTTCTCTTTTTGGAAGAATGCAAAAAATTTTTTTGGTAATGATATACGATGTCTCTTCGATGCAACTAGAAGATTGACTTCTCTCAAACAAACCAACCATGATTTGGTCTCCCATATGGTAGAGGCTAGGGATGCGGTAGAAGAAGTTAAAAGATTCCTAGTGGCAGACTCATTAGAGGAACTCAACAAGAAACTTGATATATATTATGTGGTCTTGATTTTGAGAAGCCTACATTTAGATTTTGATCATGTCCGTGATCAAATTCTAATTGGTGATCAAATCCCTTCTGTGGATGGTTTAATTACTAGACTCATCCATTTGTCTAACTTGATGAAAGATGACGATCAACATGAAATTATTGAAAATTCTACAATGGTAGTCCCTTGTGGAAGAGGAGGAGGTCGGAACATACGAGGAGAACGTGGTGGTAAGAGTGAACGTTTAAAATGCTCATATTGCAAGAGAATGGGTCATACTCAAAAAAATTGTTATTCCTTGCATGGTTTTCCAATAAAAGCTGGTCATGTGTCTAAATTTGAAAGATCAAAATCTAAATTTTTTTATGGAGAGTATCAAGAATTTTTGAGGTACAAGTATGAGAAATCAATCAATGAAGGTCAATCCTCTTCAATTCCAAGTGTGTCAACTACATGCATTTCTCAATTTCTGGAAGGTCATAGTCCATAGATTCTTCATTCAGGTGCCTTGGACCATATTTATGGTAACATTTCTTCATTTTCTTTCATTTCTTATCGAATTTTTTTTCATTTTTTTACTCTTGTCAATTGATTCAAAGTGACTTCTTAAGGAGCTGGTCAAGTTTCTTTATCCCCTTCACTAAATTTATATTGCCTTGTTCATTCCTTATTGTCCTTACAATTTAATTTTTCTAAGTTAATTGACTCGGTCTTTAAGCGGTTTTGTGACCTGCATTGCTAATTCTTTTGTTATACAGGAGCATGGTACGAGTTGTCTAATTAGAGAAGGATACGAGTCATGGGGTCTTTATTATCTAAAACAATGTCCTTTAATATCTTGTTTTGCAACTCCAACTTGAAAACTTTTACATGATCGTTTGGTTCACTCAAGTTTATCAAAATTGAAGATGATGGTTCCTAGTCTCAAACACATCCAAGCATTAGATTGTGATAGATTGTGAATCTTGTCAGTTAGAAAAACATGTTAGATCTTTTCCTAAAATGTTTGAAGCACAATGTCTTTCTGTTTTTTCTAATACTCATTTTGATATTTGAGAACCAAGTTGTGTTGCTTCTTTTGGTTTCATTTATTTTGTAGCTTTCATTGATGATTTCTCTTGACATACTTTAGTTTACTTATTGAAAGATAGATCTGAACTTTTATCCATTTTTAGCTCTTTCTTCGGTGACCATAAAAACCAATTTGGAAAGACAATAAAATTTCTCAGAGGTGATAGGGACTATTTTTCTGTTGTGTTTTCTTCATTCTTATTTTCTCAAGGAATTTTACACCAGTCAACACGTTCTCATACTCAACAACAAAATGGTATAACAAAAAGGAAAAAAAAAATCTTATTGAAATTGCACACTCTCTAATATTGAATAATAATGTCCCTGTTCATCATTAGGGAGATGTAGTACTAACTAAGTGTTTCTTAATCAACATGATGCCTTCTTCCTCCCTTGAGAATGAAGTTCCATGTTCTATAATTATTCCAAATGATCCTCTATACGATGTCTCTTCACGTGTTTGGATGTACTTGTTTTATTTATAGTGTCTCTCCAAATCTTGATAAGCTTTTTGCAAAGGCTATTAAATATGTCTTTTTGGAATATTCTCTCCTTTAGAAAGGGTATAAATGTTACTCTCCCTCAACTTGAAGGTATTATATGTTTGCTAATGTTATCTTTTTTTAGGACACCCTTACATTCTTGTCCTCCATGGAACATTCTTTATTTGTTTAGTAGGTCCTTCATGTACCATATGTGATTCATTGATTATTCCTTCTTCCTCTCAAATTGAAGTTTGAAGTATAGATGACATTGTTCCATCGCCTCTTCTCACATACCGGTGTTATGCACAAATCACTCATTTCTTGCCTGAAGATACTTGTGACTTAGATCCTTCATCCTCATTGACTTCTCCTGACTTTGACCATGCTTGACCTTTTGCTCTTAGAAAAGGTATTTGATATACTTGTAATCGTTTGTCTTGTTCATATTACGCTCTTGTTTTCTCCTTGTCCACCATTATTAGGCACTTGGTCAACTTATGGTGGAAAACTATGATTGATGAAATGAATGCACTTGAACATAGTGGTACTTGGGAGTTTATCCCTCTTCCTCGTGGTAAAAACTCTGTTGGTTGTAGATGGGTCTATGCTTTTAAGGTTGGTCTTACTTGTAAAGTAAAAAAGTGTCAAAGCTTGTCTTGTAGTTAAATGATTCACTCCAATTTGTGGTCTTGACTTTTGTGATACCTTTTCTCTGGTGGCTATATGGTAGTCATCTATCATTGGCCTCTTCACCAACTTGACATTAAGAATGGCTTTCTTCATGTTGATTTGGAGAAGGAAATTTGCATGGAGCAACCTCCTAGATTTGTTGCTTAGAAGGAGTCTGATTAAGTTTATAAATTACATTGGTTTCTCTATGGCTTGAAACAATTACCTTGAGCTTGGTTTGATAAAGTTAATCATTGTGCAAACTTTTGGATTCAAACGGTGTGAGGAAAATTCAATGTTTCATTCTCATACTTTTTTTGGGAAGTGTGTTTGTTTAATAATTTATGTTGATGATATTGTTATTATAGGAAAATGATATCCCTATAATTGCTCAATTAAAAATACCTTTTTTAGCTACTTTTAGACCAAAGACCCAAGCCATCTAAAATATTTTCTTGGTATTGAAGTGACACAATAATAAGGTGTTGTGTCATCATTTCATAAAGAAAATATGATCTTGATATTTTGGAGGGAACAAACCTGACAATTGCAAGCCCATTGATAGGAAAGGTATAGAACGTTGGTGGGAAAACTCATTTGTCTCACTATAACATGACTTGATCTTTCTTATTTAGTGGTAGTTGAGAGTTAATTTATGCGAAACCCTCACATTGATTAGTGGAATGTTGTTATTCACATTCTCAAATATGTAAAGGAGAACCTTGGACATGGATTGTTGTATGAGAACAAGGGAAACACTGGCTAGTGTGATGTAGATTGGGTTGGTTGTCCCATTGATAGGAGATCTACCACAAATACTGTGTATTCCTTGGAGGGAATCATATGTATTGGAAAGTAAGATACAAAGTGTTGTCCGGTCTAGTGCAGAAGTTGAGTATAGATCTATGGCCCTGGTTACATGTGAACTCGTGTGGGTTAAACAACCCTTTTAAGAGTTGAAGTTTTTGTGAAAATGAGTAGATGAAGATGTATAGTGATAACGACAGCTATTTATGTTGCCTCCAATCCAATATTTCTTGAGAGAAGTAAACATATAGAGATTGATTGTCATTTTGTTAGAGGTAAATTGCTGTCCAGGAATCCTATCACTGGGTTTGTTCGCTCTAATGAGCAACTCACAGACATTCTAACTAAATCTCTAAGAGGACCTAAGATTCAACTTTTATGCTCTAAGTTTGGTGGATATGATCTATATACTCCAACTTGAGTGGGAATGTTGAAACATAATGTTATTTTATTAATATTTTCTGTGTACCCAAGTTTAGGGTTAGGGTTTTAGGCAAGTGTATTGCGTTCTTTTGTATCCTATATATTTACATCAATAAGAAACACAACAGTGCAAGTACATATGCTGTGTTTCTAACCATTCTATTTGTTCAAGTGTGGATAAAGGTGATACTCAACTAAAGTAGTCCATCAAACATTTCATACTACTTAATGAGACTTGATGTTAAGTGTTGGAGTAGATATGAAGTGATAGCATAGCTTTCGCTACTTGTGAATTCATTTGGTTCACTGTACATACTAGACAAGTCAGCTGTTTGCTCATTCATCTTGTAGAGCTGTCAAAGTTTGCTTGCCATCACCATTATATTTCTTCTTCACCAGCTTATATCCAATTTCACTTTATTACACTTTTTTTTTTTAAATTCTCTCTTCTCTTTGTTTGAAACCATGTTTACTAACAATGAGAAAGTGAGGAGTTCACTGCAAGGGGTAGAAAAAGAATGGATTGAAGACTTGGACAAATAATGGAAGGCCAACATAGCTTGGTTACTCAAAGTTAACCATTTAATGTCTATTATATCAAAATCATTTTTTATTAATTTTTTGCAGTGTGCCGTTATTTGTTAAAGACATTTTTTGTAAGCACTTTGAGAATCCCTTCAAAGTTAATTTTTTTAAGGAAGAGAATCAAAACACTTAAGTACTCCACTGAGCATCTCATAATTCTTGATGTTGGACTTAGGTACTCCATGATACCAAAATCGGAATCATACTCTGCTCTATAACACTTGGCCTGTTTGGCTAGGACCTCTGCATGAGTAGCCTTTTCCTAAATATTGACAACCCACTCTTATTTAATTTATTTGTCTTTGTGTGTGTATGCGTGTCTCTCAATGTCCTATATTTTAGACATTGGCGTTTGTGATTTATAGTCTTGTAATGTTGGATATAATACTTAAGCATTTCATGGTATCCAAGTCCTTATCAGTATGTTGATTCCCATCAGTTGGGAATAAAGTTTGTATGTAATTGTTTTTTTCCTTTACACACCTCTTTCACGAAAGGATTTCTAACAAAATGTAGTTAACAATAGTATTTATTTTTTAAATACTAAGGAATGTCATTCCCGTCATTATGTTACTGGGATCTTATTCCCAAAAGTAAAATTTGATAACGTGAAACAAAATTCCTGTGTTTTCCTAATATCAATGTGATCATCTAAGTGTACACATGATATTTCTCACTTCTCTCTTGTGTCATAAACTTCACTGTAAGGTCATATTAATTTATAAGGCTGAGTCTTGGTGTCAGGAACTTTTGTGAATTAATGTTACAACCTATAAAGCTCAGATATGGACATAGACACGGATACGACACAAATACGACATAGACATGGACATGAAAATATTGCTAAATTTAGAAAACGTAAAACACGGGACACGGCCTGTATATACATATTAGTTTCAAACTTTCAACTAACACACTGACGACTAACACAAAAATGAATCTAACCTATCTATCTAATATCCAAAAAAGTGAAAAGTTGTGATCATATTTTTTCCTTAATTTTGTAATCATAATAGAAACTTATGTGGTATCTTACAAGTGTATGGGTTTTTTAGAAAAATGATTGAATTGTGGTTATTAATATTGTGTTGATGTCATGTCAAATACAAAAAGTGTTTTTCAAATTGGACACTTGAATGATACATGTGTCATACGAGTATCGTACGCGTGTCGGTGTGCAATATATGTTGGACACGGGACACGCCATTGATGAGGCGTGTCTGGGCTTCATAGGTTACAACTGAAAACAGGTTTCTGATGCAATTGTCTATGGGAAAATTGGCTATTTTGTCTGCCTTATATGCATGTGATAAGGTGGTGGAGTTGGAAATAGCTTTTGTTAGACGAGAGCTCTAGGGCCTAAAATTGGCCCTTTTAAAACTTATAAGCCTAGGTTAGCCTGAAAACTTAAAAATGTACGTTGTGGTAAGACTTTTTAATTGGTAAATAGCCTAATTCTAAATAGGATAATGGGCCTAAAGTTATACCTGATGTAGCTTAGACAACTTTACCCTTTAAACATGTCAAGTTATATCTTCAAAAAATTTCTGTAAAAATTTAATAGCATAGTATTACTGATTAAAGGATGTCAGCGAGTTAGGCCTTACAGCTTTTTAACTAAATAGATTTTTTGTGAAAGCTTAAGCTGGAAAAACTTGTGGTAAGTTTGCCTTATTGGTTTAGGCTTGACTTGGTTTTAGAGTATAAAATGGCGCAGAAAGAACATACATTCTCCTAATTTGTTTTAAATGGATTTTCTACATCATAGCAAAAGAACATGCTGGTAAGAAAGCCTTTTGTAACAAATAATGATGATTTTTTGCCTGGGCTTATCAAGTAATTTGTTTCTTATTATTTAGGGTTTCCAAAGGCGTGAGAGATCTACCTGGCAATTTTCAGTCTGCTACTAGTAATGTGCCTTCTGGCAAAGCACTTGTATATTTTGGTTTGCTTCTGGCAAGTGGAGTCTTCTTTGTTTTTATAGCATTTACATTATTCCTGCCCGTCATGGTGGTTATGCCCCAAAAGTTTGCTATATGCTTTACACTTGGCTGTGGATTTATTATCGGATCATTCTTTGCTCTCAAGGGTCCAAAAAACCAGCTTACTCACATGATGTCAAGGGAGGTAACTTGCTACAATTTCATTTCCTATTGCTGATATGTTGCTTCAATGAATTTGTTTGGTCTCTTTGATTCCCGCTTTGCTGCTTCTTCCTTACTGTCGCTGTTATAATTGTTTTTCAGAGGCTCCCTTTCACATTGGCTTTTCTAGGCAGTATGATTGGTACCATATATGTATCAATGGTGCTTCATAGCTACATCCTCTCTGTGGTATTCTCTGTAGTGCAGGTATCACCTTCACGTATCCTTAAAAATTCTTCCTTGTAGCTTAGCCATGCCCATTCCCCAATCCCCAATCCCCAATCCCCTTGTGTTATTCTTTTGATTTGCTGTTTATGCTAAATATTTTTTGACTTCTGTTGTATTGAATTTATTATAACAATTAGGAACACTTCTTTCAATCTAGCAAAACCAATATAAATTTAGGAACTGCTAATTACACACTCTTGATAGTGTGCTTTATGTGATGTGTGGGTAGCTGGGTGTGTGGAGATAGATCTTCTGTACACATTTTTTTATTCTTCTGTCATGCTTCTTTATAACTATACATGTCTTTACATTAAAAATGAATTTTTGACTTCACTTGCAGGTTCTCTCACTTGGCTATTATTCTATATCATACTTTCCTGGTGGATCTGCTGGAATGAAGTTTCTAACTTCTGCTCTTACCTCTTCAATAATGAAATGTTTTGGACGGTGACCAATTTTTTGGTTGACAATTGAGTTGAGTTCGGACCAGTGTCTATACAGTAGTTGACTTGTAAATTTATCTCTAAAGATCTATCTGCCGAAGAGACCTACTGGGTTGAAGCATGATCTAACACTTTCCTAGGGTTCAACGTTTATTGCCACTGCCCTATCTGAATGGAAAAAAAAAATGATTTGCCTCTTCGCCTCATGTTTGTGAAAACAAAATAACATTGTCTGATTGATGAAGTTAATTCTACCTGTGTCGCTCCCTTTTACAGTTTGAATTTGAAATAATCTTTGTTTGTTTGCGAATTTCATTTTTTGATAGGGAATTGATTTCCCCCTCTCGATTTTATCACATTATGTCATGAAGATGCAGACGTCACCCTTTTGGCATGGAAGTAGATTAAAAAAAGACTTGGATGGGTATAACTTATCCTTCCATAAATGTAGAAAGGGTCTAAATTATCTGAGATCGATAATATTTTGAATTATACAAGCTAAAATACGTTTTTAAACTGTGCAACTAGAAAATTTCATTCATGAATGATTTAGATTTTTCACTGCATGAGAAAGAGGAAAGGTTACTTTTGTGAATTGGTCCTTATTGGAGTATGGTGGATGTTGGTTGGATTGTAGCGTCAGTGGTTAAAGTGGAATGATGAAATGGAATCTGAGAGATTTGGTGATCCAGCCAAAACAATGTGCAGAAATTTGGTTGAAACTGCAACCATCTGGCCCTTCCTCCCCTCACTCTTTTTGGTCCCCTCTCTTCTGGACATTCTTGAATTCAATACTATAAACAGACATAACCTTTCCCGGGTTTAAAGGACCAAACTATGTTCCCATTCAACTTTTGACCTGGCTAATACATCTTAGAAGGGCATTGGCTTTTGCTTCAGATTTTGGAAAATTTTTAATAATTTGGAATCAAAATCACACTATTTCTGATGAAAAAAACCTACCTTTGTCAGTTTTGCATAAATGATCCTGTAGTAAGGTAATGATATTTACTCTGTTTGTGAGAGTAAAAAGGAAATGCAAACAACATCCTCCTCCTCTTCAAGTCCCACACTGATATGCTTTTTTTTTAGTGAAATATTTTTTTAATATCTAAATTCTAAAGTGAAATTGAAATTTATTTCTGTTTTAAATTTTAAAATAATTTGGTATTTAAACTTTAAAATAAATGAATATAATTAATTTAATTTAATTATATTAATTTTTTTTACGTGTCAAACATATTTTACTATTATATTTGAATTATTTTGATAAGTTTTGACTCGAATGTTGATTTTAAACACAATCTAACAAGTTAAAAAAAATTAAAGTTATTAGTTTAAAATAATTATATTCATTTATTTTTAAAGTTCAAAAACAATTATATTTGAGATACGGACGAGTTATAATTTCAATTCTAAATTTAAAGACTAAAATAATAACCCTTTCTTCTTTTTTCTTAATTTCCAAAGTGCAATGAAGCAAAAGAGTTTGTGTACCAATGTTGACTGGTGGAGTTGATTTGACAAGTTGAACGAGGTGTGGTTTTGGTGGAAAGGAAGGGTTTATAAGCTCTGTTTGTAGTGATTACCTCTCTTTTTAATAATTTATAGCCATTGCAAAGGTTATTAGGGAGCATAAGCCCCGGATTCAAGGGGATATTTGGACATAATAATGGCTGAGACTGCGATTTGACCTTTTAATATGAAGATTATGTGACGAAGCCATGTTTCTATTCGGCAAAAACCTTTTTAATAATGGAATTATTGATTTGCATGGATCATCTTCATCCAGAGAAAACAAAGCTTAAGTCAGTGGAGCACTTTCAAACTTTCAATAAACAAAAAGTGAACTTATGAACAAAATCAAACTTGAGACTCAAATTAATCAAATATAAAACCATGTTCATTATGATGGAGTCAATAATTTGAATTCTTCTCAATCAATTTGCTAGATGGTGGATTTCAATTCTCAAGGCCACACATAATTAGAGAGAAATGTCTAAACTTAAAAGTAGCAATGTTTTTTTCCCACTCTTAAAACAATTCACATTCATTATAAGGAAAGAAAGTAGAAATGAATGGAAAGATGATAGATGATTTCATTGATATAGTATAATATTTGTTTATACATTAATATATTTAAAATTATTTTATAAAATTATTTTTTAAAAATAATTTAAATTATAAATTAATTTTTAAACATAAAATTAAAATTAAAATTTAATATTTTAATTTTAATTTACTTATAGAAACATAAATATTAAAGTGATAGTCGATTATATATTTATACAATCGATTATCTTTTGAGATGCACAGTAGATCTTCATAAATTTTTACATCCATTAATTCAAGGAATGTTTAACTCATCAAACTCTTTTCAATTTGTGTGAATTTTTACTTTTTAAACTTCCAACTTTCACACTTTCTTTGCTTTTCTTTCCTCTTAAACTTTTCGTGCTCATAACAAACAAAATCTTAATATTTAGAGTAACATTTTCTATTTAAGAGTTTAATAACTTAAATACCATAGTTTGGTTATAATCTGATTCATCCAATCTAACTTAATCACACATATTAACTAGGAATCACAATATAACTACATTTTGATGTGATTTGAAAGTGGCAAACGACAAATAGTATTTTGGATGCATTGATTTGTATGAGTGTTGTTAGGTACTAAAAACTCCACGTGTGCCATGCATAAGGACAAAAGTTGTCACATGATATTGCAATAGTAGAATAGCAATTGCAACAGTTGAAGAGCATGTCAAAATTCTCTACCTTTCGATACAAAATCATAAAATCTCTCACCATCTTCTCTTTGCCCTCATAATGTAATTTGGCTGAACACATAATTATCAACACACTCTTGACTTAGTTTTAGAAGAAACAAGTTTGGAACCTTACATTTTATGAATATTTAAACAAAAAGTTATAATTTGTTAACATATTCTTTTATCTAGTGATGTATCTAGGGTATGAAAAGTTTCTCATTTATTTTTTCCTCTTCTCTCTCTATCTTTTTCTTTTTACCCATCAATGTCCATGTGAGTAGAAGGAGTAGTTAAAGATAATGCTCAACTAATATTGCATAGATTGGCCCATATCGCACACGCCCACAAATAATAGTTCTGTAGTACCTAATTCATAAAGGCTTACCGACACAACAAGGAACATGAATTTTTGAGACTCATTATTGCTATCAAATAGAGTGATGAAGGTAATGTGTTGATGTGCAACATTAAATCTTCTTTCATCTTTTTATCTTCATTTTTTTTATATCCTTGCAATTTTATTTTTTACTATATATTGGCATTTGTAAACATCAGGTTTATACTTAGAGATGTCAAAATCGATTAAAATTCGTGAGCTTTCTAACTTGGTCCACCAATAATTTGATTTATCCGGGTTGAACCTATAGTGAGTCGGGTTGACTCACCAACTCGCATATAAAAAATCACACAAGTATTTTTTATTATGTTGAGTTTTGCATTCGGGTCACATCAGTTATTATTTGTAATTTGTTGTTAGATAGTAATTTGTATTTTTGTCATTTTGGTTTGTATTTGGAGTTTAACATTATTTTAGATTGTATTGAACTTTATTTAGATTTTAATCAGAACTATAATTTAGTTTTTTTTTTTGTAACCGATTAAAAAATGTATTTTTTTAATTAAGTTAGCAAGTGAGTCAACTCATTTAACCCACCAACTCGTGGTAGGTCGAGTTTAAATTTTTTTTTGGCTCACTAATAAATGAGTCGAGTTAGATTGGCTCACTAAATGGCCAACCCATAGTGAGTTGACCAGACCGAGACGGATGACCCATTTTGACAACTCTACCTCTATGTTTGTGCTACTGTATCTAAATAGAGTTACCTTTCAACTAGAGTTGTCAAATTGGGTTGGAAACCGCGAGCCAACCTGACTCACCACGGGTTTGGACCGGGTTGGGTTGAAATTTTTTTACAAATTTTAACATGGATTAATTTTTGACCCGACCCACCTAGAATTCAGTCCACCCGGGTTGAACCCGTGGTGAGTCGGGTTGGCTCACCAACCCACAAATAAAAGGCCACACAAATGTTTTTATTATGTTGGGCTTTGCATTTGGGTCAAGTTAGGTTATTTTTTTTAGTCAACACATTGGGTATTTTTGTGATTTTGGTTGTAGTTGGAGTTTAACATCCTTTTGGATTGCAATTGGAATCTATTGAAGTTTATTTCTATTTTAATCATAATTATAATTTAGTTTTTTTTTTAGATTGAAGAAAAAAAATTGTATTTTTTTAACCTACCAACCTGTGGTGGACCTTGTCAGATTCGGATTTTTTTGACTAGCTAATAAGTGAGCTAGGTTGGATTAACTCACTAAGTGACCAACCCGTGGTGAGTCGAGTCAGACCAAGCCGGATTACCCGTTTTGACGGCTCTACTTTCAACCACCTCTCTTTAACATGCATAATTGGTGCTTGTGTTTTGTTAAAAAGTCACAAAAATAAATATGATCATTTTAATTTAATATAAAGTTTGAATTAGAATAAAAACAATGTTTTGCTCTTCCATATAATTTTGTAGTTGTTGTTATAAAATTATTAGTTTTTTTTAATTGTTAAATGTTTTTGTTGTTATGAAATTATTAAATTTTTTAAAAAACTGTTAAATGTTCATAATAAAAAGATTTCAAATGATTTTAAGGATCAATTATATATATTAAAATCAATTTATTCTTAGTTTATTTAAAAACTTGTCAATCTTTTTTTTTCTTTTTTACTTTTCTCTAAATTTTTAAATCCAATACTCATCTTCTTTTTTTTATTCAATTTTTTTTCAATATTGAATATTATCAAGCCTGCATCAAAACTAATTGATAAGATTTTAAATAAAATAAGTTTTTGTCTTTCTTTTTATTTATAGTTATTTTTTCTTGATCTGATTGTATATGTGACTGTTTTTCTTACCACATGTGAAATTTAAGCCAAATAGATAAATCACTATTAGTTTAGATTTTTGTAGTAATATATTTGGTTAATGTATTAATTTTTAAAAGAAAGTTAGAAATTTTTTAGATTTTATAATCTTGGAAAATTTTCTTGAATAAATTAAAGTAATAGAAGTTAAATAAATTCTTTATTATAGTTTACATGGATTGCAAACCAAGATTAGATACACATGAATGAACTAGTGTAGAAACTATTATCTTTTATAAGGAACGGTTTTGTTAGGGTAAGAGGGTATACCGAAAACTCTTAAGTTAAATTGAAATTATGTTGCTTTGATTGATTTGTACATGTCAGAAAATGTTGATAAATATACAAAATTGCTAGGTTTACACATAGGTTTCATTCAAGAGATACAACATAAATAGGACCTAAGCTCAACCACATAAGAAATTGACATCACTCTCAACCCAAAATCTTAACACAATAAGTTTATAGGTCTTTATCCTTATATAGTGCTTCACTTTCTCATTTCTAACCAATGTAGGATTTAGATTCACACTTGGATTCCTAACAATCTCCCCTTCAAGAGTGAGTCCCTTCATCCACATTGGTACACTTCCCCTCCAGCGGAAGCATTACACTCCCCTTCCAACGGAAGCATTTCCAACCATGAGTACTCCTTTTCTGTCTTTTATATACTGTCGTTCTTCTTAACGGGACACGCTTACTTGAAAGCCTTGTTAGGAAGACTTTCGATACAAGGACTATACTGCACTCGTCTGAGCCGGTTTTAACATCGGCTCTGATACCACTTGTTAGGATTACAAATGGGTTTCACTGGAGAGATACAACACCAATGAGACCTGAACCCAACCACATGAAAAATTGACATCACTCTTAACCAAAAACCTTAAAACAATGGGTTTATGGGTCTCATTCTTATATAGTGCTTCTCTTTCTCATTTCTAACTAATATCGATAAATACACAAAATATATTTATGTGTAAATCCTGAGTTTATGTGACGAAAGTCTTGAATGTGAAATACCAAATTTAATTATTTTTAATTGAGTTTATGCTAATTTTTGTTTCGTTTATTGAATACTAAAATTTCAAAATTACTGTTTTAGTCTTAAAAGATTACAGTGAAAGTAAATAATGATGTTTTAAAGCCTATATAATATCTTAAAAAATATTTTGATTTTTCTTAATTTTGTACACTGCCTGACAACAACACTATTCACTTTTGAACCAAATTAGTGTTTTAGCTATGCTTTACTATTTAGTTCCATAGGAAAATGCAACTAACATTTGGTTTCATGTGCCTAACACTGCTATGTTTTTTACCTTTACCAGAATCTGTCTTAGGTTTGTTTCTCACTTTTAATATTCTAAGTTGGTGCTTCGGAGTCACAAAATATATTGTCAGAATGTGACTTTGATCCAATCATATAAATTATATTTAATTTCCACACATGTTTGTCACAAACCTTCAAAATAGGATCCATACTTTATTTCTAAATCATAAAACTTCAGCTACAATAGTGGATAAGAAAATCACAAGAGGAAATCATCAGTTATTCAAATTATGTGATCCAATCTCACCAATCACAATTAATTCCCAAATCATGATGTTATTCAAATTATATTTATAAATCATAAAGAGAAAAAAAAAACTTGGGAAATATGGTAAAAGCAAAAGAAGAAAATGCAAGTAACATTTTTCTTTTTATTTTCTTTCTAAAATAGCTCTTGAGTTTACAAGTAGAAAAAACCTTGTAAAATGTGTGATCAAAGACTAAAAGGAATTATAAAAAAAAAAGTTATGTAGTTGACAAGGATGGATTTGAATTTAATAATCGATATGATGAATATTTATATGAATTTCTCGGATTTATTTATTTATTTTAGTATAAAATAAAGGCTAAAAAGGAATTATAACATGATTTTTGTAGTTGTAGATGGGAGTGTTAAGAATATGTTTAAAGTATAAGTCTTATCCATGATGTTAAATTTAAAATTTAGATTTTGTAACATTTAGTGTGTACTTTTAAGTATAATATAAATATATAAGTCAATATTATTTTTTTCAGAGCATTTACAACCTAATAAAGTCAAGATACTTCTTTAAGTGATTGAACATTGAAACTCTAAAATGTTCCTAAAAATGAGGAAAATATAAAGAAAATGAAAAATCCACTCCATACAAAATTCTAATTAGCTGAAAATTAAATATATTTATTCTCTTATTGTTGGAATCTGATCAAGAAATTGTTAAAAGTATTCTTTAAAAATTAAAGACAATAAAAAAATGAAAATGAAAAGAAATTCAAAAGAACATCTATTTTCTAAAAATAAATAACCAAATAATTAAAATTCTAATTTATGTTCTTAAATGTAACTAGACTTTTAATATTGATTATTTAAAAGTCTACATTCTTCTAACACTCATAAAAACATGTTTTTATATTGGTATTATAGAAAAAAACCTTCTATATAATATGAGAACAATCTTAAACCGAAGACCTAAAGATTGCATGAGACCCTATTCTTCACAATAATAAAAAATATATATATATTTAAGTGGACAAAGGTTTGGAATTTTTTTGTGATTAATTATAGATTAATTAAGTGGATCTAATAATTGTTTTCATTGAAGATATATGTTTGATTAGAGATGAATGAGCTCCATAACTTTTCTTCTCGTTCTTCTAAAAATTTGGTTATTTTATTGATAGCACTTAATGGTTTTGCCTCGGAATTACCAAGTGATGATAGAAAGTGTCTTCATCCTTATTTCATGTGCTGGAATAATGGTTTGATGTGTAATGTTCATAGCATGCTCCAAAGGGTGGCCATTCTTATATACTATTTTTCTCAAACAATAACAATGGTGGGGTTGGAGTAGGACAATTTCCAACTATACAATACCATCCATAAATAACTTGTGTGTGCTTTTCTTCAAAGAATACAAGTCAAATTGATTTTTTTAATATATATATATATATATATATGGTGAAGTATGAAGAGTGAAGTAAAGTTGTTTTTGGTATGGATAAATGGATTTTCTGGGAGGTATTGAAGTAGAGGGGGATGAGTTGAGTGGTGAGAGTATCAGAAGGTTTTTGTGTAGAAATAGATTTGAAGTTTTCATAATAGAAAAATGATTAACATTGTGGGTGGAAGGTTATAACCATCACAAGGGAAAAATTTCCAAACAGTTCGACATCAATGCATTTTATTTGAATAATTGAGTCTAGAAGAGCCTTTATTTTGAATTATTTGTATTTTATAACTTGAGTTCTATTACATAATATCTATTTTTCCTATTAACTTAACATTTTGCCATGTTATTTTGTCTGTGTTTTCTTCTTTTTGCAATGATCATATTTATTAGTTAAGTCAGAATCTATTATCTCAAAAGAATGGTGACACAACTGTTTAACTTTTGGATTCAATTTCTTCTTAGATTAAATCATTTAAAAAATTTATATCATTTTCTTTTGACCTTAACCTCCTCTACTAATATTTATGCAATTAATTTTTTTTGGGATAATTATAATAGAATACTCAAGTGGATAATCTGATTTAATTTTAGTTGTGTGATATTTTATTTCAGTAGTACTAATCTATTAAAATATGATATTACATTTAAATATTCAAATGTAATTATATTACTATTTAAAAAATATTTATAGAGTATGCAATACAAAAGCTAAAAATGATTTGAGATTATATAATGTAGAAAACTTTGGGAATGCATATTCGAGAGAGGGTAAAATGGGAAATTTGATATCCATGTAGGACAAAAAATTGAGATGTAGGAAAAATTTGGCTATAGTGAGAGCATAGTCTCCTCCTTCACTTTGAAAGGGTGAAATAACTTTTACACCCTTCCAAGTGCTTTTCAAATGTAACTAACCATACATCAAAACCTACCTTTTACTTTAGAAGGCATTTTTTTTTTTTTCATCTGAAAAAGCCTCATCAAATATTGCCTTCAGAAAACCCTTTAACTAAATTATCTTTTTCTTTTCATAAAATGACTTAAAAGTCTTTTTCAACAATCTTGTGAGCTATATAGTACAAAACCTTTTTTAATCTAAATTTTGTAGTTTTAACCCGTGAGTTCATAATGGTGACTAAGTTACAAAGAGGTGTTTAAAGAGATGATTGATCTTTGATTAATTTAATGTTGATTTTTGAATTTAGCATTTGAATATTGAAAAGGATGCAACGTTGTTCCTTCCATTGAAGGCCACCATACTTTTCATTGTTTTGAATTCATTCTTTAAACTAAACACTATGAGACAATGTTGGCAGATCTTTCAGAATTTTATATACCCTTTTTTATTACACATATTCTCACCTCCATGTGCACTTCACTTCTTCATCAGATTCCTCACCCATTTCCTCCATCTATGTATAAACAAATCCAAGTTACTCCCTTTACAATCAACTAACTACACAAAAAAAAAAAATCCTCTTCCACCAAAGTACTCAAATTTACACTACACATCAATACTGAGTTTTACATTCTCACAAGAGTTAATATCTAAGGACTTTTAATCGAACATTCAGGTATGTCAAAATAGATTTCGATCCGTGAGTTAGATCGAAAAAAAATTGATTTTTTAAATATAGATCAAACTGAATCTAATTTATTTAATTTGGGAGTTAAATGGGTTAAAGTCGAATTAAGAGTGAGTTAATTGTATTTTACCGAAAACAATCTTTATTAACTTTTTAGCATTTTTTGTAAGTTTTTTATTATAATTATTTACTACGTATAATTATGTGGGTTGACAATTTAATCTTTTTAAATTTTAAAATGTTGTTCAATAATGTTTAAATTATTTAGATATTTAATTTATTTGTTTACTATAAGTTGACACTTTAGTTTTAATTTACTATATTTATAATTATGTTTGACAAAATAGATTATCAGTATGAATGTAGTGCTATTAAAAAATAAATCAGAGTAAATTCGCTTTGGTTGTACTGCAATATATAAAATAAATCGAAAGAGCAAACTATTTTTAAGTGAGTCAACCTTTTAATCCTACAATTCATGGTGGATCGTATCAGATTACAAAAATTTTGACTCATAAAAAAGTAAACAAAGTTGAATTGACTATTTTTAACTCAGATGAATTGAGTTTATAAATAATGTAAATTTAGCTAAGGTAGTTGTTAAAAACATATATGTTAAATAGATGAAAATGAACTGTTTACTTTACATCATGAGTTAGTTAATTGAGGAAACAACATCTGAGCATTGTTTGGTTACTCTGGGAAAACAAACAAGGTAACAACTATGAACAACATGAATGCCTTATCAACTTGAACCACATAAAATAGGTGGACCACAAAAAATGGAGCTAGATAAACAAAGGGAGAAGTTATATTCTTCACTAAACAAATCAAGAACTATAAAACAATGAAAATAATGAAATATGTATCATATTGTCTGTTATGTTGGATCATCAGCCTATCACTATCATTGAGGTAATAACCCTAATTTTCCATTAGTTCAAAAGCCATTTTCCTATCTACATATTTTCCTAGTCTAGTGATAACCACATTTACTTTGTTTCCTCCCAACCGTGGCTACTAAAAGATTATAAGAGGATGAAACAATAATGACCAAATAATGCAGAAAACAAAGCAGGATAATAATGTTAGAGTCCACGTGGGGAGCAAAAACTTAGGAAATCTTTTTACATGATTTTCAGTTCCACCATTTTCACCACTCTGACATATTAGTATTTTTGAAACACAGTTCTAGCTAACAAAGAGTGTCAACTCGGAATCATTCAAACCGTAGAATGTTGAAACTTCCACGTCGATTAAAGATAGACAATTTTATAGTACATAAGTGTGTGCAAGTTTACTTTTTTTAACATGGTATCAGAACCATTGTTTAAAGTCTATCCTAGTGAGATTTGTGTTGATTGGACATATACTTTCACTTATTATCGGATCACCTACTAATGTCTAATGTCTGGTCCTACTACACATGAGACGTATATTCCTTTCGGCCTCTTACATGAGAGGTTAAATGAGAAATTTAGCATAATGAAAGACTAAGCAACATGGGAAGAAGTATGAGTGTGACCATGTTTTCATTATTAAACAACAACTTCCATTACAATAATAAAAGCATAAAGAATCAAGGTCTTGGACCCAGATCTTCTACTCTTCTTCCTCTATAAACAAAACATGGGGTTTCCCCCTCTACAATCCCAAAACAGATCAACCGTTCTCTTCTCTCAGCAATGCCTGGAAGCTTAAGGAATCTGTCACTTTCTCCCAAAATCTTCTCCTTCACCTTGCTTCTTTCATTAAACTCCCTTCTCTTTTTTCCATGTTGTTACTCCCTTGATGAGCAAGGTGAGACTCTTATAGCATGGAAAAACAGTTTAAACATCACTTCAGATGTGTTACCATCATGGAACCCTTCAGCCTCAAGCCCATGCAACTGGTTTGGGGTGTATTGCAACTCACATGGAGAAGTGGTAGAGATAAACCTCAAGTCAGTGAACTTGCAAGGCTCATTGCCTTCAAATTTTCAGCCTCTAAGGTCCTTGAAGATTCTGGTGCTCTCATCAAACAACCTCACTGGAAGGATTCCAAAAGAGATTGGAGAATATCTAGAGCTCACCTTTCTTGATCTCAGTGGCAATTCTCTCTTTGGTGAAATTCCAGAAGAAATTTGCAGCATCAGAAAACTTTTGAGTTTGTCTCTCCATACAAATTTCCTTGAAGGCAGCATTCCATCCAACATTGGCAATTTATCAAGCCTTGTGAACTTGACAATCTATGATAATCATCTCAGTGGTGAAATTCCAAAGAGCATTGGCTCCTTAAGCAAGCTCCAAGTTTTCAGAGCTGGTGGCAATAAGAACCTCAAGGGTGAGATCCCATGGGAGATTGGAAACTGCACCAACTTGGTTGTTCTAGGCCTTGCAGAAACCAGCATTTCAGGAAGTTTTCCTTCTTCTATCAAAATGCTGAAAAAGGTCAAAACCATAGCCATATACACAACTCTGTTGTCAGGTTCTATTCCAGAAGAGATTGGAAATTGCAGTGAGTTGCAGAACCTGTACTTGCATCAGAACTCTATCTCTGGCTCAATACCAAGCCAAATTGGAGAACTCAACAAGCTTAAGAGTCTACTTTTGTGGCAAAACAATATAGTTGGTACTATCCCAGAAGAGCTTGGAAGCTGCACAGAGATCAAAGTCATAGACTTATCTGAAAACCTTCTCACAGGTAGCATTCCAAGAAGTTTTGGCAACCTTTTAAATCTCCAAGAGCTTCAGCTAAGTGTCAATCAGCTCTCTGGTATAATCCCCCCAGAGATTTCAAATTGTACTTCTCTGAATCAACTGGAACTTGACAACAATGCTCTCTCTGGTGAGGTTCCTGATCTTATTGGCAACTTGAAAGGCTTAACTCTTTTCTTTGCATGGAAGAACAAGCTAACAGGAAACATTCCAGATAGTCTTTCTGAGTGCCATGAACTTGAGGCACTTGATCTATCTTACAACAACTTGATTGGTCCTGTACCAAGACAACTATTTGGTTTGAGGAACCTCACCAAACTTCTGCTTCTTTCCAATGAGTTATCAGGCTTTATACCACCTGATATAGGAAACTGCACAAGCCTCTACAGGCTGAGGTTGAATCACAACAGAATAGCAGGTAATATTCCACCAGAAATTGGTAACTTGAAGAGTTTGAATTTTATGGACATGAGCAACAATCATCTCACTGGACAGATTCCTCCAACACTATCTGGATGCCAGAATCTTGAGTTTCTAGACCTTCACTCCAACAGTCTCACTGGTTCTGTTCCAGATTCTCTTCCCAAAAGCCTTCAGTTGATTGACTTGTCAGACAACAGGCTAACTGGTGCATTGAGTCACACCATTGGTTCATTGGTTGAATTAACCAAACTCAACCTTGGAAAGAATCAGATAAGTGGAAGAATCCCAGCAGAGATCTTGTCTTGTACTAAGCTACAACTTCTGGACCTGGGAAGCAATAGCTTAGATGGAGAAATTCCCAATGAAGTTGGTTTAATTCCTTCATTGGAAATCTCTCTCAATCTTAGCTTCAACCAGTTTTCTGGTAAAATTCCATCCCAGTTCTCTGGCCTTACCAAACTAGGAGTGCTTGATCTGTCTCACAACAAGCTCTCAGGGAATTTAGATGCCCTCTCTGACCTTGAGAATCTTGTCTCCTTGAATGTTTCCTTCAATGGCTTCTCTGGGGAGTTGCCTAACACTCCATTCTTCCACAAACTCCCTCTCAGTGATCTTGCTGAAAATCATGGTCTCTACATTGCCGGAGGTGCTGTGACTCCTGCTGACAAAGTCCATGCTTCATCAACCATGAAGTTCATCATGTCCATTCTCTTAAGCACCAGTGCAGTGCTAGTACTGCTCACAGTATATGTCTTGGTCCGTACTCACATGGCCGGCAATGTTCTCATGGAAAATGAAACTTGGGAGATGACTTTGTATCAGAAGCTTGATTTCTCCATTGATGACATTGTCTTGAATTTGACATCAGCCAATGTGATTGGCACTGGAAGCTCTGGAGTTGTGTACAAGGTGACAACTCCAAATGGTGAAACACTGGCAGTTAAAAAGATGTGGTCATCAGAAGAATCAGGAGCATTCAATTCTGAAATTCAAACACTGGGGTCAATTAGGCACAAGAACATCATCAGGCTTCTGGGTTGGGGATCAAACAAGAACCTGAAGCTTCTGTTTTATGACTATCTCCCTAATGGAAGCCTGAGTTCATTGCTTCATGGTTCAGGAAAGGGAAGTGCTGAATGGGAGACAAGATATGATGTTATATTAGGTGTGGCACATGCACTAGCATATTTGCACCATGATTGTTTGCCTGCCATTATCCATGGAGATGTCAAAGCCATGAATGTGTTATTAGGTCCTGGATATCAACCTTACCTTGCTGACTTTGGCCTAGCAAGAACTGCAACTGAAATTGGTGACAGTTCTAACTCCAAGCCAGTTCAAAGACATTACCTTGCTGGTTCATATGGATACATGGCTCCTGGTATTTATCTTACCTTTTTTACTAAAATTGAATTAATTGTTGAGTGATTAATGAAAAAAAGTAGTTTTAGAATTTAAATGAGGTGGACTTGGTTCATGACTTTATCTATACTTTTTAACCTATGGTGGATCAAACCAACCACATATGAACAAATATTATTAAGAAGGTTTTGATTCATAGTTCTGATACCATGTTAAGAAGTGAACTTTTGAACACTATACTAATTTGTGTTGTCTTTGGTTTATTAACAGAGCATGCATCTCTTCAGCCTATAACTGAGAAGAGTGATGTGTACAGTTTTGGTATGGTTCTACTTGAGGTTCTGAGTGGAAGGCACCCATTAGACCCAACTCTGCCAGGGGGTGCACACTTGGTTCAGTGGGTTAGAAACCACTTGGCTAGCAAAGGAGACCCTTCTGACATTCTTGACACAAAGTTGAGAGGGAGGGCTGATCCAACCATGCATGAAATGCTACAAACCCTAGCAGTGTCGTTTCTATGTGTAAGCACTAGATCTGAAGAACGTCCAACAATGAAGGATGTTGTTGCAATGCTGAAGGAAATTAGACCCCTTGAGACCTCAAGAACAGACTCTGATGCATTGAAGGGAGGTTTAACCTCACACACTTCTCCCCCACCTCCTAAGAATGTGGTTTCTCATGGATCTTCTACTTGCTCTTATAATTTCTCAGATAACTCCATCAGTTGAGCATGTATATGAAAAATGCATCTCATGGAGAAGCTATACTTCATTCCAATTTGTACATAGCCTAATGCAGTGCCAATTAGAGGTGTCTGAATTATTAATTAAATGATATTATAGTAATATAGTGTGGTGATTTTCCCCCTTTTAATGTTATCTCACACAGAGGATGCAGATTTCAAGTATTCATATGTATGTTGGATATACAAATAAGGATTAAATATGATTTTAGTGATCTCAAATTAAAATTTGTCTTTACCTAAAACTTTGATAATAACATTTGAGTTGTTTACACCGTTTATTACATTCTTGTTTCATTGTTATATGATCACTAAAATATGTTCTAGTTCTTGTTAACATTTTATCATCAAAGAATTTTCTTAGCTTGTAGAAATTAATCTTCCTGAGTGAATGCTGATAATTTAACTGTATATTAAGAGAAAGGGTTCAAATCTTGTGGAAAGTTGAAACAATGATTGGTTGTTTTGGATATATGTGTTTAGAATTTATTGATGGAGAACAATATTCCATGACTCATTCTCTTTCTCTCTCTGTCATAGATCCAAGCCAGCCTTTCATAACAGTACTCACATGGTCCCATGTTCAACACCACATGTCCATGTGCTGTCTGAGAGAGACTCACTTTCCAACCATTAGTGAAAAAATCACTGAAACTAACACTAACTTCTTCATTTTTTTTACATTGATGTTTACGTTATTATAGTTCGTCGGAAATTCTACGTTAATCAAAGATAAAATAATTTTATAATACATAAATAAATGCAAACTTCACTTTACACATCAATTTTGTAAAATTAATTAAGCTTAAAATTCACTTCAAACATAATTGAACATATATGTTTCATTTTCACCATTTAAAAAACAGGATAAAATATGTGAGGTTTCTGACAGTGAAAGGTTGCATGCATCGTAATGAAATGCACATGCATATGTGCAGGAGCATTATAAATGGAACAGTGAAAGATGACATTGCATAACTATGATACTTACCTGCTCCCAAACCAACTTCGGTATTAGTAAGTCAAACTTTGTTTCTGATATCATTATATTTAAAAAAAAAATAAGATAATAAGTTTGTAGGATTTTTCTTTATAATAGTAATTTTATTACTTTTAAGTAATGTAAATCTCGTATTCATATTTGAATTTCTATCAATATATATCAATATTTTTCTGTTGTAAACTATGTTATTTAAAAGAAAAACAATAAATTCTTTTAGATAGTAATCATATATTATAACTATAAGATAATTATTATAATTTAATTTTTAGTTTTTCATATTCCAATTATATACTGTAGTACAATTTTGTTTCTTTATCAATTTTCTATAAATATGTAATAAATTGGTTGTTGTGACCTTGAATGATGGATGTTGACCACAAATCTTCAATCGATTAGGGAACATCTAATGGTAAAGGATTAGATAGTTTAATAAAAGTCAATTATATTAGTCACTAATCATAAAACTATTCTAAAAAGAAGTTTTTTTTATCATTTATTAATATCATTTCATTCAAGAGAATTTTGTTATTTCTGAAAAGAGATGTTATCTGAGTGTTATATATTTACTTCTTGATTGAAAAAGAAGTGTTGAAGATTCATTAAAAAGGCTAATGAATATTTTTTTTAATTTGTATTGATAACTTTGCATTAGTGTTTAGTGTGTTGTAAAATTGAGTGTTTTTTGTAAATATTTTTGAAACGTGTTTTATGATTCTGTATTTCTTGTTTACATAGAAATTCTTACAATTAGATAATTCAATATTTCGGGAAAAGAAAATCAATGTAAATTGTCTAGATTAATTAGAGAAGAATGTAAGTAATATATAAAAATTTTGTGACTGATGTATTTCATCTTTCTTCCCTAATTTTGGATTCTTTGTTATTGTTGGCATTCACTAACATTTACACTTAATTTCTCTTACAACATCATGAATTTAATATTTTTTATTATTTTAAAACTCATTTTTAAACTAATTCAGCCCATCTTTGAGTCCTTCTTTGTTTTACTATTAAATTATAAAAATTCTGCCAATTATAAAAAATATAATAAATTATTATCTAAAAAATAATGAAAAAACTATAAGAGCACGAAATAAAACTATAATTATTGTAAATTCAATGGTTATACTCCGTTCTTATTTTATTTATACGCAAAAAAAAAAAAATACACTTTTGCAATACTATTTTGAATTTAAGTACTTTTACATCGTTTAATGATATTTTTTAGAATATTTTAACTTTAATTAATTTCTGGCATTTTTTTTGGTTTTAAGATAAGAACATTTTAATTAGAAAAATACTAGGACATTAGTAAGATTTAATTTAGATGATTAATTTGTTAATAAGTATATGAATTCATTTTGATTAATCCAAAAATTCTTGCAGGTGCACATATTTCAAATCAAGAGATTTTTTTTCCCATCATTTGCAAGGTTTGACGAAGCTTTTTGTAGTTATTGAAATTCTTAAACCAAACTATTTCATAGTATCTTTGAAAAAGCCATCTTTGGCTTTACCATGCAAAGAGTAAGAGAAGGACAAAAAGAAATATTATGGTGGGATAATGTCAGAAAAAGAAAAAATCAAGAAATGTGATAGAATAAGAGATTTAAGATATGTTAAAGCAAAATTAGAGTACGACTTTGAGTGTTATTTACTAAAGAAAAAATATAAACATGTTTTGTAAAAATAACGATTTTTTATTTTTATTTTATCTTTCAAAAATTATAAAAGTAATTTTAAATTATATAAAATTGATAAATTTGAAATCCATGAAAAAGTTGTATTTAATCCTTTAATTTTCTGAAATTCAAAATAAATATTTTTATCTTAATATTTATTTTAAGATAGTAAAATATAATTTAATTTAAGAATCTTGAACAAAATTTGTGAACGTGTCATATTTTATCACATATTATAATAATAATAATAATAATAATAATTACATTTTAGAATAATTATTTCATATCTGTTTCCTATACTCTTAAATAGATAAAAATAAATAAATAAATAAAATAAAATCACCAATACTTCGTATATTCAAATCTTAATTCTTTAAGAAACTGAAATTAAATTAATTTATTATAATCTTAGTCTTTTATGACAATTATAACAATCAATTATCATCAGAGATTAAGAGTTTGAAAATTCTCTAGTTAGAATTAACTTATTCCAAGTATTAATTCAAATTAGACAAACTCATATTAAACAAGTTAAAGGCCGTCAAACTCATAAAATCATTAAGCATATTAAAAAAGTAATTAAATTAAATGAATCTTTAATCAATTAAAATATAGTGTTTACATGAATTTAAGTCTTATACATTAATCTTAAAGAAATACATTAGACACTCATTTTTTCACTAGAAAGAGAATTTTGGATTATCACTCTAAGAATTTTAAATTTATTTCATCCTCCAAAAATTGTATAACATCTCTCCCTAATAATAAGAATTTTATTGGACCCAAATAAAATATTACATACTTCTACAAAAAAAAAAAGAATAAAAATAAAGTGAAATAGCACTAAACACATCAACTGAAAAGGTCTTTAGAGAATTTTGTAAATACCTTAATTAAAAAGAATATTCAACAAAAACATGTACACAAGAAAACTCAGTGACTCAGAAATATGTATTGATATACCAAGCTTCAAATTACAAAAACATGCTCAAATACAAGGGATGAGTGGCACATACATATTAACCTCAAAACCTCAGTTTGTATAGAATTGTGTGTGTGAGGAACTCAAACATTGATTGTAGTTCCTGTACAAAAAAAAAATACTATAAAAAAAATGCTCACTGTGTAACATGAAAACCTCAAGATAAACCAAAAAACTTTCCACGTGGGGTAGATCTGCTTCTTCTAAATTCAGGCGTGGATGTATTGCTTCCTTCTTTAAGATTGCTGGCTGAACCATTCAAAACTTTGTTTTCAACTTTGCTAGCCAATAAATGTTCTCCTGCTTGAACAATTCCTCTGCATGTGGACAAAAAGGTTCTATTATCAATACCAGTAATGCTAATATTTTTGCATATGCATTTGTAAAACTAATCTTGAATCAACATGAGTTTGTAGTAACATGCTTGTTCTGTGGTAAAAAAGAGCAGAAAATTGATTTTGACACAAAATATTGTTTGGATACTGTAGTCAAATTGATTTTGAGTGTGAAATTACCAAAATAGCTTTAGTCATCAAAGCAGTGTTGATGCAAAAAGCTACTTCTGATAGTTATAATAAATAAAAATAAGAAAAAGTAAAAACTGTTCTTTAATAAGTTAGAATTAACTAAGCAAGTTAGAAGTTATTTTTTAGAAAAGCCTAACACAAATTTTCTTTTGCATTATTTTTTCTAAGCGTTTTTTAAAAAGTTTGGAATCATGTTTCAACATTTGCAAACATCATGTAAACTCAAGATGAAGTATGTCTTAAGTTGATCCAAACACACCCTACTGTTAGCCATACCTTGATTCAAGGTTCTGAAAATTCCTTGCAAAGTTCTGACGTATCTTTTTGAGATTTAAAGCACCGTGGACAGCAGACTCCATAAATCTAAGATCATTTTCAGCCTCAGAGTAATCATTCTTTGGAGGTGTCTCAACATTACTTTCACTAGCAAATTCCATGTCAGGAATGAATGGTGAGGTCAAATCAGGCTTTTGAATCTTGAAGGGTGATAGTTGATTAGGCTTGGCCTTAGCCTTACTCTCAACCTTGCTTTTTCTGATACCACCTTGTCTTACTGCACTAAGTGCTTGCTTGAATTGTTCCTCTTCATGTTCTTGATGAACTTTCTTATAGTTGAACTTCTGGAGGTTGAAGATAGTTTCCGAAATGTTTTCATGCTTTACTGTCTCTTGTGAACTCACATACATTCTTGTGTTATTGTCAGTGGATGCAACCACTGGCATTGTGACAAGGGATTTGTTAGCAGCTGGAAATGGATGCTTTAATATTGGTTGGTTGTCCATTGTTTCAGTTTTTACTTTGCTTTTAATGACTGTCCCTCTATCATTGGATTGTGATCTTCTCACTGGAGGAGATGGTGATCTTCCCTTCACTGAGCTCACTAACTTTTCTTCAGTCAGAAAAGACATTTTTGGCATAGAGTCCTTCTCCATTAATGTTGAGGGAAACCTTGACCTTCTTTGCTTACCTGAAGAGCAACTTCTAGACTGAAAAAAGAAGTTCAAATTAAGTAAGAGCATATATGAATCTGCATCAACATGGCACAATGTCCAAATGCATATTTACATATTTTATTTAACTACCTCCAAGCTTCTATCATCCATAAGTCTTTGACCAGTTTCATGCTTGGTGTTGCCACTGGCACCATATTTTGGTAATTGAAAAGGTGAAACAGCTCTTGGTTTTTGAGAATCAATGGCGTTTCTAGCATTCCCAGCCTTCCACTGCTCAAGTTCTGCTTCCTTCCTCTCCAATGCCAATTTGAGATTTGATATCTAAAAAAATAAAGAACCGTTTACATATGTTGTGCATGTTACATTCAAAATTGCACTACTTGTGACTAAAACGCAAACCTCTTCCTTTAGTTCTCGGATTTCACCAGTTTCTTTGTTAGATTGAGCAGCCCCAAGTTCAATGGATGAAACCCTCTCAGCAAACTTTAGTGTGCTAATTGTCTCTCCAAAAGCATTAAGTTCAGGATTTATATGAACAAACATCAATGTTTTTGCATGCCCTCCTATTGGTAAAAGAAAAGAAACACATATCTCAAGTTAATTTTGCAGAAATTCAAAGCTAGCAAACAACAATGGCAATAACCAAAGTAATACCAGCATTTAAATTTCTATTCACTTATCAGCCTAATCTGACAACCTGGTCCCTAAAGAAAGATTGTACACATAGTGGTCAAATAGTAGTAACACCTATTATAACATTATGGTTGTCATAAGAGAAATGGAAAAAATTCCAAATCTTAGTGCTGCTATAACCTATTATTATTGGTAACTTGCATCAAATGGGAAAAAATTACATGGCAAAATGTTACCTAAAGAATCTTGTAACACTTGTGTGAGCTTGCTATTTCTGTAAGGGATATGTGGACTCTTCTGTGCCAAGGCAGAGATGACATCGCCAAGTGCAGAAAGTGATCTATTTATATGTTGAGCTTCCTTTAGTCTCTCACCAACTGCCTCAGATTTGTCAACCCTCTCACTTCCAGCCAAATCAACCAGATGGAGACAACCTCTTAGAATGGAGTTGGAAACTAACTCCCTTCCTCTAACATGAACAGTCAAAACACTGCAAAAAGTAAGAACATGGTTAAATATATTTCGTGGTTGTTGGTACTCATCTATGTTCATGAAGATGTCACTTTACCTATGGGAACGACTGCTTCTCTCATTTAGAGCTGTAGCACCCACGGCACGGTTCTTCTGACCAATTCTCATCAAGTCTAGAACATCTTGAGTACAGGTAACAGGAACTAAAAATGCATCAGGCACATTGATGCCATTCATTTGAGAATTGTTTCGAATGTCTAATGTATATCTTGTTAAGGAACTGAAATAACTACATAAATTTCATTGGTAATATCTGTATAAAATTAAGAGTTTGAACTGCCTTGCTGAAAGAAAAAATTATGATAGGACACTGCTTAAAGGATATCTTCTGTTAGAGCCATCACTGACTAGCAAATCTCTCACTTGTTCATTGTATATTTCAATCATCTGAACGAAAACTTCATACTTTATGGAATCAGACCTTTCCTTTGATATATGAAATAAATCACCCAAAGCCCTGTAGTTTACACCCCATGTCTCTTCTGTTGTAAGATCAGGGCCACTCTGCACAAGCAAGTTGATCACATTAATAGGCATGATAAAAAAAAATGATGGAACACGAAAATGTTTCGTAATTGAACTTATTATAGACCTGGTTGTTTTCTGATGTAGCTATAGTTCCAAGGTCTATAAAATGGACATTTTATCAATTTATGTTGACAAAAAACAAGATATGAAATTAAAATTTGTAAGAAAGCTGTTAAGTTAGAGGTTGAGTAAAGTTTCAAATAAGGAAGTTTTCAAGAGAAATGGCTCCAAACCAAGGTTTGAACTAGTATTACTAGAGTCTTTAAACTCAACAAATCGTGTGATGGTGTCTAAACATGTACCATAAAACACTGAAGTAGAAGGAAAAGCATATGATTGGTAAATAATACATGGATACCCCATGAAAAGAAAGCCAATGGTAGTAAGTTTAGAACCACATACATTGTGTTACCTTTTGTGTAAACAACAGTCAATAATAGCCAATTAATTCAAGATACATTACTTTAGTTTAATGAATCAACATTATGTAAAATAACTAGGACTACTATAAGTGTCTCATACCATTGTGTATGTTTTCCCTGAACCAGTCTGCCCGTATGCAAAGATGCATACATTATAACCATCTAGAACGGATCTGATCAAGGGCTGAGTGTCAGCATAAATTTGTTCTGCACATGACATAAAAAACATCATGAAAAGCATCAAACAAGTACATGACAAAAACTGTAAGAAACGCAATTTATTAGTAAGAAAACCATAAGTTTATGATGAATCAAGGAAAGATTTTACTGACTGAACATTAAACAGGAGAAAGAACTTTCCTGCAAGTATTTCAATTTCACAAAGAGACAGTGCTCAATTTATAAACAATAATAAAGAGATAATGAGTCTCTTCAATCCGAACCTGTCTGAGGAATCGAACATTGATAAGATTTGTGTGACTATTTTGTTATTAAAATATAATTTTAAAAACCAATTTAACAATAAATTAGAGACTATTTTGTCATTAGGCTATAGTATTAGGGATCAATTTGAATTTTTAATTAAACACATTCAAGGATCAAAGCAGATTTTTCCTTCTTTTATGGACTAAATTGACAATGTCTCTCATTTAAGGATCAAATTGGTCAGTTGCCCTAATATTAAAAATAATATGAAGTCTGTCCTCGATCCATTAAAAAGGTCACTCACCCTGTTATCCACATACCAAGAGGAGAATCAAGTCCCACATCTAGTAAAGATAATGTCAAAATACAATATATACAAGTGAGGGAAATCCTCATCTTAAGAGTCATTTCATAGGTTTAAATTGACCCTAAACCCTCTCTGTAGGAATATTAAACATAAACACAATGCCTCAATTGGATATTTTATTGTATTATATTGCCTAAACCCTTAAACTACCTTGTGTTACGGTTGTTCCAAAAACCTTATCGAATGAAAATACTCGTCTAGCATCTTTTCCATGCTTAAGGGGATTTATGATCATCATATCTCCATTTTCTCCAATATAGTCCACCGTAGACTGCCCATTTGATTGTCCTGGTAAGAATGGCCTCACTCTACAATAAACCCTAATGGCTCCTGCAAAACAGAAATTTATTAATCAAATTTTAATAAGTTGATCCATGAAACTCATTGTTAGGAACCCGGATTCTTATGCACCTTTAAGGTCTTGTACTTCATTGTAAAGAAGGCGGTTCTCCTCCAAAACTTTGTGGTAGGAAGTGGAGGCCACTTCAAGGCTTTTGATATGATCCTCTAAGTAATAGAACTCAAGTCAGTCCAAATATTATCATGTTATTAAAACACTTCTACAAACAAGATATTCAATGAAAACCAACTCTTAGATGTTACCTAGCCTACTCAGTTCTTCTTCCCACTCTGATTGAATTTGTTTGACCTCCAATTTTGTTTCTTCAAAAAAGTACTTCATACCCTGAAGCCGGATGAAAACCTTAGCACACTGTGCTGAACAGCTAATCCAAACTCATATGTAAAAGTAAACAACTAACAATAGCAATAACTCCTATGATCCAATTTATACCTCAAGTTGTTTCTGTTGAGTGTTGATTACTTCAGCATATTTTGCAGAATAGTTGCCATTTTGTCGAATACTATCACGTTTTCCACCACAATTGCAGAATTTGGAGAAGTCATTTGATGCCAAGCTACTTCTTTGGTTAAGATATAGTGAGATGGTTTCTATGAACTCTCTCTTTGAGAGACAACCCATGTCACCTTTCAATATTTTCTTCAAGAAAAGTCCAAGCTGCAAAGAATTGTTGAGAAGTGTACTTTGGTAAACCATTAGAACGAAAAGGAAAATGTCAAATGAATGGCAATTGTGAAGTTTGGAAACAAATATAAGTTGCATACAAAAATTAAACTATGGAGTACCTGAGTGCCTTGAGAAACAAGCAAAGATGAGAAATCCTTGACTACCTTGCTGAGTAAGGTATCAATTACCTACAAATTATAATCCATATCACAGATAAGACTGCATAAAGAAAAGAAAATCTTTATGCAGATTATCTAAGATTTGTTCCATTTATATATGTTAATTCTAGATTATCTAAGAGATTCTCATGCTTAGCTTAGTGAGTAACATACTCTTTTTATAATATTCATATATTAATCTTCTCAGAAACACGTTTTGTAAAAATTAGAAAAGAAGTTACAGCAGTACAACAAACTGGAAAGGATCTTACCGACCATTGCATTCAGAGGAAGATCTTCAATCCCATTGGCCTCTCTAAGGTAAGCCTGAAGAAGTCTGAGTCCAAAGTGATCATAAAGGAAAGCCAAAGCATTGGCAGTTCTGCTTTCCTCAATCAAGAACTCTTCAGATAATTGAAGAAATTCTAGCAGTTGTTCATACTGTGATGACTCTGACTCATCTAATGATTCATCAGCACTTTCACTGCCAACTATGGAGGAAGGAGACTTCTTTGGAAAGGAAGTGATCCTCACAGTTCCACCATACCTCCACACACCAACCCCACCAGATAACTTCCATTCATAAAACCCCTTCAAACATAGAATGCAGTCCACAACTTTATTGGATGAACCTCCCTACATTTTCAAGTTTTAAAACACAAACCCTCTTTCAACAGAAAACTCAAAAGTAGTGTCAAAATCAACAAACAGATCAAATCTAAGAGGGATACATGGTATCATCTTCAATAGAAAAAAAAATGGCAAGATGTGTTCTGAACAATCTATCTAGCATTGGTTTCATTTGCCAAAATTGTTTTGTTTAGAAACATATAAAATTTAAATTGATTTTATGATATTTAAAAAATTTTGTAAAGAAAAAAACCCAAATTTGGTTGAATTTGAATGGAATTGTGCTTACTTTTTAAGTTTTAATTAATTTAGCATTATACATAAAATAAGAGTGACAAGCATATGATTACTATTTCCCGGATATTTTAAAATTAAAAATGAAAAAAGTAAATATCTTGCATGAAAATACTCAAAAATACATAAAAATGTACATAATCAATTCAAAAAATATATATATATATATATATATATATATATATATGTATATGTACATGTATGAGTGTGTAAAGTTTAGAAACCATTTTCAAATATAGATGGATTACACTAAGAATTTTAATAATGAATATAAATTATTTTTAGTCCTCCTATAATTTTTTTAATTAGTTTTATGCAGTACAAAAAAATTATGAATACTTTTTATTTTAAAAAATATTAAACATATTTTATTTTCATTAAATAATTTTTATATAATACCAAAATATTGGCTATATTAGTTAAACCAGATCAAATTCATTCAATCTGAGAGTTTAATTAAAATTTATCGGCCAATATATACTTCTTTATTCTATCGTCTAACTACATATTATAAATAAATTTTTTAATTAATTTATATAATATATATCTGTTAATAAAAAGTATTTTTTATTTTTTTATATTATTTTTTAACATATTTTACTAGCAATTTTATTATTATTGATATAACTTATTTGATTGATTTAATTATTTACATAAAAATAAACTGAAATCAATAATAATTTTCCTCATATACTTTATAATTATAATATTATAAAATATTGCCCATTTTATCATTTTCATATTTTTTCACAATTTTTTTTTACCATTTTTACTTTTTTTATCCTAATATTTGTTAACCAATGTTTTAATTTTTTGTATAGTTTTTCTAATTTGTTAACCAATTATATCAGGTTTGAAAATATTATTGTATAATTATAACACCTAACAAAAAACAAATTATTTTTAACTATTTTCTATATATTTTATTATAATTTTATTTTTATATTTGGATGCTTATTTTTATTATAATAATAATAATAATTATTATTATTATATTTTTTATTGTTATTAAAAATGCATTTCCAGTAGTAACTATTATAGAAGTTATGTCCAAGATAGTTTCTTATCAGTTGCAAATGTAAAAATTTAAAATCTAATTCCCCTAAAAAGTAATTCATTTAGCAAAAGAATTCAACAATAGGTCTAAACAATACAGTGCGCATGTACTTCCAATTTTATTATTTTTTCTACGAACAAAAAGAAAAATATTTTATTAATTATTAACAAATTTATTTATAATTATTTTTTTAATTATTTATCACAAAAATAATTCCATATTTGAATGATTAAAAAGAGAATGGAACAAAAATAAATAGAAAATCCAAAGGCCAAACCTTCTCCAAATCAGATGCTTCAAATGTGAGAAGCTGCATCTCCTTAACAGCCTCTAAGAAATTCCTCATGTTCTCAAAATACTGAATTGCTGAGTGGGCCGCACCCTCTGCACATTGAACAGCAAGCCCAGGATTCTCCACCACCTATCCAGCCCAATACACAAAACAACCAAATAAAGAAATTGTCACCAAATTAAGACTTTGAAAACTAGGTTTTTACTTCCTACACCCCCATAATTTCTTTGTACACCCCTTCAAATTTTCAAAATGACCATTTTTTTTCTAGAAAAGTACATATTCCAAGAGCTTTCCAAAACAAGCTTTTCATACTTTTAGGAATAAAATATTTACAACAAAATTTTCGAAATAAAATTTTTGAAATATGATTTTCGAAACAAAATTTTCAAAACTCATGAAATTTATTCTTGAATATGTTTTCTGGAATGAAATTTCCAAAATAAACTTTCTGGAAAGCATGTAATGCCTTCCTCTTACATGAAGTGTATTATGGAAAGAGTTTTCCATAATACATGAAATATGTTCCAGAAATAGCTTCTCGAAATGATTAATGTCTTGTTTGTCCCGCATAATTTATAGATACTAATAATTTTTTATATTAAAAAATTGTATTTTTTCAGTTAAACTTATATTTATAAACAACAGGAAATTATAAAGTTTTGGAAAATGGAAAAGTGGACCTTGAGAACAGCACCAGGGTTGACTTTGTTGAGGACATTGCAGAGAATGAGACCATTGCGTAGGGCAAGGCAAAAGTCTTCTTCAGAGGGTGTTGCAGTGAGAGACAATGATGCAACATTGTCCATTTGGCGTAGCCATTCTGTTGCTTTGTATCTTCTCCGAGCTTCCACCATTCAACAAAAACCAAACCATTTTCATCACAAAATAAGATCACCAAAAAGATTGAACTATGTGAAAGGTGTAATAGGAAGTCACCAAAAACATAGAGAATGGTTGTATTATGTCAAAATCATCAAACAAAAAAGTTAAGGGACTGTTATTAGAAGTTAGGTAGAAAAACAAAGACACTAACAATGATTAGTAACAGCAAAGTGGCATTTTAAATGTTACGAATTTATGGTGCTCCTTGCTTAGATATAGGGTCTTGATAATCGTTAATGCTTAACATTATGCTCTAAAATCATAGTTAGGGACTATGATCATAATTATGTCCATAAAAAGATTAAAAATATATCTTCTAATCAATAATAAAATAACAAATCATAATGATAATATCTTAATACAACCCTTTAGGTTATAAGATACTTGGTGGCACAAATTTTGGACCCGACCCCTTAGGGACAAGGGCACAGTCCTACACCTTAATTGAGTGGTGGGGTGCTGATCCATTTTAGTACAAACACTTACCCCCACACACTATTCTTCATCATCAATCTCTTGCTACATCTCATTCTTTTTCTTTTCTAGCCACCCACACTTTGTTTAACATATAAACCTAGCTTTTTGTTTTTTAACATTGCTTTTTCTGCTTTTGTTAAGTAAAGGGGTCCAAGTAATAATTTGGTTGACCAAAAAACAAAAGAAAAAAAAAAAATGAAATTGTTAAAATAACCAAATGATATGTTGCTTCTTTTCTTTTCATTGGGTCATAAGAAACAAACATCACACCTAGAAACGTGCCTCAACTCAAGCATCTTTTGTCAATTATCTACTTTTTCACAAAGAGCTATTGTCTTCTTTCTTTTTTTCTTTCTTTTCTGGAAGAGGAACTACACACCACATATATTTGCAACAATTTTTGTTCAAGTTATGCCTACTTTCACAAATTGGCAGGTTGTATGCACCCTTTTGCTGCTTCCAATAAGGTTTTCCAAGAGAAGAAAATCTTATTCCCAATTCAGGGTATGAACTCTTTCAGCAAAGTGAATTATTCCCTCCATTTCAAATTGATCCATGTTAAAGTTTTTATACAGTAACAAAAAAAAAGTAACCACTTTAAGATAATAGTATGAAGGGATAAAATAGAATAAATTTTTAACATTTATCAAAACAAAAAACACTAAAGTGTAAATCAACTTGAAATATTAACATTTTTGACAGATTATGAGTGTACAAGTTCTGTATAGTATCAATCAATCTTGATCTCCCATGTCCTTGAAAAATATTAACTATCGTAAAATACAAACATAAAATTATTCCATTGAGAGATATTGAAAAAAAAACTCATACCAGTAATAATATATGAAGATTAAACTAAAATTATATTTACAAATTTGGTATTAAACTGCATTATTACACAACTGTATTTATATTATAACTAGATATTAATGGCATGCATGGTGTGTGACATTAAAGAAGCATACCTGCTTCCTCTGCCTTCCTCTGTGCCAATTCATTATCATTGAAACCTTCCTCTGTGACAGTGCATGAAGCCTCCTTGTTCATGGTGGTGACCACCAAACCCTTCAATCCTCTCTTTGAAGGAGATGTGAAAAATGAGTTTTGGCAACTCTCTTGTGGCATCTCAATCTCTCTGATAATCAACCAAGAAAACTGTATTAGATGATAATAGCATTGTATGCATACAAAAAGTTTCATACACAACACAATTCCTATGTATGATAATATCAGAATCAATAAACTGATTGTGGGTAGCTTCATACACATAGCAAGAACTAAACTTTTCATCTGATCAATTCTTACCTGGATGCAAACCAATTCTTACCTGATTGTGGGTAGCTTCATACACATTGCTCAACTATATTATGAATGGGTTTTCCTTATCGATAAATTTAAAAGAAAAGCACGAGATTGCAGAAAGAAGAGTAAAATTACCTGGGGAAGTGAAAGATTGAGAACAAGAAAGTTAAGTTTGGTGAATGAGGAGGTTAAGGAAATGGAAAGAGGGTTTTTGTGTGATGAATAAGCATTAGAAAGAAAGAAGAAGGTTATTGTGTGCAATGGTAGTGTGGATGTGTGAGTGTGGAAACTGAAGAGAAAAAACAGAAACACATGAAAACTTTCAAACGTCGTTATTGGCATTCTCAGACTAATATAGGACAAATGACTGCGTCAATTGACGGAGATTCTACCTATTCTTGCCGTCATATCTATTTTAATATTCCCAATAAACTAAATTTCAATATTAATGAACCAAAAGTTCTTCCGAAAATTAACAAATTTAAAAGCTCATTTATTTAAGAAACAGACATTTCTCTTTAATCTGTTACTAAAATGAACATTTAAAAAACATAAGTCTGGTTATTTTATCAAAATACATTTTGTACAAAAATAAATGGAAACAAATTTAATTTATATATATATATATATATATATATATATATATATATATATATATATATTAAACTTTTAAAGTGATTATTTACCGTATACAATAATCTATAATTGGATGACACTCAATTTTAAATAAATTCATATACCTTAGATGATGATAAAAATTTTAATTCTAACAAAAAATATTGAACATAATGTTATATATGTAACAAAAAAAAAAATTACAATAATTAATGCACATGTTAACCAACTGAAGTAGACTTCATTCGCAATTTTATAATCTTAGGTTTTACAATCTTTTATTACATTTTTTTTTATAAAATTATAGAGAAAAACAAATGGACCATTACCTTTATTTACCAAAATATTGTAGAAAAGGTAATTCAATCAAACTGTTATTTTTTTTCAGTATAATAATAATAATTTAAAAAACAAGTATAAAACAATTTATAATCTTATTTACAGTATAAAAATAACTATACGCAACAAAGAATTAAATTCAAAATTAAGTAAGTTTTAATATTATTTATTATTGAGTATAACGACAATATTATTTACTATTAATAAATAACAAATTAAAGACAATAAAAGACAATAAGGTCGTGTATAAATGACTTGAAAACACACTTCCTACCCATATTATTGTCTACTCGGTGTTGTCTCTCCGTACTACAGCATTCAAAATACAATAAATTTATGTTCTAGAGTGTTAATCTTTCCATTAATTTATAAGTTGATCTTTAATAATTAAAGTAACCTATAACTAAAATGTGATAATAGTGAAAATTCAGCTATTTTTGTTAACTTTTATTTATCCTTATTATCTATTTGACTTGGTATATTATTAGAATTTAAAATCTCATATATTTTTCAACTTAAAACTTAAACAAAATTTATCAACTTTATATATAATTGAGCCAATTTTTGCATAAATATTTTCAATTTACCGATGAAGAATGACATTAATCTATTATCAATTCACATAAATTCTGAATTCATGAGACTTCTAAAAAATTTAAGTAAATATATAACAAATTTCATAAATATGTTAATGCATTTCTATTATAGAATTTCTATCTCTTGCGAAATTCTTCTCGGTCTTTGATGTTCAATCCTAATTTTCTGATAAAATGAGTGAAAAGCTACAAATTAAGTCACATTTATTTGTATATCGTAATATTTATTTAGATTTGTATACGTTTTAGTCTTGTTCAAGCGTACATCGTAATATTGTTTTATTCCAAATTCAATATCTTTAATTTACAATCTTGTATAAATATCATCTGCACCCAAAAAGAAATCATGCACGTGATCAACACCAAAAAATTTCTTAATGCGCATGAAAATTGAATCTACTAATTGTTTTCCTTAATTATGTCAAGAAAATCATTACAATATACCATAACTAATAAGATCATCTTATTCACATATTCATATATTTGAACTACTCAATCAATCTTCTATCTATTTTAATATAAATGAAAATATTTTAATGGTCTTGTTGCTTAAAGCACCAATTACCAAATTAGCCTTTCTTGATTACTCATAATTTAAAAATTGTAATTTTTTATGAGTTTCATCAGTCTTCTTTATTTCATTTATTCTTTTCAAAGAGGTACTTTAGTCTCATGTGATCACTAAAAATATAAAAATAAACTCCATAAAGATAATGTCTTCACATTTTCAAAATCAAAACCATAGTAGTAAGTTTTAAATCATAAACAATTTGTTTCATGACTCTTCAATTGTTTGTAAGCATTAGTCACAAATTACAATTCTCTTTACTTGCACGAACATACTTCTCATACCTTGATATGATGTTTGCAAAAAACTTTATAGAATGTTCTTAACTTCGTGATGATTAGATTTGAAGAACTAGTTAGGATTTATTTAATTCCAAAAAAACTTTGTTCACTCCTTTCGATCATTTAAAAGATATCACTTCAAGTTAACTAAGTCAAAAGGACTATTATCTTTGAAAATTCATTTGTGAATCTTAAGTAATATCTAGTCAAACGTAACTTTAAATATTCTTATTGCAATTTTGCTTACACTTTAGTATGATATACACAAATTCCTTGAACTTATGCAACATATCTAAAGAATTTTACTTTTGACAACCAAAATTTAATTTAGCATGTAACTATTTCTACTTCAAAAACACCCAAAATTATTTCCATGCGATTTAAGTTATTTGTGATTTTCATAATAATAGACAAGTATGTCATTTATAAAGACAATAAACTTATCTAAATATTATTTTAAAATCTTATTCATGAAGTTAATGAATACAACTAGAGCCTTAGTCACTCTAGGTGACGAAACATACTTATAATGTTCATATTTAAGTTGTCTTTTATACCTCATTTTCTTTCATGAGAATTTGATTATATCCTTAAATTAAATCTACTATAAAAAAACACAATTTACGATTGATTCATCAAATTATCAATTTTATCTATAACAAATTTTCAATTTGTTTCTTTAACTAAACTAATTATGCTAAGGGACAACAAATACAACATCTACGCTAAATCAATCTTATAAAAAAATCACTTATAAGTAATCCTCAAACTTCATTAAGAAATACATTTATGCATTATTGTAATATTGGTACACCAACATAGTTTTCTTAATTAATATAGTATTTCTCACAAAATATAAAGATTTGCCCGAAGTTTTTTTGATATAATTTAGAATAGTTTGGTAAGTGTATTTCATTTATATGTTTCTTACGGACTTTAATTAACTTCTTAGACTGTTGTGAAATTACTTTACATTATTTTCTCAGAGAACAGGTACTTTTTACTAAAAAAATGACTCTTAATAAATTGAATATAATTTATGTAGATATAGAAAGCTCTCATCCTTTAAATTATTTATTTAATTAACATAATATATAATTAGTAATTGAGATTCAAACTATTAATTATACTACAATATAACTCCCGTGACTTAGTTTATCAAGGGTGTAGAATTACATTATCTTTTAATTTTATACTGACACTTAAGACATTACTAAAAATTCTCATATTACATAAAAAAAATTTTGTAAATTTATTAAAATAATTTACAAGCAAAAAATTTTTCCTGTTATTTTTTCTAAGGATCTGAATTGGCAGATAATTATTTTGTGGGTAATTATTTCCTACAAAATTATAAAATCCGTAAGTATTTTCTACAAAATTTATTGTGAAAAGTGTTTTATACAAAATATTTTACAACAAAATTAGCAACAATTTTTTTCATACCAAATTTATAAGTATTTTCTAAAAAAAATTCGAAACAAAATTGACAAAAATATAATTTTTTTTATTAATGAGATCACGTAAGTGACTAATTAATTTATGAGATAATAAGAAAGTAAATTAAAAAAATGCAAATATAATACTTATTTACACTACAACGTTATCAGTGAAGAAGTACACTTGTCACACAATCTTAAATAATAATAATTTTACCAAGATTTATTATGACCAAAACCAAGAAAATGCATTTAATAAACAACCAATGTGTTAGTTAATCAGTGCACCGATTACATTATAATTTATAGAGTTGAAAAAAAAGTAAAAAAAAAAAAAGACAGAGAACCAAAAATCAGCGTTATGTTGATGAAAAGGACATAAATCTAATTAAAAATTGGTTAATTAAACAGTAAAAGGGACTGCTAAAAGAAGAAAATAAACGATCTTTTGACTGTGGATTAATCAACATGCTTAATTAGCACTGATTTCGATCAATCAATTGTTGGTTTCTTAAGAACAAAATATGATTCATTGTTTATTTTTCTTCTTCTTTTTTTCTTTTTCTTTTCATGCGATGTGATTTGCTTTCATGTTTGGAAGAGAAATGAAAGATAACAAAAAAAAAGAAACACAAAGGTTGACAAGAAATGCACATAATATAAAAAGATAATGTAGATTTTAAAATTTTATTTTTATAATTTGTTTAATAATCGATTTATTCTATTATATATTATAATGTATGTATTATTTAAGTGGTCTTTTGAGTAAAGAATTCACGGAAAAGATATAATATCAATAAAATATTATTAGAATCCAAAGGAATTAAACCACTTATAACATGTAGTTTCCTTTCTTATAAGTTATTATTTCTTTTTTTCATTTCTATTTAATGTTAAATTTAGACTACACTTAAATATATCATTACATGAAATTATATCTATAAATTGAATATTATTATCCACAGTGGGCTTCAATGTTCCAATTCTAACCCAAGTTCATCCGGCAAGCATCATTAGGAATGACTATCGCGTTTCCGATGAATGGTCCGCTTTAGAGCGTTTGAGCTTTGTCATGATTTTATCCTTAAAAGGCGTCTCAGAGGGTGGAGGGAGGTAGAAGTATTTAAACTTCGTTTGACCTCGACTCCTAAACGATGTGAGACTTTATTGGATATACCAGAACAGTACTTATTTGCATTGTTTTTTTTTTGGATTTTAAAAATAAAATAAGAGGCAAAAGGTGAAGGTTGGATCCCTGTAATGAAAATGATTGAGGATGTTGCCTTTGTGCTTTTGGTGGTTTTACATTTTGCACCCCCATTTAGTGGACCACACAGAGGGGACCTTATCGTTTCTCTTTCTCTCATTATTTTGTTGATTCACTTTCGTAGCCTTTCTTTTAGGTTGGTTGGTTAAAGATGGAAGAAACTTCACCTACAAGCATGCATGTTAGTATTAGTGATCTTAGACTTTCTTCTTTGTCAAAAAGACCTGAATTACAAATGGATCATTACTAATCATGAAAACATTTTCTTGGTATGTGTGCTTTTTCATTTTCTCTTGTGTTTGATTTATCCAATTACTAGGTGAAACAATTTGAGAGATTATGCTAAAATACTTTCTTAAATTTTTAAATAAAGTATTTCCTAATGTATTCATGCAATGTAAAATATGTTTTTCTTGTAAAACTCTAAATAGTTATTAGTTTGAGTGGTAATGATTTTTTTTTCTAAAACAATATTTGCAATTACATTTACACGAAGATTAATAATATATATAAATCTTATATCAACTAAAGATAAAATCAATTTATAATATATAAATAAAGATAATTTCATTTTACGAGTCAATTTGAAAAGATGGATTTTAGATTTAAACTCACTTACTAATATGGTTAAAGTTTATCCTAACAAAATTTATTAAATTTAACGTATTATCTGTTATTAGATTGTCTGTTAATATCTATTCTTATAATCCATATGTATTTGCTTTGGTGCAAGGAGTGTGTTGGGTATTCCACATCAATTAAAGATAAAACTAATTTACACTATAGAAAAAGATACAATTTTCATCTTATAAGTCGGTTTGTAAGAATGAAATAATTATATTTATAAGGGTTAAATATGTTTTTGATTCTTCAAGTTTTAGTGAATTTTGGAATTAGTTCATCTTTAAAAGTTTATACCAATTTAGTCATTTATCTTTAGAAATATGTGAATTTTGTCCTTCTTACCAAATTCTGTTAGGTTTATTTGACATTTTAAACGTATTTTATGATAATATTTGAGTTAACATTGAAGCAAAAATGTGTCAAGCGGTGTAAACAATTTAAATACTATTATGAAATGCGCTTGAAAAGTCAGATAAACTTACCATAATTTTGTTAAAAGGACTAAATTCAGGCATTTTTAAAAATGAAGAACTAAATTGGTCAAAATTTTTGAAGAGGGACTAATTCCAAATTTTACTTAAACTTGAGGGATCAAAACATGTTTAACCCTATATATAATTATGAAATAAATTTTGTGAATTAAGAAAAAAGTTGATGTTGTTTGTAGTTGACCACCCTTAGCTTAGCTTGATGAGTGGAGAAAAGGTGGATTGAAAAATGCATCACACAATCTCATGTAATGCCAAATAGTAATATAATTGGAACCAAATAAACAAACCCTAATCCTTTGTTGGTAGAAAAGAAAAAGAAAAGGAATGTGTGAAATAGAAATTGTTGTTTTTGATGATTGATTTGGGTCCATTTGGCATTGGAAATATTGCACACTAGGATGCATATTCATATGTTATGATCATTCATTCACGCATGCTAATTAATCAATGTAAATGTTCCATTCTATTGCTAATCCTTTTATATTTATATTTATGTGCCTCTTTTCATATTTCTCAATGAAAAATTCCACACTTGTTCTACCCACATGGATGTGAAGGATGAAAAATATTATAACAAAAAATTTTACCTTGAATTATAGGGTGCGATTAACTTTTATGTTGGCATTAATGAATATTTTTAAGGGGTAAATAACTGTTCAAATTTGGCATCTTAAAACTGTTAATTTAATATTTTTTAACTCAGTAAATGAAATATATAAGGAGCGTCAAAACATTTATATATATATATATATATATATATATATAAAAGTAAAAGGATTAAACTTAATAACTTATATATATTATTTAAATTATCCATTACCTAAACTCTAATGGTTTAAAGTTTATTTTATATAATTTATTGTTTAGAAAAAAACTGAGGGGTTATTCAATTAACGAAATAATCAATTTCCAAGTTTAGAAACAATTCTAAATATTCTAAATATTGTCCAAAAATAACTAGGTTTATAGTTCATAATGGACTATTCCAATTCCAAATTAGTTGAAACTAAGGTATATCTGTGACATCCTATTTAAATAGATTAATCTACTAAAATAAAATATCGCATAGTTATAATATTAAGGAGTAAAGCTGACAGAAGAAACAAGGGTTAAAGAATGTACTTTAACAGTCATCCATAGGAGTACTTAGAGAGAGACCTGGGCATACAACACTGCCATAAACAAAAACAAACCTAAAGTTTAACAGTTGTGCAAAAGAAATGCTCTAAGAGCATGGAATTACAAGGCACTAGGGCCATAGAACTTCTTCGAAAGCCATACCAATGGGCCCACTAGGCTGCACTGTTACCACCATCAGGCCTACCTCCAGAAGTATTCTCATATGCTCCCACCAATGGTGATCATCGCAAAAGAGAAAACACAACAGAAACATACACAAAATACAAGGGTAAGCTAGTGTAATTTGAAACTTATCATAGTGTAAAAGAACAAGTACATAAACATTCCCAGACATACAACACAGAGACACATAAGTCATGTTATGGCAAACAAGCAAGACACTATGACTCAATTATCCGGATACATATACTAAGATGGGATTCATCGGACGCTTGCACTTGTGGTGGCCTCTACTGCTCTGCAGAGCCATTGCCAATGGGTTTCACCCTACCACACACAAGGTTAACCTTCAAGCATCTAAGGCCATTATCCTGCCAAAGACTAAGGTCTCCCGCTACTCTCACCATTTGGGTCAGTTTGCTCTACCTGAGACTCACTGACCCTTTAGAGTTTAGGGATGCGATAGTTACTTGAATCCATATCTTAATATATACACTACACACCACCATGAGGTCTCCCCATGAGACTCATGGAATTACGCCTATCACATACACATTTCCTGTCTCTCATACCACAACCACCACTTTCATTTCATACATCCAATTCTTATTTCACCCAATAATCATGTGCAATTCATGCCATCACTCATACCAAACATACCAATCTCGTTCAGAAAATCCAAACACCCAAGCATATTCACGTACATCATATTTAGGAAGAATAATCCAGACCATACGTGTAACAAATCATCCAAATAGTTAGTAAAACAGTACACACACTCACGAACTCGCTTAGGCGAGGGACTGGCCTTACTCAAACAGCGGGCTCTCGCCCAGGGGAGACATGCAACAGGGGGATTTCACGAACTCTCGCTCAGGCGAGGCCTTCTCGCCTGAGCGAGACAGGGCGTCGCTCAAAACGCGAACTGGTCGCCTAGGCGAGTGCTCGAGGCAGAATCTTGGGCGAGCCTCTGCTATTCTCGCTTAGGCGAGACGAGCTCGCCTGGGCGAGAATACCAGTTCTCCCCCATTGTTCCGCGCATGCAACCCAGAACAAACAAACCAAACATCATACTTTTGATTTTCACACAAGCACAGACATTTTCCAACTCATTTTATGCAACAACAGAAGGGAAAACGAGCACCCACAACGAAAGACAAAGAAAACTAGCTTCCCTTACCTCTGTTTTGGAGTACCAAAAGCAACCAACCCTAGCTATGGGGTATCGCAGCTACAAGAACAATAGTAGAGCTGAAACATGAAGATCCAGACCAAAACGGGGTTAGGAGATCGAACCCTAATATACCCAAAGCGCTCAACAACGAAGAAAAGGGGAAGAATTAAACTAAAGCTTTAGAGTTTGACTTACCAAGAGTACCAGATGGGTTAGGCTAGCTTGGAGATGGAAGATGATACGTGCCCTAGCAGAACTTTGCTTCGTAGAGGGAGACAAGAGGGAGCTCTGTTTCTAAAAACCCAGGCAGAGAGAAAAGAGAAATGAGGAAACAGAAAGGATATGGGAGTCCTACTGTTGGGCTGGCCTTGGGCCTACGAAAAGGCCAGACCCAAGAATATAACTATAAAAAGGGGTTTACAATATCTGAATAAGTTTGATGTAAGAATTATTCTAAAAGAAAATGAAATATTTATTTTCATAAACTAAATTTAAAGCTTTATTCATATAACTTGTCTGAATTCATATTCTTAACTGATTAATTTATTTTAACTTTCCTAACAATTTTTTGTTTTTCACTTTTAAAAATTTGTAAAAACGTCTTAAAATGGATATATGTTTGTGTGTGTCTAACTTTGATTTTTTTTTTTTTTTTACAGATTGATTGTATCAAATGTGAGATTCAAGTTTTAGGGTAGTTTTTTCTGTACCCCTATAATTTCAATTTGCACTCGCATAAGTATAAATATTCCAAATCTATTTCTTGACTTAAGATTTTCTATTTTTGGAGTGGGTAATCTAGGTCATTTTAAATTGTATAATTTAGAACGTTAAACATTAATATTTTTGTATTTTTTTAATGTAAAATTCAGAATACAAATTTATATTATGAAATTTATTTTATATTATACAATCCAGAATATAAAATAAAAATGTATAATGAATTATGTTAATATAAATTTTTTTTTATATTATGAATTGTGTATTTCAAAATACAAAAAATTAAAAAAAATGTATTATAAATTCTACAATTTAAAATATATTTAGTGCTCGAATGAAAGAACTTACAAAGGAAGTGCATGACAGGTGTAGAAGAATAAGAAAAAAAACGATGAAGTTGAGAATATAAACATAAATTAATTATTTCACACTTTCGTTTATATTATTTTCTTTCATTTAGGGTAAATTGGACATTTCATTCATATATGGAGGGACAGATTGAAATCATGGAAGTGCAAGAAGAATTGGCAAGCAACGTATAGGTTTGGGCTTACAAGTTTCAGGCCCAACGAACACAGGATAGTTATTATTTCCATTTTTCAATTTACCAATATACTTCTAATTTATATTTATACAAATGTTCATTTAATCTTTAAATAAATTTTACTTTTAAAGTTAAATTTTAAAACATGAATACATGCTATTTATAATCTTTAATATTGCTAATTTTAACATAATACATTCTATAAAGAGTATAAAATCAGTGTATTTTTAAAAGAATAACAACACAAAATATGCACATGTACATATAAAAATGTCTTTCCAGCAAAAGTTATATTTTCCATCATACTTAAATATAACATATTTTATCTTATTCATTTCAAAGTATTATAGATGAGCATACTGATTCAAGTTCAAACGAATAAAAAATATAAAAATTATCAAATCAACGTTTATTGAAAAAGTTATATTAAATATAGCCTATAAATATTAATATGTTATTCAATTTTATAAAGCCAGGAGTAAATTTATACAGTTTTAAAATGATTAAATAAATTAATTACATGTAAATCATTAAGTTTATATTTGTATAATTAAATTCATTTACAATTTATTTTGTAGTAAATAAGGACTAATACATAATATTTCAATATTTCAAATATAATATGATGCACAGATACGATACGTGTATCTGATACGACACGTATTCGATACGTCAATACATTTATTTTCAAAATAATAGGATATGATACGTAGATACGTGATATATGAATATTGAACAGTGTACAATAATTCTTACAAATATAATAAATATATGATTGTAAATCCAAATTTCCTAATTAGAGACCACTTATTTTGGTAGCCAACACCTAAATGTTAGTGATTAATTTAAAAATCAATTCACAATTGAAATTATTTTAATTATCAATTTAGAAATTAATTATAATTTTTTGAAACTATTTTAGTTGTCAATTTGGTCATGACTAATTATTTTTTGTCACTAAAATTGGTTACTATTTAAATATTTTCTTGTAGTGTACTACGACTTCATAAATTATATACTTTATTGATAAATATAGTTAAAGTATCATAATGTATCAGACACGATATATGTTCGACACATATACGTGACCCAAGTCGAACTATTAGTGCATAATAGGATATAAAAATTAAAAAGTAAATTTCCTTTAATTATACAAATAAACGAAAGATTTAATTTTAAATATTTTACAAGAAAATAATATTACAAATCATTTTTCGTTTGGTGAAGTGCTTGCCGGTGAAATCAAAGAAATTCAATTGAAAACTGAATTTAGTTTAAAAGAAAGAAACAAAAAAGTTTTATCTCAATTGAAATACGAAAGAACTTTTCTGTTTAAATTCACAACAAAAATATCCTAACATATCTCTTAGCACTTTATTCCATTCTACTATTTGACAAATGCAAAAGTATACTAATTCCGTGACCAAATAAACCTTTTTTCGAATTTTGCTACAATAAAAACTTCAACATTTAAAATTATTCTGTGTATAAAAAAAAAAAAAAATCATATAAATTGTTCTAATAATTATACTTTTTCCTAACTTGTTACGGTGTTTTTTTTTTCAAATACCATGACCAAGTCATTTCAAACCAAATATAATAATATATCAAATATAAAGAGATTAACAATAAATAAAAAAAGGTCATTTTTATCTTTTTCAATTAAAAATCTCCTTACAAGCCCCCCTAATTCAATAAACCTTCATTATAAATAAGTGTTCCTCTGTTATGTAGTGAAACTAAGAATTGTTTTCTTTATTAGTTTTAAATATCATAAGTTTAAAAAATTGATATTCATAATATAATACAAAAGTTAATTTATTTTTTAGTATACATAAAAGTATATAATTATATTAATATATGAGATAATATATAAAAAAATCAGTAAAGGTCATATATAATCTTTAATGACTAACCATAACAAAATAGAGGATAGTAAAAAATCCATAACAAATACCTTCACAAACACAAATAATAAAAGTATAATTCACATTTTAATGTCGTTGTTCTTAGGTAAAATTAGACAACAATAATGTTAATATATTAAGAATTAAACTAGACATGTGAAAATAAAATAAATAAAAGATGACATTTTAACAACGATATAATTTACATTAAATGGATAAAAATTGAAATTTGATCTTCACATCATGAAGGAGTTTTATGCCAACACATGATTAAAAGAATCGAATAATGATGTACGAAGATCAAAAGTGATGAGAATGTGGATTCATCATGATAATGATAAAATTAATAGATATTTTGAAATATCACTAACATTAAAAAAAAAATAATGTATTGACTAATGAATTAAGGGAAGACAATATTTTAACAAAAAAATAATATATTTATAGACATCATTTTTGTTGATAAACATTGTGTTAATTAACCATACTTCTAATATATATATATATATATATATATATATATATATATATATATATATATATATATATATAATCAACATACCTAGTTTGAAACATACAAAAGTCATATTTTATCAACCTTTAACAAGAACACAACAAAATTTAGATCAATAATTGCAAATTGCCTAAAGTAAAAGTAAGCATATTACTATATGAAAATATGAACAATTTATTTGGTTCATTATACATCTTAAAGCTTCAAACACACTATTAAACAAATATTGACAGAACACTTTTCCAATATAGTTTCCAAGTATACATGTTTTAAACAAATCACAATGCATGATATTCCTTCTATTTAGCACAAAATACTATGTCACCTAAAAGTATTTATAACCTACAAAAGTCTTCGATCCTACTATTGTTATGTCCTATAAAAAGTTCATACGAAATCAAATTTAAATAAACATCTTTGTAATAAAATAATACTTTAGTTTGTCATTCGATCTTCTCTTAATCCAAATACATATTTTGCTACTATATAACTCACTAAGTAATGTCCTATTAATTTTAACTTTTATATCTAACAATAACATTTAAATAAATGGAGTTAAATCAATGAAAACTTTTTTTTTCTCGTTTGTAACCTATCATTAACATGACTCAAATACTCCATTCTACAAATGTGTCGTAAAACATACTTACATATGATAATGAAGAAGTAAACAACCAACCAACATAACCATAAAATTATTATCATTTCACAAAAGCAAATTATATTAAAATATAAATTGTATTTGCAACTATGGACTCATCAATTTTGGTTGAACCAATTATCATTTGTTGGTGCAAATATGTCAAAACACATGTTAATACAATATACAAATGGAAAATTTAGACATTTCAACAACATTTATGTGGTTCATAAGTATATGTCACATGTAATAAACAATTTTTTTGTCATGTAAAACTTTTACAAACTTCTACCATCTTTTGAATCTTTCAAATCCTAAACTAAAGAGAGTAATCAAAATGACAAATATACCAACCTCCACAACACATATTTATTTTAAAAATACTCTAGAACTAAATTAGTGTCAAAACGACTTATTCACTGCACCCATTTGAATATTGTAAAAATAAGTAAAACAACCTACAAACACAACCAAACAAAAAACAAAATTGTTCCAACATTATAGTATCAAAATCTATGATGGTTCTTGGTGTTATGTTTGAGTCAAATGAGATATACTTGGTGGGTAATGAGATCTACAATAACTCCAATAAAGGTCACATGGTATGCTAAGGGTCGATGCAAGTTTTGGATAAGTAGGATTGGTTTGAGCTAGTTCTTAAACCCCACTATGATGACCCCCCAAAAAGTAAAAGGACTTGAAATTAGAAATCTAACTACAAAAAAATGTCTCATTAACAACTAAATTTAGTGACTAAAAGTTGTTAGTCACTATAGTGACCAATTTATATACTAATTTACAAAATAAAAAAGTATTGGTTACTAAAATAGTCACTACTATAAATAAAAAATTATAATTGGTGGTTAAATTAGTCACTAATTAATTAAAGACTAATTTAGAAATCAATTTCTTTAGTAGCAAAAATCTTGATAGTTAATGTTTAGTGAATAATTCTTTTGGTAGTTAAAACTTTGGTAACTAGATTTTAGAAACAAATTTAGTAATCAATAGTTTTTATTTTGTAAATTGGTATTTAAATTAGTCACTAGAATGACTAACAACTTTTGGTCACTATAATTAGTTGTTAATGAGACATTTGTTTGTAGTGTAATAGGAGATGACACCAAAGTAAAGTGGCCAACATTGTGAAAGTATAATAACACAAAATCTACCACACTCATACAATGTGCAAACAATATATTGTAAAACCTAGAAGAAAGAAAAAGACATCAATACAAAAATGTCAATAAAGCTTATTATCCCCAACGATAACCAAAAGGGTGACGATGACTTAACGACCTTAGTTTGAACTCGAACAATAACTAATCATCGATACCATTTCTCACTTTTGAGTTTTCTTCCACGTCCAAAATCTCATTCTCCTCTATCTTCGACACTAACAAACCCACATTGCACAATTGTTTTCCCTTCACACTTTCTTCCAACCCCTTTGTTTTCCTCTTCCCTTTCTCAAATTGTTTTTTTTTCCCTTGTCGCTTTCTCCCAATCATGAAATATATATATATATATATATATATATATATATATATATATATATATATATATATATATATATATATATATATATCCCTACCTAAATTTCATTTTTACTCTTTGTCACCAATAAAATATTGTAACATCTTTATTGTTAATTGGTGGTAAAAAAACTTACTATGATTAAAAGATCAATTTTGAAAAATTAGTTTTAATCATACTTATACTTATGTACAATAAATGAACATGAAATCATATTTTTACCCCTTGTCACCAATAAAATATTATAACATTTTATTGTTAATTGGTTGTAAAAAAATTTACTGTCATCAAAAGATCAATTTTGAAAAATTTGTTTTAGTCATACTTATACTTATGTACAATAAATGAACATTCATGATTTTAAACTAGGAATTTTACTGCATTAATTGATTTTGGTTATATGAGTTTATGTCAGTTGTTTTCTTTGTAGTATCTTTACAACCAATTATTGATATACTAAATCATTTCATTTTTTATGACTTGTTTTATAAACTATTTTTTTAATGTTAAATTATGTGTTTGTTTTTTTTATTCTTTATCTTTGTCGTCCATTATTATTTGCTACAACTCTATGTATGTATAGAATATCACATTATAAAAGTTTATTATATATATATTTTGCTTTCTCAAAGTGTAAAGTCCAATATCCTATAAGTAAAATGATCTTTAGAGTAGCTCCATTCATAAAATTTAGAAATCAAACATAAATCATTTGTACAAATATTAGATAAGACGGTGCAATTACGTTTGTGCTAACACATTGTGAGTACCTCAAGCCAATTATGATCGTGAATAGTTTTACTTAATTTCATATTAACTCTGAATTCATCAATATAATAGTACATTTGTTTATTTGTATGATATCTATTTTAAAAATTATACTTTAAGATTTGTTTTTTATGACATAATCTTCTATATACTTATAAGGCATGAGTGTTGAATTCATATTAGATTATTAATTCGATTATATACTTTTTATATAAATATAACTAAAATATTGCATAGTCCATTATTTGATTATTACTCTGCGTATTACATATTTAATTGTCATAAATGTTTGGTTTAAACTTTTTAATATAATGTCACAGTCATTTAAGTTTATTATAGTCAATATTTAAACATATTTTAGGCATCTCAATCTTTAATTAAAGTCTATTCTAAATGAAATTTGGACCTATCAAACCCATCGATACTTCCACTCATATATTTAGAATAAACACACAATATCCTCAGTGTGAATAAATAATCTTACATACATTAGAAATAAAATCAAGTTATAATATATATATATATATATATATATATATATATATATATATATATATAAGTAAGTAAGTGAGGATAATTTTCTCTTAACAAATTTTGTAGAATTTGATTAAGTATAAATTTTATCGGAAGAATTAATCTTATACAATACCATATGATAATACTGGGAAAAAAATTTGGTTAAATTACTTTTTTTGTCTCTCTATTTGTCAAGTAATATTATTTTGGTTCTCATATTTTTCGTTATCTCAATTTGATCCTCATTTTCTTATAAATGATTTAATTTAGTTCTTACTGTTAGTTTGACCAGACGGTGTTAAAGTCAACGTCACGTGTCAATTTCAGTTTTCTTTTTAATTTTATTTTTTATTTTTTACACGTGTCACTTCACAAACAATTGTGTCACATGTCAAAATGATTTAATTTGATCCCTATATTTGTTTTTAGTTTCAATTTAGTCTCAATTTTTGTAAAAATAAAGTATTATTGCCTCTTCTTAAATTGACACTCAATTTACTTTTTTATAAATTTTATGGTGATATTCTTACTAAAATTAATATTTTTATTAAATATTTTAAATTAACTTTAAATTCTATACAAAACAGGTTTTGTTTTAAACTTGAAATTTAATTCCTAAACTTATGTTTGACAAGTTATTTAATTTTTAATCTTCACTAAATTTGTATAATATGGTACACTTTATACCTTTATATATGATGACAAATTGTTAATTTTTAAAATTAAGTTTGGGGTTTAACTTTGTTTAATAATAAAACTAAAAAAATAAACTTTTTTAAAAATATTTCTACAAATATTTAATAAAAATGTCAATTTTATTAATAATATCATCATATAAGTTGTATACAAAAATTAAATTGTGCATCAATTTAAGGAGGGACAATATTGCTTCATTTTTACAAAAAATAGACTAAATTGAAACTAAAAACAAATATAAGGACCAAATTGAATCATTTTGACACGTGACACAACTCTTGAGTGACATATGTACAAAATTAAAAAAATGAAAAAGATTAAAAAAAAATAATAGAAATTGAAACGTGTTGTTGACTTTATCACACTGTCTGATTAAAATTAACAACAATGACCAAATTGAATAATTTTTTAGAAAATGAGAATCAAATTGAGACAACGAAAAACTTGAGAATCAAACTGATATTATCGACAAATAAAAGTACCAAATGCGTAATTTAAAAATAAAATTAAGTTTTAGGATATATACATAGTAATACTTTTCTGTCACACAGAATCAAAATTTCAGTATTTTTAATATTTATATAGTTAATGCAAAAAAAAATCAAAATTTAAGAACTTGTAGAGACTCACTCTAACTTCAAATATTTGTTTAAGTGAGAGAGGAGGATCAAGATGAAAGTTAGTATTCACATAAATCTAATTTTCAAATCACTATATTTTTTTAATATAAAAAAGAACTATATGTAAAACAGGAAATTATCATGATGATGTTAGTCGGCAAGGTAAAGTGGATCAAATCGAATCTTTTCAACGACTAATGAGACGAAACTTTCCAAGATGACATGATGTGAAGTTTTACACAATATATTATAATATATATATATATATATATATATATATATATATATATATATATATTGTCTTCTTAATTTCTAGGTTTAATAATGAAGTTTCACATTTTTTATATATTTTGTTACCTAGTTTTAGTTTGACAAATTTCATACCAATATTTTAAAACTAAACATATTTTACGTTTCTATTTCAGGTTTATCAAACATTGATGTTGCGGTTACTTGTCATAAATGTGCGTATTGACAAATAATACATGTTAAAATTAAAAAATGTCAATTTTGTTTATTTTGACCTATTTTCATATTTATTCAAAAAAAATTCATCATGTATTTTATATTTTATCATTAAATTTTCAATTTAAAAAGGTAATGTTTAAAAATGAAATATTTATTTTATTTTTGAATCGGCCAAATAGTTTTAATCACAATGATGTGACGTAAGTGTATTTTAACAAATAATATGCGTCACAATTAAAATATATATATATATATATATATATATATATATATATATATATATATATATATTTTAAATGGTCGTTAATGATGCTGTTTAGATATTTGCTTCGTAGCAGAACATTAACATAGGAGAAAATAAGAGAGAATCAACGGTAACATTTCATTAATCAAAGCTCACCTCATGACTTGAGTGTCCTAACTTATTATTAGGGATATTAAGGGGTACATGACACGGATATTAGCTTTATCTGCCTATTTTTTTAATATTTATAAGTACTTACAAATATTTATAAAAAAATAATAATATTTAATAAAAAAATTTAACCGTAATTTCAAATAAAAATACAATGTCATAACCTTTATAAATTCCAAATAAAGTGAAAATTTAAATAACATTGAATGACAATTTACAAATAAATGAAGATTTTTTAAAATTAATTGATAAAAAAATAACCTATTCAAAATCAATGTGTTAATGTTTTAATAATTTTTTTAATTTAAATTAGAGTATAACAAATACAAGTATCCATAAGTATAGATACTGTGATACCCGTACTCGTCCCGTTAACATGTGGTGTAAAAAATACTTATACCTATTACCTACGGACATCCATTTTCAATATCTATTTACTACCTATAATACACAAAGAGTTAAATATGTTTTTGGTCCCTCAAGTTTCAGTGAATTTTGGAATTAGTCCCTCATCAAAACTTTGTACCAATCTAGTCTTTTATCTTTCAAAATGCGTGAATTTAGTACTTTTAACCAAATTTTGGTAAGTTTATCTGACGTTTCAAACACATTTCATGATAGTATTTAAGTTAACATTAAAGCAAAAATGTGTCAAACAGTGTTAATAATTTAAATATTATCATGAAATACACTTGAAACGTTAGATAAATTTAACAAAATTTGGTTAAAAGGACTAAATTCACACATTTTGAAAGATGAAGGACTAAATTGGTCAAAAGTTTTGATGAGGGACTAATTCCAAAATTCGCTGAAACTTGAGGGACCAAAAACATATTTAACCCATACACAAATATTCGCATGTACAAATGTTTTTGATATTCCTACTTATTATGTATACCATTAAGTTTCATAATATTACTTAAACTAACTCAAATTTATCATCACTAAAACTATATAATGTCCATGCATTCTTAATATTATTAATTGACTAATTATTTTTTTAAAGTTAAGACAAAATAAAACATCTAAAAATGATAGAATTAAATTAAAAACGATAAAAAGACTATTAAACTTATAAAACAAAACAAACAGTCTTAAAAGGTGAGTATTTTACTTTAAATTTTTAATAAAATAACATAAAAGCTTTTATCTCATACAAATATAATTTAAAATTATTTATGGTAAACATGCTTTTTACTTTTTATATTATGTAAAATTCGGTATTAGTTTCTAGAATTATTTATGATATTTTTTTTTTAAGTTTAAACTGTTTCTGTAAAACACTGTCTTGTATCATAATATTATTATTCATTGTCGGAAATGAATTACAATAAAAGAATTTTAGATGCACATAAAATGTGTATTTTTCTTCTAACACAGTTTCTTTCTCATAAAATACCGTCTAAGCCATTTTAAAGATAAATGTGATAAAATACATTTTCTTAAAAAAAAATTAGAAGATGATAAATTATTGTAGAGAAATAAAATAAAAACTGAACTTTAAACACTTTTAAAGATTAAAAAAAGTTAAATATGATTTTTGTTTTTAAATAATTTTAGAAATTATGTTTTGTTTTTTTAATATATATATATATATATATATATATATATATATATATATATTCTGTAGATTTATCACATGATAAACGAAATTTGATATAAAATTATAATATAAATTTTAAAAGAATGTTTCATAACAAAAATAAAATATATAAATTGAGTTCAAAAACTAAAATACAAATTTTGAAAATAATTTAATAATATAAAATATATGAATTCTTACAGAAAATTTAATTGTAGTTTTAGGATATAGTTAAATATATTTGTAGACTGAAACTAAATTGAAATTTTGTTTATATTTTTATTTTAATTTAAAAATAATGAATCTAATTTTTTTACCTAATAATATAATTATTTTTTATTTATTTAACATTTTTCAAATTAACAATTAAATTAAAATGTATACAAGTAATTTAAATATTAATCTAAAATATTATTTGACACACTAAAAATATTTAATATAATTAAATTTAAAATGATTACAATTATTTATTTTTAAAATAAAAATTAAATTAAATTTCAATTTTGACACTAATAATTTTTGCTTCAAAGAACAAAGTTGAGAGAGAATCTAGGATGAAATCGGAGAAGAAAAGAGAAGTTAGATTATTTGTTTTAAGAGATAGAGAGATGAAAGTGAAAAAATTTAAAAATAAAATTTGTAAGAGTTTGAGAATAATTTAATGAATGTGATAAACAAAAATATATATTTTAATAAATAAAATTATTAAATTAAAGTTTTACCCTATCATTCAAAATAATATAAAATTAAATGTAATTATTATTATTATAGTCATTATTATCATTATTAATACTATCATCAATATTAATTTTAATATTGTTATTATCACTATTATTATTAATTTTAATTATGGTTTAATATTATTATTAATAATTATTAGTATCATTTAATAACTTTTTTTGTGTTTTAATTTCACAATTAGTATTTTTATATTATCATTGTTGTTATTATAATTATTATTAATACAATTTATATTATCATTATTATTAAATTTTATCAGTTATTAATAAAATTTATGTTATTGTTAACTATTATTAATTATTAAAATTAATTATTATAAATTATAATTATTATCATAATAATTATTATTAATGTAATCATTATTATTAATGTACGAAAAATAGTTAAACTTTATGTTTATATTAGTTTAATTTATAACTTATAAACATTAAAGTATTAAATATATTTTATAATTCATGAAAATAAAATTATAATAATGAATATATCTTTAATTAAAATTTATAGATAAATGAATAAAATAACATTTAATGATGGCATTTTCTTACAAATTTTTGTAAATTTGTTTTTATTATAAAAAGATGGGTTTTATCTTTCTCTTCTAAATTCCTTGCGATACATCTATGCAAATCTCTTCTTAATAATAGAATCAGGAATCCTAAAAACATTTGTATTTTTTTTTTAAAAGTGCAACACATCATTAAATATTATTTTATTAATTTACCTATAAATTTTAATTAAATATCTATTTATTATTATAATTTAATTTACATGAATAATAAAATATATTTAATCATTTAATATTTATAAGTTATAAATTAAACTAATATAACCATAAAGTTTTTATCTCTTTAAAAATTAAAATAATATAACTTTTCTTTAAAAGTAAACGAGGCCCACATCCGAATCAGTACCGACGTAGATTGCGAAAAAATGTGATAAGCGTTGGGTCACACACACACTGTCAGCAGTAACGTACAAGTCAATTTCAAATACAGAAATATTCTCCAAACTTTTAACATTTACCATTCAAACATTAAAATAATTTTTTTAGAATGTTGATTTCAAAAAAATTAAGAAAATAGATTTAGTTGTAATTTTTATTATGATTGGTGTTCACACATTTGTATATATTTTTTTCATAATTTGCAGTTTTTTCTTTCATTAACCAAAATGTTTTAAATATAAATATTAACACTATGAAGCTTTTCAATTTTTTTTTCAATAACTATCACTTATTTTCCAAATACAACATGATTAATTATGACCTTAACCACACAATGGAATTTTATCAGTGATAATTTATGTATTTTAAAAACCCTCTTAATTTGTCCTGTTTTCTTGATTTTTAATGAGTTTGTGCTTATAATATATATATATATATATATATATATATATATATATATATATATATATATATGATTTTTCATATTTTATAACTTTAATAATATAAATTAATTATTTTAGTAATTGTAACATTTAAATTGTAAAATAATTAAATAAAAACTTTAAACAACATATTTAACTAAAAAATAATGTATTATTTTTAATTTATCATTTTATGCATTATTTGAATTAAAATATAATTAAACCATAATACATTAATATGTTTAAATTATTTTTTTTTATAAAAGGTGTGATGAATTACTCGAATATTTACCCAAATAGAATAAAATTTAACTGAGAGGCAATTATTATAATTTTAATTTTATCTTTTTCAAATTTGAACCAATTTTGTCTTTTTTTGGAACCTAATTATAGACAGCTTTCCAATTGGTCTAGTATCCATAAAGAGAAATATTTGTACGTGAAAGAAGTTAACAAAAAAAATTAAAAATTTATTAAGTGAATAAAAGTAACAACTAATGTCTATTAAGTAATAGTAAATTACTATTTAATTTGAGATTATTTATATCTATGTTTTGGTAGTATTAATTTAATCATGATACATGTAAAAAATAAATAATAGTTTGAAAATTGTTAAAAAAATAGTTAATATGATTTTAAGTAACTATTCACATGTTTAATTATCTTTCGAATTAAGAACTTTAATCATACATGTTTAATATTATAACTTTTATAACTTTAAAAATTAGAATTTAAAATATTAAAATAAACATACATTTAAAATATATTTTAAAATATATTTAAAATTTTATCTATAAATTTAATAAATATTATGATTTTTATGAAATTTTATTTTGAAATATATAATTATTATTATTTTTAAATATTTGATATATAAAAAATAACTTTTCTTTTAATATTGAATATATATCTAATAATATTTATGTTTTCCTTATCATAATTTTTTATTATATAAAGAATAATTAATTAAAATTGAAACAGTAAAAATATAAGTATGTTTATGAGTGCAAAAATATAACTATTATTCAGTAAAATGAAAATAAAAGAAATTTAATATTCATCGAATTTAAATATAAAATAAATATAAAATTTTCTATAAAAATAAATATATACGTTGCCATCCTAAATACAGTAATTTCAGTTCATAGAAAGAGAGAAAAAACTTTACCGCAACGCGTGTGTCTATACCGAATCTTCTTAAAAAGGTGAAAAGTTGTGCAATTACAAAACAATGTGGTAAAATAAGAAAAAACGAAAAATGAGTATTTAATTATTTATTATTTTTAAAAGTTATGAATTTCAGGGACAATTGTCATCAGAAAAAGAATAAAATAAAATTTAAATGGTTGGTGAAGGTGGTAATTTTGTAGAAAAAATGGGGTCCATTTGCCAACAACTAGTGTATATAAACCAAACCAAAACAAAGGGATATCACAAAACCATTTACACTTGACTCATCTCTGTCTGTTGCAGTAAATAACTCAGCCTTCTACTATTGCTCTGCATCTCTTTCCCTCTTTGTCAAATTCTTCCACTCAGCAGGTATGTTAGGAATCAGCATTTGTTTATTTGATATAACAATTATTCTGTGCATTGGTTGGATTGTTTGGGGTTCAACTTTGATGAATCATGCAACTACAATATTTTCCCTTTTTTTTTTCTCTTTTTTTTTGGATCTGGATTTGGCTGTGGAAAACCCATTAGAGAATTTTGGGCTGTGATGACTGGGGTTTGTCTGTTTTACTCAGTGGTGAAGTGGACAAGCATAAAGTTAGTTTTTTTTTTTTGTTATTATTATTTTATTTTGTTTGGTTGTTACTTGCATTGGTAGGTAGGTTCTTTATTCTATTTGCCCTCTGTCTATTGATGTTTTGTTATATGGTAAGTGAAACTTGAATCATTGCTGGCTACTTTGTTGAAAGGATTTTCATGAGTGGGTGAGCACAATTTTGTGTTTGATGTATATGCTGGAAAAGTAATATGATGTGTTACTCTTTTCTGGTCCATAATAGACAAGGGCAGAGTGAAAGTGGGATGCAAAACTTTGTGATATACTTGAGGAATTGGGGGTGCTTAGTCTATTTATAGGGTTTTGGTAGATTTATGAAAATGGTGCTGGGAGGTCTGAGAAACCTTTTGGATTCCCTTGGTGTATGCATATATTCTTTGAAAGCCATAGATAATCTGCAATTACTAAAAATGGTACCAAAATTATCAAGGTCCAAAGATAGTGTACCAGAGAATCTCAATCTGTAATGATAGTGGAAGACAAAAGGAATGACATGCTACTCTACTCTACTTTAGTCAATGCAAAGTCATGATATGCAAAAAAAAGAAAAATGCATTTTTAGTCTTCGATTCAAAAATAGTGACTAAAAAGTTCCAAAGCTAAAATGGTTGACTTGATTCAACATTCACATTTAATACATTATTAGTCTGTATGTATACGTACACTATAAAGTTGGTTAAAAGGTGGTGGTTAATCTGTTCGCTATATCTAGTCATACTAGATTCAGATTAGTCTTGGTGACTTTTATTGTTTCTGGTTTCATTTCTCCATGTGTAATTTTTAATTATGATTTTTTCCAGGTCTCTCTGCCAATGGATGCTAAGTCGGCTGTAGAATTAATGGAGTCTTCTAACGAGGTTCATTTTTCTGGATTTCACATGGAGGGTTTTGAGCAAAGAAAGGACAGCATAGAACAACCAACAACCTCTGAAACTGACATGTATAAAGAACCTTTTGTCATAGGTGTGTTTTCCTGTGTTGAACTGCCAAATAAGTTCACATGAGGCCTTGAAGTTGTGTTACAGAGTACATGAACAAAATCACCACTGTTAAAACACAATTTTGTACTAGTTGAAGTAGTCTAGTTTCTTGGCTTGAAACCTGTGTCTTGGTGTGAAAATTGACCTACTCAGGTCAGAAACATGTCTGCTTTTAATAGAAATCACAAATTCATCTCGCTGGAGCTATTAAAAATTAAAATGAAATTTAGGTACATAGCATGATACATTTCAACTAATATCAATGTCACACCGTTCTTTTTTTCTTTTCAAATTCTGTCAATTAAAATGGACCAGAGCTTTTTCATAGCTCAAGGTGCTTAGTTTGGATACCTTGCCTTCAATTCTTACGCTTCTCCTTTATCTTAATGATTCTAACTTGCTTATGTTTTATGATGCAGGTGTTGCTGGGGGTGCAGCATCTGGCAAGACAGCAGTTTGTGATATGATCATTCAACAGCTTCATGATCAACGAGTTGTACTTGTTAATCAGGTATTTAATTATATCTGTTTATACTTCTCAATTATCAAATTGAAAAAATATATTAAAGGGATCATTGAAAACAAACAATCGATTAGTTTCTACATCAGGCCCTATATGCATCCTGTTCTATCCATGATCTGAATCTCTTGGTATTCTGTTTTCCTTTGATATTCAAAGGATTTTAAGGAATGCTTTTATTACCATTATTGTAAATTTGACCCCTTTCACAACAAAATACATCATTTCTGTTCAATTATTTTTTTAGTATTCGTCTAAGCTTCTATCTTACCTTAGCTGATATCAAGATCATACATGTCTCTCGGGTAATATAGTTAAAATATACTCTTATGTTATTTCTTTGCCATTCATGTCATTGATTATCTCTATTTATCCATTCTATTAGTTATTCCTTCCTTTTGACTTATTTTTGGGTGGCGTGTTCCAAATTTGGTCCATACATTTCTTATTGTACTTGTTTTGATACATTGAGCTTAATAAATAAACTATTTATGACAGGATTCCTTTTACAATAGCTTATCTGAGGAGGAACTTACAAGAGTACAGGATTACAACTTTGACCACCCTGGTAGTACACTTCTTTGTCATTACTGACATTCTCTTTCATATTAAAGTATTATAAATGGAATATTCTATGGCCTTATCTCTTGTTATTAACATACATTTTTTAGTTTTGAGAATGAGGGTCCTAAACTTTTGCTCATTCTCATATTTAGTGATTCTAATAAACTAATTATGAACTTTTTAACTAAAGCTGCAGGTTAGTGAGTTAAAATATTAGTTAATGATAATGCACTGACAGTGTAAAATAGTTTTACTCTATTATCCAATAACAAATCATGTTGGTATGACTTTTGAGGTGATTATTGTAAAAGTCAACAAACTTACCACACTGATCGGATGACATTGTAAAAATTTGTAAAAATATTATACAGAATGAACACCTTTTTCATTCTCTTATAATGTTTCTGAAAATTGATGGGGTAGCAAGACGAGTTAAAATATTGTCATTTTGATTTTATTAAAGAAACTATGCTAATATTCTTGTATTTATGTTTTGACTTTGAATCAGATGCTTTTGATAATGAGCAATTGCTTCGCGTTATGGACAAGTTGAAGCATGGTGAAGCAGTAGATATTCCGAAGTACGATTTTAAGACTTACAAGAGCGATGTGTTAAGAAGGGTATATCTCTGGAACTTTTGCTTGTATTCGCAGTTTTAACCATTTGGTTAAAATGATAAACAACTTAGATTGACTTAATACTCTTGAAGTTGCAAATATAATCAAAAGAAAGTGTTTCTTCATTTAGTACAAATTGAAGTATAAAATATATCTATGTGATAATCGAAATGCATATTTAGCTTATAAAAAGTTGTTGTGATTCTCTTTTCATTGTTTTGCTTTAACGTGTTTTCAGGTGAACCCTTCAGATGTCATAATTCTAGAAGGCATCCTTGTTTTCCATGATCCACGTGTTCGGGAGTTGATGAATATGAAGATATTTGTTGATACAGGTCCTTTATTATTGTTTTTCCAAATTTAACTCAGAATTTATTTATTTTAAGTTGTGCTGCATTTGTTAATTCAAATGAGATATGTTGTAAGATTAACTTTTTTTCATCTCTTGGAATTAGTTTCTTCCCCTCCCCCTATAATCCACATTATGATATCGGAAAATTTGTATTCTCCATATTGTGTTATATCATTTAAGAAATTTGGAGGATTTGCGGTACTATGAAACCATTTGTTACACGTTGACCCATCTTCATATTGTTACTTTTTTCATTTATTTGTTGGTTCTTTATTACTTCATTAAATTATTATTGTGTGTATCTCCTAGGTATTTTCTAAGCTTGTATATAAACTTAATATTTAAAATTGTTGAGCATTGAATTCCAACTTCTACTTGTTTTATTTATGTGTCTTTGTTGAAATACTGAGTTAAGCTGTTACTTTACATTTTAAAATGTTCAGTGCAGATGCTGATGTTCGATTGGCAAGAAGGATTAGGCGTGATACTAATGAGAAGGGTCGGGATATTGGAGCAGTTCTTGATCAGGTAGCAACTTTCTACCAGACCATTTGCGCATCTTTTGACTACTCCTTGATTCTTTCTCACCTTGCTATATTTACTTCAATGCATATGAATTGAGAAATATTACTTTTAGATTCATGCTGCTGGTTGGTTACTGTGCAAATTCCTTAATATAGAAACATATGATTGTATGGAATTAAGTCATTAAGGATTGTTTTTGTTTATAAATATTTGTCAAGCTAGCATATTATTCAATAGATTCATGGTTAAGATTAACCATTTAATGGATATTTTGCAGCTGACTGTTATGTAATATTTATTGCAGTATTCAAAATTTGTGAAGCCAGCTTTTGATGACTTTATTCTTCCAACAAAGAAGTATGCTGATATAATTATACCCCGTGGAGGAGATAATCATGTGGCCATTGATTTGATTGTACAGCATATCCGCACAAAGCTAGGTCAGCATGACCTATGTAAAATATATCCGAATTTATATGTCATTCAATCAACTTTTCAGGTACCCTTTTGTTTATGGGCATTTTCAGTGATCCCACTTAGTAAACACCAATCTTTGATTTTTACTTTTAAGTTAAACCATGTTGGTCAATGCTGCTATGCAGATAAGGGGTATGCATACGCTGATACGTGATGCTCAAACAACAAAGCATGATTTTGTATTTTACTCTGATCGGTTGATTCGATTGGTAAGTAAATAAGTTTGTTTTTTGTTTCTGAATTCAATGGCAATATGACATCATAATAATTGAACTTGACCAGGTTGTTGAACATGGTTTGGGGCATCTGCCATTTACAGAAAAACAAGTAGTCACTCCCACCGGTATTGTTATCTTTTTAAATACTTTCGTCTTAAGATTATTGTGATGTGCACGTTTCTGTGCTATTTTTTTCTTTCTGATCTTTGTGGCAACAAATATTTAGAAGAACATTTTTGCTGACATATCTGGTTTTTTATTGCTGTTGTACGTGCTCCGTTCTCTCCTTTGAATGCAAATTGTTGTGGAGATAACATGTACATTGGATCTCGAGGTTATCATGTGTTGGTATATTGTTACAAATGAGGAATACAGAAACTACGAGTGCTTCGCTATATTCTACAAATGGCTATGACTATAATTTTAGTTTGTTTATTTTCTGGTGTTAGATTTCTGTTATCCTATGCCTTAAATGGTAGTCTTGGTAGAGGTTCTAACATTATTGAAGTTGATTAAAAAATGTCAGCATTCCTGTATGCCCTCTAATGATTTACTTTTTCATGTCTCCATTTGATGGCATGATGCTCTACTTATAGAACCAATGTTGAAAGGAACATTTATTGATAGTGTGAACCAAATGTCTGTCATGTTGCTGTACATGAGATATGTGTCAGTTGTTTTCCATGATGTTAATTGGGAACAATTGCCATATTTTGCGTATGTTTCCATATATATGTCATATTTGCTATTCGATTTGCCTAAAACAGTTAGTTTGTTCACATGAGAACTCTCTTAAGGTAACTGTTGATTCTTGTCCTCATATGCAGGCTCAGTATACACTGGTGTTGATTTTTGTAAAAGGTTGTGTGGTGTCTCTGTTATCAGAAGGTATTAGTCTTGTCCAAAACTGAAGTATCAACTCCATTAGATTACATTTGGTGGCATGCCTTAAGGAATTGATATTTGGAGATTCATTTTCTGTTATCATATAATAACATACTCTCATTTCAGTGGGGAGAGCATGGAGAATGCTTTGAGAGCATGCTGCAAAGGTATCAAGATTGGTAAAATTCTAATTCACAGGGAAGGTGACAATGGTCAGCAGGTTTGTCCATCTGCTGCATGTATGCTTTAACACAAATCTCAGTTTCATTTCTTCACACTGATTTCTTATCTTTGATCAACGAGCAGCTAATATATGAAAAGTTGCCAAATGATATCTCAGACAGGCATGTGTTACTGTTGGACCCTATACTTGGCACAGGTTTGTCATTCTCTTTTGTTTTGAAGTTGCAAGTGTGTGTTGGGAAACGGATTCAGTGACTTTTTCCCAGGAAAAGTCACTAGTTAACTTGCTCAATTTTTAACTAGTTTCTTTTATATTTTTTTTTGGAAAATTGAAATCGGTCACTCAACATATAGAAATTAACTAAATTACGTGACCTTTTCTGAAAAAAAGTCACTGAATCTGTCCTCTGTGTGCTGCCTATTGGCGCTACATCGAAGCAAGAGCAGATTTAAGAGAAATTGATATTTGGTTTTGCTGCTTTTCATTGAATTAGCTTCTTGAACATTTTTCATCCTAGGTAATTCGGCTGTTCAAGCAATTTCTTTACTCATAAGAAAAGGTGTACCTGAATCCAACATTATATTTCTTAATCTCATATCTGTAAGTTGCCAATGTCTTGCTCGGTTCCTCTATCTCTTTTACCTTATGTTATTATTTAGATAATTTTAATTCTATCTCTGCATCTTTTCAGGCTCCTAAAGGTGTGCATGTTGTATGCAAAAGTTTTCCAAGAATAAAGATAGTAACATCTGAGATTGAAATCGGTTTGAATGAAGATTTCCGTGTCATACCTGGCATGGGGGAGTTTGGAGATAGGTACTTTGGAACAGATGATGATGATGATGAGCAGATGGTGGTTTCTTCACAGTAGTTATAGTTTGGCAAAATCCATGATAAATTTTGGTTACTGGTTGTTGGTCTTCTAGAAAGGTGATTGAGATTTGGTTTATGATTATAGTGCTGGGATCTGAATTTTAGTTCTAAATCAATTTTGACACTGTTGGTCCTTATTAAATCACCCATATATTATAGTCCTTGTGCTTGTTCAAGTTTATGAAAAGTTTTATAAAATTTTATGAAAAATTCAAGTTTATAATACTGCACTCTAGAAAATTTTCTTTGAACTCGTGTTGATTTTTTTTTTCTAGATGCCTGACTGTGAAGGTTAAATACTCACAAACCTCACTATGTGTCGAAATTAATGTATATGTTTATTTTACAGATTGCATCTTTAGATTCCCAAACCTGGTTTAGCTAAGTTTCTACAGCACATGCAATAAGATATTAGAAATGTATAAATATGTCATATGATTAAGAATTATATATTTAGGTTATGTAGATCCTTAGATAAGTTATCAAATATTTAAATTTAAGTAAATCTCCAAACAAGAAATTTTGCATTGCTTTTTTAAGATTTAAATACAAGTAAAAGCGACTCATTCATGTGTTTCGCAACAATGTAAATAGGTGCAACATTTGCCCAAAATTTATTTATGGCTGTGAAAGTTTTGCAACAATATTTTTTTTCTTACATTTATTTTGATAAATAGTTAATTTGGTATAATAAATATTGATATTTTTTTGTATAAGAAAAGAAATTATTATTTTTTTTATAATTTTATTTGAATTTTTTTAATAATTAAAATAATTTGGTTTTTAGATATTGTTACATGTCTTTATTAAAATACAATAATCTTAATATGTAATAATTATCCTTAAAAGGATTTTTTTACCTTGTTTTATGATTTTGTAAAATTAAAAATCTTTTAGGTTGATTGTATATTAAGGTTAATTTTTTTATAATGAAAATAACAATTACTGGAAGATTAAATACATGTTCATTTATATTAATTATTAATAAAATTATTAAAATTATTAAATTGTAATTTTTTATAGTATTATGAAAAAAATATATTAATATTTGTCATAGTAGATGGATTATTTATCTTATATTTAATTACATTGGAGTTCATGATTATCTATTATCATAATATTATGCCGTCATGTAGAGAAATATGTATTAGTGAAAATTATACTATAAAATCATAAAACTAATCTTAAACATTTCTCAAAAGTTGATTTTGTTTGGTTCAAGTATTTTCTTATATTTAAACTAAATTGTTTATATTTTTTATTTTTCATTTATGATTTAAACTTTTTAAAAAATTCAAACTAAATTATCTAGATATATGTTTTTTTTTTAAATAATCCAAACCACAAAAACCCTTATCAAGAGAATATAACCAAATATTGAAGAGAAAATGAAAAAGGGCAATGATATTTTGACTACTAAATTTTGACAACTTTTATTTATAACATGAGGTGTTATCTTTTAAGTGATTTTTGAATATTGAAAATAAGAAAAAGCAAAAATAGAAAACCACTTAGAAAATGATACTTAAAGTTGTAAGAGAAAGTTGTCAAAATTTAGTAGTCAAAAAATCAATTTTTAACGAAAAATTACAAGATTGCACAGTAGAAAAAAGTTAATTTTAAACATATTTTGTGTGTGAATAACCGATTTTGTATAATTTAAATATGGTATAGAGCCATTAGCAGTGGCGGACCCAGGAAGGGACAGGAGGAGCCGTGGCCCCCCCAACGTTTTTGATTTTTTTTTATTTATATTATATGAATTTTTTTTTGTTTTTAATTTTTTAAATTATGTATAAGAAATTTAATGTTTTGAAATTTTTTAAATAATAAAAATATATATTAGGAATTGATAAATATTAAAATAGGTATCTTTTTATTTATTTTATAAAATATAACATTTAATGTTAATAAATAATAAAACATAAAATTAAATTTAATAAAAAATAAATAAATTTATTAAGATATTTTTTATTTTGTTTCTCACTGTTTTTTGAGTTTCTCATATATTGTATCCACTTTAGACTTTTACTTTTTGTTTTCTTTTGTTTATGAAGAAAAAAAGAAAGTTGAACACAAATTCATTATTTTGTACTCTCATTTTTGTATGCTTTCTTCTATTATTGAAGAGAAAAGTAATTATTTTTTTCTCAATTGATAGTGAAATATTAGTTTAATAATTAATATTATTTTTTATCTCACGAGCATTTGGTATATTCATTTTTATAAATATCAAGAAAAAGCAATGCACTAAGTGTTTTTTAATAACTGGTTTTTAATTGTGACTTGATTATCATATCTTTTTCTTTTATTAATTACATATCACAATTTTTATTTAGATTATGATAAATTATCTTTTAGTATTTTTTTTTAAACATAAGTATATTGATGAAGAAATAAAAGAATAAATTAATTATTTAAAAGTGATAAAATAGAAGCTACTGTGAGGAAGAAAATAGAAAAAAATCAATCTTTGACAAAAATAGGAAGTCAATTACATCTATTTCATTGATTTTTTAATCTGTCTCGTCTTATTTTAACTCTTCTTATTTCTACAACTATATCAAAAAGATAATTTTCTACAATGAAAATTATCAAAATAAGACTGCAAAATATTACGGAAGATGAATTTTTTGCTGACGATATGATTATTTACATTAAAAACAAAATATAACTAAAAATTTTAGTATTGATACAATTATTATTAAGTTAAATAATCTTACGGATTCATAATTAAATATATAAATTAAATATATAAATTTTAATTATATTTTGGCACTCCCATCAATATTGAGCAAGTTCCGCCACTGACCATAAGAGTGTATCTTAGCCGAAATTTGAGTCAATATTACCATCTGTTAGTCTCTTTCGATTTTCATGTTCAATATCTTTATATGAACGTACTATATCTTTGGTGTGAGAGTATGTTTTTCACTTTAACTAAAGACAAGACCAAATATAATATATAAGTACGGATAAAGTTCACCTAATGGAACCAGTCTATCTTAGTCGATATTTAGACTTATTGAATTAATTGTTATTGGATCTCTTTTGATCTCCGCACCTGTGAGAGGATATATTGAAAATTTTATATTAACTAAAATTTAAATTAAAATACATAAGTAAGGACAAATCTTATATTATTGATCGAGTTTGATATGATTGACTTAGGTTTAAAAGTTGACGCTTTGATATACTTTCTACAAAATTTCTTGGAACCCAGCAGCACATGATTGGCTAGTGAACCACTTCACTTGCACTACACAGTATTGAATGATCACATGTCCCTATTTCTCTTAGCCCACATTCTCCCTTAAGTTCAACTGATTTGGTTCAGTTATGATTAGTGTTCAATTTTATTCAGCTTCTACTTCAAGTTTTGAACTTCAAAAGCCATGTTCACGCTTTCATTTGTTATTTGGGCGTGTGTTCTTTTTCCTTTGAGTTCTTAAGAGACTTCAAGGCTATCTTCATAAGGGAAATGTGGTAATAATGTGTTTCTTCACGATAAGGAAAAAATGAATGCTACTGAAAAGAAAGTTTATCTTGATACTGAAAAGTTTCTCGCACCATGTTATGCAATGAATTTATATGATTGTTGGAGTGAATTCAGTTCTTACTATTCTGAGGGATATAGGAATCAACTAAAACATGTTCTCTAGCTGCAATCTCGGTAAAATTTCTTTACATTATCATCCAATCATTCAGTTCTATGACAGCAATTTTAAAAATCATAAATATCCTGATTTCTAGTCTATTAACAATGTTCTATATCAACAACATATAAAAGTTAAACTGTTTTTTATGTATCAAGTAGTTCCCAGACTTTTTTTAGCTCACTGGTATGGTATCAGTACAAGTTATATATGAATCCAAACACAGAAAGCAATAAACAAGCATAAAAATTGTACCCTTTACTTTCAAGTTTCATCTCTTGGTGATGCACTTCCTAGCCACCAAGACACCAGTTGGTGGAGCCGTCATCTCTATCTGGCATCTGCTATGAAACCAGTAGGACAAGTGGAATAACCCCATAGTTACTCTCACTTTAAAGGTTCCTCTTACATTATACTTGACCATGTTACCCTGCACCTGTCCTTTAAGGTTCACACCAAGATCCTTAGGCAAAAAAACCAAACTGGATATGAAGTGCAGTGATTCCAACCTGCTCTCCCTTCTCCTCTGAGTAAAGGGCTGAATGGACTGTGTTGATATGATCCTGTCTGAGAAGAAAAGTTCAATATCCAAGGACTCAAACCTCACATCAATCTTCCTGTTGGGGTTGGTGATGTTTGCAAGGAGGGTGAAGTCACCATTGAAGTATTCTGGTGAGTCAAAGTACACTGAATTAAGGTTTGCATTGGGGATGTCAAAAGTGGGGTTCCTTGGTTTGATGCCTAGGAAGATGATCAAAGTTGCAACCCCAAAGAAGATAAGCACAAGGCTAAATATGAGGCACAACACTGCAGCAACCCATATGATGGGGTTGGTCCTTTGAAATGGAGGCTGCCTTAGAGTTGGTGGTGGTGGCCTAATTGACTTTGTTGCAACATGATTTGGTGCTTCTGGTTCCTGAGAATGTTGTTTGATGGGGTGTTTTGATATGACAATTTGATCAGGAGACACTTGCTTGGTTTGTTTTCTTGTGGCTAGGGGTGGTGGAGGAGGTGGTGGTGGAAGGGCAAGCATGGTTCAGAATCAGTAGAAACTGCTAGAAAATTTCACACTTCACTCAGACAAACTAACAAACAGTATGTGTGTAGAGATCAAAATCAAGATCAAGATCATGATGATGATGATCATCATGACTGGTTTCTATATATTTATTGTTCTAAGTGGAGTGAGGGGTTAAGGAAAGTGAAGAAGGGATAAAGAAGCTTTTGATTTAGTAGTGGGGACAATGTGTTTTTCCTTTTTCTGGGTATTGACAAAAGTAAGAAACATTAAGAACAAAAGTGGAGCTGCATTGAGATTTGGATTTTGAATGTTGGTGGTATTCGTACGTGGTAATGTTTGAGAAAGTTCTGAACAATGTGTTGAACAGAGCCCACACATTCTATGTCTGCGATGGTGTTACTATTTTGGAACACCTATTCTATAATCAAAATATCATGTTTCTAAAAAGTTTATTTGAAGAAGATTTGAAACCTCAAGAAAAATATAGGGTTGGTGTTTTTTTAAATGTTTATTTTGCAATCAAAATATCATGCTTATACAAAAAGAAGTAGAAATTATAATTCGGAAGTCACTTTTGTAAGAGAAAAATATCAATTTTAAAATCGATGGGGTGCACGAAGAAATTGATGGAGTGTAGAAACAATTGTCATTATTGAATATCCCACTCACGCCCACCTCAGAATAAAGGGTTTTTCTTCCTGCACCTCCAAAATTTTTTTTACACCTCCAAATTTTCTTTAAATTCCCAAAAAACCTTTTGACTCGCAGACACCAACCCCAAAATTATGTCGACTTTCGGAAGTCAAAATATATGACTTCCGAAAATCAAAAATCATCACCGGAAGTCGACTTCCAAAAGTCAAAAAACACAACGGAAGTTGACTTCCGAAAGTCAAAATATATCACCGAAAATTGACTTCCAAAAATAAAAAATCATCACCGAAAGTCGACTTTCGAAAGTCAAAAAACATTACGGAAGTCGACTTCCGTATATAAAAAAAATTATATCTTTTATTTTATTTTACTTATTAAAAATTATAAAAAATATAAATTTAAAAAAAATTACTTTAAAAAATAACAAAAAAATAGTAATAAAAGTACTAAATAAAAAATTGAAAAATAAAATTAAAAAATAATTTAAATTCAAATAATTAAACTTTAAATTAAAAAAAATGAAATATATATATATATATATATATATATATATAATTTTTTTGTTTTTAATTAAAGTTTTATTATTTTAATTTAAATTATTTTTTAATTTTATTTATAATTTTATTTATGTTATTGATATTATTATAATTATTTAATTTATATATTTTATGTATATTATTTTATTTATTTAAATTTTTTCATTTTGTTTAAAATTTAAATATTTAATTTTAATCAAATTTTAAAATTTTTTTCAATTATATATATTTTTTATATAATTGTTTAAAATTTTGTATAAATAAAATTTTTAGTCAAAATTTTATTAACAATTATATAAAAAATATATAATTGAAAAAAATTTAAAAATTTGATTAAAATTAAATATTTAAATTTTAAACAAAATTAAAAAATTTAAATAAAATGTAAAATAATATACATAAAATATATAAATAAAATAATTATAATAATATCAATAAAATAAATAAAATAAAAAATAAAATAAAAAAATTATTTAAATTAAAATAATAAAACTTTAATTAAAAAAAAAGTAATATATATATATATATATATATATATATATATTCTCAATAGGTAATGTTGCTCCAATACCTAACCAAAGGGCAATTACAGTACCAATCAAAAAGATGGTAGTTGCTACTGGGCGGTGAAATGGATTTTGGAATTTATTAACATTCTCCAAAAAGGGTACTGTTAATAATCCCGTAGGTACCGAAACCATTAAAAGAACGCCCAATAACTTATTGGGCACTGTACGAAGTATTTGAAATACGGGAAAAAAATACCATTCAGATAATATTTCCAAAGGAGTTGCAAAAGGATCCGCAGGTTCCCCAATCATGGATGGTTCTAGAACCGCTAAGCCTACGTTACAGACAATAGTACCTAGAATTACTACTGAAAAAATATATAAAAGATCGTTAGGCCATGCGGGTTCTCCATAATAATTATGACCCATTCCCTTAGCCAATTTAGCTCTTAATACAGCATCATTCAAGTCATATTTTTTTATTATTGGAATAGATGAATTCTTATAGATCCATATATATATATATATATATATATATATATATATATATATATATATATATATATATATATATATATATATATTACGGAAGTCGACTTCCGTATGTTAACATTTATGGAAGCCGGACTTCCGTTTATATATATATATATATATATATATATATATATATATATATATATATATATATATATATATTATTTTTTTTATTTTAAAGTTTGATTATTTGAATTTAAATTATTTATTAATTTTATTTTTCAATTTTTTATTTAGTACTTTTATTACTATGTTTTTTTCTATTTTTTAAAGTATTTTTTTTTTAAATTTATATGTTTTATAATTTTTAATACGTGTTTTAAAAAAGTAAAATAAAATAAAAGATATAAATTTTTTTATATGTGGAAGTCGACTTCCGTAATGTTTTTTATTTTCGAAAGTCGATTTCCGGTGATGATTTTTTATTTCCGGAAGTCGACTTCCGGTGATATATTTTGACTTTCGGAAGTCGACTTCCGTAATGTTTTTTCACTTCCGGAAGTCAACTTCCGAATGATTTTTGATTTTCGGAAGTCGACTTCCGGTGATATATTTTGACTTTCGGAAGTCGACATCCGCAAGTATTTTTGGGGTGTGATGTCCGTGAATTTCTTTAAATGGTCAAAGGGTATTTTGAAAATTTAAAAAAATTTTGGAGGTGCAGAAGAAATGCTCGGAGGTGTAAGAAGAAAGACCCCAGAATTAAAGCCCAGTTCATTAATATTGTACCCAGCACGGCCCATATTTTGTTGTTACAAACAAAATTAATTTTTGTTTTCTTTTACATTTTAATTTATTTTAAGGAAATCCTACCACTTCGATGTGTTGTCATATATAGTCTTGAAGTTAATAATTAATTTGACAATTCAAGCAAATATTATATATCATTAAATAATGATAAAAAATATTTAAAAAAAAATAAAAAATAGTTATACCTCACATTCTTAAATTATTAAATATATAATAGTATTTAATTATATCATTAGAAAATATTTTCTAGTTAGATTTTAGTTTTTTCAATTTTTAACGTTATAAAGTGTATTTAAATTACCGTTGACCCTAAGAGTATTAAGTCTAAAAATAATATTTATACAAACTAAATTAACAGCAAAAGTTTTAGGAAATTGAAATAAAAATACTCAATACTTACAATATTAAGATATATTTTAACTTGTCTTTTATCTTATTTTTATCAAAGAGATAGGAAAAAAAAAAACTAATTATTTTAATTTATACCCAACAAAAGCATTTCTTCCACGCAACAGTATGTTCAGCAACTTCCATGATCTCCACGTTTAAATTCCAATAAGTCACCAAAAAGAGAAGATTTTTCCATTATTTCTCCTTTTTCCCTTCAGAATCAATATTATGATGTACTGAATACCTCCCACTTTTGTTATGTTCATTATTTTAATCACATAAAAAACCTTTCATACATCAGTATTCTATTGCAACATATATCCAAATAGGTTTAGTAATAAATAAATATAATTACTTCGAATACTTAGAAATATCTCATAGGATGAACGTTAAAACAATCATTCCTTAAAGCTAAAATCCATTTCAATTTTTTTTAAGAAAACTAAAAAAAATAAAAATAAAAGATGAACACTACAAATCAGAAGTTACTATATATCTTGCACATTTTTGAAATCATGAAAGAATACTTTTATTGTGCAATTAATCATGAAAGAATAGAAAGAGATATTACTCTTACACTGCATTTTGGGAGACTATTGCACTTCCATTCTCCTGCAGTTATAACTCTGAAGTTAAAATCTTCTGCAATAAAATCGGTGTAGTGGTGGTGGCAGCTATTGGTGTTTTCACTCACTCTCTCGCCATTTTCAACATGGAGGAATCAAAGAACCAATGCCACACTGTTCAAGAAGATGAAGAAGACAATGCAAAATGGGTAACCCACTATTCCAGTGATCACCAAATACTGTTAGTGGGAGAGGGTGATTTCTCTTTCTCTCTTTCCCTCGCCAAATCTTTCGGCTCTGCTGCCAACATTGTCGCTTCCTCTCTCAACTCCTACGGTCTCTATCTCTCTATCTCTCTCTTACCCTTTAGCTTGTGCAGCACGTTTCCAAGATAAAGTTTCAATCTTGCTGAGAAATGTATGAGGAAATAGTTGATGTTTTTCTCTTTCAAATATTGTGTGTGTCTTGGAGTTTGATCATATGTGGTTCTTCTTTCTATTTGTCACATTTGTTATTCATAAAGTAACCCTAGTGTGTTTATGATATTATTACTGTTTCTATTGGGTTGTTTTGAAGATGATGGAAGGTAGTTTCTTGGTGATACGTTTTGATTTTGTTAACAATTTGTGTATCGTTTTGTGTGGCTTTCCTAGACTCCATGGCCAAAATTGCAGATTCAAACGAGATTGTTGCAGCTGGGACATGTTGATATATTTTATCAGTGCGAAGTCAGTGGTTTTTTTTTTTTTTTTTTTTTTTTTTTTTTTTTTTTTAATGTTTCTAGTAAAATGAAGACATTTTTCAGTTTGTCACTTTTCTGAAGTTAAGCCATTTTCTTTTTTGGGTTGGATTGGGTAAATACTATGATATTGCAAGTTATTTTGCGTTTCAGGAATGATCTGTTTGCAGCTTTGTCCTTTTTTAAAGCTTTCTACTATGCTTTCATTCCCCACAATTTGGGGAAGTGTTGTTTATGCTGTTTAATGTTTTATTCTATCTATCTGTCTATTTTTTTCTGCTCTAGTTTTGATTGTACTTGCTAGGACAATATGGAAAGCTGATGAATGAAAATAAGGGTAGCTTTTAGAGTCACATAGCTCACGAGCTCAAAATCCAAATGATCTCTCACATGTAGATGATGTTACGAAGATGTACAAGCTCGCAAAGTCAAATTTAGATGAATTGCACAAGCTGGGAGCATTCTTATTACATGGAGTTGATGCAACCAAAATGAAGCTTCATCCAGATATAAAAATGCGAAGGTTTGATCGAGTCATATTCAACTTTCCTCATGCTGGCTTTCATGGGAAGGAAGATAGCTCATCGTTGATTAAGTGAGTATTCTAGTACAAGTCAGTTTGTCCACTGATTAATATCTTTGTGGAACAAAAATATTTATGGGATATTCTTGGTTCTTCTTTGCTAATATTAGGCTAAGATAAGAAAAACTATATATAGTGTAAAAGTTTAGCCTGCTTCTCTTTTCTTTGTGGAAGGCTGGAAATGAGAGCTTGAATTTCATGTTTTGCAGAATTGCTGGTTTGTGTATTCTGTTATGTTAGATTTCTTTGTATGTGAAACATGGTTTTTAAGTTTCAAATCCTTATCAACCATCCACATGATTGCATGCGGTTTTCTTTGTGTTCTTGAATTTATAGGATGCATAAGGCCCTTGTGCATGGATTCTTCAACAATGCAAGTCGCATGCTTAGACCCAATGGTGAAATACACCTCAGTCATAAAACTACAGAACCTTTTAGCTACTGGAACATTGAGAATCTTGCTGCACAATGCTTTTTGACGTTGATTGAGCGTGCTGACTTCAAGAGAGAAGATTACCCTGGTTACAATAATAAGAGAGGCGATAGCTATAGATGTGATGAACCCTTTCCACTGGGTAAGTGCTGCACATACAAGTTTGTCTACATTCCTGAAGGTAAGAGAAAGCGTATGAAGAGAAAACGAATGAGGGTTTCTAGACACAAAAGAAATCTCCCATGTCAAGAGATTGAGTATGCTGTGGAGCAATTCCCAATTTCAGCTCATCTCAATTATTACCCTACAACAAGTCACTTTCTAAAAATGAAAGAAGAGACATTATTCAATGGGGTTCACTCAAGTAGCATGACAGAAGTGCATGGAAGAGGTGCTCCTCCTGATGGTTATTCTTCTCTTGGTACGAGTCTAGGCTCTCCAAGAACATTTCAACCATGGCCAGCATCTGCTAATGTCAGATACTCTCTAACAGATCATATTAGAACAATGGAAACTGTTCCCGAACCACTGTATACACCAAGAACATTGCAACCAATGGAGCCATTGCAATCTCTGCAACCAGGGCCAACTTCTTCTTATATCAGATACTCTCTGACAGATCATATCAGAACAATGGAAACTGTTCCAGAACCACTGTATACTCGAAGAACATTGCAACCAATGGAGAAATTGCAATCTTTGCAACCATGGCCATCATCTGCTAATCTCAGATACTCTCTCTCAGATCATATTAGAACAATGGAAACTGTTCCAGAACCACTGTATGGTCGAAGAACATGGCAACCAATGGAGCCATTGCAATCTTTGCAACCAGGGCCAACATCTGCTAATATCAGATACTCTCTGTCAGATCATATTAGAACAATGGAAACTGTTCCAGAACCACTGTATGGTCGAAGAACATGGCAACGAATGGAGCCATTGCAATCTTTGCAACCAGGGCCAACATCTGCTAATATCAGATACTCTCTGACAGATCATATTAGAACAATGGAAACTGTTCCTGAGCCACTGTATACTCGAAGAACAGTGCAACCAATGCAGCACTTGCAATCTTTGCTACCAGTGCCAACATCAACCGATGTTAGATTCTCTCTGATAGATCATGCCAGAACAATGGAAGCTGTTCGTGTATCACCTGATGCTAGAAATGAAGGGTCAAATTATTTTGGAGAAGATCATGGTAGAACAATGCATACTGCTCCCTTATCACATGGTGCTAGAAATGAAGGCTATTATCAGGTCTGTGGGTGCTGCTCAAATGATTGGCAGCAGGAACATTGCAGAACAACAAATGAGAGTGGAAGTTGTCTTGATGGAGAAAGTTCTGACTTTGACAGATTCATTCCTGAAGTGCCTGGGAGGAATGTGCAGAGTGAGCTTCACAGAATGAATATTTTGATGTCAGAGAGAAGGGTGTTTGTGCAGTCCTGATCATTGGAAAGTGCAGTAGAGGAATTTCAATACCAGTTCACACTGTTTTATTTTTTTTTTGTTTCTTCTGGCTGTCTAAAGCCTCTTACATTCAAGTGCTTGCTGAAGCTGGTATAATTTTGTCATCGACATTTTCCATTTATTCATCTTTTGGAGTATGGTTTTGTGACTTTATGCACTCACGAAAATGTTTACTTTGCTATCCAGTTATATAATTGTTTTGAATGATAAATCTGTTAGATAAGTATAAAATTTGTATCGATATTATGTTTTATTTTGTATAGTTTTGATAATAAAAAGTTTACAGAATCATAGACTGTGAATAATAGTTTTTATTTTCTAAAAAAATACAATATATATATATATATATGTATATATATATATATGTATACATACATATATATATATATATATATATATGTATATATATGGGTTAAATATGTTTTTGTCCCTCAAGTTTCAGTGAATTTTGGAATTAGTCCCTCATCAAAACTTTATACTAATTTAGTCCTTCATCTCTCAAAATGCGTGAATTTAGTCCTTTTAACCAAATTTTGTTAAGTTTATCTGACGTTTCAAGCACATTTTATGATAGTATTTAAGTTAACATTGAAGTAAAAATGTATCAAACAGTGTAAATAATTTAAATACTATCATGAAATGCGTTTGAAACGTCAACTAAACTTAACAAAATTTGGTGAAAAGGACTAAATTCATGCATTTTGAAAGATGAAGGACTAAATTGGTCAAAAGTTTTGATGAGGGACTAATTCTAAATTTCACTGAAACTTGAGAGACCAAAAACATATTTGACCCTATATATATATATATATATATATATATATATATATATATATATATATATATATATATATGTGTGTGTAAATTAAAATTAGATTTTTCATTTGAATTGAATCCCTTCATTTAAAAAGTAAAGAGTTGATGCAGTGAATAATACAGAAAAAGCAAATATCTACATTATTTCATCGTCAATTTTAACTATATTGTTGCAAAGTTCAAGTAATTTATATATAATTGACTACAGTATTAATTCTCAATTAAAGTAATTTATTTTTTACATTCATTTTAAACTGCACCAATTTTTTCATAAATAAATAAAATATTAATAGAGTATAATTATGGGGTTAAATATTTCTTGAATTTCATCTTTGTTGTAAATTGACACGGTGATAAGAATTACATAAATTCGTTTTTAAAATTTAGAAATCAAAAGCTATTAAATATATATAACTATATCATTTTATGAAATATCAAAGTCAGGATGGCCGAGTGGTCTAAGGCGCCAGACTCAAGTTCTGGTCCTCGTTTGAGGGCGTGGGTTCAAATCCCACTTCTGACATTTTATTTTAAAAAAATAGTTTTTGTTTAATTATAAACTTGATTATACTTCGATCTAAAGTAAGTTAAAAATGGACTACACAATTGCTTTTTTTTCTTTCATTCATTTTTATCCAAAATAAATAAGATAACAGAGGATTACAAAGTTCCATTAAATATAAATCTATATTTATTATTATGGTTAGGAAACAATGGCATTGTATAATTCTATAAACATTGTGTAGTGAGTGAACTTAACCTAGTGATTAAGCATAATGATTACATTTTTGTAAAAGCTTTCTCATTTAATTTTTTTAAATGAAAACTTTAACTTAGACAATATGTTAACGATTTAATTTTAACTTAACAAAAGTATCCCATTGTTAAGGAGTATCTAAATAAGATTTGTCAATTTGGTTGAAAAATTTCATCTAAATTTATATGAGTTGAGGTAAAAAAAAGTCCATAAAACTTAAATATACATATAAAAAAAAGTTATAAGATCAAGATACTAATTAAGAAAAGATCCATAGACTAGGATTAATCTATGAATATCTTTAAAAGTTAAAATGTTATTTAAAACGAAAAAAAAAAATCATTATACACATAAAAAATATTTACTTAATTTAAATCCAAACTTACTAATAAGAAAAGTTGGATTGATGACGATTACACGTACATTAGATAATATTGAATAAGTTAAATTCAATTGGGTTTGATCTACCCAAATGCACAAGTTGAATTGAGTCTTAACTTTTTAATTAAGTTATAAATATAAAAAATTAATTTATAACTAATATAAATTTTTAGAAATAAATTTGTAATTTAAAATATTTTAACAACTCATTAAAATTCTGAAAAATATAAATATTTAGTTAAGTGAAATCTTCTAGTAAGTCAAATCTATTTTGATGAATTTATAATATCAAAGAGAATTAAAGAAGAAAACTTGAAGACTCTAATAAAAAAACTGATTATGTTAGGACTATGAAAGAGAATTAAAAGAGACAACAGGAAGAAGACTCTAAGAGAAAGACTCTAAGACAAATTGATTGTGTTAGAATCCTTCACAGTTATAAATCTGATGAAACCGGTAAGGAATTATCTAAAACTGAGGTTGCCAAACCAAAATGAAGGTCAAGCAAAAGCTTCACCAAGCCATAGATCTACTGTACTCTAATGGACCAACTTCTCTTGATGATTACACTCGTCTTGTGCTTCGTTGTGCTCAGGCCAATGACTTCACTCAAGCAAAGAGACTTCAGTCTCACATGGAACTTTACCTTTTTCAACCCAAAGACTCCTTCATCCACAACCAACTCATCCAATTGTATGCCAAATTGGGCAAGCTCGCAGATGCTCAAAACGTGTTTGATAACATGACTAAGAGAGATGTTTATTCTTGGAATGCCTTGCTTTCTGCTTATGCAAGGATGGACATGGTTGAGAATTTATATGTTGTCTTTAATCAAATGCCTTATCGCGATTCTATTTCATATAACACATTAATCGCATATTTTGCTAGTAATGGACATTCAGGCAAAGCATTAGAAGTTCTTATGAGAATGCAGGAAGAAGGGTTTCAGCCTACCCATCACTCCTATGTGAAGGCATTGCAAGCATGTTCTCAGCTTTTGGATTTGTGGCATGGGAAACAGATTCATGGGAAGATTGTTGTTACTGATTTGGAAGGAAATAATTTTGTAAGGAATGCTGTGATTGATATGTATGCCAGGTGTGGTGATATAGATAGGGCACGCTGGTTGTTTGATCGAATGATTAATAAAAATGTTGTTTCATGGAATCTCATGATCTCTCGATATGTAAAATTGGGAAAACCTGATGAGTGCATACATTTGTTTGATGAAATGCAGTTGTCAGCTTTGAAACCTGATGTAGTTACAGTGTCGAATGTTCTCAATGCTTACTTTCAATGTGGACGTGTAGACGATGCAAGAAATATATTCAACAAATTACTGAAAAAAGATGAAGTTTGTTGGACAACCATGATAGTTGGTTATGCTCAAAATGGAAGAGAGGAGGATGCTTTGATGTTGTTTGGGGACATGCTACGCAGAAATGTTAAACTTGACTGTTACACCATTTCTAGTGTGATTTGCTCCTGTGCCAAACTAGCTTCTTTGTATCATGGTCAAGTTGTCCATGGAAAAGTAATTTTAATGGGCGTTGAGAATGACATGCTTGTATCAAGTGCTCTTGTTGATATGTACTCCAAATGTGGAATCCCTTTGGATGCCTGGGTCGTTTTTGAAACTATGCCTATTAGGAATGTGATCACTTGGAATGCCATGATTCTGGGTTATGCACAAAATGGACAGGTTCCTGAGGCCTTGGCTTTGTATGAAAGAATGCAACAAGAAAATTTCAAACCTGATAATATTACTTTTGTGGCTGTCTTATCTGCTTGTATCAATGCTGATATGGTAAAAGAAGGACAGAAGTATTTTGATTCTATTAATGCAAAAGGAATGACACCTACATTGGATCACTATGCATGTATGGTCACTCTCCTTGGTAGGTCAGGTAGAATTGATAAAGCAGTGGATCTAATTCAAGGTATGCCTCATGAACCAAGTTGCCGTATTTGGTCCACCTTACTATCTATTTGTACCAAAGCTGACCTAAAGAGTGCAGAGTTGGCAGCTAATCATCTCTTTAAATTGGATCCACATAATGCTGGACCTTACATAATGCTTTCCAACTTGTATGCTGCTTGTGGGAGATGGAAAGATGTAGCTGTTGTAAGGTCTCTCATGAAGGAAAAGAGTGCAAAGAAGTTTGCGGCCTACAGTTGGGTTGAGGTTGGGAATGAAGTCCACAGATTTGTTTCAGAAGATCACTCTCATCCAGAAGTGGGGAAAATCTATGGAGAATTGAACAGATTGATCTCAATATTGCAACAAATTGGTTATGATCCTGATATAAACATTGTCCTACACAATGTGGGAGAGGAAGAAAAATTTAGATCCATTTCCTACCATAGTGAGAAACTTGCCCTTGCATTTGCTTTAATTAGAATGCCCAATGGGATTGCACCGATACGGATCATAAAGAATATACGTGTCTGTGATGACTGCCATTTATTTATGAAGTTTGCATCAATTACTATAGGGCGACCAATCATTATGCGAGATTCAAACAGGTTTCATCATTTCTTTGATGGGAAGTGTTCTTGCAAGGACAATTGGTAAAGTCTCAATCAGATGGTTATCTGCTTTACTTTAACTGTTTCTAATAGGAAGGGTGCTAGCAATGTAATATGCACTTTATCCATTCTATAAGATTTTTAAACTAGGGAGAATGCCATGATACGGTTCAAAACTTCCTAGTATTAAAGCAGGTGTGTAGCACAAGAATACTACGTGAGAAGTACAAGTTACAGTATTACCTCGATGAAAATTTCTTGTGACAGCAGTGCAATTTAAGATGTTTTGGACTATGAGACAAGTATGCTCTTAATTCATTGATCAATACTTGACATTGAATGAGCTGGTTTGAGCTTTGAATGGAAGTGTCGAAAAACATTCTGACAAAAGTTGCAAGCAAATTGGGCTAAATATTGTTTGTGGCATAGGCTGTTCAATATTTTGGTAGAGATAATCTATACCTTGAGGTAAATTTGAATTATGATTGTACATATTTCAAAAGCTTTTTACATTTTTTACCAGTATAGAAAAATGTCAAGTTGTAATGTTGTATAACAACATCTTATATTATTGACAGTAAATTCTTCCAGTTCCATCACCTTCACTTTTTCTAACAGTTGTTTGTTTCTAAGTAGCTCAGTTTTAATTGCTACTACACCTCATTGACGTCAATACATGTTTGTTTTCATTTTTTATATTTAATAATTGATCATTGATCAACTAATCATATAATACTATTAGATGGTATTGGTATTAGTATTTACAGAATATTGTCATGTCATTATTGTATATACATGGATATTGGTTCTCTATATCATTGAGTGTGTGAAGTTTCAGGAAGATCCACAACTTGGGAAAGAATTCTGAATTGTATTGTGTGCATGCGAGGGAAACTATAAATAAATTACTATTTTGAGTGCATTTTGCAATGCTATTTATTTCAATTGCCTCTATACAATGGTAAATATGATAGGATAATTTGGTAATAGTTTTGTCAGGGATGAACATAACAGTCAGCACCACATGAATGCGATTGATGTTTTGTTATATGGTAAATGAAACTTGAATCATTGCTGGCTACTTTGTTGAAAGGATTGTCATGAGTGGGTGAGCACAATTTTGTGTTTGATGTATATGTTGGAAAAGTAATATGATGTGTTACTCTTTTCTGGTCCATAATAGTCAAGGGCAAAGTGAAAGTGGGATGCACACCTTTGTGATATACTTGAGGAATTGGGGGTGCTTAGTCTATTTATAGGGTTTTGGTAGATTTATGAAAATGGTGCTGGGAGGTCTGAGAAACCTTTTGGATTCCCTTGGTGTATGCATATATGCTTTGAAAGCCATAGATAATCTGCAATTACTAAAAATAGTACCAAAATTATCAAGGTCCAAAGATAGTGTACCAGAGAATCTCAATCTGTAATGATAGTGGAAGACAAAAGGAATGACATGCTACTCTACTCTACTTTAGTCAATGCAAAGTCATGATATGCAAAAAAAGAAAAATGCATTTTTAGTCTTCGATTCAAAAATAGTGACTAAAAAGTTCCAAAGCTAAAATGGTTGACTTGATTCAATCATTCACATTTAATACATTAGTCTGTATGTATACGCACTATAAAGTTGGTTAAAAGGTGGTGGTTAATCTGTTCGCTATATCTAGTCATACTAGATTCAGATTAGTCTTGGTGACTTTTATTGTTTCTAGTTTCATTTCTCTATGTGCAATTTTTAATTATGATTTTTTCCAGGTCTCTCTGCCAATGGATGCTAAGTCGGCTGTAGAATTAATGGAGTCTTCTAACGAGGTTAATTTTTCTGGATTTCAGATGGTGGGTTTTGAGCAAAGAAAGGACAGCATAGAACAACCAACAACCTCTGAAACTGACATGTATAAACAACCTTTTGTCATAGGTGTGTTTTCCTGTGGTGAACTGCCAAATAAGTTCACATGAGGCCTTGAAGTTGTGTTACAGAGTACATGAACAAAATCACCACTGTTAAAACACAATTTTGTACTAGTTGAAGTAATCGAGTTTCTTGGCTTGAAACCTGTGTCTTGGTGTGAAAATTGACCTACTCAGGTCAGAAACATGTCTGCTTTTAATAGAAATCACAAATTCATCTTGCTGGAGCTATTAAAAATTAAAATGAAATTTAGTTACATAGCATGGCTTAGTTCTAGCATGATACATTTCAACTAATATCAATGTCACACCGTTCTTTTTTTCTTTTCAAATTCTGTCAATTAAAATGGACTAGAGCTTTTTCATAGCTCAAGGTGCTTAGTTTGGATACCTTGCCTTCAATTCTTACAGCTTCTCCTTTATCTTAATGATTCTAACTTGCTTATGTTTTATGATGCAGGTGTTGCTGGGGGTGCAGCATCTGGCAAGACAGCAGTTTGTGATATGATCATTCAACAGCTTCATGATCAACGAGTTGTACTTGTTAATCAGGTATTTAATTATTTCTGTCTATACTTCTCAATTATCAAATTGAAAAAATATATTAAAGGGATCATTGAAAACAAACAATCGATTGTTTCTACATCAGGCCCTATATGCATCCTGTTCTATCCATGATCTTAATCTCTTGGTATTCTGTTTTCCTTTGATATTCAAAGAATTTTAAGGAATGCTTTTATTACCATTATTGTAAATTTGACCCCTTTCACAACAAAATACATCATTTCTGTTCAATTATTTTTTTAGTATTCGTCTAAGCCTCTTTCTTACCTTAGCTGATATCAAAATCATACATGTCTCTCGGGTAATATAGTTAAAATATACTCTTCTGTTATTTCTTTGCCATTCATGTCATTGATTATCTCTATTTATCCATTCTATTAGTTATTCCTTCCTTTTGACTTATTTTTGGGTGGCATGTTCCAAATTTGGTCCATACATTTTTTATTGTACTTGTTTTGATACATTGAGCTTAATAAATAAACTATTTATGACAGGATTCCTTTTACAATTAATTTGTATAAAATTAACTGAAGCATTAATTCTCAATTAAAGTAATTTAATTTTGACAGTCATTTAAACTGCACCACTTTTTCATAAATAAAAATATATTATTAGTAAAGTATAATTATGTGAGATTACTGATGAGACCCATTTAGCACTTTAAGTCAAAAAGGGTATAAGTAAATAACGTATTTAAAAATCCCTATTAAAAAACTGATTTGGAGAAGTCCTGAATTCCTTAACAGACCAAATAATAAATCATTTGTTAAATTGCAAATTTTGATCGGTATATTCTTCGTAACGTTAGTACCACATTTTACAAATTTCATAAATTTTACCCAACTATCGATTTCGTTTATAAAGTTATTTTTTATTCTTAAAAATTTTAATTTGTTAAAATATTTTTTCGTAGTACCTTAAATGAGTATATTAGGTTGACGGTTCGATTAGATGAAACTATAATAATATATACAGAATTGAAGATTAATTAAATTAATTTTAAAACCTGAAAACTAAAATAAAAAATAGCTTTGTAATAATTAATTGAAATCATTTAAATTTTCAACGTTAGCCGAACGGGCTTTTGTGATAATGAAACCCAAAATAGAAGGTTAATAATATGCGTAAAATTTAACTTCCTAAAATTGTATAAAAATAATAATAATGATATATATATATATATATAATTATATCGTTTGTTTAATCATCAAAGTCAGGATGGCCGAGTGGTCTAAGGCGCCAGACTCAAGTTCTGGTCCTCGTTTGAGGGCGTGGGTTCAAATCCCACTTCTGACAATTATTACTTTTTTATTTTTTTTTCTATTTTAGAATTAGGTTGGTTTCACATTGGTTGATATTTTCGTAATATTTGTTTTAGTATATTCTAATTTTTTTAATATTATGGGTTTGGTTTTTTTTTTAATCATTTTAATGTTAATTTCATTTTGATTTCTACAAAATGAGGATATTTTGTTTTTAAGCCCTATCAACATTTTTTTTTTTTTGCAAATGGACTAATTCAAAATGAGTAATCCATTGGTTTGGTTGTTTGTGTTCATTTAATAAAACATTCATTTAATAAATTAAGCTGATTTCTACCTTTTAATTGTCTATTTAAAAAAAATAGTTTTCTATTTATATTAGTATTTAATTTTAAATAAATGTTTGTTTTAAGATAAAGAAGATAACAGAGGATTAGAAAGTTCCATTAAAATAATTATATATTTATTATTATGGTTAGTATGCAATGGAATTGTATAAATCCAGCATAAACAACATTGTCTAGTGAGTGAACTTAAGCATAATTTAAAATGATGTGATTAAATTTTTGTAAAAGCTTTCTCATTTAATTTTTTTAAATGAAAACTTTAACTTAGACGACATTTAACGAGTTAATTTTAACTTAACAAAAGTATCCCATTGTTAATCTAAATAAGATTTGTCAATTTGGTTGAGAAATTTCATCTAAATTTATGAGTATGGATAAAAAAAAGTCCATAAAACTTAAATATAAAAAAAGTTATAAGATCAAGATACTAAGAAAAGATCCATGGACTAGGATTAATCTATGAATATCTTTTAAAGTAAAAATGTTACTTAAAATGAAAAAAAAATTATGCACATAACAAATATTTACTTAATTTAAATCCAAACTCACTAATAAGAAAAGTTGGATTGATGAAAATTACGGCTACATTTGATAATATTGAATAAGTTAAACTCAATTGGGTTTAATCGACCCAAATACAAAAGTTGAATTGAGTCTTAATTTTCTAATTAAGTTATAAATATACAAAATTAATTAAAATTTAATTTATAACTAATATAAAATATTTATAAATAAATTTGTAATTTAGAATATTTTAACAACTCATAAAATTCTGAAAAAAAATATAACTATTCAGTTAAGTCAAATATTCTAGTAAGTCAAATATACTTTTGTCATAATCTTAACCTATTTTATTATAAACTTTTGAAATTGAAACTATTTTAACCTACTTATTTAGTAGATCAATAAAAATAAATTTATTTTAAGTATGAGGTAAGTTGAATCATAGACAATAAATCAAATTGATAGTTTTAAGAATAGGCTTTGTTTCATAAGAGAAATGGTTCAAAAGAAATAGCTGAAATTTTATAAATAAAATACTGAAATATGAATAGCTTTATAAGACTCACAAAAATCAATGTTGCTAAAAACACTCATATAAGCAATCATATTTTTGTTACATAAATTTTATTCTCTATAATTTCTTTTAGGATTAAATATATTTTTCCCCTTATTTTTAGTACTTTTTGAAATTAGTCCATTTCAAAATTTTTAATCAATTTAATCTTTCATCTTTCGAAATATGTGAATTTAGTCCTTTTAATTAAATTTTGTTAAGTTTAATTGACATTTCAAGTGCGTTTCATAATAGTATTCGACTTAACATTAAAGTAAAAATGTGTCAAACATTATAAACATTTCAAGTACAATATTGAAATGAGTACGAAATATCAAATAAAGCTAACAAAATTTGATTAAAATGACTAAATTAACGTATTTTGAAAGATAAAAGATTAAATTGGTCTAAAGTTTTGTATTAAACTAATTTTAAAATTCACTTAAAGTTACAAGATTAAAATCATATTTAACCATTTCTTTTAACATGCTTTATTTTCTTGAAATTTTAATATTTCCTTACTCTTGCGTTTTAATTTTTCTTGATATATTACATATTTTAAACAAAACTTGGTGTTTTTCTTATAAGTAATCCGTTAACTTTAGGTTCTCACTCCAACTTTTGGGCCCAATTTAAGGAAATGAATGACACACTACAAATTGCAATTGGCCTACCTCATTGGCTTGTGTTATTCTTTCTACTATTTTAAAAGAAAGGGTCATTTTCAAAAATTATATTATATATATTATATAGTCATAATTATTACTATATTATTTGCCATTTTTGAAGAGTTAGATATTTTTCTTGTTCTCTTTTTAGTCAATAGTCATGGGACCCACTCATAAGGCAATAATGACTCTTTATGATGAAATAATAATAATAATAAATTAGCGTTGAGTGTATTAATAAAACAATAAACAGTTCAAAATAATTGTTTATAATAATTTATACTAATGTTTAGCAATTAAAATTAGTTCAAATCATTTTTACATTCTTTTTCTCTGACACTAATGTAGAAGTTTAAACATTAATTGTATAAACTGTAAAAAAAAAAATTCAGAAAGTATTAAAATTTGTAAAAGGGTGATACTTTTTTGATGATCAAATAATTAATTAGAAAAATTAAAAACTTCCGAATTTGGTGGTAATCATTTATTACCATTATGAAGAAACAACCAAGTGTATTTATGCATGAAGAACACAAAGAACAAAAAGATATTCTCTCTAATTATTCACGCACTTACTCTTAATTAGCCTAATTACCCTTATGTAAACCATGTTCACATTCATTCATGAAGTACCATTAGTTGATTAAAAAACAATAAAAGCCAAAAAGAACACAAAGGTTGCTCATGATTAAGATTAACGACAACCAATTAAAATCAATGGTGGGTGTCCACTTGAGAACAAACATTAAAAAAATGTTTAATTTTAATTATTAAGATTGCATGTAGAACTGTCTAAACGGGTAATCCGGTCTGATCCGGGTTGATGATTTAGTGAGTCAACTCAACTTGACTTACTTTTTAATGGGTCAAAAAAATTTGAACCCGTTTCAGCCCACTACGGGTTGACGGGTTAAACGGGTTGACTCACAAATTCACTTAATTAAAAAAATACAATTTTTTTTTATTTTTAAGTCAAAACCAAATTATAATTTTAATTAAAATCTAAAAAAACTTTAATACAATCTAAATACAAACCAAAATAAAAAAATTACAAATTATTTATGTGTTGGTTAAAAAAAAAACCTAACATGATCCAAATGTAAACCCAACTTAATAAAAAACACTTGTGTGACCCTTTTATCTGCGGGTTAGTGAGCCAACCCGGCTCACCACGGATTCAACTCGGGTGAGCTGAGTTTTAGATGAGTCGGGTCAAAAATTAATCTGTATTAAAATTTGTAAAAACATTTTAACCTAACCCGGTCCAAATCTATGATAAACCAAATTGGCTCACGCATTTCAACCTATTTTGATAGCTCTAATTACATGAAAGGTTCTCTCTTTCATTACCTTCTATTATACGTCTCTTTCAGGTTTTTAATTCTTTGTTTAACAACTTATTACCGTATTGTCTTCTTTCTTCTATGCTAAAGAAAAAGAAATTTGAAAGAGAAAACCAATTGAATCTAAAGATTCCATCTTTCTCAATCAACGTCAACACCATACTTTGCTTTGTCTCCTATTTAATGGAATTTTATTTACATAATTCAATTTCCTTTCATTTTTATATAAAGGGTAATCATAATGCATCAACTTAAATAGGAGGGAAGACAAAGCTAAAAGTTGCGTAACTAAATCATCACCATTATGGAAATGTTTAAATAAACAAATAATGGAATTTTGAATTTGAATGGATGTTAAGTGTGTTATCCAAGCAAGGAATTTTTATTCTTGACTATTTGAAACCTCTCATTAGGCTGAAAAGTGAAATGTTGGTTATTTATATAATATATTGTTTTTCCTTTGCTCCTCTCTAAGAAATTATGAAGTGCTCATTTTATAATTTTTACATGAAGGGTGAGTTTTTGGTATAATGAAAAAAAAAATTAAACTACTTTGAAAATTAACTATATGTATAATCCATTACAATTCAAATTAACTTTTATTTGGATAAGTTTGATGAAAAGGGGTTCTAATAATTAATCTCTTGTGACCAAAAAAAACAGATTTTGTATAAGAAAAACTGGCATGCATGGATGAAGGTAATGCAAATCATAAACTACTTTTTTTAGATTCATAAAAAAAACAAGTTATTTTACATATTTCCTTTCACAAATTTCAGCTGCAAATAGCTTTTTTTATGCCAAAATAGTGGAAACCATAATTTTTTTTATCATCAAAGTTAATAACTTTATTGATTTTACTACTTTTTTTTTTTTTTTAATGTGATGTCCGGTAGAAAACAACCATTTACTGAAAATCTTCTCCTACTCAATTAGTTACAACTTTCTCTTCACACCAACATAGTTGAAAACTTGTTAAAAACTCTCAATTATCAATGACAAAACCGCGTTTGAATGACTTAAGTGCACCTAATTCCATTTCTTTTTCTTCCCCCCTGAAGTTAAGAGCTACACCAAAAATTCAACTTTGGTTGAACAACACTCACATTAGGTTGATGTTGCATGCACCAAGGTCAACTTGCAAGTGAGTTACAGGTCCACTTGCAACAACAGAAAAAAGGGTATGGGAAAATCTGAAAAAAATTGGATTTTTCCGTGGACTCATTACTGCAGAGTGTGGCCCATTTCAGAAGAAAATTCTGAAATTTGCAATTTGCAACTGAACCGGAACTGAGATGAACCAACCATCACACTACACTGATGCAAGACACTGTTGAAATGATGAAATGAAGCATGCCACAGCATTGGTTATATCAGCATCAGAGTCACACAAAATTAAATATCACAACACCAAAGGTTGCACCTTGGGACACGTGGAGAGAGAGACTCAATAGCTTGATTCAGACATCAAACTATGCTTTGGGAGATAAGTACAAGTGTTATGTTACACTGTTTTGAATAACTTTTGTTTTTTCATTGATTTTTCTATTATTGAGCATGTTATCAGAGGTTTCAATGTTGTTCCAAGTCACTTTTACTGATACCATTTTAACTTGCTGTGACAGTAATGAAAAAACATTTAAGTTTAATAATGCAAGAAATGAAGTGTTATTTGTGAGGAAGAGGAAAGTATGTCCCATCCACAATCCAAGAATGTGGTTTTGAGAAATTGGTGAGATTTGGAAGGAACAGATACTTTGCTTCAAAGCACAAAAAATTAAAAAATTCTTTTCCCCTTAAAGCATGCTCACACATGACCCAAGCAAAGGGTAATCCTGAACCAACACAAAATCCAACACGTATACGTTCTTCATCTCCAATGATATAAGCAATATAATGTTAAGTCTTTCTTATAGACATTTATCAGCATAGGCCATCACCATCCCATACCAATAAAAGTACAAATCACTCACTCTCTTTTTGTTTCTTTTAATCTCCAAAAAAAAGGGTAAAAGCAACACCAAAATCCTTGCGTGTCCGAAACCTCTGAAAGAAATTGCAACCTAATCAAAGACAGAGTGAATGTTGTTGAACACTGTCTGAAATTTTGGGGGGATTTGAAACAAATAAAAGAAGAAAAAACAGAGTAGGGGGAAACAGAGTGAGGAAACAGAGGATATTCATATGAGGAGTGAAGTGAGTTTGAGAAGAACGAGTCAACCTGGGAAAGCCGGGAGAGTTTTTGCTGGAGGGAATTTTGGATTGCATCCATGAAATCACCACAGCACTTGCTTTTGCTGATAGGATGAGCGATTCTGCATACAGAGTCGAAACCACCCCACGCCTTGCTCAATGGAGAATCGAAAACTTGGCTTCTTGCACTTACCGAAAATCCGATCCTTTCAAGATCGGAAAGTGGAATTGGTATCTCTCTATACATATTTCTCTATCTATCTATGTGTTTATTTGTTAGTGTCTTGAAAAAGAAAGTGATCATGTTTCATTTAAAGAGAACTTTAACTTGAGAAACAGGACAGGGAAACAGAAACTCACAAGTGGGGTTGTGTTGTTTGATCAGCAAATTATGCAGCACCCCACTTGGTTTAATTGGTTTTGGTGTGTGATGAAGTGTTTGGTTCCTCAGAAAGTTTGGTTTTTGGGCTGTAATTTGAAGACCCTTGTTCTAGATTTTGTGTTGTTGATTTGGTGTCATATTGGAACAAAGAGTGTGGTTTTTGATTTTTGTATGTATGTTTTCTGGTTTGAAATGAAGGCATTTGTCTGTGGAGAAGAACAGGATTTTGTTTGTTAAATTGTTTCCAGAAATATCGAATCTTACAAGAGACAACCCTCCAATTGCATCTTTCATCGTTCGGGTTGTAAGTTCTGTTGGAGATCGCAGAGCCATCACACACCCAGGTCTTAGTTTCTTTTCACCTTTTCTCTCTTTTTTGTTGGTTCATTTTACTTTTCCTTCTGGATAGAGAATAATCAATAATCATTTTTGTTGTTGTGCTTGGTCCAAAGGGCAAATAGAACACAATAGGTGGCTTATCTTATGCCACTTTGTTTGCATTTTTACAGTTTCTCAAAACTGTTTTTGCTGACAAGTTCTGATCAACAGTTTCTTTCTCATGCTGACTGAGTACATGCATAAATCTGTTCTTTTTTATGTATTGCAGAAATAAAGGACAAAGTTCTAAAGAACAACGAGGATTTTGTTTGGGCAATTGAGGTTCCACTAACTGGGAAATTCATTATTGACGTTGAGTTTCTAGATTTGAAGACTGCATCCCCAAACGTATGTTCTCAATACACATTTGTTTCTTTAGCGTTCATTGCAAATGATGATTATTTCAAGGCTTTGTATTGAAAGTAAACATTGATAAGGTTTATTGTAACATTAATATGCATATGTCTGCAATAACTTGATGTGTGATTGAATTTTGTACATCAATTCTAGAATACAAATATACCTTACCTTAACTTGGAATGTTATTTCTGAATGCAGAGTGGAGAACCTTGTTCCATTTGGGCAGAAGGATTTACTCAGCAGAGATCAAATGCAAATGCCATAGAGTGTCTTGGTAGAATGCTAACAGAAGGAATCCACACTGACATCACCATAAATGTTTCTGATGGAAGTATAGGAGCTCATAGAGCTGTTCTTGCTGCAAGATCACCAGTATTCCGCAGCATGTTTTCACATAATCTTCAGGAGAAAGAGTTGTCAACCATAAACATATCAGATATGTCACTTGAGTCATGCCAAGCTTTTCTCAATTATCTCTATGGAATCATCAAACATGAAGAGTTTCTGATTCATAGGTTGGCCCTTCTTCGTGCAGCTGACAAGTATGACATATCTGATCTGAGAGATGCATGTCATGAGAGTCTTCTTGAAGACATTGACACAAAAAATGTACTTGAGAGGCTCCAAAACGCATCTCTATATCAGTTGATGAAACTGAAGATGAGTTGTATCCGATATCTTGTGAAGTTTGGCAAAATATATGAAATCCGGGATGATTTCAATACCTTCTTGCATAATGCAGATAGGGATCTCATTGCTGAAGTCTTCCATGAAGTTCTTGATGCTTGGAAAGGATTTTGAAGATATTGCATTGCAACTTCAAAGAAGTGTAGGAAGACATGGTGTTACTTAACATACTCAAGAAATAGGTTGTTTCAATTTGCTGTGCAGGATTTGTTTTGGTGAACCTAATTCTTTCGCTCAGATGGATTATTTTTACGATTCTATGTACATTCTTATGTTGTGGTCTTCAAACGTAAACCACAAGTCATTATTGTTTACAGAAAATGTAAATCATATGAAAGAAAAAAAAAACATGTGTTTATGAATGCAAATGGATCTGAATTGTGATGATACTTGATTGCTGCATTCTGTTTTCTTGGTTTAAAGAATTTTACATTTTATATTTACATATCATATTGTATTTTTGTGAAAGTACAAATACCATTATTCCAAGCAAAAAATAATGTCTTACACACCTCCTTTAGTGACAAAGATGAAGAGTTTTAAGAAAGTAGATTTGAATACACTCAATGATTAAATACAAATTAGTAATAATAGTTTAACAACTTTGATTCTAATTTTAATATCCATTTCATTGGTCTTTTCGATTTGAATGTGATTTTCTCTCTATAATCGCAAGTTGGGAAAAGAGGAAAATATAATTCTCCTTTTGTTTCATACTTCAATATTAAAAGATTCTCTTGATAGTAACAATTGTTTTTAGAGGACTTAGGTTTTGGTGTAAAAATGGTGTCAAATGTCTTATATGTGTAAAACCAATGTCATATAATCATATAGAACCACAATCTCTCAATAACTATAATCATAACCCACATATGAAAAAATATATAAAAACAAATAACCTGAAGGAAAATATATCATATGAAAAAAAAAAAGAGACTCACCCTTGAGGGGAGATTGTTGGGAATAGTCCAAGTGTGAGTCAAAAAGTTTCACATTGGATTGGATATAATAGACAAAGTTAAACACTATATAAGAATAAAGACTCATAACACCATTGCCTTAAGAGTTTTGGTGTAAAACTGGTGTCAAATGCCTTATATGTATAAGACTAATACCATATATATAGAACCACAATCTCTCAATGACTATAACCATAATGCACATATGAGAAAATATATAACCCAACAGAGATTAATCTTTATTTCTATTTTGGCTTACATGAATGAGAAAATGTCTCCCACAAAAGGCAACACTTATAAGTGCTTCAACTCATTTTCCAATGTTTTTAAAATTTAAGCACCACTTCAAGTGGTATCCAAAATTTCTTGCTAGGACCAAATCTCTTAACTCAGTGTATTCTAATGTTCAGGTAGAGAAACATTGAGATTTCTCATAGTGTGAAAGGAATAAGGAAAAAAGTTGAAATATGGTTACCAAATCACATCAGTATGACATCTTCAGATTTTTATCAAACCAAAGTGGTTGATATGCTATGGACTGAGCTCATATTATTCAGTTTCAAAGCAGCACAACACTCCTTGATTGTGTTTGGAAACATGTTACAATCAAGAAATCACTTCTTAGACGTGAAATTAATAACTACCAGCTTCTCAATGAACATGAAAAAACAAGATTGAGACGAAAACCAAACATTTAACAAAACTCTATGTTTCTCAATCGTGAGTAGTCATGTAACATAAATCCAGAGGGTTACCTAGTGATGTAGCAGTGTTCTTACTGAGGATAGATTGGCCAACACACAATACAAAGAAAATTAAATTAGCGTTGGAGGTGAATTTTCTCTTTTTGAATAACTAGTGGTTTAATTTTTTAACTTACCATGCATTATTTATATATATATTCTTCACTTCTTGTCAATTGTATATTAAAGGGAATATTGAAATGATGATAAGATGACTCTTTTTTACAAGCACTTCAATATCACGCATGAAGATGAAAGAAAGGTCACTTCATAGCCAAGCTAAGAAAAACGACTCCATTGTCTCCCAATTATAAAACTTCTATAATGGCCAAGAAGAAAGATACCTCTTCCATTCAAAAGTGTACTTTGTTCTGCCATTAAATGAACACGGAAACTGCAAATGTGGACCACCAAATTTTGCTCACATAACATGCAACACAAAAAAAACACAAATTCATTAAAACTCTACACAACTTTAAATTAGCATAAAAAACAAAACCATCCGGCTAATACTGAAAACTAAAACAGTTAGAAAATGAACTTTTAAGTCTAACTTAATCTCACAAAATTGATTTTTAAGTAAAATTTACATTCATTTATATACTCTAAATTAATTTTATCTCTAATCAATGTGTAACGTCCAAAAAAATTAAAAAATTATTCCGTGTTCTTATTTGACAAGAAGGTGAAACAATACACAACATGAAAAGTTGATGAAGTACTCACCTCTTAGCCAAAATTCTTGAGGAAGGTTACCAATATCAATCTAAGTATTGTTTGAACTTGGAAGAGAAAAGTGAAGGAACACTGAAGTTAAAAAGCAAGTGCATTATGCTTTATGGAACACATTTTGGCAAGAATATGGAATATTACGAGGATCTTCTGTTTGTTGTTGCAAGTGTACTATGTTATGTGGCCCTATTGCTAGATAATTTTGTTTTAATTAGGAATACGTAATTTTCGATGGTGACCCAAAAATTTAGTTTTTCTCCTATTTTTTTTCACCTAATAATATGTAGTTTCATTTAACATAATAGTAAATTTTCTGATAATCTTTTCTGACCAATTTTCGTACTTGATTTATAAGATACGTGTTTAAAATATTGTATATTTTGTGAGATAGAAAAAAAGTCTATATTTTGTTTGATATATTATAAGATAATGAGAAAATTGATAGGTAAACTAAATGTTATTATAATTTTAAGAATGAATTTAACAAATGGAAAAATTGTTTAAACTTCGTTAAAATCCAAAAATTTATTTCAAAATTTCATAAAAATACTCTAAGTTTATTTTACACTGAAATAAACGAACGTGATTAAATACCTTTTTAAGTATATTTTATAAATAAATAATTAAAAATATATAATTTTGATGATTTTTTTTTCCTCAATTTTTTTATTCTTTTCCTTCTCTTACTCCTAAATTCCAAGTCTAACTCTTACAGCATGAATCTCGCCGCACCGCCGCACGTGCACTTCAGCGCCGCCGCCCTTGGAACTCACCCCGTATGGTTGCCAAGAATCAGATTCCGGTTTGCTTTGCTTAGCTTTCTTCTCTGTTTTCATTTTCATTCCTTTTATCACTTTTATTTGGATTGATTATTCTCCTTAATCTTTTGCGTTGCTTCTAGTTGGGTATTGTTTTGTTTGAGATTTTTCTGTCTCAATATACCAAAGGTTAACTTTTCTAGCTTTCAAGATGTAGATTTTTAATTGGGTATTGTATTGCTCTTCTATTTTGCTTCTAGAAGATGCCAATGCTTGCTGAGAAGAAACCTATTCAGACCTTGAATCATTCAGAAGCTTCTTCACCTGACATTATACTCGTTTTTTGCAATTTTTGCTTCTTCTGTTTCTAACTTGTTTTTGGAAAGTCTTTGTCAATAATTACTTAAACTAGAGTGTTGGAATCCCTTGGAGTGGAACATTGTTTTAGTTTTCCCCTTCTTTCTTTTTGGTTTTTTTTTAAATAACTTTTAATTTTTTTTTTTAATCTTATTGTAGGGTTGAATTGTTGATTTATTATTAGATACTGTGGTGTTTTAATTGGGATGAAATGGTTTTGATGATATATATTTCAGGTAAGTTTGAGTGCTGGTCCTCTATCGTGCTTCTGTATTTTGTCCATAAACTGGCTTTTTCGTTTCTCGGTCAAGAAGAAAGTTTCCTGTAAAGGAGAAGACAGTAAATCTTGCATAAAAGACTACTTGTAAGTTGATCAATACTTCTAGAGAAATTATGCAAAACTTTAATTCTTGTACAATGGTATCTGACTGTTTATTGAATTCTAACTATATCTAATTCTGAGTAGAACACACCAAAGTTACTGTTTTATATATGTGATCACAAATATAAAACAGTAACTTCTGCATCAGATAATAGTCTGATTCCTTGCAATATGGGATCAGGAACTTCTGCATCTTGGCCTCATGTTTCTCGTATCATTGGCCTTCTCAAAAGACTCTATTCTAATTGGAGTCTTGCAGCCTTAAAATCTGCTCTCATGATATATATCATGTCTCACAAAATGTTATATTTTTGTGTAGCTTGGTTATTCCTATATACACATGTTAATGTGATGTAAATTCTTAGTGAACAATCTGTATCAATTCATAATTTATAGATATAGGATGCTAACTAATATTTTAAACTTGCTTGAAATTTTATATTATAATTTGACTTGAGGGATGTAAATCTACTACTAAATATAAGTAGAAGATAGAGGAAGTTTGAATCTTATCCCTATTCCACACAATTTTGTTATTCTGCTTTTATTACACAAAAAATATTATTTCTCACTAAGAAAGAAGGATGTGTATAGATACACCATCGTTTAAAGACATTTTTAGAGTTATTATTGGAGGAGGAAATGCAAGTGTTAGTATAAGAATTATGTCTAAACAAAAGGTATTTTAATAATTAAAATTTTTACTGTGACATAATTTGATATTTATTTAAAAATGTTTAATTGCACCCTAGGACCAGTAGAGTGGTTTAAGTTTTTTAAATTTCAATTATGAGTTACATTGGCAATTGAAGCAATTAAGTATTCTTCATCTCATTCTAAAGTATATTAATAGCATACTAGTTGAACTATCCATTTTATAAAAGATAATTTTAAATACTTAAAAGGGTGTTTTTGTAGTAAAAAAATAATTATTTGATGAAGATATTTAAGAAAATATTTTTTTTAGAAAAATTATCTTTTTTAAAAAATTTTATTTCATGGAGTTCCTTCTTTCTTTCAAAAAAATTCTACCTCTTCAATAAAACTTTGTATTAGTTTTCTTTAACATTGTGGTGCAAACAAATGCTTCAAACTCTTTGCTATCCTAATCCCTAATTTTTCTCTCGCTCATCATGGTTCGCCTCAAACACGCCACATGGCATTTCTTGGTTTCCTTTCTACTTCTTTTAGCCTATCAGGAGCTTCCTCCATCGCTGAATGGTAAGGTCAAGTTCTGTTTTCGCGGCAAATTCATGTTTTGATAAATTCGTTCTGAAATTGTTTCTCAATATACACCTTCTAAATTTTTAAAAAAAAATCCTTTCCTACTCGCATATTAACTACTATACATTTACAGTTTTAGCGAACAGAGGTCTGTGCACTGTTGCAGGAAATCCAACGTTAATAGATATCTCTGGTAGATGAAAGAAATGCGTTACAATACAAACCTGGTTTCATCCTTGAAGTTTATCATGTTTAATCACCTCATCAAATTGATTGTGTTAGAATCCTTCACAATTATAAATCTATAAATGCCGGGGAGATGGTGGTTGGACCAGCTAGAGGAATTGTCTTTGATGAAACCGGTAAGGAGTTATCTAAGACTAGGTGCTGGTGGGAGAGGCTGAGGTTGCCAAACCAAAATGAAGGTCAAGCAAAAGCTTCACCAAGCCATAGATCTACTGTACTCTAATGGACCAACTTCTCTTGATGATTACACTCGTCTTGTGCTTCGTTGTTTTCGGGCCAATGACTTCACTCAAGCAAAGAGACTTCAGTCTCACATGGAACTTTACCTTTTTCAACCCAAAGACTCCTTCATCCACAACCAACTCATCCAATTGTATGCCAAATTGGGCAAGCTCGCAGATGCTCAAAACGTGTTTGATAACATGACTAAGAGAGATGTTTATTCTTGGAATGCCTTGTTTTCAGCTTATGCAAGGATGGACATGGTTGAAAATTTACATGTTGTCTTTGAACAGATGCCTTATCGCGATTCTATTTCATATAACACATTAATTGCATATTTTGCTAGTAATGGACATTCAGGCAAAGCATTAGAAGTTCTTATGAGAATGCAGGAAGAAGGATTTCAGCCTACCCATCAGTCCTATGTGAAGGCATTGCAAGCATGTTCTCAGCTTTTGGATTTGTGGCATGGGAAACAGATTCATGGGAAGATTGTTGTTACTGATTTGGAAGGAAATAATTTTGTAAGGAATGCTGTGATTGATATGTATGCCAGGTGTGGTGATATAGATAGGGCACGCTGGTTGTTTGATCGAATGATTAATAAAAATGTTGTTTCATGGAATCTCATGATCTCTCGGTATGTAAAATTGGGAAAACCTGATGAGTGCATACATTTGTTTGATGAAATGCAGTTGTCAGCTTTGAAACCTGATGTAGTTACAGTGTCGAATGTTCTCAATGCCTACTTTCAATGTGGACGTGTGGACGATGCAAGAAATATATTCAACAAATTACTGGAAAAAGATGAAGTTTGTTGGACAACCATGATAGTTGGTTATGCTCAAAATGGAAGAGAGGAGGATGCTTTGATGGTTTTTGGGGACATGCTACGCAGAAATGTTAAACTTGACTGTTACACCATTTCTAGTGTGATTTGCTCCTGTGCCAAACTAGCTTCTTTGTATCATGGTCAAGTTGTCCATGGAAAAGTAATTTTAGTGGGCGTTGAGAATGACATGCTTGTATCAAGTGCTCTTGTTGATATGTACTCCAAATGTGGAATCACTTTGGATGCCTGGGTCGTTTTTGAAACTATGCCTATTAGGAATGTGATCACTTGGAATGCCATGATTCTGGGTTATGCACAAAATGGACAGGTTCCTGAGGCCTTGACTTTGTATGAAAGAATGCAACAAGAAAATTTCAAACCTGATAATATTACTTTTGTGGCTGTCTTATCTGCTTGTATCAATGCTGATATGGTAAAAGAAGGACAGAAGTATTTTGATTCTATTAGTGCAAAAGGAATGACACCTACATTGGATCACTATGCATGTATGGTCACTCTCCTTGGTAGGTCAGGTAGAATTGATAAAGCAGTGGATCTAATTCAAGGTATGCCTCACCAACCAAGTTGCCGTATTTGGTCCACCTTACTATCTGTTTGTACCAAAGCTGACTTAATGAGTGCAGAGTTGGCAGCTAATCATCTCTTTAAATTGGATCCACATAATGCTGGACCTTACATAATGCTTTCCAACTTGTATGCTGCTTGTGGGAGATGGAAAGATGTAGCTGTTGTAAGGTCTCTCATGAAGGAAAAGAGTGCAAAGAAGTTTGCGGCCTACAGTTGGGTTGAGGTTGGGAATGAAGTCCACAGATTTGTTTCAGAAGATCACTCTCATCCAGAAGTGGGGAAAATCTATGGAGAATTGAACAGATTGATCTCAATATTGCAACAAATTGGTTATAATCCTGATATAAACCTTGTTCTACACAATGTGGGAGAGGAAGAAAAGTTTAGATCCATTTCCTACCATAGTGAGAAACTTGCCCTTGCATTTGCTTTAATTAGAAAGCCCAATGGGATTTCACCGATACGGATCATAAAGAATATACGTGTCTGTGATGACTGCCATGTATTTATGAAGTTTGCATCAATTACTATAGGGCGACCAATCATTATGAGAGATTCAAACAGGTTTCATCATTTCTTTGATGGGAAGTGTTCTTGCAAGGACAATTGGTAAAGTCTCAATCAGATGTTCATCTGCTTTGCTTTAACTTGTTTCTAAAAGGAAGGGTGCTAGCAATGTAATATGCACTTTATCCATTCTATAAGATTTTGAAACAAGGGAGAAAGCCATGATACGGTTCAAAACTTCCTAGTATTAAAGCAGGTGTGTAGCACAAGAATACTACGTGAGAAGTACAAGTTACAGTATTACCTCATGAAAATTTCTTGTGACAGCAATGCAATTTAAGATGTTTTGGACAATGTGACAAGTATGGTCTTAATTCATTGATCAATACTTGACATTGAATGAGCTGGTTTGAGCTTTGAATGGAAGTGTCGAAAAATATTCTTACAAAAGTTGCTGGGAAATTGGGCCTATATAGTGTTTGTGGCATCTGCTTTTGAATATTTTGGAGGCAATCTATATCTTGAGGTAAATTTGAATTATGATTGTACATATTTCAAAAGCTTTTTACATTTTTTACCAATATAGAAAATGTCAAGTTGTAATGTTGTATAACAACATCTTATATTATTGACAGTAAATTCTTCCAGTTCCATCACCTTCACTTTTTCTAAATGAATTCTGAATTGTATTGTGTGCATGCGACGGAAACTGTATATAAATTACTATTTTGAGTGCATTTTGCAATGTTATTTATTTCAATTGCCTCTTTACAATGGTAAATATGAAAGGATAATTTTGTGATAGTTTTGTCAGGGATGAACATAACAGTTAGCACCACCTGAATGCGATTGGATCTTAAATCTTCAGTTGTCATCTCTAGTATCAATACCTGAATTCATTGATACGCCTGCATTTATAATGTCCTCTCAGGGTTCTATGCTTTTGACCTTTGCGATAGGTGCTTTCCTGTCAACTAAGATGTGGTCCAGGAAGCTCTTTTAGGGTAAGTAATGTTTAAAATGGTTTCAATTTTGAGTATCATTCTTATATAATTATTGGTTCATTATTCTTGTGAAAGTTAAAATGCATGTTTCAATTTTTATTTATATTTTACTCTTACATTTAAATGGTTGTCAAATGTCAAATTATTAAATAATATTTTTCTTCAGAAATACTACTTAATGCTCTCAATCAATTGTTTGTACAATAAAAAGAAAAATAAAATAGGAGTTATTATTTACAAATCGATTCTTCTTTAAAAAAAAAAACTGATGATTATCAAACTTTCTCTAAAGGCTTACACGGTTTCTCACCAGACCAATCAACTTTTCAGTAAATGGTGATGATGACTTACTGCCAATGATAAAGCATATGTATGCATGCATGCCTCTTTAACCTTAAATTACAGGAATAGGAAACTTGAGAAAGATGTTTCTAAATGCCTATTTAACATGAAAAATTGCTATCTCTTTTTCACTCTCATCATCTGTGCTGACAACAAAGAAAAGAAAAAGAAAATTGTCATCATCATCATCTGCATTATGAACAGGCAAAAAGCCTACGTTGTTCTCATAACCTTGGAGTTAACATGTGTGGGAACAAAGTACGGAGTCTCCAACAACAACAACAATCCCTTTCAAAGATTGAGTCCAACCATATTGGTTTTCTTCCTTGCTATGTTTTCCCATGTTCTTGCACTCACTGCTAACATGAACTTCCGAAGCACCATCATAACATTCCACGTGTCAGGTGTAGTTGCATGTGAGACACTGTTTTGGATTCTGCTCACTGAGTTTTTCCACTACTATGTCATCATCAACCTACTTCTCTCACTTTTAGCCTTCTTCTACTTCTTCAACCACATTGCTAACATCACTCGGTTTCTCTGTGCAAAAGTTTCAAATGCTGTTCAGATGCCAGATATGGAATCTCATGAGTCCCAAGTGTAGCATTTGCAGCAGAATCTCTTGGTTTCATGGATATATATATATATATATATATATATATATATATAGGTTTTCTTGATTAGAGAAATAAATAATGCCAACATTATTTAACTGTTTGTGTTTGATATTTGTATTTTGATTGCTTCGCTTGAGATGCATTGTAATTAATCTATTAGTTTACTATCTCAATACTGTTCCTCTCTGAATTCGCTAGACAAATTCAGAAGTTCATGTTCAGGAGATAGTCATTACTGAACTTGGTCGTCGACCAATGACATACAAAGTTAGACTAGATGTTCGGTGGTGTGATCGTGGACAGTTTCAAGCTCTCTGGCTCCTTTATTCTTATGTGATTGTTATTTGTTCCCCTTGTCATTTACACTTTCATAAATTTGTCCATCTCGTTTATAACCTCTCAACGTTTTGAACGCTTATGCAGTCCGGTTTCAACTATTTCAAAATCAAGATTATGGATCTTCTTATACGGGACTGAATCTCATACCTGAACCCCTAATCTCACGTAAAGAATCAAGAATGCCTACTACCAATCGTCCATAATAAAATGGATCACTCAAATTCAAATAAGCCAAAAAAAATTTACTTATTGTAGAAGTGAAGGTCACAGTAGAATAAATTGTCTATTTAGAGAGTAGTCAAATAATCAATTCTCAAATTATTATAAAACTTTAAAAATAATATCATCATTTATAATATATTTTATCATTTTCCCGGATAACATTTCTTTTCTTTCTTTCTAATCATATTTTTTCCTTCTTTTTTTATTTTTTTAATAACTAGTGCTATACCCGTGCTTACGCACGGGTGGTGTTTTTTTTTAATTTTGTATTTGTAAAATAAAAAGATATTAATTATTTTTTGTAATTGATATTTTTTTCATATATATGTATATATAATTATATAATATTATTATTCATACAAATAATAATAATAAATATTAGAATTAAATATTATTAGAATTATGATCAATGTAACTTTAATTTTTGTCATTATAATTTTTAATGGAGTAATTTAAAATTGGTTACAAATAACTTTTGGAATAAAAATATATTATATTTTTTAATATATTATTTTAAAATTGCTTACAAATAATCATAGATATTTTGTTAGATGGAATAACAAAATATTATGTTTTTAAATTGTTTATTAATAAATAAATTGGTTACAAATAATATTATGGTTATTATTATTGTGATATTTATATATTAAAATGTCACATGGTTAATGGTTACTATAATCTTTGGAGAGATATATTAATTAAAAGTTTAAAATAGTTACAAAAGTGAGGAATTGTTTTTTTCTTATATTTTGGAATACAAAATTACAAACCTTGAAAGTAATATATGTAAAAAGATGTTTTAAGAGGTAAAAAAATAATTATGTATATAATATAAAATGCATTGGATTGGAAGACCACCGTTAGTTCAATATTTGTATAATTATTATTATATTTAAATAGAAAAATTATATTAAGTGTTATAATTATGTATAATTATATATAATATCTAAATAAATAATTTGATAATATTTAGATGTAAATTTACTTGGTTTAAATTATAAAATTGATTAGTGATGTATAATTAAACCATATAAAAGGTTGAGGTAGAGTTTACACTTTTCCATATAAAATATAGACATAAGATATTTTAGGAATCCGAACAAAATAATAATAAGAAGAATAATAATCACAATAATGATAATGATAATTATAATAATACTAATATAAAATAATTATACTATTATTTGTAACATTAATATTAATAATAAAAGTAATAACAATACTGAACATTTATTAATACTAATATGTACACTAATACTACTAATACAAATAATAACAATTCAAATAATAATAATAATATTATTATGGATCCCGTAAAAAAAATAATAGTATGAAAACAATTAAATAGCCGATCAGAAGTATTCTTAATAATAAATAATATTTATTTCAGAAAAATAATAATAATAATATTTTTTAATAATAATACTAATGTAATACAACTAATAATAATAAGTAGTAGATGGTATTGAGACATATGCATGTGTACAACTATTATTATTTTTTAAATTATATTAAAAAAATTAATATAATTATAAATAATATGATTTTTTTTTACTAATATATAATCAAAGAATGAATGTTAGTTCTGTGCACACATACGTATATATAACTTGTAATTTTAATTATATGTCTTAGCCTATGAAATTATTTTTAAAAGTGTACTTTGTATGATCTATATAATATTTTATGATTAGATTAGATAAATTAAAGTTAACTCCTTTATACCTAAATCTTGTGATCCTAAGAAAATTTCTCTGGTCAATTAAATGTCAGAAAAATTTCTTCTGTCAATTTTTATCCCCCAAAAGAAAAACATTTTACATTCATATCTATTAATTGTAATTATTACTTAGAACGTCATGAAAATATGATAATTTTGGAAAACATGTGACTTTGTCACTTTTCTTAGTAAAAAATTCCTATTACGTAATTCAAATACACTTTATTGTGCTATAATTAGATCTTCAATCCAGATCCGTATATTTCATTATGCATGCTCTATAAAATATTTTTTAAATTAAATAGATCCACACTAAAGTATAATGAAAACAACACTTTAATATTACATTACACTAAAGTACAGTAAAAATAGTGATTTAGGAGAAGAAAAAAAACTCCTAGCCAACTTTAGTGAATGCCTTCAAGAATGCACCCACAGTTACATGATCAAAATTGATGGGCCGATTTATGATGAATTAATGATTGCAATTTATATGCACCGAAACATAATGAGAGTGTGGGATTTAAGGGAATTTGGCTTGAGTGTAACTCATTTTTATTTTGTTAAACTTTCTCCGATCAATGAATTGTGCTTTGGATTATTAGGGAGGAATGACCCATGTGTTTGCATATTAGCAGGGAAATGTAGTCTAAAATCTTTCATATTTTTCTATGAAGAAATTATTGTGATAAGTTAATCTTGAATAAAGTGTAAGTTTTTTTTATTTTTGTTTTTCTCTATCATGATTTTAGTGTATTTTGCCATAATTTTGTTATTGTTTATTTTTTATTTTAACAAATATTCCATGTGATAATAAATGAAATATAATTTCATAATGACATTTTATTTGAGACTATAATTTTATATAATTTACTATTAAATTTAAATAAAAATATTGTAGCAAAAATTAAATATTAAATATTAAATTAAATATTGAGACTATAAATATTAAATAAAGATTTAAATAGAATCAAATATGTTATCCTAATTTAACTATCAACATTATCTATATAATTTTTGCTATGTTGGTTTCTTGACACGTCTCATAATATCTTTAAGACTATTTACAATTAATAATATATAGGAATAGTTTAAACATATTAGTTTATTACTAATAACAATATTAATAATACTAATAATAATATTAATAAGGCTAATTCTAATTTCAATGTTGATAATAATAACAACAATAATCATAATCATAATTATATTAATAATAATAATAAAATACAAATAATGATTATAGTAATAATAATAATGTAAATCATCTTGGAACTCCATTGAAGTTGTGGGGAAAAACCTATGATACAACAATCCACCATATTTCAAGTCCTTCAATTACTCACCCAACTTTATATTTTGGAAACAAAAGAACACATAGTGGGAAAACTTTTTCTAATCCTGACAAAATCTTTCAGATATAAATACTTTATTTCATTCCACACCTCTAGAAAAAAACACATAATTGGAACACTTTTATTGTATTTGATTTAAATTTATCTTAATTTATATTAAAATATTAATGTAATATTCTTATATTCAAATAAATAATTATGAGTAATTTTTATATATAAGTTTTAATGATATGAGAAAAAGATAAGTAATTAATTATGAGTACTTTTTATATTATATATTAAATAAAATTAAAATTTATAATTAAATTTCTAAATTATAATTATATTAAAATGAAAGATATTATATGGATTTTTGTTAAATTAAGATGTAGGCATATTATACAATACAATATAAAATTGATGTTTAAATTTTTCAATAGAAGTATATATAGATATGAACCTATAAACAATTTAAACCAAAAAAGAACATCGAAGAAACATTTGTTTAATAATAATAATAATAATACTAATAGTAACAATACTAATAATTATTATAATAATAATAACAATAATACTAATTATAATCCTAATAAAAATAATTTTAAATAATAATAATAATAATAATATCAATACTAATACCGATATATATAATAATATTATACCAATAATAACAATAAGGGTTAAATATGTTTTTGGTCATTTCATTTTGACTGAAAATTTAATTTAGTCATTTTTCGAAACATTGAACCAATCTAGATTTAGTCATTTTAACCAAATTTTATTAAGTTTATTTAACATTTCAAACACATTTTATTATAATATTTTAGTTTATTTACACTGTTTGACATATTTTCTCTTCAACGTAATTGACAAATGCGTTTGAAACGTCAACTAAACTTCAAAATAATTGTTTAAAGGACTAAATCCACGCATTTATAAAGATGAGGAACTAAATTGGTTCAAAGTTTCCAAAAGGGACTAATTCCAATTTTCACTAAAAATTAAACGATCAAAAACATATTTAACCATAATAATAATATCAATATTATAGGTAATAATAACAATACTATTAATAATACAAATAATTATTTAGGGTTTAGGGTTTAGGATTTTAATACATACAATTTTAATTTAGATTCACATAATATCAATCATATACTTAACATGTTTTTAAGAATTATTGTACGCTTTTCCATATCAATTTATACTACCATAGACCGTGTGGGAGTGGAAAAATCAAATATTTAATTAACATAAATATTTATTATGATTAAAATTTAAAAAACAATTTAAATTTTTGTATTGTATTTAAAAAAAAAATATCAATCTACATTTAAACTTTGGTGTTTCGGTTATTAAAAGCATCATATCAATGGATTACACAACCATATATTATATGATAGTGTCTAGCATGAATTAAGAGCTTTTTAGAGATCACGTGAGAGCATAAAGATATTGAATTATCTATCTTGTAAATTTTAGTTCATCTGCTTAAAATTTTGTAAACTCACGGCTAACTACAACTATAAAGAATTAGAGAAATTAAAATTGAAATTAATTTACATAGAATCCAACAGAGTTCAACAATTCAAGAAAAAAAGCTGAAAAAACCAAACAATTCCACATCTATGCAAAAGTGGAATATAATCAAAATAATGAACTACCAAATTGGTTAGAATCTAAAAGGAATTGCAATTAGCAGTTTCAATTGAAAATCTAAAAGTGTAGATACAGTATAATTACAGAGATTATATGTAAATATAAATGAGCATAAATATAATTAGGGTGTTATGTGTAAATATACAAAGCACTCGATGCACTTTACCCTTTGGCACAAATGTAATGACAAAGAGCTCTAATTACTATCAACATAAATGTAGTACCAGCCTTCAGTGCACTTATTAATTCGATGAATAATCATCAAAGGAAGCTACCAATCCCAAGGCATGATTAGCAAGGTTGCACAACTTTCTATGTTGTCAGTGGTGGCACCTACCTAACCAAGATTTGAAAAAAAGCAATAAACTATTTTACTGTGTAAACATATCAATAAATTTAAAGATGCAATAAAAGGAAAATTAAGTTATTGAAATGAGTCTCTTAGTAATTTTAAGGAATAACCCAAGGTTATCACAAAACCTAACTAAAGTAATCATAGCCCACCCTAAAGCTAATCCTGAATAGTTAATCCTGCTTGATATTTCTCCCTGCGCATATTGAGCATAAAAACTCAAATCAATCCAAATATATAAATTCTGAAAATTTTTGTATCTGTATCCAATACTTCGTAATACCATTGTTTCTTGATAATGATGAAAATGAATGGACCATAAAGCTTGCCAAAGACAATATAAATCTTACCTACTCTAGAAAGATAAAAACAACCTTTAAATCCTACCTAGCTATGAATTGTCATGGTGTTTCCATATCAATGAGGTTTTTTTATTTTTTTTTAATGAAAGAATCCTCATTCAAGCGAAGGCTAAGGATCAAGGCTTTACTTTATTAATTTCACAAAGAGCTTCTCCAACATCATGTCTTGAAATACTGCCCTCATGTTCTTAACGACATCAAAACAGAAAATAATGCAGTTAAGAAAGAACATCATATACCCACATTCTCTAATTGTCACTTATTGATTGAGTTCAATTAACTCTTGAGGTTGCATGTTACCATAATCTTAATTTAACTTTAAGATGATGCAATGGAAGCAAGGCAAACAGGCCAAAGAAGCTAGATCTCATAAGAGGTAACAACAATCTCAACCTCCAAGCTCCTCTATTGAACCACTCATGGTATCAAGCAAGGGGTTACAACCTATTATAGACATAAGGATCATAAGGATGATGCTGAAATGATCTAACATAACTCTAATTCATTCAATATTGTTTGATTCCCATATATATATATATATATATATATATATATATATATATATATATATATATATATATATATATATATATATATATAAAGAAAAACATACCATTTGAAGATAAGCACGATCAGATGATCTTGGTTTGGGACTTCGATTTATGGAATGGAACCAACATGGGAAACCACCTCAATCCCATTCTGAAACAAATCAACAATAACTCATCATTTGGAATTCTTGTTCACCATTTTAACCAAAATATGAAGACCGTTTTAAATATACACCATATGAACTTTGAATTTGCAATAGAGAACACATATTTCCTTCTCTTGTTGTCATACTACAAAGGCAAAAATAAATGGCCATCATGGATTGAGATAATAACTTTGACATGTCTTTCAAACTTGAAAATCATAACAACAAATTGTTGAAGTTTATAATTGACAAATGATCTTGCATATAAGCAGGATGAAGTAAAGCAGTGAAATGAATTTCAAATATGTAATTCAAGATATTTATTAAATGAAATGTAAGCAGCAGAACAAAATCATACATCACAAACTACAATTAGAAAATGATTAGCAAAGGAAGGCTTTTTAGAGTGAAGAAACTTGGTCACTGTAAAAGTTTTAGTAAGTGAATCTATCAGTTATAATCATAGTTATAATAATATTCCATATTATGGACATTTGAATAGATTAAATCATGGAAGAGATAAAAAATATCATGGAATTTGCATGACAATGAGTTATTACAATTATGCTATCATCAAAGACCTTTAAGAGTTACATTATACAATCACATACTATAAAAAAGGCCCATAGATAAAATAAATACAAAACAACAATGGTCTATGATGGTTAAAAACTAAAAGAAGGCACTTGATATAACTAAATGCAAATAAAGAACAACTAAAACAAAAACCCATACTATTACCTGATTCTCTCTGAGTATAGAACACACAAATAGGGTATTCTTATTTGAAATAAAAATCAAACATGAATGAAGAAAACACTTACTCCTAAGCTTTAAAAAAATAAACTTTTCTTCTCTGTTATGGTTAAAATTAAAAGAAAGCAACAAATTTTAATGTAACTAATTGCAAATAAAGAACAACCAAAAGGAAAGTCCATAGTATTATCTGGTTTTTCCAAGTTTAGCACATACAAACAGGATCCTCCTCTCTGAAACAACATAACTTAAAAATTGTAAAGGGAATAAGAAAACCTAGAAAATTGAATAAACATGAATTGAAATAACAACCCTATATTCTTGGAAGCCAACAATGCAAACTTGTTGTTTCCCATCCTCCCCTCATGAAAAGTTTTCTACAAAATCATAAGCTAATCAACCAAATAACTCCCAAATTAGATACTTATTCCACTTCACATGATGATGACGACTTGCTTTCGATCATTGGGGAGATAAAAAAGTTTTCCACCATATATTTCGAAGAAACTAACAAACAATTAGAATTTCAGAAGGAGTGGTGCATTAATCTTAAAATATCTTATGAAGCTTTGAGAGGCAATGGTTGCATAGTATATGTCTTCCCACTGCCTATATGATAAAGTAATTTCATATCAGCTAAAATGTTAAGTATAGGAGAAAATCAAGACAAATGAAATGCTTGCGTTTACCAACATATGATGTTTCTTTTGGAGGTACATGAGGCCAACATTTATTTTATGGTTGTGGCTTTAAGTGATAACCAAAGACTACTTTTATACAAAAGTGGTTCCCATGTATCATATTTATTCACTTTGAGAGATTTATGATTAAAAGCTAAATGAACTAATCAGGTTAATAAGATAAATATAAATGAAGCATATTATACCAGATAATTATAAATTAATGATCTAATTTGTATGTAGATTTATGGTTTACACATATAAAAGCTAAAGGACAAAAATGTTATGGTTAAAGTTGAGATTCACAAATAATGTGGATCAAAATCCATATTAAAATTATAAAGCAAATTGAATGCTAAAACCTTGTTTCATCATCACGATCCATAGTATTATGCAATTCCATGATGTGATATAGAAAAGTTATCTCAACCTTAAAATGACAACTCAAGAGATTCAACACATTAATTGCTATGATTATTTGTATCGTTTCAAATTTATATATTTTAACAATGAAATTAGAGAACTATGCAAGAAATAAGGCTATATCTTGAACAAAAGGCCTATTAGTATATAATAAAGGCAAAAAAAATGTATGTCTCACCAATTTAAAGAAATTGTCTTAACAAACCTGCCAAACTTTCCAAATCATAAAATATCACATTCAAACAAAAAGAAAAATTTATACTATTAAAAATGCATTCAACTTAGAAACTATAACACCCCTCTTATCAAGAGGGTCATGTTAGGTCTGCAGCCCAATACACCCCAACCCCTCGCCCCAAGTGTCCCCCCACTTCGCAAGGCAGGTTGTTGTCAGTGGGTATCGAACTCCTAACCTGACCTTTAAATGCATGTACATCTTTAGATAAATAAACTAAAATGCGTACAAAATATTAATATCAACGTCATTAAAAAGTATTTAACATTAATATGCACAACTAACAAACCTGCCAAACTTTCCAAATCATAAAACATCAGCTGACAAATCATATTTAAACAAAAAGAAAAACTTATACTATTAAAAATGCATTCAACTTAGAAACAATTTTAGAACCTAAATAAATTTAAAAAATTTGAATGCGTACACATTTCTAGATAAATAAACTACAATTTTAGAACCCCAAATAACTCTAAAAAATTTAAATGCATGTACATTTTTAGATAAATAAACTAAAATGCGTACAAAATATTAATATCAATGTCATTAAAAAGTATTTAACATTAATATGCACAATTAAAAGGTAAATAAAATTGGAAGTAAATAACAATATTAATATAGCTAATAAAAATAAAACAAACAATCAAAAAATTGAAAGTATAGATTTTTCTGAAAAAAAAAACATTATTTGTTAACTTAACAAAATAATTGTATTAAGCATTCTCTCAATAAAGTAGATAATGTTGGAGTACAATAACATTTTCTTTGTTCTACAATGCTTGCTTCTAATTATAAGCACTCGCAATATAACACTAAAAAAAACATTTCAATTCAAAATGGTGGAGTGTAAAACATATATGAAACCTACACTTGTATATCATTTTTCTCAAAATTAAACATTCAAAATGGTTTGTTCTAATTTGTTGTGCAGTAATAAAATGTTGCTTTCATAAACTAAAAATTAAACAATTTTACCACGCCACATATGCTAGTTGTATCTACCTCTCAGTTTCAAATTCAAGAAAAAACATAAAAGCGAGGAGCTCCTGTCACTGCAACAAAAAGTAAACAAATTCAAAATTTAAAAGATTAAATCTCATACCTTAACAATAATATGACTAAAAGAGTGAAAAAAGATTTAATAATTCTAATACTATACAAAGGAATGCAATTTCTTAAAAATAAATTAGCAACACATACCCAAGCTTTTAGTTTGATCTAATATGAAGCTTTTAATCTCATGAGGTTTCAAAGCTCAAACTTTGGCTTGAGGAGCAAAACTTTGGCTTCTGGGACTATTTCAACTTCCATGGATGAGTGTGCATGACTATTTCAACATAGAAATTAAACCACTTCTGCACTCATCGCCACACTATGTCAACAACAGATAACATATGCTTTGTTTCTTTATTACTATACATTTGTTAATTCTTCGATCAAGGAAATAAAGAGTATTTGAGGTTGATTTATGAACCAAATGAAAAAAAAAATAAACACAACCTTCACTTTCATCTTCATCTGCAATGAAGATCTAGGGATGGAATAAACCTAGTAAAGGAACACAACTTAGCCAATATTTGAAGGAACTAATACTAAAATTCAATGTAATAGTCATGTACCCGAATCAAACACTAAAATCTTACCTGATGAAAGTTTAAAAGAACTTTGCACTTGAGCCTAACATGACATCAATTCGCTATCACATTCGTGCTTGAGACTAAAGAAGGAGAATAACTAAGCTGAAAACGGAAAAAGATGTAGCAATGTCAGAAATCATAATACCACATGACATTAGTAGTACGAAAAATTTTGTTTTCTTTCTCACAAATCATAAATTTTTTTATATTTCTAGTAACAGGAACACAAATTAATTTCCTATATTTCTAATAATAGAACTACAGCCCTGAAAAGAACAACAATCTCTACAAAGTTAAGCTATTACAACCTTCAGAAAATAAGAAAAATAAAAACTGAAACTTTAGAAAACCATTCAAAAAATGAAGTCATTTCAAATATACAAAAGAAAATAAAAAAATTACAAAAGAGTAAACAAACCATACTTTAACAAAAACATTTTAAGAAAACTTTACCATTAAACCAGAACAACCATCAAGCCAAAACAATGGCGGAAATGGAAAGAAAACAGTCATCCCATGAACAAAAAGAAAACCTTAACAACAAAACCCATAAAAAAGCTAAATAAACAATGTCCAAATGAAAAAAAACCACAAACCACAAATCAAAAACCCATTTCGAAGATGAAAGGACAAACGATAATAAGACATGCAAACAAAACAATAACAGTAAAATAATCAACAAAGAACTAATAATTCAGAAAAAGAAAATAAAAATGACAAAATTAGTTACTTGCATTTTGGCCTGAACAATGGAGAAGAAAAATTATTTTGAATGTTCTTATTACATACATACAAAAAAAAATCTTTCCAAACGAAGAGACGAAAACTAAATCAAGAAAACCTAAACTTTGATGAAGAAGATGTAAAGCAAGAACCTTTGATGATGAACATGAATAAAGCCTTCGATGAAGAAGAAGAAGAAGAAAACATAAAAAAATAAACTTATTTCTGAATGAAGAGACAAAACCAAATCAAGAAACCCTAACCTTTGATGAAGAAGATGTAAAGGAAACACCTTTGATGATGAAGAAGAATAAATGGAACATAACAACCCTCCTAAATGCGGTTATGCACTTAAAGAAAAAAATAAACATCAAACCATCTAAATCCCCTCATAAACTATATGGTAAATACTAAAACATCAAACCACAAAAATTGAATGCTAAACATTAAAACCCCAACACAATGCAGATTCACAATCCAAACGATAAAACACACATTTCAACCATACCACTTACGAACACCAAAATTTCTTCCAGCCAAACAACACTCCAAAACCAAAAGTAAAAAATAAAATACCCATTCACAAAGACAAATTTTTTTTTTCCATAGGAATAGTCGAGATCGAGAACCAAAATAAAAAACTCCATAAAAATGAAATAAAATAGAAACATAGTATACATTCCAACCAAACAGAAATCCTAAACAAAAAACCATACTCGTTTGAATATACACTACGAAAATGAAATAGAAAGCAAACTTATAGTAGAACATTTAAAGCAATTGCAAATAAAGAGTGTAAATAAACAACTACAAAACAAAAATAAGAAACAACAAAAAATAGAATCCATAACCCACAACCCTCAACCCAAACACGAAATCACAAACAACACAAAAAATAGAACCACAAATTCTCACAAACCCTCAACCAACATACGAACGGAACTCCAGATTAAACAAAACGATCAAAACCTTAAACCCTTAAAAGATCAATCAAAACCCTACACAAAAAATAACTCATAACTCAAAACGGACACACCTTCTACAGAAGCACTGCACGACAACCACAGTCCCAAAAAAATGTCTTTAAAAAACCAACAAATGTAGTGGATAGAAGAAGTAGAAAAGAAGAAATGAGACGAAGCAGAGGAAGAAGGAGGAAGAAGGAGGAAGAAGGAGAAAGGAAAGCATAAATGTGATTTGAAATTTGAACCTGCAGAGAAGCTTTGAAAGAAATCCATCACACTATCTGCAGTGTTGTCGCCATTACAAAATGTCGTGAAATTTCAAAAAAACCCAAACATGAATTCATTGACTGAACACAATAAAAGTATACACCAGTAATTTTAAACACCAACGTTCAGCTAGAACAAACAAATACTGCAAGGTACCAAAATGACGAAAAAACCAAATAAATGCACACGTGTCAGATAAACAAATCGGGGTGTTACGGTAATATCCCTAGTAGTTTGTTTTCTTAGTTTTTAAGTAGATACGTCTTCCATTATTTATTTTATGTATTTTGATACAACTTATTAAGTATAAAACTAAATTTATTTTTTTCAATTAAAAAATAAAAATTAAAAAATAGAAAACATTGAATTTTTAGACTTCATTCTAAAAGAGTCATATACCATAACTACAATTTATATAAGAAGTCGTCAATGAGAATTATGACTTCTATGACTTCTTGTCCCAAGTTGTCCAATTCACATATAACTTTGTTTCTTTAATAAAAAAATAAAATACTTCGCTCTATTTAATATTAATATCACACTAAAATCGTATTTATTATGTATGACTTAATAACTAAATATAAATTACATCATATCGATAAAAGAATCGACAAGTTCACTCTAATATTATTAATATCTCATTATTATAATTTGTGTCAGAAATTTGTTGATAAATATATTGAATATAATTAGGGCAAGTGCTGCGGGTCCATAATTCTATTGTAAATGATTTTTTTACTTAAATTAACTTTTAAGAAAATTTTCAATTTTAGAAATACATTTTATGAAGATAAAAAAATAATACTTTTTATTATTTAGATTTAAAAAATTAAGATTAAAATATTATAATATTTAAAATTTAAATATTGTACATAGTTAATACTCTCGTAGATGTTGTATGTACAGAGTACACGAATATAGAAAATATTTCTCACATCTTTTCAATTTATTAAAAATATTATATAGGTGTGCTTGAATTTAGGATTACATATGATATTTTGTAGTCGGACCCTCGGGTCTAGTTGGGTCGTCGGGTATTCTTGGTCTTTGGGCAAGCCAGGCTTGTTTAGGTCGTCGAGCTAGCAAGACCTGTTTGGATTGCAGGCCAATTAGGCCTATCTGCATCATCAGGCTAATAAGGCCCGTCAAGGTTATTAGTCTTGCTTGACTCTTCGTTTGGTCGACCTATCTCGTTTAGGTTGTTAGGCCCAACCTGGCCTAGCCTGTTTGGATCATCGGCCTGACTTGGCCTATTTGTGTCGTTGGATCGGTCGGGCCAGTCTAGGTTGTCAAACTGGTCGAGCTAGTCTAGGTGGTTGGGTTGGTCGGCCTCATTTGTGTCGTCATGTCGGTTGGGCATGTCAAGGTCGTCGGTCCGACCTGACTCGTCTGAGTCGTTGGGGCGGCCCAACTCGTCTAGGTCATCGGCCTAGTCCAACAAGTTTGTCTGGTTCATCAGGCTAGCCAAGTCTGTTGAGGTCGTCAGGTCGGTCGAGCCCATCTGGATCATTGGGCCAGTCAGGTCCGTCTAGGTCATCAGGCCGGTTGGGCCCATTAAGGTTGTTAATCTAGCCCTACATGTTTGGGTCGTCGGGCCCTCTCCAGCCCGTCTAGGTCATTCGACTTTCTTTTTTAACAATGAGGAATTTCACAATTTTGGAATTTCAATTTCTTTCATTTTTGAGTGAATTTCAAATTCTAGTATTTTAGTGATTTGAAATAGCTTCTTAAAATTTCTCAATTTGAATATCCTTGTAATTTCTTCATTCAAACAAGTCATTTTACTTAAAAAAATTTTAAATTCTCCAATTAAATGAATTACTCTCTTAAATTGCCTTATCCAAACACACCATTACCTTGTGTTTAGATGGAGCATTTCAACAATGCTTATAAATTAAAATGCTTTGTATTTGAATTGCTTGCAATTAAATTCCCTTCATTTTTTAAATAACTTGTTTGGATAAAGAAATTAAAATACCTTACATTTCAATCTTTTGTTTGGAAAAAACAATTGAATATCTTATGAGATAAAATTTAATTTTTACAATATTTATTTTAGGCTTAATTATGTTTTGAGTTCATGATAAATTTAGAAACAGGTTCGATAACCTAGATGGATCGGGTTGACCCGACTACCCAGCCGAATTGGTCTGACCCAAAGACCCAAACAGACCAAACCGACCGAAAAACCCAAACAGGTTGGGCATCGAACAAGCCTAACGGCCATACGTATTGATCGTGCCCATATCTTAAAATACCTTTTAATAATTTTACATCCTTTGTTCTTTTATAGTATTATATATATATATATATATATATATATATATATATATATATATATATAACTTTTTTTTCTTTTGATTTTCTAAATTTATAAACCATTTTCACCTTAACTTTATTTAAAACTTATAGACTTCAAAATATTTATTATTTTCTTTTTCAACTTTAAAGTCTATTTTAATAAATACACAACAAACACATATAGTTTTCATGCTAAATATCTAACATTAATATAACATTTAAATTAAATCATTAATATAGCTTATATTTCACTTTTCTAAATTTTTATAAAATTAATATGTTTTTAGTTTTTGACAAACCTTCTATTAAAATATATTAATTTTTAGTCCGTTTTAAAACGAGGAGTGAGTTAGAGGCACAGATTAACCTTTTTCTTGTCTTCCTTTTTTTTAGTATGATTGTGTTATGTCACTTCAATTTATGGAATTATAATAATTTAAAACCTCTGAAAGAATCATTATTTTCTATTTGATATAAAACAAATCTAAAAACTAAGAAAACCAACTAATCAGAAATGGACCTAAATGCCTATATTTAAAATCATGATAGTTGTCCTAAAATTTGGGTTTTTTGTCGTTCCATCCCTGACTCTGTTTTGTTCTTATTTTACCAACTTAGCTTTGCTTTTTAATTGGAGAATGGTATCTTGAATGGCAAAATGGTCTCTCGAGCACCCTTTCATATGGCACCAAAACTGTAGACGATTGGCATTTTTTTTGGCTCTCATCTGTGATGGTTCAGAGTAGTAATTGAAATGATAAAGAAAGATTTCAAATACAATGTTTATCTCTCACGACAATGAAGAAATGTTTTTCCTTTTTCTCTCACAGCAGATGAGTATTGTCACCTGCTGATCTACAAGTTTTGGTTTTCATCTTAAAAATATTGTTTTGACTTTTATAATTGCTCTAAATCTTTTTTCTTCTTCATCCATAAGTTCCTTTATAGGTATGTAACAACATTGTTATCTATCAGTTGTTTAATCTTTTGTTTATTAAATTGATTTAGGTTCTTCTTCACTTTTTAGGTTTTTTTTTTTTTTTTTCATTTGACGAGCATATAGCAACAAAAGGGTTTTCGAATGAGCAAAAGGTAACATTTTTTCTTTAATATTTTGTTTATTAAGTTTATTTTGTACATTAATTTGTTGTTCTTTAGTTTTTATAAAATTACTTGCATTTTTTTAGGGTAGCGAAGGCCGAAGAGTGGAAAGTTGGACTTGGTTTTAAGATGAACAAATACTTGATTGGATTTGGAAGATAATACTTTTATTGATTTCTATTTTTTTATGTTTCAAGTTCTCATTTTCATTTCATGACATCACAAATAAATGATTTAATTAGTTTTTTTTAATTGTTTGTTGATTTGTGTTGATTCATATATATTTCAGGGTAGTGTAGCATATTTTTGTTTGTGGACAATAAGTTTTGTGTAGGTTAAGACATATAATTAAATTACAAGTTATATACACGTATGTGTGTGCACAACTGACATTCATTATTTGATTATATATTAGTAAAAAAAATATCATATTATTTATAATTATATTAATTTTCTGAATATAATTTTAAAAAAATAATAATCGTACACATGCATATGTCTCAATATCAGCCACTATTTATTATTATTAGTTGTATAGTATCACATTAGTATTATTATTAACATTATTATTAAAAAAATATTATTATTATTATTATTTTTCTGAAATAAATATTATTTACTTTTAATTAATTTATTACCAAAAATACTTGTGATTAGTTATTTAATTATTTTCGTACTATTATTCTTTTTTATAGGATCGATATTATTATTATTATTTTTTTTTATTATTATTATTTGTGTTAATATTAGTATTAATAAATATTCAGTATTATTATTATTTTTATTAATAATATTAATGTTATTAATAATAGTACTATTATTTAGTCTTAGTATTATAATAATTGTCATTATCATTATTTTGTGGTTGTTATTAATCCTGAAATATCTTGTGACTATATTTTATATCGAAAAGGGTAAACTCCACCTCAATATTTTATATGGTTTAACTATATATAACTAATCAATTTTATAATTTAAAGCAAATAATTCACATCTAAATATTATCAAATTATTTATTTAATACTATATATAATTATAACACTTAAATATAATTTTTTTATTTAAATATAACAATAATTATACAAATATTGAATTAACGGTCGTTTCCAATCTGATGCATCTTATATTATATACAAACAAATTTATTTTTCTAGGATGAAAGGACGTTAACGAATTTTGGAAATTTTTAGTGCACAATCTTCTTGATACAGTATCAAGAAGTTGTCTTTTCCATTTTCACCTAGAATTAAACTTTTTCTCTGTCTGTACGGAGGAGACAAATTCAGCAAACAGTTTTTTTCCTTTTAAAACATCATTTTCCATATATTATTTTCAATGTTTGTTATTTTGTTTTCCAAAATATAAAAAAAAAACAATTGCTCACTTTTATAACTATATTTAACATTTTAGTTAATATATTCTTCCAAAGATTATAGTAATCAATAACAATTAAATATCACAATAATAAGAACCATAATATTATTTGTAATTAATTTATTTATTAGTAAACAATTAAAAAACATAATATGTTGTTATTCTATCTAACAAAATATTTATGAATATTTATAAATAATTTTAATGTAATCTATTAAAAAATATAATGTTTTAATTCCAAGTAACAAAATATCTAAAATTATTTGTAATTAATTTTAAAGTACTCTGTTAAAAACTATCACGACAAATGTTAAAATCCTAATTTTAATAATATCTAACTCTAATATTTATTATTATTATTCGTACAGACAATAATATTATATAATAATATATATAAAATAATGGATTAAATATATTTTTGTTTCCTTAATTTTTAGTAAATTTTGGAATTAGTTTATTTTGAAATTTTGGATTAATTTAGTCCTTGATTTTCCGAACTACGTGAATTTAGTCTTTTTAATCAAATTTTATTAGGTTTATTTGATGTTTCGTACGAATTTCAGGATTATATATGAGTTGTTTATAATGTCTGATACATTTCTGCTTTAATGTTAAGTCAAATATTATTATGAAACGCGCTTGAAATGTCAAATAAACTTAACAAAATTTGATTAAAAAAATTAAATCTATGTATTTCGAAATATGAAAAGACTAAATTTGGTCCAAAATTTCGAAATGAACTAATTTCAAAATTCAGTAAAAGTGAAGAAATTAAAAACATATTTAACCCTAAAATAATCATTTACTCTAAATATAACTAATATATTTTTATATAGGTTTAATTATACCTTTGGTCCCCATTTTGGAGTCAAAATCTCAAAATGGTACCCAAATTTTTAAAAGTCTCAAGTTGGTCCCCTCTTTTGTTAAAACGTCTCACATTTGCTCTTTCCGTTAACTCAAGGTTGACGCTGTTAGAGGAAGTGTCATGTGTCAGTTCCTCGATTTTTTGAATTTTTTTATTATTTTTTTTAAATTTTTTTAAAAAAATCAAAAAATTGCCACGTGTCAAGCTGCCATTGTGCCACATGGCAGTGACAGTGACACGTGTTAGTATTACGCCAGGTGTCATTTCCTTAGTCTCATTTTGGTCCCTTTATTTTAATTTGTCTCAATTTAGTCCCAATTTGTGTAAAAATTAGCAATTTTGCCTCTCTCCAAATTGAAATTAAATTTAATTTTTATATAAATGTACACAAATATTTTCATCAAAATTGATATTTCAAGTAAATATTTTTAACCAACTTAAGTTCATTTAATTAATATTTTACATTGAACTTTATTTAAAATGGTTTAAAAGTTGTTACCGAATTAGAAATTGAACTTTAAAAGGTGAATTATGGGTACCTTAGCTCCTTAGGGATATCATGCATTGATTGAAATTGAAAAAACCCTTGTTAAGAAGAAAACTTGGTCCGTTTAATCACCATCTATTTCAATCTACAAATTTAATTTTAATATTTAAAAAAATGACAACTATTCAAAAAAATTTATATGACAATTTAGATTGTTTGTTGTAAATCAATAATAAAGAGAAATATTTTTTTATTGCAAATTTTAGTTGTATGTAATGCTTATACTATAGTTCTAATTTAAATTTAAAAGAACTCTGTTAAAATATTATAAAAGTAAGTTGAAGCAGTCAACATTGTAGGTTAAATATCAATTGATGGTTTTGTTTTTAGAGAAATTTATTAAATGGAGATTATGTAAGTGTGACCTAAGTTTAATTTATATAAGAAATTTATACTACTTTTAACCAAATTTTTTAAAGCATGGATTTACATTGAACTTTATTTAAAATGGTTTAAAAGTTGTTAATGGAAAATAATGTTAATAGAAAAAAAAATTCATAAATTATCTAGTTCATGTAACAATAAAACACATAAATTTAAAATTTGAAAACAATTTGAAGTAAAGTTGAATGTGAAACATAATTTTAAATAAACTTAGCTATGTTAAAAATATATAATAAAAATATTAATTTGAATAAAAATATCAAATTTAATAAAAATATTTGTATAACATTTATATAAAATTAATTTTTGTTTCAATTTGAAGAGGGACAAAATTGATAATTTTTACAAAAATTAGGACTAAATTGAGACAAATTAAAATAAAGGGATCAAATTGAGACTAAGGAAATGACACCTGGTGTAATACTAACACGTGTCACTGTCATTGCCACGTCACTCTGTCACTGCCACGTGGCACAATGACAGTTTGACACGTGGCATTTTTTTTTGATTTTTTTAAAAAAATTCAAAAATAAAAAAATAAAAATAAAAAAATAAAAAAATTCAAAAAATCGAGGAACTGACACGTGATACTCCCTCTAACGGCGTCATCTTGACTTAACGAAAAAGACAAACGTGAGAAGTTTTAACAAAAAAGACGACTAACTTGAGACTTTTAAAAATTTGGGTACCATTAAGATTTTGACTCCAAATTGAGACCAAAAACATAATTAAACCTTTATTTATAAATACAAAATTAAAAAAAAAAAACACACATTATAGCACCACTAGTTATCATTTAAAACATAAGAAATAGAACAGGTAAAAGACAAGAATAGCCTCCAACAAATTTTATAATACATATCGTTGTCCCTATAAAACCCTAAATACATTATGCAAACCCTGAGAGATTGAAGCTGCTGCATCAAACTTTCCACCCTTGTCGCCGCCGCTGCTAGTGCAGGTCGTTTCCACCACTGCCAGCTTCTCCGTCTTCTGCTACCCTCCCTCTTTTCAGGTATGCTTAAGCTTTCTTTCACGTATCGTAAATCGCTCTGTTCTAGTTACACCTTATTGACCTGATTTCATTTCATTGTCGAATTGTTCTGATTGAGAACATGGAAAACAAAAACTAATCCGCACAAATCCATGCTTTAGTTGGAATCTCTGAATTAGATAAATGATAATGATGTGGAGGAATATGTTTTAGTTATTCTATGTTTCTCATTAAATTGTGAAGGATTTGAAAGGGAAGTGAAAGCGAACTATATTAACGTGTGGCTCCTTAGTTCTCCTTAGTTAAGAGTAAGTGTCCTTTGGTATAAAGGAGAATAATCCAACCAGTTAATAAGGAGGTTTGGAGCACCTGATCAGTTATATTTTCTTGCAAACTCTGGACTTTTGTTCTGTTTCGGAATGCTCTGCTCATCATAGTTGTGTGAAGTTATCTACAGATGCTATTTTATACTAGAAAATCGCAGCTATTTCAAACTATTTGTGATTGATAATTATGCTGCTCGTAACTAGAACCGGAGAAATAGACATGGGTTATTTAAATTGTTTTCCTTTTTGTATCTTTTAAATCAACTTATTCTGGGTTGCTTTTTGAACATTTGCAGAATGGTGTCGAATCAGACAGCATCTACCATGGAAATTGAGACTGTCCCATCTGAAGCCAAACTTTTGCCACAGAAGCCAAAGTTTGAGCCGTTGAAGCCTCATGAGATGTCCGATGGAGAGATTCAGTTCCGCAAGGTGAATGTTCCACCTCATCGTTATACCCCCCTCAAGAAAGCTTGGATGGATATCTATACTCCCATTTTTGAACAGATGAAAATTGATGTCCGAATGAATTTGAAGGCTCGGAGAGTTGAGTTGAAGACAAGGACAGACACACCTGATATTAGTAACCTGCAAAAATGTGCTGATTTTGTCCATGCTTTCATGCTGGGTTTTGATGTCATAGATGCCATCGCTCTTCTGCGTCTTGATGAGCTCTACGTTGAGTCCTTTGAGATCAAGGATGTTAAAACACTTAGAGGCGATCACTTGTCTCGTGCAATTGGAAGGTTATCTGGCAAAGGTGGTAAAACAAAGTTTGCAATTGAGAACGCATCAAAGACAAGAATCGTGATTGCTGACACCAAAATTCACATATTGGGATCTTTTGCCAACATAAAGATTGCCAGGGATTCTCTTTGTAGCCTGATTCTCGGATCACCAGCAGGAAAGGTGTATTCCAAACTAAGAGCAGTTACTGCTAGATTGGCAGAAAGGTTTTGATCCTCTCTTATTCATGCCATTATAGGTTTATTTTCTTGTTCCCTTAGATTCTTTTATAGCTATCTAGTTTGTTGAGGATGATATTGTGAGGAGTTACTTCATTCAGTTCAGCTATCCAAGTCCAAATCAATCATTGTTGTGAGTGTAAAGCTTGACTGTTTAAGTGAAATTTTGCTCATCATCATGAATACATTGCTACAAATTAGCGTTATTTATGAATGTTTACTGATTGATTGTGACAAAATATTGTTAATGGATGATAAATCCTTTTGTCTTCTGTATAAGGATATATATATATATATATATATATATATATATATATATATATATATATATATATATATATATATATTACCATCTTGAAATGACTCCTTTAGTCTCTCTTTCTTTAAATTCTCTCTTATATGATCTTTCTTTAAATTCTCTCTGATGAGAGAAAATCAATAACAATCTATCATAGATTATTTCTTATTCGTTTTATTATGTGAATTACATCAGCTAAAACACTAATTAACCATCAAATTCTATCATTGATAATCAAAATTAAAACATGTTTTCTCTTTTCAGTGGGTTGGTGTGTAAATGTCAGTATGTAGGAGTTATTAAAAATAAAAGGCCAAAATGACTAGATGTTAGAGGTTATCTCAGGTCAAAGATTCAAAATAATTTTAACTGTGTTTATTGAAAAGTGAAATGGAAATTAGTTGGTTAAAGATGAGAGATACCTATGGTTTATTGACATTTATATTTTTTAATAAGATCAATTATCGATTTAATTTCCCACTGCATAGGTATATTATCGCATGCATGTATATCCTAAAAAATGTAAATTGTGGTACAAGAGGGTTAGAGTGCTGAATAGAGTCTCAGACTTTAGACTATATTGTTTATCAAAGTACAGTCATTCATTCTCGGTTCTTGTCCTATCTAAGTTCGACTTTTACTTCCTGCACTTCACAATTTCTTCGCACATCCCCTCAAATTTGTAAAATGATCACTATCTTTCAGACACTTTAAGCTTTCCAACAATTTGGGAATATAATTTTTGGAATAAGATTTTCAGAAAAAATAATAATTGGGAACAGTATTTCCGAAAGGCATTCCAGATCAGGTCTTCTGAAATAAGATTTTCAAAATAAATTTTCATATTATTCTTGAATGAGTTTTCTAGAACACCCTTTCATGAAATGTGTTTTGAGAAAAGATTTCCTTAATGCAATAAATACGTTTTAGAAAGAAAAAAAAATCGAAGTGAGATATTTTTGGTGTATTTTCTCTCTTTGCCTTTTACATCGTTCTTCCTCTCTTCTTTTCCTCTCATTGACGTAGGCATGGATGATAAGAGCCTAACCAATGGAGGTGCATGAAGAGGAGTGGCCTCTGGCGTCCAACGGTAGAACTGGCGACCAACGCTAGTCAAGACAGCAGCCAACCAAGATCTATCTATAAGGGATGCCAGTATCCAGCGGTGGAAGAGGGGCACCATGGAGCACGAACAACGTCTAGAAAGCTTACACTTGTTTTGCATTTTTTTTATTAGTATTTTGTATTTAGGATTTAAATCTTGGCTAGTGGGTCTATTTTTAGGTCAATTAACCTTCCACTATAAATAAGGGGTTGCCCTTCATTGTAAAGGCAAATTTGGAATATACATGTGGAGTCATTGTTGAAGTAATTTCTCTTGTGCATACCCCAACCTTAACCTTAATCTTTAGTGACATTACATTATATTGTTACTGTTCTTAGATCTATACCCTTTCTAGATAGTCTATGCAAAAAATCCGTAACAACTCTTGACGAGCTAAGAACAAGAGCAATCAAGTTCATGCAGATGGAGAAATTAAAGGAGTTCTGCAATATCGCAAGACTTCATCTCTCAAGAAGAGACCTTTTGACAAGAAGAGATCATCCCACTCACAACACCAATTTAAAGAGCCAAAACACCCGCGTTTCAACCATTACACACCATTGAATGTGAACAAAACCAGTATTTTGGAAGAAGCTTTGGGTGTCGACCTTATCTCAGTTCCTAAAAAGCAACTTAGACCTGTTAAAGTGGATACTACTAAGCATTATCGTTAATGACATGTGATTTCAATTAAAGTGAACTTTATCCATATTCTAAATATCGTTGTATTTATATTTATTGAAAGTTCGTCCGAGATGGTTCTTCCCACTTATTTATATTGATTAGGTAAAGAAGTTTCATCGACTGTGATGATCCTTCCCATAACTTCATTTCTTATATGAGTTTGGGTAAGGAAGCTTCATCGACCGAGATGATTCCTCCCACAACTTGATTTCTTATTTAAGTTTGGTTAAGAAAGCTTCATCGTCTGAGATGATCTCTCCCACTTAGTCTGAGATCCCTTGGACAAGAAAGCTTTATCATTCGAGATGATCCCTCCCATTAAGTACGGGATGGTCCGTCTCATAATTTTATATTAATTGGGTATAGAAGTTTCATTGTCCGACATGATCATTTCCATAACTTTACATATACATTTAGATTTTTCAAAATTTTCAATAATTGCGCTCAGAGAAGATGTGATCTTTCTTTATTCATAGCATCAATTTGATTCATAGCATTTTTTTTTCTCTTATTATTGTCAACTTGCTTGTATATGACATGTTTCTTAACACGTCTTCCAGTTGGCAACCTATCACCATGGCAAGCGATCAAAATCCATTAAGGACATCCCTTTGATACTGAATACGAGCACACATCATCTCGACATAAGACTTTTGTTGCACTACGTGCAATAACGAGCTTGGGGTGCTAATGCACTGTTTAGGAGCAAGATCATCTTAGTCACCACATCCTACATCATCTCAGCCACCACTAAAATTGTCACCATGAGTAGTGATCATATTGAATTAGGATGACCAATATCATACCAACCTAAGGTCGAGACCATATTTGTCACCATTGCCTGAATCATCTCAACCACCACTATGTATTGTGCTACACAAGATCGAGATGATCTCGACCAAGGGGATCGGGCTCATCCCAACCAAAATCTTAATAACTATATATGAGTAAAGATCACGTCGACTTCAAGATTACCAACACCATGTCAATCTCGACAAAGTGACAGAAGACCTAATATATCTCGTCCTACCTTCCACCATAATGGTACATATAAAAAAACATAAATTAATTTCAGAATATTTCTTTAATATATTTTTTATGTAAATTAAATTTTTGGAAATATTTTAGTTTTAAAAATAAATTTTCTAAGAAAAAAAAATTTAATTATTATTTAAAAGTTTTAAATATTTGATACAATATCGGACATCTCTTATATTCCTCGCATTTCTAAAAGCTTTAAAACTCTGGTGAGTGTGCATAAACTTCCCTGCACCTTATTCCGGTGTGATTGAATCTCTTGCAGTAATTCTCAAATAATCTGTTCTTTGTTAATAAACCATTCAGCTTTCAGAAGAATAGGATGAACAATTCTGCATTTAGAGTTGAAACCACGTCACGTCTTGCAACATGGAGAATCGAAAACTTGGATTCTGTCATTTCCCGAAAATCTGATCGTTTCGAGATCGGAAAGTGGAAGAGGTAGTTTTCTATCTATCTATATGTTTATTTAGTGTTCTTCTTGCGCTATAATTTGAAGACCTTGTTTTAGATCCTCTGTTGTTCATTTGGTGTCAAGTTGGAATGTGTGGTTTTTTATTTTGGTTTGAAATGAAGGTTTTTGTCTGTGGAGAAGAACGAGATTAAACTGTTTCTAGATACGTACATCATCAACCCAATTGCATCTTTCATCGTTAAGGTTATAAGATCTGTTGGAGATCGCAGGATCATGACACAATCAGGTCTTAGTTTCATTTAATTTTTTGATCTTTCAACGTGAAAATTAGAATTAGAATAAATCCTTCTCGAAATCCTTCTAACAAATTTAGTCAATCAATTATGTAAATATGTGAATTTAGTTGTTTTAACAATTTGTTTTTGTTAAGTTTATTTGACTTTTCAAACACTCATTATAGTATTTTAGTTTGTTTACACTGTTTAACACATTTTTGTTTTAATGTTAGTTGAGAAACGTGATTAAAATGTCAAATAAACTTTAAAAAATAGGTTTAAAAGACTAAATTCACACATTTCTAGAGATAATAGACTAAATTGATTCAAGATTTTCAAAAGGGACTAATTTCAATAGGATAGCATATTGACTTGGTACAATTTCTCAAATTTTCATATGGTGCATAAATAGAAGAGAAAGAGATAAAGTGCAAGGAGGTTTTTGTTTGGGCAATTGAGGTTCCACAAACTGGGAAATTCATTATTGAATTTGAGTTTCTAAATTTGAAGAGTGCATCCCCAATCGTATGTTCCGAATATACACATTTCCTTGTGGTTGTTTCTTTATGGTGTTCGCTGCAAATGATGATAATTTCAAGACTTTGTAATCCATGTTTATAATCACGATCACTTAACTAATTTCTTTATTTGGAGATCATCGTGAAGATTAATTGGTGACAATGGATTAGGATAAAAATGTAGCAGGAACCAGAATAAACAGTATTTCATGAGTTGATTTTATAGTTAAAGAATTTGTGATTCAAGATATTGATCCAATTTGATATCATCAAATTAAATTTCAAATTCCTTTTTATTAAAATTTAAGAAAAATAGAAAATTTATAAAATTATTGTGTACCGTATATTGTTTTAATACTTGTGTTTAGTAGTTTGAGGTATTGTGTGTTTTATAATTTGATGTTTGTGTTATAATATATTTATAAGAGGTTATAATTTTTAATAACGTCTTAGTGAATTAAAAGTGAAAGATGTATAGAAATTAATTTTGACTTGGACTCTTAAAGTAAGTTGTTTACTATCTTATGTTATATATGTCTAAACGTTCAAATGAACGCACTAACATCTATCATGTATGGAGTTAAGCATTTGACTCAATTTTAGTAACTAGAAAATGTAAAACTTAATTAAGGATCTTTAAGATTTATAATTCTTACACGATAAATCATAATAGAGCACTAACTAACCTTGATCCATGAGAGATCTTGTGAATATGCGTTCTTCAATTATAATCTTGTGTGCTCTTCAACCACCGTTTCCCAATCTATCTCTTTGCCTTTCTTTCTCTTCTCACACGTTCTTGATGGGTTACAGTGAAAAGAACCTTATGGCCAGAGACAGAACTCCAATTCCTTTTATAAACCAACGTCCATCAAGTTGGTTTTTATTTTATCTTTATCTTTATTTTATTATCACTTCCCATAATAATAACCAATAAGTCTTTATATTTTATTAAATCACAATTGGACCCATCATAATATTTCAAATGAGTCACTAATAGAATTAATTCGTCAATTAATTCTAACAGAAAACACCATAGTTATTGTTTCATATATGTGATCAAAAATATAAATCAGTAATTTCTGCAGTAGATAATCGTCAGATTCCTTGCAATATTGGATTAAGAACTTCTTCTGCATCTTGGCCTCATGTTTCTCGAAATATTGGCCTTCTCAAAAGATTATCCTAATTGGAGTCTTCCAACTAGAGATATCAACAGTACGGGCAGGGTACGGGTAGTAGCTCCTCCGTACATATTTGCCTCATACACGTACTCATATATGTCGGGTATCCGTTATGCGGGTACCCGTCTATTTTTTTCATATTTGCGGGTACCTGAATACCCGCGGGTATTTACAAAATTATTTAAATAACAAATATTTAATCATAAATTCAAATAAAATAAAATAAAATATATCACTGTCATAAATTTTAAATAAAATTCAAACAAACTCAAGTTTATACAAGTCCAAATAATTATAAAAATAAATATAAAATGACGTTCAACAAAATGGAAATTCTGTAATTAGTGTTTTGATCAACAAGTCCACTTTCTCCGATTGATTCCTAACAAATAATCAAATAATAAACCTCAATTACCACTTGCCAAGTATTCTTATTTTGATTCCATCATTTGACAACAAACATACCATAAACGTCACTGTCTATATAGGGTTTGATGTATATGTCCAATTTCAAATAAGGGAAAGAGAAGATTGTCAAGGGGTATACTCAGAAGAAGACAATGTACCAATACTTGAAGGCGGAAGAATGAAGACAAAAGACAAGACAAGATGCGCAACTTAAAAAAAACTATGTCAGAATGTTTTTAACTAATATATATATATATATATATATATATATATATATATATATATATATATATATGAGGGTATTTTTGTGAATTAAAGTTTACGAGTACGGGTATCCACGGATACGGATACTATGTTACCCGTACACGCCCCGTTAACATGCGGGTATCAAAAATACCTGTACCCACGGACAGCGGATATTCATTTTTAATATTTATTTCCTACCCATTGCGGGAATTTTTTTCGACATCCCTACTTGCAACCTTAAAATATATGCTCTCATCACAAATATCATGTCTCGCAAAATCTTAGATTTTTGTTTAGTTTGGTTATTATTAATGTAGTAGGATTAAGTTTCATTCAACTTTATAAAATTAACTTATTAAGGTAAAGTTTGTTTCCGTAATTTGGGTATAATTAGATATAATTACTTATTTAGTACTCTAATTTTTTTGGTTTGATTCAATTTGGCCTTCTTATTATTAGTTGGTTCAATTTAGTCCATCAATTAGTTAAGAGGGTTAATTTTGGTCATCTCCGTTAAGTTACAGTTAACACCGTATACGTATATGTCACGTGTGAAATCGTGAAATTTTTAATTTCTTTAATTTCTTTTAATTTTTATAATGTCTACAGGTTCTCCATCTTTTGCCCAAGAATACTATAGTAATCTTTTTTATTATTTTGGTATAGCAAGTGTAAATTTATTTAAAAAACCAAATAAAAGACATAGCTTGCTAAAGAAAACTCAAGAAAGTGTCATGGACATTGAATATCAAAGAAGCCCCTTTCCAAAGCAGAAATTACATAAAAGAAAGTGGTACTCCAATACAGAATGACAGAAGAAGATCAAGCGAGTAAAACAATATTAGTTAGGAAGATAGCTATATAAAAATATATTATATATGTGTAAGATTTGTTTTTTCAACATTAGTTAAGAAGATAGCTATATGAAAATATATTGTATATGTGTAAGATTTTTTTTTTCAACGTGTAAACTTTTGGATGGTGTGGATAATGTGAAATTTTTTTATATAAATTATGAATGAATATTTGTGATCAAAATTTACATTTAATATTTTTTTTACTTTAAATGATTTTATAAAAGACCCGGGTGGGAAACTACTTCTTTGATGGGTGTTGCAATCAGTGGCGGATCTTAACTAATAATGTTGGGGGAGCCAAAATAATATACTCAAAATTCAAAATTTATATATTTAATTATTGTCATTAACACAATAAAAATGTATACATAATTTAGTATAATCGTGTATCTAAAGAAATCACACATATACAAAGAATTGTCCTTTGTTTTCCAGATTTTTGAACTCATCCATAATTGAGTCAAAACTAAAATTTTTAACTATTTCTTTTTCAATGTAAAGATAAACATGTTCCAAAATATTAATATAAAACATGTTTCTCTAATAGAACAATATGATTATTTGTATCATGATTCAGGATACATAAAGCTAAGATATTGAATTTGTATTGATTTCATCTTCACCAATAGCTTTCTTTTTATCACTTTTAAGAAATAAATCTATTTTTTATTCTTCGTCAATATACCTATTTCTTTTTTAAGTTTAAGATTAAAAAATAATTTATCATAATTTAATTAAAAAAATAAAAATTAAGTTACTAAAAGAAAAAAATCAATGACAATCAATTCCCATTAAAAGCTGATTATGAAAAAACACATAGTACAGTCATTTTTTTCCTATAATCATAAAAAATAAATATAAGGCTCATGAGATAAAAAATAATATTAACTTTTAAACAAATATTTCACTATCAAGTAATGCGAGAGAGTTACCTTTTGTCTTCATAAATGAAAGAGAACAAATGATAAATGAAAGAAAAAAGAATAAATTTGTATTTAACTGTTTTTTTTTCTTCTCAAAATGAAAAGAAAACATGTGAAAATGTGAAATCAATATAACTTGTGAAAAAATGAAAAATACAATGAGAAAGAAAATAAAAAATATCTTAATAAATATTTTTATTATTTATTACGTTTAATTTTATATTTTAATATTTATTAACATTAAATATTATGCCTTATAAAATAAATAAAAATATATCTCATTTAATTTTTATCAATTTTTATATGTTATATATAATAAAAAAATTAAAAAATTGAAAATAATTAATATATATAATATAAAAAATTAAAAATAATTAATATATATAATATAAAAAATTAAAAATAATTAATATATATAATATAAAAAATTAAAAATTGTGGGGGAGGGGAGGGGGTGCCATGGCCACCCCTGCCCCAATGATCCTCCGCTACTGGTTGCAATGACTCTATTTGTAATATTTCTATATATTATTTTAGAGATTTATAATTCGTCCATTTTATTGGACGGAATTTCTATCAATTAGATTCACAAGAATCCAGTAATTAGTTTATAAAAAGTGAAGCGTTTAAGTTTTTTATTGTTTATTAATCTATTCCATGTTGATGTGGTAGTTTGATTGTAGAAAGTTAAATAAATAATGAAATTATAAATATAATTTTAGATTCTAATTATGACAGTTCGAAACATCACATTACATTTAAGTACAATGAAAATAATGGTGTTTGTAGCTATTACATTTCTATTAGAGTTTTTTTTTAAATAAACAAATTAGGGTAGTTTTACCTTCCATTATTTGTGTTGAGAATACGACATCTTTAATTGTCATTATTTGCATACCGCATTAAATGATAGATGTTGCAAGGTTTCGCATAAAATCACCATATTATATTTTGTGACGACATTATATATGACGGGATGCAAACCTGCTGGACATATAAAATATAGCGATTATAACCATCATTTTATACAATATTTAACTACCATATTTAACACAATTTTTTTGGAGTGTACACTCTTCTCTTGCTATAAATAAACACAATAAAAGTAATACCTATAAAGTTAGTTGTAGTTTATCGTGAGACTTTCTTTATTTATATATATATATATATATATATATATATATATATATATATAATATTAATGATATACTCTTCAAGATGTTTTATGCATAATTACTATATTTGTTTTACTCGTACTTAAATTTACATTTTCTGATAGAAGGTCACATTTGTTTTTCTAGGTTCTATAAACATAGAAATAATTTGTAATTGCATAACATATTTTATTCCTTGTTTCGTTTAATTTTTATTCGTCTCAAGCTCTCCAATCGACAAATTCACTTTTTATACTTTCTTCCAAGTAAAGCATATATAGTCATTCTTGAAGTTATTAAATTCTATATATAAAATACATGAACGCTTTTTAATCAGTTAGTTAATTTAGATTATGCATTTTATCAAAATATAAATGATTTTATGAATATAAATAGGTGGATACTTTATACATTTTATATTTGTTAACAGAAATTTATTCAGAGGAATAATGGAATCTCGACCATCTCAACCTCAAATAGTTAACTTTGTGAAGAATTCTTATAAAGTGATTTACTTCAATAAAAAAATTAATAATATATTATAAAATAAGATATTTAGATAAAAAAAATATTTGAGTTTAAATTTTTTCATATTTTATTTTCTCTTTGTAAACAAAAACGTTTGAAATATTTCTTAAACTATTTTTTTTAATATTAATTAGAGAAATTTTCAACCTATTTTAACCATAATTGATTTGACTAATAAGAAATTGGATCTTGTTAACCAGTGACCTTAGGACATCGGTTAAGGATGATTAATACATATTGAATCTTGTAAAAGTTATTAGATAATTATAATATTAAATAAAATCTAACATGAAAATCATTAATGCAGTTTTATTTTATTTAAAGGACAAAAATGACCATAAGTGTTATAATTATGTTTGATATTTTATTTAATGCTCACAAATAAAAGTTAAAAAATAATTAAATAATAAAATAATTATATTTTAATATTACTAAAAATTAAAAAATAATTAAACAAAAAACTTTAAATTAATAGAAAAATCAACAAAAAATTGTGTTAAATGTCTACAAAGTTTACAAAAAAATAATTAAAGTATCAATTTGATACTTTATTGAATTTTCTTTCTCTAACTTCTCGATATTGCAACATTCATATTAGTTTAACCAAATCCCAAGATATAGAAAATATCTCAATACATTAGTAATTATAAATACGTACGTAAAAATTAGCTTAAGTTCACACTCATTTAAGTTTGTATCCTACCTAAATCCGTATTTGGAAAGGAAAAATTCTTAGATCAATAATTTTGTTACTTAATTTTTAGAAAAAATCACATAAAACCGTTCGACTTTATGTTCTGTTACATTTTGTTTATATATATATATATATATATATATATATATATATATATATATATATATATATATTGTATGCATACATAGAGAAAGAAAGTATATGAATAAAATAAAATAACAAGTTCTTCTTGGAACATATCTTTTATATCTATTATATATCTTTTATCTCATATTTTTACCATCTCTACAAATCTTCAACACTTATAACATTTCATACTGTAATTATAAAACTCCTAATATTTTGTAAAGTGTATACATAGATAGAGAAAGAAATCATATGAATTCCTTTTGCAACATATCTCTTATATCTATTATATATCTTATACCTCTCATATTTTTACAATATCTACAAATTTTCAATACTCATAATATTTTATACTATAATTATATGACTTCTAATATTTCATATTGTAATATGATTCTTAAAAATTCATGAATCTGCATCCCAATTAAGTTTGTATCAAACTCCCAAGAACATAAAACAAACTTAAAACGAATGTTTACCGTAAAACTAACAATGTAAAAAAAAAATTAATTACCTTAACTTTGAGTACTTAAAAATTCCAAATTATTTTGTATCAGAGTTATTAGTTACAAAATAAAGATGATGAACCCAGCGTATTAATTACTTTTTAACCGGTAATTTGAGGACACCACCGATTAACATTCTCCTAAGAAATTCTAGATAACAACGATAGCAATAATGACTGAAAAACGTTCTGGCCAATGGTTTAAGAAAATTATTTTTAATTAATATCAATCGAAACAATTATCATCATTGTCGGGATTGATGTTAATTGGAAAAAAACGGCCAATTTTAACTAAACAAAATCTTAAAAACTTTGGTCACAAAATAAGCTCTGTTGAAATACACCATTAATTAATTTTTTAGATTAATTTATTCAAATAAATCATTTAATAACTAAACAAATTAAAATTAAAATAATTAAATTTATTAGGCGGGAAAACAGAAAACAGAGACCAGAATGCCAAGGAAAACAGCAAACAGAACTAAGCTCACGTTCCACCACCATTCTATATTATATAAATAACATGAATTTTGTTTACTAGATTATTTACTTCATATTCTTTCATTTAAATTAATTTTTAAAATAATTATTATAAAACTAAAAAATATATATTTAATAAGGTTTAAATACCTTTTTGTCCTCATTTTCGTTTTGTTGCGGATTGTCCTTATTTTGACATATAATGTTTAAAATGGTCCTCATTGTTACCGAATGTTTAGAATGATCATCATTTTCGCAATTCGTGTTTTATTTGGTCCTTTTCTGTAACGCCGTTCAAATCATTAACGGAAAATTGTACAGGTGACACGCTTTGGATTAGAGTATGTTACGGGTGTGGTAATTAACAATTAACGTTAATCTTACAATTTAGGAGAAATTTTGCAATTAGGGAAATTTTTCCATCTTCGTCTTTCTTCAGCTCGCATTTGTAGAGGAAGCAGCTAATACTTGTCATTTCATCATTGGATTGCAGTTGCGCTATTCATTTCAATTTTCTAGTTAATCATCATTAACGAGTTAAGTGGGTTTAGAATTTTCTAGGTAAGTGAGTATTAGACTTATCTCGTTGATGATGATTAACTAGAAAATTAACGTTAATTACCACACTTGTACACGTAACGTGCCATATGTACAATGTTCCGTTAATGATTTATTACAGAAAAGAAGCAACAAAAACACGAATTGTGAAATGAGGACCATTTTAAACATTCGACACAAATAAGAACCATTTTAAACATTCTGTCAAAATGAGGACAATCCGCAACAAACACCACGAAAAACGAAAATGAGGACCAAAAAGGTATTTAAATCTTTTAATAATTATCATTTAAATTTAAGAAATTAAAATTGAAATATCATAAATATTTGATATTATATTATATCTTTTATATATCTTATTTCCAAACCGAGTGAAAATATCATCATTGTTGATGAACTTCCGATTACAGCATCACCGAAGTTCGGTGTGATTAAATCTTTGCAAAAACCCTCAGAGCAATCTGTTTTCCGGTTTTAAACAAGAAGAGAAGAAGCGGCTTTCACAACAATAGAATGAATTATTCTGCGTGCGAAGTTGAAACCACACCACGTCTTGCTCAATGGAGAATCGAAAACTTTGTTTATGTCAGTTCCCGAAGATCTAAACCTTTCAAGATCGGAAAGTGGAATTGGTATTTCTCTAAATATCTATATGTTTATTTGTCTGTGTCCTCTCATGTTTCATTTAATAGGTTTTGGTGTGTGATGAAGTGCTCTTTCTTCTTGCGCTATAATTTGAAGACCCTTGTTTATGATTTTGTGTCGTTGATATTTGGTGTCAAATGTGTGGTTTTTGATTTTTGTATATATATTTTTTGGTTTGAAATCAAGGATTTTGTCTGTGGAGAAGAACACGATTCAATTGTTTCCCCAATGGAGCAGCTATCCCATTCCCAGTCCTCCCATTGCATCTTTCATCTTTCGGGTTTTAAGTTCTGTTGGAGATCGCAGGACCATCCTGCACTCATCAGGTCTCATTTTCTTTTTACATTTTCTCTCTTCTTTGTTGGTTATTTGACTTTTTTTTTTTTGGATAGAGAATAATCAATAATGTTAGTTTCTGCGTGTATTAAGATGACGTTGTACTTGGTCCAAAGTGCATGATCATTGCAAATAGAAGACAGTTTCTTTCAAATGTTGAATGAGTACATGCGTAAATCTACTCTTCTTTTAATCTTGTGCAGAGGTAAAGGACAAAGTTGTAGACATCAACAGTGGTTTTGCTTGGACAGTTGAGGTTCCTAAGAAATTCATTATTGAAGTTGAGTTTCTAGATTTGAAGTGTGCATCCCCAAGTGTAAGTTCTAAATACACGTCTCTTTAGATAATCCACTCAATTAATTCCAATTGGTTTGGTTTTAAGATGAAATACAGATCACAAATCATGGACAAAAAACCTAAACCTATGTTCAAGAGATAACTCTTCATATACCGAAACAGGAGAAATTGTATAGATAACCTATAACATTAATACATATCTGGAAAGTTACCTAATTTGGAATGTTATTTGTGAATGCAGGGTGGAGAACCTTGTTCCATCTGGGCAGAAGGATTTTCACAAGAAAGATCACATGCAAATGTCATAGAGTCTATCTGTAGGATGCTAACAGAAGGAATCAACACTGACATCACCATCAATGTTTCTGATGGAAGTATAGGAGCTCATAGAGCTGTTCTTGCTGCAAGATCACCCGTATTCCGCAGCATGTTTTCACATAATCTTCAGGAGAAAGAGTTGTCAACCATAAACATATCAGATATGTCACTTGAGTCATGCCAAGCTTTTCTCAATTATCTCTATGGAATCATCAGACATGAAGAGTTTCTGATTCATAGGTTGGCCCTTCTTCGTGCAGCTGACAAGTATGACATATCTGATCTGAGAGATGCATGCCATGAGAGTCTTCTTGAAGACATTGACACAAAAAATGTTCTTGAGAGGCTCCAAAACGCATCTCTATATCAGTTGATGAAACTGAAGATGAGTTGTATCCGATATCTTGTGAAGTTTGGCAAAATATATGAAATCCGGGATGATTTCAATACCTTCTTGCATAATGCAGATAGGGATCTCATTGCTGAAGTCTTCCATGAAGTTCTGTCACATTCTGTTACATTGCCGGTAGGGATGAAGAGAAAATTTGATTGTCTTTAGAACTACTAGTTTCTCAATGAACAGGAAAATGAAAAAACTGGACAAAGCTATTTGAGAAAGGTAATAATTTTAGAGAAGTGTTACATGTTAAATATTCGATACCAAGGTCTTACATACATAGAATTCATTAATGAATTAAACTAATAATAGTATAATTGGGTCCACTTTTTATTCTTTTTTAAACTCAATTTAATCCAATTAACTTTTTTTTTTCAATTATATTTAATACATTTAATTATTATTTTTTGTCTTTTTTCTTTAATTTGATCTTATAGTTGTATTTACATCATCAAGTGTATTGATTCAAATGTATTTATAATAAACTTTTATTCATCCTATTTTGAATATAATAAAATAAAATGTATAAAGTGATAAGTTATCCCTCAATAATAAAAAGAAATCTAAGTAATGAAGATTGATTTTGTAATTGACTTAGATCATCTAAATTAGTATATTGATATTAAGATTCAACAAAGAGTAAAACCTAAAAGTGATTTTAGACAATAGATTTTTAAGTGTTGATTAAAGTTTAAAGTAAAAAGAAAAATGGTTAGGCTAAGATTATATACCTACATTGTAACATAAATAGGTAACGCTTTTTCAAATGTAGAAATATAGAAATAGAAATACAACCTTTTAAAGAAAATTTACAATATTATTTTAAATTTTGTTTATAGATTTAGGTGAACCTATTTCAAATCATATATTAATAATCTTATTTTAAAAATGTTAATTAAAACAAATATATTATATTATACAGTGAAAATTAATTAAAATAAACAAAATTGAAGATATAAATTAAAATAATTATAATATCTATAACAATATATAAAAAAATTCCCTCCTTTGTATTCACATTTCAAAATACCAATTTTACCCTTTAAAATATAATTATTTATTAAATTTTTTAAAATTGACCATTATTTTTATAATTTTTTTATAAAATTGTCTATCTTGGCTTCTTCTATAAGACCCTAGAAAATGGCGTTTTAAAAAGTGATAGTGGTTTAAAAATAGTGAGACTCAATTATTTTAATATTAAAAGGTTTTAGTATAAATAGAATTGTTATAAACGAGTTTCATTATTTTAAAACACACAATCTCTCTAAAACCCACTTTTCTAGAGTTATCTGACTTCTCTCTAGAGGTTCTGTCTCTTTGGTCTGATTGAAGAATCGAGACCGTAGGATTGATCCTCTCGGCGAGTTCTTCAAATTGGATCGATCAGTTTCTCCGTTTGCATAAGTTGAGTTTCCACTTTTTTTTTTAGTCTTTTTCTGTTTTCTATTGCATGCAAGCTCTCTTTTCCGCTTGCATGCGACGTTTTAATCATCAGTATGAGTCTCTGCTGATCAGTGATCATAATGGTATCTTGTGATGTTTTTATGTGTAGATAGAGCATCCTGTGGAGTTAGAGGTGTTGACGTTTTTAAGGCATTGACGTTTATAAAGTTGTCTAAACAAGATAACAAGTAAGGGAAGCTAACTATTTTGCTTGAATTTCGTATAGAAATCATTCTGATGACTTTGAATTGCATGATTGAGTGTTGTATGAGTGCTTGAACTGTGTAATTGAGTATATGATTGGATTGTGCTAGATTTCTGGACTGTTGCATGTGAGAACAGATTGAGAATCTGGTATTTTTGCCTAAGCGAGCAGCTCTCGCCTGAGCGAAAACACCAGAAATTCATCCCTTGTCTCTGCGCGAGATCTCGCCTAGGCGAGCCAGTCTCGCTTGAGCGAGAGTCACTCTCATCTAAGCGAGACAACTTAGCCTGAGCGAGAATTCACCCAGAGTTTGGGTTGTTTTCTATTTCGAGCCTCGCTCAGGCGAGAATGACTCACCTAAGCGAGAGAGCCCTTTCGCCTGGGCAAGACCTTTCAGCTTGGGCAAGAACCCCTGCAACAGAGTGTTATTCCCTTGTTTCTAATGGATGAAGCTATGTTTAAATATTAAAATGTGAACCTAGTTATGATATGCATGAATTGTTATGACTGATAATATGTGTGGTGAAATTGCATGAAGTTGGAATATGAGAAGATGTGGTTGAATTAGGATTTCAAGGAAAATTCTAAGAGGAATGTTTTAGTGTATGTAAGAACATAAGGACTCAGTTTTGGTTGGTATCCTGACGCTCCAATAACCATTAAGGCTCATGTAGAGCATAATGGATTATGTCGGGAGGAGTAGCAGGAGGTCCTAGTTTGTGGACCCGATTCAGTCACAAACGCAAAGGGGACTTACCTTGGGAGTGGTTGGGTGATAACCCCTTGTGTCCAAACTCTGCAGAGTTTGGGAACCGTCACGGGTGCACGCCACCAAGAGATCTGATGTCGCTTACATAATCCGGATATTGAGTCTAGAGTAATATATTTGTACTATGTTTGTGGTGGCCTATGTGATTCTGGTAAAAATGAGAAAGACTGCATGATTTGTTTATAATTGAATTGCATGATTTTTCTTATCAGATTAGCTTACCTTTGCTTTCTGTGTGTCTATCTCATGTTGTATGTTTTTCTTTTGCGATGATCACCTATTTGGTGGGAGCAGATGTGGTTGCAGTGTCAAAGGCACTTCTGGAGGATGAAGAGCCATCATTTTAGTGTTGAGGAAGAGATTTCCAGTGGGAGCTTTAGCAGTGATCAGTTTAAGTATAGAGTTTATTAGTTTAGTTTAAGTGTATAAGTGATATATTTTTATGGTCATATCTTTTGTAAGACTGTATTAATATATTGTGTACACTAGATGATCTGTTTTGGAACTATGATGAAACTCTCTATTTTTATTAGTTATAAGCTGCTGAAATTGAGATGTTACATCTTCTCTTTTTCTTCTTCTTCTTTATTTATCAATGTTATTATCTCATCTTTTATCATATATTTCACTTTATTTTTAATAAATATAATTTTATTTATATATTAACTTAATAACATTATACTATTATCACCTACTAATATAATATTACACATGTTTAAAAAATGTGTACATACATGCACGATAATACATGTTTCTATATGCTAGTTTTAAAATTAAAAATGTTATAAGAAGATGCAAAAAGAAAGTGACACTCAGATAAAATAAAGATATTACCATTTCACTAAACTTTGTAATTTCTAAAATCAAGAGAATTTATTAAAGGTAAGCTATTACAAACTCGATTAACAAAACATTCAACATAATTCTTTATACATTGAACTAAACTAAAAACAACAAACATGAGAAAAGGCTTGTGCTGCTGTCCCTCATTAGTCCCCATTTACAATTCAAATTAGGCACCTTCTTCATACACCCCCGTCAAATTTCTTTTGCCATTCCAACAAAGCTTTTGGAAATTTTTATCCGAAATTGATTTAGTGTATTTCAAATAGTAAAATCCAGAACTAATGAAGTGTCAGAAGAAATTTTGATGGGTGCAGCAAGAAGTTCCCTTCAAAATTAATCAAACCTTTGAGAACCACTTTATTTGGGGCTTTTTCTTCCTGCACCTCCAAGGATTTTTCTTACACCTCCAAGCAATCTTAAAATTTAAAAAATACTCTTTAAACGAAGTCATATAAATTACATCCTAAAATTATTTTTGAATGTCTACTTCCGATAAAAAAGTATTTCCAGAAGTCACATCCCACTAAAATTTAAGACTTTCGAAGGTAAAAAAAAAAAAAAAAAAAATATATATATATATATATATATATATATATATATATTTTCACTTTTCATTTTTTTCTTAAATTTGAAATTTAATTACTTTTAATTTTGTTTACTTTTCAATACATTATAAAAAAAATTATATATATAAATATAAATATATTAAAATTTTATTTTATTTTTAAAATACATATTAAAAATTATAAAATATATAAATGTGAAACAAAAATTACTTTAAAAATACAAAATAAGTAAAAAATGTTAAAGAAAAAATTGAAAAATAATTTAAATTAAAATAATAAAACTTTAAATTAATGTATATATATATACATATTTAAATTTGAAGTTTTATTATTTTAATTTAAATTATTTTATAAGTATTTTTATAATTATTTTATTTATATAATTAATATTTTTTTTAATTTTATTTGAATATTTTAAATTTTATTTAAAATTTAAAATTTAATTTTTAATTTTAATTTTTTTTTTTATTTTTTGATTATATATTTTTAAAATTTTTAAATTCAAAAAAATTAATAAAAGTAAAAATTAAATATAATTAAAGAAAATAAACTTTAAATTTGAAAAGATAAAAACAATATATCTATATTTTTTTTTGTTGGAAATCGATTTTCAGTATTTTTTTTATTCGAAAATCAAAATTCTTCAATTTCTGAAAATATTTTTATCGGAAGTTGACATTTGAAAATAAATTTGGAAGTGCAATCTGCATATATTTTTTTTCTCAAATGGTCAAAAGTAGTTTTGATTTAAAAAAAAAAATTAGATGTGTAAAAGAAATTTTGGAAATGTAGAAAGAAATTTCCCTTTATTTGGTTCCTTTACAATGGTTTTCGTGGTTAGGGTCTATGTAATTCGAAGTTGGCATGTGTGTTTGATGTTGGAGAATTTCTCTAACACATAAGTACTAATGAGTGGTTTTTTATTTAACGAAAATGTTTTAATTTTTTATTAATTTTGAAAATTAACAATATACGCTTTCTGATTCTATATTAAAAAATTAATTTTAATTAATTTTATATTTTTTGATGTATTAATTTGACACAGAACTAAATGCACATACTATTCTGACGTATTAATTGGACTAGTTAAATTAGTATATATAAAAACTAATGGAGGCAAATCCATATTCCAAATTTAAAATCTCACTATTATAATAAAATGCAAATATTTCAAATAATAAATAAATTTCATACTGACAGATTCTTACCCTAAATTTAACACCATACATATATATATATATATATATTAAATTTGATGATATAAATACAAAAATATTTATTTAAATAAAAGTATATTAAAGGTGTATATAATGTGTACAATTTAAAATTTTAGAAATCAGATTTAAGATTGGAGCAATCATACAAATTTATTTATCTTGACTAGAAAAGTTAATGAATTATTTCTTAATAAAAACAAGATAATACTCATAAATAAGTTTTTAAATATCATAAAATTGTTTAAAATAATAACTAAAATGTTATTTTTCGTTGATAAAAAAATAAAAACAATTCGATTAACAGCGAATTTGCATCGTTAACATCTGTTTGTAATTAACCCAAAAGATAAGATAAGAACGAAAAGATTATATGCATCGTAACCGTGTAATTTCCCTCCCACCGCGTAACCTCAGCGCTATATATACCCACTGACCTCGTGTCAATCTTCTGTTTGAATGGGATTTGAATTTTATTGGTATTGTTTCGAGGATTGTCGTCTATGGCTTTGGGGATTGTGTTTCCATTCTTGATCAAGTTTCTTTAGGGTTTTGCGAAGTGTACGGAGTTTACAATCAATCAGTGTGTGTTGTGTTGTCGGATTGAACAACCGCGAGCGTTTTGTTCGATCAAATTGTGTTTTGTCGGATTGAAGAACCGCTAGCATCCTTGCTTTTTGTGGGATTGAAGAATGCAAGAATTATCAGTAGATTTACGCCAATTCTAAATAGAATTTATTTGATTATGTTGAGTTTTGGGTTTTTTGCTTAATTTCTTTACACCTTTTCAAATGGTCGCCGCTGGTACTCTGACATCTTTTATTTTATTTTATTTTTTTTTTGCATACGAATGATATGAAAATAATAGTTGTTCGGAACAACCTAAGTTTTCTCGGCGTCTCCTTTCTATTATATAAGTTTTTTGGTATTGATCATCGAACATAGGGATTGAACTATGATTTGTTTATCTGCAGTGGTATTTGGAATAGTTTTGTAACCTCCTGAATTGAGAGCGTTTATCGTGTTCTTGTTCTTGAATTTGCGGAACAATGAAGATACGGTATGGATGTGGTATAGGAGATCAGGTGAAGTGTTAGGTTTTGTTACCATTATGTTTTCTTAAGACGATCTGATTGGAGCCTATCAAATTTGTTGTTTGTGTTCATTCCTATGCAGCATGTCCTCGAGTCTGAGATTTATTTTGGCCATTGAGAAGGTAGAAACGAGTTTCGATGGCTGGCTTTCGATGTACCGAATTACTTTGATCTTCTTAGATGTAGGAAGGTACATGCGTTAGCCATGGGGATTGTTTTCTTCTACTCATGTTTCAGCTAAGAGAGGCAATAACTCTAGATTATTAAACTTATTGCAAAGCTTTATGTTTTATTATGTTTCAATTTACTAATTTTCTTGAGAATGGCTATGGTCTCTCTTGTTCGTCGTAGGAATGTACATGAATCAGCCATTGTCCTACATGAATCAGCCATTGTGTTTGTCTAATAAGCAATAGCAATACTTGGTCTCTGAAATTATGATCATTGAGTTTGTTATGGAAATTTCTCCATCGGTGTTTATTGAATTTGTTTATTCATGGTATTGTCTAGGTCTTTTATCTTCTTCCGAGATTAATTATTTTTTTATTCATGGGTTGTATTTCTATATGCATTCAGTTGGAGGTCTTGTAAATTCTCACTATATGAGTTAGAGGCTTTGACATTTGCGGTTTTAGACGGTTGACTCTGTTCATTTTGATTATCTTCAGTTAAGAGGATGTCTATTGGGTTGTGGATGCAATATTGTTGACTCTGTTCATTTTGATTATCTTTTCATTTTGATTATCTTCAGTTAAGAGGATGTCTATTGGGTTATGGATGCAATAGCTGAATATTATTGAACTTATCGTATAGGTCCTTCATCTTTTACCAGACTAATTATACTTTTCTTAAATTCATGGGTTGTACAAGGAAACTACAAAATGAAGGGGATGCATAGTCTGCAAATGATGGTGGTCATGTTTTGGGAACAATGGATGGAGATCCCGTGAGAGGTTTCATTACTATCTTTACATTTCAGTATTGTGAAATCTTGGGTTTTATTATCTTTGCATCTAGTATTTTCATTGTATTCTCCAGGCCAAACTTGTGGAGTGGGAGATCTTGTAAATACACACTATATGAGTGAGAAAGTTTGGCATTTGTGTTGTTGGGGTCGACTCTTCATTTTGATTATCTTCTTCTACTAGTGTTGTAGTGAAGATGATGTCTATTTGATCGTGGAGGCAATAGCTGTAGTTTATTGAACTTACTACATATCTTTATTTTTTTTTTTCACGTTTTGATTTACTTTCTTTCTTATGTGCTTCAGTTGGAATGGTTGTAGTTTCTCTTATTGGAATCGTTGTAGTTTCTCTTATTGACTGCAGGATTGTACATGTGTCAGCGATGGTCTTTCTTTAAGCAAGAGCAATGCTTGATCATTGGACATTATGATCGTCGAGCTGGTTGTGGAAATTTTTCCATTGGTTTTCTTTAATTATTAAATTTGTTTGTTCATCCTATTGTCTAGGTCTTTCATCTTCTACCCAGTTTGATTATAATTTTCTTGAATTCATGGACTTCATAGGGAAACTAAGAAACGAAGTGGGGTGTAGAATGTGCAAGTGGTGGTCGGCACATTTCAGAAGCAGTGGATGGAGAAACGAAATGGGTGCAGAGTGTGCAAATGGTGGGTGGTGGGCAGTTTTCAGAAACAGTGGATGGAGATCTGGTGAAACTTTAGGTTTTATTATCTTTGTATTCAGTATTTTCGATGCCGTTATTCTTCAGATAAACTTGTGGAGTGGGTGATCTATTAAATTAGCATTATATGGGTGGGAGGCTTTGGCATGTGTTGTTGGAACATTAACTCTGTTGATTTTCATTATCTTCTTCTACTCGTGTTGCAGTGAAGAGGATATCTATTGAATTGTGGAGCCAATGGAGCCAATAGCTGTAGATTATTGAACTTACTACAAAGCTTTATGTTTTGTTACGTTTCCATTTACTGTCTTTCTTATGCGCTCAAGTTGGAATGGCTGTAGTCTCTTTTATTGGTTGTAGGAAGGTACATATTGTCTTTATCTAAGCAAGAGCAATACTTCAATCTTTGAACATTGTGATCATTGTTAATGGGAATTTCTCAATTAGTTTTTTAATTCTTGAATTTGTTTATTTATTGTCTAGGTCCTTCATCTTCCACCCAAATACAGCCAATAGCTGTAGATTATTGAACTTACTACAAAGCTTTATGTTTTGTTACGTTTCCATTTACTGTCTTTCTTATGCTGTTTTTCTTATGCGCTCAACTTGGAATGGCTTTCTTATGCTGTTTTTCTTATGCGCTCAACTTGGAATGGCTTTCTTATGCTGTTTTTCTTATGCGCTCAACTTGGAATGGCTGTAGTCTCTTTTATTGGTTGTAGGAAGGTACATATTGTCTTTATCTAAGCAAGAGCAATACTTCAATCTTTGAACATTGTGATCATTGTTAATGGGAATTTCTCAATTAGTTTTTTAATTCTTGAATTTGTTTATTTATTTTCTAGGTCCTTCATCTTCCACCCAAATTGATTATATTTTTCTTGAATACATGGAGTTTTCAGGGAAACTATGAAATGAAGTGGGTTCAAGGTTTGCAAATAGAGGATGGTTGGCAGGGTTTGGAAATAGTGGATGGAGATCCGGTAGATCCGGTGAAACCTTAGGTTTTGTTATCTTTTATAAATAGGCACTATAGTGTAAGAGGCTTATACATGAGTGTTGTTCGATTGTTGACTCTGTTTATGTTGCTTGTCTTCTTCTACTTGTGTTGCAGCAATGAGGATGTCTGTTTTATCGTGGAGACGGCAAATTATTCAACTTACTACAAAGCTTCATGTTCTTTTACGTTTCCATTATTCCTATGTGCTCTAGTTTAAATGGCGTGGTAGTCTCTCTTATTGTTTCTAGGAAGGTACATTTGTCAGCCTTAGTATTTGTCTAAGCAAGTGCAATACTTGATCATTGAACATTATGGTCATCAAGCCTGTTATAGAAATTTCTCCATTGGTTTTTTTAATTCTTGAATTTGTTTATTCCTCTTATTGTCTATGTCCTTCGTCTTCTACCCAGATTGATTATAGTTTTCTTAAATTTTTTGGGCTTTACAGGGAAACTAAGAAATGAAGTGGGTGCAGGGTGTGCCAATGGTGGGTGGTGGGCGGCTTTTGGAAACAGTGGATGGGGATATGGCCAAACCTTAGGTTTAATTATTTTTGCATTCATTATTTTCATTCCCGTTTTTTCTTCATGCTAAACTTGTGGAGTGGGAGATCTTGTAAAAATATGCACCGTATGAGTGAGAGGCCTTGACATTTGTGTTGTTGCACGTTAACTTTTAATTTTAATTATCTTTCTCTGTGTTGCAGCGAAGAGGATGTCTATTGGTTCATGGAACCAATAGTTATAGATTATTTAATGAAGTTTTTTGTTTAATTACAATTCAATTTACTATTTTTCTTATGTGCTTAAGTTAGAATGGTTGTAGTTTCTTATTTGTTGTAGGAAGGTATAGGTGTCAACCATGGTGTTTGTCTAAGCAAGAGCAATATCTTTGAACATTGTGATGATCTTAAATTGATTGTAGTTTTCTTTAATTTGTGGGTTTTTCCAGGGAAAAACTAAGAAATGATGTGGGTGCTAGGTGCGCAAATATAGAGGGTGGTTGGCAAATATTTGGAAACAGTGGATGGACATCCGGTGAAACCTTAGGTTTTATTATCTTTCTTTCCATTCGTTATTTTCTTTGTCGTTGTTCTTAATGTTCTTCATGCTAAACTTGTGGAGTGAGATATCTTATAAATAGGATTACATGAGTGAAAGGCTTTGACATGTGTCTTGTTTGATTGCTGACTCTGTTTATGTTGATCGTCTTCTTCTAGTCGTGTTGCAGCAATGAGGATGTCTGTTGGATCGTGGTGGCAAAAACTGTAAATTGTTGAACTTACTACAAAGTTTCATGTTTTATTATGTTTTCATTTTTTATTTTTCTTGTGTGTTCGTGTTTGAATGGTTTTAGTCTTTCTTATTGGTTGAAGGTACATGTGTCAACCATGTTGTTTGTCTAAGCAAGTACAATACTTGATTGCAGAACATTGATGATCAAGCTCGTGTTGAAAATTTCTCCATCGTTTTTTTTTAATTCTAGAATTTTTTATTCATCTTATCTGTCCATGTCCTTCCTCTTCTACCAGATTGATTATAGTTTTCTTAAATTCATAGGCTTTATAGGGAAACTAAGAAATGAGGTGGGTGCAGGATGTTCAAATGGTGGGGTGCTGTGCAGATTTTGGAAATAGTGGATGGGGATTCGGTGAAACCTTAAGGTTAATTTTTTTTTTCATTCATTATTCATTATTTTCATTTTTGGGTTTAATTATCTTTTCATTCATTATTTTCACTACGATTTTTCTTCATGTTAAACTTGTGGAGTGGGAGATCTTGTGAATACTCACTTTATGAGTGAGAGGTTTTGACATCTGTGTTGTTACACAGTTTACTCTGTTGATTTTAATTATCTTTTTCTACATGTGCTGCCATGATTAGGTCATGGAGCCAATAGCTTTTGATTACAAAGCTTTATGCTTTATTACGATCAATTTACTATTTTTCTTATGTGCTCAAGTTGGAACGCAATAGTCTCTCTTATTTGTTGTAGGAATACATGTGTCAGCCATGGCGCTTGTCTAAGCAAAGCAGTTCTTGATCTTTGAACATTGTGATCATCGAGTAATTCTTGAATTTGTTTTTTCATCTTACCGTCCTTCATCTTCCTACCCAGATTGATTGTAGTTTTCTTGAATTCATGGGTTAGTCAGGGAAACTAAGAAATGATGTCGGTGCAAGGTGTGCAAATAGAGGGTGGTTGGCAAGTTTTGAGATCCGGTGAAACCTTAGGTATGTGTCAGCCATGTGTGTGTCTATGCTAGTGCAATACTTGATCGCTGAATATTATGTTCATCAAGCCTGTTATGGAAGTTTCTCAATTGGTATTTTTAATTCTTGAATTTGTTTATTCTCTAAATGTCTATGTCCTTTGTTTCCTACCTAGATGGATTATAATTTTCTTAAATTCATGGGCTTTTTAGGCAAACTAAGATCGCTATTTTTATTGCCATTCTCTTCAGATTAAACTTGGTGGGAAAGGTTTTGAAATCTGGCAAAACCTTAGGTTTTATTATCTTTGAATTCATTATTTTCTTTGACGTTATTCTTCATGCTAAAGTTGTGAGTGAGTGGGAGATCTTGTAAATAGGCACTAAATGAGAGGCTTTGACATTTGTGTTGTTGGACCGTCGGCTCTGTTGATGTTGATTTTGATTGTTTTCTTGTACTCGTGTTGCACAGCTAAGAGGATGTATGTTGTATCCTAGAGGCAATAACTGTTGAGTATTAAACTTATTGCAAAGCTTTATATTTTATTACGTTTCCATTTACTATTTTCTTATGTACTCGAATGTGAATGACTATTGTTTCTCTTATTGGTCGTAGGAAGGTACATGTGTCAGCCATTGTGTTTGTCCAAGGTGGAGCAATTCTTGATTGCTGAAATTATGGTCGTTGAGCTTTTATGGAAATTTCTCATTTGGTTTTTCAGAATTTGTACTTACCCAAATTCATTATATAATTCATGGACTCCACAGGGAAACTACGAAATGCAGTCAATGCATAGTGTGCAAATGGTGGGTCGTGGCCATGTTTTTAATAGTGGATGGAGATTCGGTGAAACCTTAGGTTTTATTATCTTTGCATTCTGTATTTTCATTAACGTTATTCTTCAGGCCAAACTTGTGGAATGGATGATCAAGCAAATAGGCACTATATGAGTGAGAAACATTAACATTTGTGTTGTTGGGGGTTGTCTCTTTTCATTTTCATTATCTTCTTCTACTAGTGCTGCAGTGCAAAGGATTTATTAGTTGTAGGTTATTGAACATACTAAAAAGCTTTATTGTGGAGGCAATAGTTGTAGTTTCTCGTATTGACTCTAGGATGGTACATGTGCCAGCTATGTTGTTCGTTTACTCAAGAGCAATACTTGATCATTGAACATTAAGATCATTGAGCTCTACGTGTATATTTCTCCTTTGGTTTTTTAGTTATTAAATGTTTTTATTCATCTTATCGCCTTGGTCCTTCATCTTTTGCCCAGTTTGATTATAGTTTTTTTGAATTCATGGGCTCTGCTGGGAAACAAAGAAATGAAGTGGGTGCAAGGTGTGCAAATGGTGGGTGGTGGGCAGGTTTCAGAAACAGTGGATGTAGATCCGGTGAAACATTAAGTTTTATTTTCTTTGTATTCAGTATTTTCACTACCGTTATTCTTCAAACTTGTGTGGAGGGTGATCTTGTAAAATAGGCATTATATAATTGTGAGGCTTTGAAATTTGTGTTGTTGGATTGTTGACTCTTTTGATTTGATTATCTTCTTCTGATCTTCTTGCATGGAAGATATTTATTGGACTGTGGAGGGAGGAAATAGATTTTAACATACTGCAAAGCTTTGTTTTATTTTGTATCTATTCACTATTTTTCTTATACTTGGAATGGTTGAAGTCCCTCCTATTGGTTATACGAAGGTACATGTGTCAGCCTTTGTGTTTGTCTAAGCAAAAGCAATACTTGATCGATGAACATTCGATGAACATTAAGATGGTTGTGGAAATTTGTTTATTCATATGAAGTCTAGGTCTTTCATCTTCAACCCAGTTTAGTTTTCTTGAATTTATGGCTTTACAAGGAAATTAAGAAAAGAAGTGGGGGCAGAGAAACAGTAAACAGTAAATGTAGATCCGTTGAAGCATTAGGTTATATTATCTTTGTATGCAGTATTCTTTAGGACAAACTTTAGCAAGAGCTCCTTATTAAATCTTAAAGGAGTCCAAAATCTTCTCCTTGGGACTTTCCAAACTTAATTTTGTTTCTTTTCCAATTAATAAATGTGTAAACGAATTTAGTATTGCTATCCCTCTCTCTAATTTTTTTGCATCTTGAACTTTACTTCCTCAAACACAAACAATATCTGGTTATATGTAGTTTTCCTTTAATTCATATTTCCTTTTCATTTGGTTTTTGTATTTCCACCTTTCTATAGCTCGTTAAACGTATTTTATAAAAAATATTAGCGTTATTAACTACAAGTTTTTGTCTTTTTTTATTTTTAATTTAGCTTCCAAATCTTTTATTTTTTCATTGAATAACCTTAATAACATAGTTTCTCATATAGCCTTTATAGAAGATTTAAAATTGTTAGCTTTCAATAAATAATCTTCCTTTCTAAAAGCTTGCCTTTGATTTGATGTCAAGCTCAAATTTGTTTAATTTCATTGTTGCTTCCTTCCTTATTGACCTACACCTTTGTTATTATCTTGTTATTTACCCATTGTTGTGTTCTGAAATAGTTTTAAACTGGCTAAACTTGATGGTTTGATTTGATTATCATGGTTGTATTGATGGTGTGTGGTTCATAAGAGGCATCGTGCGATGAGCATGGAACAAATGTGGTTGACTTTACTCTTTGATTAGATGGTTTGCTTCTTTCTTTAAAAAGTTCTGCTCAATTTTGATGTCTTCCGTAATTACTAATTGAGATGTTTAACTTTTTTTATTAGCTTTCCAGAGATGTTTAACTTTTTTTATTAGCTTTCCAAAAAGCTTTCCATTCATTATTTTTTTAATACGTCTGAATTGGACAGGAATTGATGTGTTTCTAAGCACCGATATGTTTTAGAGAAGAATTTGTTAAGAGAAGAATTTGTTAATTTCAGTTGAATTGAAGAATTTTTCTTCGATGGATAATAACAACTCTTGATAAAATAATTTTCTTTGTTAATTATTCTATTTGTCTACCGAATCCAGGTGTTGATGATTTAAAGGGAGAAAAGAACTCAGATCTGTTATCGGCAATTATAATACATGGGAATAAAGGAACATTGATATGAATTTTCGGTTAGTGATGGTAGAGGGTGCTTCAGATTTGAGAGAAGAATTTGCCGGAGATATAGAACTACGGTCACCAACTCGTTTCTTGTTCTACTGTTTCGGTCTACAATATAAATATAAAACCAGAAATTTGACTTTGCTTAGTCCATGTCATCAAAATAACCAATCACATTATGCCATGTCATCATAAGAAAATATTCATTTGGGGTGCAGGAGGTGGGTCTGGGTATTCATTTAGTTTAAATAATTTTGAGGTACTGGAGAAACATTTGGGATGCAGGAGAAGCCCCTTCACGACTGTAATATGTCACTTATTAGCGGTTGAAAAGTGAAATAGAAGTACCATACTCTTAGACGTATTATAACTTATAAGAATTACAAATATATGTGAAATAGAAGTACCATACTCTTGGACGTATCATTAAGCAGGTACATTTAGACTCCGGTATCGGGTATGAGTTTAAGAGCTTCAACTTTCCTCCACAATTCTGAGAGACCTTGTCTCCTAAAGGAAATTTTGAAGGTGATATAAACATTAAAAACTTTCAGAAGGTGATATAAACTTTAAAAACTCTTGGAGCTTCGTTCCAGAGACTGAACATTAAAATTCTTTCTCACCAAGTCCTCTTGTTGTCAGTGCAGGTGCCTCAATGCGAATGCCTCCGGGAAGGCACTCTTATTACCTTTTATAGAGAGCACATGTCAGAAATAATGGGATATACGGTGAACAAGAATAAAGGCCAAAGGTGTACACAGCAAAAGATCTCACCAGGCACTGAATTTTTGTTGAGGGTTATTGAAGCCATATCAAGAATTTTCTCCACCCGAGCACCATCAAGATCCTGATGTTAATTAATATGAAACATAGCTAACGTACAAAATGATGATGTTAATTAATATGAAACATAGCTAACGTACAAAATGATCATATATCATGCATTTTTGCACTGAAACACGAGCGGAAGTAAGTGGGAAACGAAGTATATTTTCTGTGACACATTAAAAAAAAAGGACCAAGAAGCTTACAGAAGGCCTTAGTTCAACAAGAACCAGGTGATTGTCACTACCACCAGAAACCAGTTTATATCCATGCTCACTTTACCGCTGAGCAAGAGCTCTACAGTTAGCAACAACCTGCAGGATAGTATTATTATGAGCGTTGAGTGCCATGTGCCAAACTATATACTACGCCCGATGCATTTTTTTGTTTTGTCCAAATGGATCTTTGCCCAGTTAAAATTCAGCGACAAAGTATAGTGACTTTAATGCTCTCTGATTCATGAAGTCAACTATTAATATGTAAACCAAGCATGCGAACTGTGCATATATTAAGAAGCATGCACAGTGCCTATTAACTCCAATTATTTGCAAAAAGAATCTCAACTCTAATTTATTGCATTCCTATATATAGCCATTGTCCAGAGTAAGTAAGAAATGCTTGTCCAGAGTAAGGTCAGAAATGCTGACTAAGGCCTAAACCAACTCTCTTAATAACTGTAATAACTGTAATTGGGAAAGCTAAACTTCTACTCCACACCAATGGGGTAGGCTTCATAATCTTATTTTTCTTCTAAATTTTGCAGTTATTGATTATATGATTATGAAGTGATAGGAAGGGGCTACCTTCGAAACATACAACAGAAGTGGTAAAGCAAAATAGCATTAGCGTTCTGCACTTCTTAATGAGACGTCTATATCCTCTAGTTTTGGATTGAAAGAATTGGAAATATAAGCCAATCGTGCCTAATGTAACATCTATCTTCATTCTGCATTTATTCCACTGAGGATAATTCTAGAGATCAGATTGGGTGGCAAAGATATATATTTTGTTTCTTATCAATACATAATAGCAACCTTGGTTGATTCAAAAGTAAGCACCAAAAGGCTGTTTAAAATGATCATGTACACACCCTTATGTCCAATGATGAAATAGGCAATCGATGTACCTGATTCTGGTAATTTTTAAACTCTGGAGACTGGGTATACTTCAAGCAAACTGCTAGTCCTCCAATTGTGTGGTTATGAGGACCACCCTGGAGAAATCTATCACTATCAAATCAAAGAAGCAGGAAGGTATAGAGGACGCGTGCATCTTAACTCCATAGGAGCACAGGATCCATGCACCTCAATTAGAATAGTTACAATAAAACTATTAAGAGAATATTCCTAATTTACCTGAAGGAAGATGGCCTGCCAAGTGATTGTGGCTGAGGTCAAGAGTCAAAAGCTTAATGCAGTTTACCATCAACTCTGGCAGGTTTCCTGTGATCTGATTCCTTGAAAGATTCAACCTACTCAGCAAGTCAAGATTTCCTATTGACTTTGGAGTCCAACCAGAACATCTGTTTGCAGAAAGATCCAATGTATCTAGACTTTTCATTTCTCCAATCCAATGTGGAATGCCACCTGAGAATGAATTCCCTTGCAAGTTGAGAAATGTGCATGAGGTGAGCTTTTGCATTGATTCAGGAACTCTCCCAGAGAGAGAATTGCTGCTGAAATCAACCAACTTCAAAAGCAAGCAGTCTCTAATATGCTCAGGAATCCTACCAGTGAAGAGGTTCTTCCCCAGCCTCAACTCCCTCAAATCAATCAGATTCTGAATTCCTTCTGCAATCTCTCCCTCCAGCAAGTTGTTTGAAAGATCAATTGATTGAAGTCCCCTCAAAAACCACATTCCAGATGGAAGTTCCCCATGTATCTGATTAGAGGAAAAGTTCACAACTGCCGAAGAGTAGCAGGAGCTCAATGAATCAGGAATCTTACCTGTGAGATTGTTGTTGGCAAATGAAATCACTCTTAGAGACCAACATTGCTGGAAAATCTCATCTGGAATTACCCCATAGAGGTTGTTCTCACTCAAATCAACAACTTGTAAATCACCAATGCTGAGAAGGTCATGAGCTATGGTCCCTGTGAAGTTAATCCTAGAAAGGGACAAGTCTCAGAAGACCTCTATCAATGTGCCCAGAAAGAGAGAATCCATCAAGAACAAGAGAAGATACCCTATTGTTTATAGGGTCACATTTGACACCAACCCAGTTGCAGGGACTATAATCATCTTCATTCCACGTAGAGAGTTTTCCTTTTGGGTCTTCTAGACCAGCCTTGAACATGATCAACCCCAACACATCATCATTGAAAGAAGGATTTACAGAGATCACTAAGAAAGGACAATAGAAAACAAAACAAAGTGATAGGAATGAGATGAATTGCATTTGCTTCATCAGAGTAATGTCTATATTGTAACAATGCATTCAGTGGAGCGCTTCATGAATCTTGCAGAAAGCAACTATTTCCTTAAAGAAACACACTGCCATTTCCATTTTGCTTACATACGGTTGATAAGGTTGGGGCGTCCCAATAATGCATAGTGTATAAACCAAAGGAAAACATGTATAAGAAAGTTTCAAATGCAAGAAAAATAATGACAGAGAGAAGCACAAAGGTGCTAATGTTATTATACAACTGCAACAGTGGTAGTAGAAAGGACACGAAAAAGTGGGAGGAGTAACAATCAAATCCTCGGTGGATATAAACAGAAATAGTAGTAAAAATAAACAAGGGTGAAAAAAAACAAAAGAACAAAGTAAAGTAACTTCAGCAAACTCACTTTCTGCTTTTCAAACTTCAGAATTTCCAAGGAGGAATGATGAATCATTGCACTCACAGAAGAGAAGAAGTTTTGAACATTTTTTTATTTCAAGTGGGGTGACGCAAGACAGTGTTTTTAGAGAGAAAACAAAGAGTTGGTGGCTGTAGAGAAAAGTGCAGTGAAATTACAGAAGCAAAGCAGAAACACGAGATCGCACCATATATTGTGACATGGCGAAGAAAAGAAGCCTTCTTGAGAGTGTAATATAATATCCATTTGACATGAATAAAACAGTGGTTAAAAGTTGAGGACGTGTGAGGTGAAATTGGAAGCAAGAAGAGTTTGTTTTATAGAAGCTGCTAAAAGAGCATGGATACGGAACAAAGCTAAAAATAAGGTGACAGAAGGCAGAGAAGTTGAAAGAGAAAGTAAGTACAAAAAACCATGGTTCCAATCAAAGTTCTGTTTTTCTATCTACCACTTGTTGTTCTTGTTCATCGTCTGGAATAATAGATGTTTTCTTCATCGCAGAACAAAATTGAAGTTTAGTTAATGCAAATAACAAGATCCACACAAGTAGAAAATGTGTTGCTAATGGCAGTATCACACATTAAGATCTGAATTAAGAAATCAATAATGAAAAACCTTTAATTGAAAAAAAGGTTGGTTTCCCAATCCTATAATATTTAAAAAATCTGCTTTGCGTAATTACAAAAGCGAATTGGCCCTTTTAGTAAAGAAACCTGAAAAATAAGTTGAGAATGTATTCTAAGTTATGCAAATATGTTAATAAAAACTTTAAGCAATGTTTAAGTACACAAATAAGCATTTTCCAACTTGAAATTATGTCTGGAAAATCTGACTGAAATAATTCTAGGGAATTTCCATGTTGATTTCGTCAGTCACTTCTGCAAGAGTTCACGAAATGCTTAGGATTAGCAGAATCCTGGTCTCCTGGATTCTGTACAGTTACTTTAATGTTATCACATTGTCGTGATTGTTTTCTTTTAGAATAAGGAGTATGTTTACTAACTCACGAGATTGTTGTACAATATGCACAGGGAACATCTATATTTCAAGAAAATAGCATTTGAAAATACCTCTATATTCCAAGAAAATATCTGACAATCATATCCCATATTTCAAACTTGTACATACACCGTTGGCACTAGGACAATTCCTAATCCAAGAAAACCAGAACTACGCTGTCAAAACAACGATCAAGAATGATAGCTAGACAAAACGAGCATACATCAACACAATGATATTTTTTCATACTTGTACATACTCCAAATGAGAGATAAATACAAGGTGGAACCTCATAGATGAAATTAGGTTATCATGAGCTACTGCCGTTTCAAGTTGAACTTCAAACAAATCCTATTCCAGAAGAATTTGTCAACAAAGAATATCCAATTAGAATAGGATATACCAGTAGATCATATAAAAAATACTATTTAATACTAAAAGGTAACTTCTAATAGAATATCCAATTAGAATAGGATATACCAGTAGATCAGGGTAACAAAGTTGTCTCATATAGATCCAACTTTAGAAACTTAATGCCTTAAGATTGGATCAATACATGGTATGGAAACAACAAGGAAATACCTGACAGCTTACCAACCAACTCAAAACTCACAGAAGATAACAAGTGATCCCATAAAACCAAAGTAGCCTTATTCGCTCCTAATAATAAGTTAAGATCGGTCATCCCGTGCTATCATATAGTGCTATCATAAGCCGTTTTAAACTCTTCCACATCAATCAACACCTGGATTTGGTAGTGAAATAGAATATTTAACAAAGAAAATTATTTTATCCAGACAAATCCTCCCAAAATGTCAGTTTGTAGTAACTGTTACAAATTCCCACACTAAGGCATACACCATCAATACAAACAAGATCAGAATCAAACCAATAAGTTTAGCCAGTTAAAAATTAATGCAGAGGAACACAACAATGTAATGGTAAATAAAAACCTTTGGCAGACATGTAGTATTTCTTGGTTTCAGGATAGTAACACCGATACCCTTTTTGAAGACGAGAATAGCCCAAGAAGACACATTTGAGAGCACGAGCAGAAAGCTTAGCTAGACCTGGAGACAGGTCGTGAACAAAACATACACAATCAAAAACCCGAGAAGGAATGTGAAAAAGAGGGTTATCTGGAAACAAGATGAAGACAGGGACTTTATGATTGAGAGAGGAGGAGGGCATCCGGTTAATAAGAAAACATGCAGTTCAGAGGGCATCTCCCCAATGATGGAGAGGGATATGAGCACCAAGCAAAAGTGTACGAGCAATTTCAACCAAGTGTCGATTTTTTCTTTCTCTATACCGTTTTGCTGTGGTGTGTGTGGACAAGTGGACTGATGCAAGATACCATGTGAACTTAAAACTGCAGACAAAGCAGATGAGAAGTACTATTTGGCATTGTCACTTCTTAAGATTTTGATTACTCGACAATTCTTGATTTTGTGTAAAAAAGATGTGAAGATGGATAACAATTCAGAACGATCTTTCATAAGATAAACCCAAATACATTGTGAAAATTCATCAATGAAAGTAACAAAATACCTAAAACCAAAAGACGAAATACGACTAGGTCCCCAAATATCGGAATGAATGATGGAGAAACTAGAATTACATTGTGATAGAGACTTTTTAGGAAAAGCAGATCTAACATGTTTGCCTAGTTGACATGATTCACGTTCTAAGGTTTGCAGACCACTAAGTTCAACTTGGATAGATGAAGGTGACCAAGTCGATCATGTAACACTTTAGGACTAGGAGCTGCAACACATGACACTTATGGACGAGATCCAAAATGATATAAACTGCCGGCTTCATATCCTTCTCCAATCTGTCTCCTCGAACCACGCTCCTGTATAACAAAAGATTTGTGATCAAAGGTTATTGAACAATTGAACAATTTGGTTAACTGGCTTAAGGAAATTGAATTAAAGTGACAATTAGGGACAAAAAGGACAGATTTTAGAGTTAGGGAGGGAGACAGGATGACTCGACCGACTCCCTTTGAGGAAGTTTTAGAGCCATTGGCAAGGGTTATAAAATGAGGTTTATCTTGAAATGAAATGGTTGAGAACAAAGAAGTATTACCAGAGATGTGGTCAGAAGCACCAGAATCAATTACCCATGAATTGTGACTTTCAATGGATTGAGAAATGCAAGCTGTTGAAGTACTCGGGGCTTGAAATGATTGTGTCAGGCTGCTGGACTCGAGACGTAGGTACTCTTGATACTCGTACTAGTCAACCTGGACTCAGTAGTGTCAGCCTGAGAGACATTGGCAGTCTTAGAAGGAAAACCATGTAAGGAGTAACAGTTTTCCTGAGTGTGACCCATCCTCTTACAATACGTGCACTGAGGACGTCCACGGCCTCCACGTCCACCTCTAGGTCCACGTCCTCCTCTTCCTCGAGTTGCGGCCATAACAGATAATTTCAAGTGTTGGAACTTTCGGGACACGAATAGGGACACGAATTATACGCTGGATCAGGGTGTCCATGGAAGGACCTCATGAGAGGTCAAAAGTTGATCTCTAATGTGATTGAAGTCTGGATGAATGGCGCGAAGAATCATCACCATATAGTATTTGTCCAGCTTCTTCATTTCATCTGAAGCGTCGACTTCGAGAAACATCCGCAAGTCTTCCACGGCTGATTGTGCTTCATTCATGAAGGAGATCATGTCATGATTGGTCATTTTCAGAGATGCCAACTTGTCCGCCAAATAATATAGGCGTTGGATATAGCTGGCATTAGTGACATGTTTTGAATGCCCTAAGAGACACTAACAGTCTCGACTCCACGGATTGCCACAACAAGGCACACAATTGAAAATCTGCTTGCTTCCACTATTCGACTCTTTCTTGAGGCACATGGCTTCCGTCTTTCTCAATGGCTTCCGTCTTTCTCAACGACAGCGGACCAGGAGAGGTAATTTTGTCCATCTAGCTTCTCGGAAGTAATGGAAGGATTTCCAAAGAATGAAATAACACTTCCATAGGCCATTTCTGATCAAGGGAACAAAAACAGAGAGCAGAAACGCAGAAAACTGAGGTAAGGTGGCCTGAGACGACGCGCCTGTTCGCAGCGGAGAAGATGGGGCACGGCGCGTGGACGGGAGGCTGGTTCCGGCACCGAGGGGTGGCTGTCGCTCGGATAGGCGCTCGCTCCAAATCCAGTGGTCGTCGGCAAAAACTAAGGTGGCCGGAGACGGCAGTCGGCGGCGAACAGTGGCGGACAGCGGCGGAACAGTGGCAGACAGTGACGATTTTGTGAACAGTGACAGTGAGTAACTTTGGATAGTGTTTTATGGCAGTGAACAGCTGCAGACAGTGATTAACAGTGATGGATGGCAGTGGACGATGGACGATGGCAACAAGTGCCGGTGGACAGACCAGACGAAAACCAGAGCGGGATCGACCCGCTCTGATACCAAGTTGAGATTAAAACAAACAAAGATATGTTTAAGGGCTTAATTAGTCCCCTCTACCGTTCCTGATATTTATATATATAATGAAGGAGATACAAAGAAGTTGAAACATTAAAGGCTGCAACTAGGTCTAGGTTAGAGGTTATCCAACACTCAACCTCCTAGCTTACACATCATGATTGCCTAGATATACTAATTACTTCTACAGGTAAATAAAAACCTTTACCTTCATAGATTGCAGCATTTCAACACACCATTTGCATGTCTACACCACAATTCATTGCTTGGCTTCCATGTAAAGTCCATGGCTTCCAAATAAAGTTCATGAATTCAAGCAAAGTACAATCAACTGTGTAGATGATGAAGGACTTGGACGATAAGATGAATTCGTGAATTCAAGAATTAAAAAACTAACGGAGAAATTCCCATAACAGGCTCAATGATCATAATGTTCAGTGATCAAGTACCGCTCATGCTCAGACCACAATGACAGATACAAGTACCTTCCCACAGCCAAAAAGAGAGACTACACCATTCTAAACCGTAGAAAAATAGTGAATGGAAGCATAATAAAACGAGAGAGACTACATCCATTCTAAATCGTAGAAAAATAGTGACTACAACCTTCACACTATTCAACCAAGGAGAGAGACTACAGCCATTCCAACAAAAATCTACGACCATTGCCTCCACGACCATAGAAGGTCTGGTCTTCACTGCAAAACAAGACAAAGATCCAACAGTACAAATCCCATAGCCCCCCTCATAATCATAGTGCGTGTTTACAAGAACTGTCATTCCAAAAGTTTAACCAGTAGAATAACCATACAAATCCCAAAGCCCCCCTCATAATCATAGTGCGTGTTTACAAGAACTACCACTCCACAAGTTTAGCCAGAATAACCGCAAAGGAAATAATGAATGCAAAGATAATATAACTTAAAGTTTCCTGAATCACCATCCGAAACCTGCACCCACGTATCTATTAGCAAAATAACAAACTTTTGGTATTGAAAAAAATCAGCAAGTGACTAAGATTGAGAAATATAGTCAGCATAAGATCTGAAAGGAATAAATAGGGCTGTGTGATGTTGGAGTAGTGAATAGTGCAACATATTTAAGATCCAGTACTAAACACCCTTCTGAGTTTTTAAATGCCCTATTTTAGGTTTTTAACTCTTCAACCGGCAAATGAAAACCCAGACTCGAGGACATGCTAACAAGAAAAGAACACAAACACCTGAATTTCATACATCTTTGTCATCAAATCCTCAAGTAAAGAACACTAGAAGACGGAAGTATACAAAAGAAATGAGTTCATAAATTCAAGAAAAAAAAACCAATGGAGAAACTATGCAGAGAAACAAGTAAAAATTTTAATCCTTATGTTTGGTAATACTTGAGACTAAGACTTTAAAATATATGAGTAGTGGACAACAGTACCACTCTCCTCCTCTTCTATTTATAATGAAACAAGTACATATGAAAAGACTACTCTAAGATACTAGGCATGATTACATGCAACAGTAAATACGGCAGTAGGTAGTTTCCCACACTCAACACCCTACACATAGGGTTAATGATACAATAGGTAATAATTCTAACACTCCCCCTCAAGCTGGAGCATACAAATTGTATGAACCAAGCTTGGAACAAATGAACTCAATCCGAGGTCTCCTTAATGACTTGGTCAACACATCTGCAAGTTGGTCATTTGACCCAGTACAAATTTCCTTGGTCATCAATTTTTCTCGAACAAAGTGGCAGTCAATTTCTATGTGTTTAGTTCTCTCATGAAACACTGGATTTGATGCAATGTGGAGAGCAGCCTGGTTGTCACAGTACATCTTCATGGTCTAAATTTCACAGAAGTTAAGCTCTCGAAGAAATTGCTTTACCCATATGAGTTCACACGTGAGAGACGCCATTGCCCGATATTCAGCTTCAGCGGTGGATCGAGCCACTACATTTTGCTTCTTACTTTTCCAAGAGATAACATTTCCTCCAAGGAGGACACAATATCCCGTAGTAGAGCGTCTGTCAATAGCATAGCCTGCCCAATCAGCATCACAGCATCACAGTACCCAAAGATTTGAACATTTCCTAGCAAACCTTGTCCTAGAGCCTTCTTGAGGTACCTTAAAATACGGATGATGGCATTCCAATGTCCAAGACATGGAGTCTGCATAAACTGGCTAACAATTCCAACTGCGAAAGATAGATCAGGCCTCGTAATAGTAAGATAAATTAACTTTCCAACGAGCCTCCTATATCTCTCTGGATCGAAGAATAATTCGCCTTCTTCTGTTGTTAACTTCTGATTTGGGTCCATAGGACTCTCTACTGGTTTGCAGTCAATCATACCTGTTTCTTGTAATATATCAAGAGCATATTTCCTTTGAGAGATTACAACTCCATCTTTTGACTGAGCTACTTCAATGCCCAAGAAGTATTTGAAGCTTCCGAGATCCTTGGTTTGAAAATGTTTACACAAGTGCTCCTTCACTTGAGATATTCCAGTAGTATCATTTCCTGTAATAACAATATCATCAACATATACTATTAGGTAGACACATTTCCCAGGAGAGGTATGTTTGTAAAAGACTGAGTGATCTGCCTCACTGCGTCTTAACCCAAATTTCTGAACAATGGAGCTAAATTTTCCAAACCAAGCTCGTGGTGATTGTTTGAGGCCATATAAAGATCGATGCAATTTGCATACCATACCAGACTCCCCCTGAGCAACAAACCCAGGAGGTTGCTCCATGTAAACTTCCTCCTCAAGATCACCATGAAGGAAGGCATTTTTGATATCCAACTGATGAAGCGGCCAGTGACGAATTGCTGCCATTGCAAAGAAGAGGCGAATAGTAGTCATCTTGGCCACGGGAGAGAAGGTGTCACAATAGTCAAGGCCATAAACCTGAGTGTACCCTTTTGCAACCAGTCGGGCTTTGAGTCGATCAACCTGACCATCGGGGCCAACTTTAATTGCATACACCCAGCGACAACCAACAGCCTTCTTACCCGAAGGGAGGGGCACGAGCTCCCAAGTATGATTGCTTTCAAGAGCCTACATCTCTGCAAGTGCTTCATTCACATTTTTGGGAATAACAACAGAAGACACTGAGGATAAAAGTGAACAATAGGAAGACGATAATCGGTGATAGCTAAGAAAATTATAAATGGGATGTGGATTTCGAGAGGAACGAGTACCTTTTCTGAGAGCAATGGGCCAACCTGAATCACCTTCACCAGGAGTCGTGGGATCAAGAGACGAGGGAGAAGAGTCTGAAGTAGGGGATTCACCATGTTCTGGAACAACTAGACTATTCGTCGGCGTCCTGTGTTGGAGAGAATCAATAGGTGGAGATGATGGTTCAGGAGGACTTTGGTCGAGACTTGGAGGGACATGGACATTGGAAATATTGTACTCAACCACGAGAATAGGAAGGACCTGCTGTATGACATGGACATCTTGAACAGATGGAGAGAAGTAAGGGGTCTGTCCAAAAAAGGTAACATTGGCAAACATGTAATATTTCTTGGTTTCAGGAGAGTAACATCGATACCCTTTTTGAAGTCGTGAATAGCCCAAGAAAACACATTTGAGAGAGCGAGCAGAAAGCTTGTCTAACCCGAGAGACATGTCATGAACAAAACATACACAACCAAAAACTCTAGGAGAAGTGTGAAAGAGAGGATTGTTTGGAAACAGAATGGAGAAAGAGACCTTATGATTGAGAGAGGAAGATGGCATCCAATTAATAAGAAAACCTGCAGTTAAGATGGCATCTCCCCAGTGATGGACAGGAACGTGCCAACGTTGGCACTAAGCAAAAGGGTACCAGTTTCAACTAAGTGTCTATTTTTTCTTTCTGCTATACCATTTTGTTGTGGCGTATGAGGACAAGTAGACTGGTGCAGGACGTTGGCACTAAGCAAAAGGGTACCAGTTTCAACTAAGTGTCTATTTTTTCTTTCTGCTATACCATTTTGTTGTGGCGTATGAGGACAAGTAGACTGGTGCAGGATACCATGGGAACTCAAAACATTAGAAAGAGCAGATGAAAAATACTCTTTGGCATTGTCACTTCTTAAGATTTTAATAACTTGACCAAATTGATTCTTGATTTCATTCAAAAAAGATGTGAAGAGGGATAATAATTCAGAACGATCTTTCATAAGATAAACCCAAGTATATCTCGAATATTCATCAATGAAAGTAACAAAATACCTAAAGCCAAAAGATGAGACACGACTAGGTCCCCCGGAATGGATGACAGAAAAACTAGAAGTACACCTTGATTGAGATCTTTTAGGAAAGGTAGATCTAACATGTTTTCCTAGTTGACATGACTCACATTCTAAAGTCTGGAGACGACTAAGTTCAGGAAACATTTTCTTTAACTTGGACAGGTGAGGGTGACCAAGCCGATCATGTAACATTTTAGGATTGGGGGCTGCAACACATGACACACGTGGACGAGATCCAAAATGGTATAATCCGCCTGCTTCATATCCTTCTCCAATCTGTCTCCCCGAGCCACGCTCCTGTATAACAAAAGATTTGTTATCGAAGGTTACAAGCAATTCAATGTTTTGGTTTTGATTTAAGGAAATTAAATTGAAAGGAAAGGACAATTAGGGACAAAAAGGACAGATTTTAGATTTAAGGACGGAGATAAGATGGCTTGACCGACTCCCTTTGAAGATGTTTTAGAACCATTTGCGAGGGTTATAAAATGAGATTTTTCTTGGAATGAAATGGTTGAAAACAAGGAGGTATTACCAGAAATGTGATCAGAAGCACCAGAGTCAATTACCCGTGAATTGTGACCTTCCATGGATTGAGAGATGCAAACAATTGATGTACTTGGAGCTTGAGATGACTGACCAAGCTGTTGGATTTGAGGCGTAGGTACTCTTGATACTCGTCCTCAGTGAACTTGGAGTCAGTAGTCTCTGCCTGGGAGACATTGGCTGTTTTGGCAGGAAATCCATCTAAAGTGTAGCAGTTTTCTTGGGTATGACCCATCCTTATACAATACGTACACTGAGGACGTCCACGACCTCCACGTCCACCTCCTCTAGTTCCACGACCTCCTATTCCTCGGGTGGCAACCATGACATTACAGCAAGAGTTTCTGGAGTTTGAAGAGTTGGAACACGTATCATGCGGGAGATCAAAGTTTCCATGGAAGGAACCTCATGAGAGGTCAAAAGCTGATCTCGTATATGATTAAAGTCTGGGTGTATAGAGCGGAGGATCATTACCATATAGTACTTGTCAAGTTTTTTCTTCATTTCATCTAGAGAGTCGACTTCCAAGAACATTCGAAGTTCTTCCACAGCAGCTTGAGCGTCATTCATGAATGACATCATATCATGGTTAGTCATTTTCATAGATGCCAACTTGTTCGCCGAATCATAGAGGCGTTGAATATCATTTGCATAGATATTCTGAGTTCGCTTCCAAAACGAGTGGCAAGTTTTGAAGGCCCGTAAGGACATCAAAAGTCGTGGTTCCACCGACTGCCACAATAGAGCACATAGTTGGAAATCCGCTTGTTTCCACTGTTCAGCTTTTTCAGAAGGTACGTGGCTGCCATCTTTCTCAAGGTGTTCGTGGTGTCCTTGACCGAGAAGCGGACCAAGTTAAGTAATTTTGGCCATTTAGTTTCTCGAACGTAATGCAGGGGCTTCCGGAGAATGAAATAGCACTCCCAGTTCCTCCAGTGGCCATGATATGATCAAGAGAATAAATGAAAACAGAGAGGATACCGGAAAACAGTGAAACAGTGACAATTTTCGAATTCGAAAGTGACGATTTCCACAAGAGGTGCCACTGGACTTCACAGATTTGAGGGTCAAAACGGGTAGAGGAGGCTCCGACGACGACGACGGAGGTGGCGCGACGACGAACTGGCGACAGGAAGGCGGCGCGTGGGCGGCACGCGCCTGACTGCAGCGAACAGAGAAGACACGCGTGGAGGCGTGTCGCGACGGCGCTACCTGCGACACCGGCGGGGTTGGCTGTCGCGCGGAGAGACGGTTCAGATCCGGTGGTTTCCGGACGGAACTGCGTCAGTGGACGGCGGCCGACGGTGGCGGACGGCGGCGGATAGCGACAGAGGATGCAGACAGTGGCGGACAGAGTCAAAATGTTGTTTGCAGTGTTGGGTAGTTCAGAAACGAGGTTAACCGAACTTGGACAGCCGCGGACAGCAGCGGTGACTAAAAGCAATCAACCGCGGACAACGGTGACGGACCAGAAACCAGAGCGGGATCAACCCACTCTGATACCAACTTGAGACTGAGACTTTAAAATATATGAGTAGTGGACAACAGTACCACTCTCCTCCTCTTCTATTTATAATGAAGCAAGTACATATGAAAAGACTACTCTAAGATACTAGGCATGATTACATGCAACAGTAGATACGGCAATAGGTAGTTTCCCACACTCAACACCCTACACATAGGGTTAATGATACAATAGGTAATAAATGTAACAGTAATCATGTTCAAAGAAAAAGAAATGCGATAATAGAGAGCAAACTCAGAAGAAAAAGTTGAAAGAAAAAGAAATATGATAATAGAGAGCAAACTCAGAAGAACTCAGGCTATCATCCTTAGCCATTGGTTGTTCTAAACAATCATGTTTTTCGAAAAGGCATGCTGAAGAAGGAAAACAGAAAACTAAGGATTTGATAGATATCTATTATCAAGTAAAATACTACATTCTAATTGACGTAAACTGATGTACTATTAATTCAAGACGTCTTAAATCTAACCACATTAATTGATCGCAAATACCATAAACTTCACCCAAACCCAACACAATCTTGATCAAGACATAAAACCCACAGAACAAAGTAGCAAATTCATATAAAACCAAGGGAGACGTAAATGCTAATAATAAGATAACAATACACGAAACAAATCCAAACTACCTGTGCAGAGGATTCTATAAAGGGCAAACTCAAGTGCTCTAAACTCCAAAGATTTTCAATACTCGACCTGCAAAAGAAATCTCAGAAGCTAAGCAGCTTGTTCTGAAAAGGGATGAATGCAATCGTTTCAACCAATTCCTGGACTTTTGTTAAGAAACAGAATAACCTCGAGTTGTTAGGGGTCGCATCAAAATTTTATGAAAGAAAAGCCACAGCAAAGTTCTCTAAACTCAACTGAAATTAACAAATTATCCACCACCAGCACAGCTCAAGCATAGAAGCACACAATGACCGACACAAATACTTTCCTAACCAATAAAAAAGAGTACAACCATTCCAAATCAAGCACATAAGAAAAATAGTTAATGGAAAGGTAATAAAACCTAAAGCTTCACATGATGTCCAATAACCTACCGCCATAGTCTCAACGACCCAACAAACATTCATATTATGTCTTCACTGCAAAAAGAGTAGAAGAAGATGATCAAATCGACAGAGTCAAAAGTTCAAACAACACAATTGCTGATGGCTATTATCACATTGTGCCTGTTACAAACGCACAAGAACTCCCACTCCACAAGTTTAGCCAACAACTAAACCTTCTACCGTGTCTATTACAAAAACACAAGAACTCAAATCCGCAAGTTCAGCAGTAGAAGAATAACTACAATAAAATATTGAATGCAAAGATAAAAAAACCTAAAATTCGCAGGAAAAACAATTATTCCGAGAAAACTCGAAGTGGCTGATGGCCCTAAATAAGGTGTAGGAAGATTACAATAAATAATTCCAAATACTGTTGTTTCTCACATTGGAGATAGAATTAAATAGAGCCCTCATAATGTAGCAAACTCAGAAGAAATTGGCTGCTCTAAACTATCATAGTTTTCAATCCTTGTGGCAGCCCGTTAAAACGGCAAACAGATCATCCAATAGATTTGACATAGATTTTTCGTATATTTAAACAAATATTCCAAGACACATTTGATAATTCTCAAACAGATTGTTTCAACAAAACACAATTGATGTCCAAACTTTCAAGTTATCCCTGACAAGCACTAAATAGAAAATAGCAAGGCAAGTTGGTTCGTGGGAGATACATGAAACCAGTCCAAGTAAACGAGTAACACCTTCAGCCTCATGAATTTGAATAAAAGGTCTGTAAAATAAAATCTAGAAATTCTGCTATAGAAGTTAACCTGGTTAGAAATCAATCACAGCATACTTTTTAATACTTCAGTTTTCATCTCAGTTAAGAGACTAAGGGAAACTAAAACACCACCAAGTGCGAAAACAAAATGATGTAACAAAATATTTCTTCTTACTACCAGTGTATTTACACTGTTTTTACCTTTAAAAATAACGAAGGAATGTACCAAAATACAAAAGCAAGGAAAGGTTCTGAGACTGTTTCATAAGAGAGACTGTGTATTAAATATCCAAAAATGGACCTAAATCTTTTCTCTTCTAAGCCTCCCTACGCACAAAATACAGCTATCCCATCACATGAAGGATAGCAACAAATGCTATAAAGCCAATGCTCATTACAAGAACCACATTTGGGGAGATCTTGAGTCCAGGGGCATCATCAGTGTAAAATTGGAGCATAGTTCCAGCTGCTCCTCCAGATGCCCCACCACCGGCTGTTCTTCTTCTCCTCATGTTTGCAGTAGCAGCTGCACTTCCTCTTGGGGGAGCTGTTCCACCTAAAGCCATTTTCTGAGACAAAAAAGTTTCATACATACATTAGGAATCTTGAATTAAAAACAAAATATAAAACCTAAAAAATCAACTACTACAACTAAATCTTCTCAAAACTAACTCAGCGCCCCCCAGAACAAATAGAAACTCAAGTTAGTTAGATGTAAGTAAAAAAAATCTCACGTAGTCACAAATCTCAAATGAATGAAAAGCAAAAAGCAACCTCAAATGAATGAAAAGCAAAAAGCAACGTATATCTTATTCAAATTCAAGAGTTGACATATACTTTTAAGTTTAACAACCATCTCTTCTTCAAATTCATTAATCACCAAGTAATTCACATAGTAAAAGTTTGCATCAAAGGTCAACATAGATTCCTGAGATGAAACAGTAATTCTCATTGAAGAACAACACTAAAAGCAATTATGAAGATGCATCTAAAACTGCGTCTGGCTCTTCCTATTAAGACAGCGCATCCAAAACGAATTAAGGTAAATCCCTAACTGTTTGGCCAAAATGAATGTAAATTCAAAGTTTTGGCACACTTTAAACATTAAACCTGGAAAAACAACAATTTATGAACAAAATCGTATAAATAAATTGAATTAAAAACTGGTTCAGATTACCCTAATTATTCACTATACTTATCAATTCACCACACTTAAATTGTAAACAGCAATTAAAATGTTAGAACTAAAGTAGAAAAGAAATGTAGGTCGCAACCAGGCCCTCCCATCATTGTGTTGATCAGGGAGAGCAGACATATTGACCTAAAACATCAATTTCCGTGCACACAACCATGCTGCCTTCATCATTTTAATCCAGAGCATCGGCTTATTGTGCACGGCTTCACACCTTCAGATCGCAAAAACATTCACAAATTACCGAATGTGAGACGCTATTTATAATGGGAGGGAACTATTTAGGGTTTACTTGCGCAGTTGGATTGGAGGTTAGTTTGGTGAATTTCTCTGTGCCGCTGTATTTCATGGGCTTTGTACTTCAAACGCCTGGCCCAAATAGCAGCATTTGTATCATACGCAGGCAACCACAGAACCTAGTTTGATCCACTTTCATTACAAAACGGGCTAAGACAAACTTTTTTTCACGATCACACACAGCATAAGTAGATTAAGTGAAGTACGCCCCACATCAAAACACTAAAATTAACAACAGACAGAGACAGGCATTGAGAAATGATGGACAAAATGCAGGGAACATTACTTGAAATAAGCACAGGCACCCAAAAAATCGTAAAGCTAAAACTCACACCCGTTTTCCAACCCAGTTCAAAATTATTATTAAGGTAATACAAATTAGAGTGAGAGCCTACAAATTAGAGTGAGAGCCCCAGATCTATTTGAGCTTTAGACGATTGATTGTTTGCGTTTATTACTTGAACACTGATTGCAGTGGGCATCAACCAAAAAAACAAACAATAAGCATCAACTCAAACAACTAAAAAATACCGTAAAATATAAATGCAAATGGAGAATATTATTATTAGGTATCAAAATTGGGGGCGGGAACTAGAAGAGAACCAAAATCGCACCATAAACAATGAGAATACAATACTAAGAATCAGAATCAGTAAACTTACAATCGAGGATAAATCAACACAACAAGCTATTAGGATTTCACTCTCTCCCTGGGCGAATGCTGAAAACGAGATTGAAGAGAGTTAGGGGAGGTATGCTCACTGGGCGAGAATACCTCCCAAAATGTCAGTTTGTAGTAACTGTTACAAATTCCCACACTAAGGCATACACCACCAATACAAACAAGATCAGAATCAAACCAATAAGTTCAGCCAGTTAAAAATTAATGCAGAAGAACACAACAATGTAAGGGTAAATAAAAACCTTTAGTTTCATAGATTGCAGTATTTCAACACACCATTGGCATATCTACACCACAATTCATTGCTTGGCTTTCATGTAAAGTCCATGGCTTCCAAGTAAAGTCCATGAATTCAAGCAAAGAATAATCAACTGTGTAGATGATGAAGGACCTGGACGATAAGATGAATTCGTGAATTCAAGAATTAAAAAACTAACAGTGAAATTCCCATAACAGGCTCAATGATCATAATGTTCAGTGATCAAGTACCGCTCATGCTACGACCACAATGACTGATACAAGTACCTTCCAACAGCCAAAAAGAGAGACTACAGCCATTCTAAATAGTAGAAAAATAGTGAATGGAAGCATAATAAAACGAGAGTACAGCCATTCCAAACACAACCATTTACCTTCACACTATTCAACCAAGGAGAGAGACTACAGCCATTCCAACAAAAATCTACGACCATTGCCTCCACGACCATAGAAAGTCTAGTCTTCACTGCAAAACAAGTCAAAGATCCAACAGTACAAATCCCATAGCCCCCCTCATAATCATAATGCGTGTTTACAAGAACTGTCATTCCACAAGTTTAGCCAGAAGAATAACCAACAGTACAAATCCCAAAGCCCCCCTCATAATCATAATGCGTGTTTACAAGAACTGTCATTCCACAAGTTTAGCCAGAAGAATAACCAACAGTACAAATCCCAAAGCCCCCCTCATAACCATAGTGCGTGTTTACAAGAACTACCACTCCACAATTTTAGCCAGAAGAATAACCGCAAAGGAAAAGAAATATGATAATAGAGAGCAAACTCTGAAGAACTCAGGCTATCATCCTTAGCCATTGGTTGTTCTAAACAATCATGTTTTTCGAAACGGCATGCTGAAGAAGGAAAACAGAAAACTAAAAACATTCTATCACCTAGATTTGATAGATAACTATTATCAAGTAAAATACTACATTCTAATTGACGTAAACTGATGTACTATTAATTCAAGACGTCTTAAATCTAACCACATTAATTGATCGCAAATACCATACACTTCACCCAAACCCAACACAATCTTGATCAAGACATATAAAACCCACAGAACAAAGTAGCAAATTCATATAAAACCAAGGGAGACGTAAATGCTAATAATAAGCTAACAATACACGAAAGAAATCCAAACTACCTGTGCAGAGGATTCTATAAAGGGCAAACTCAAGTGCTCTAAACTCCAAAGATTTTCAATACTCGACTTGCAAAAGAAATCTCCGAAGCTAAGCAGCTTGTTCTGAAAAGGGATGAATACAAACGTTTCAACCAACTCCTGGACTTGTTAAGACACAGAATAACCTCGAGTTGTTGAGTTGTTAGCAGTCGCATCAAAATTATATGAAAGAAAAGCCACAGCAAAGTTCTCTAAACTCAACTGAAATTAACAAATTATCCAACCAGCAGCACAGCTCAAGCATAGAAGCACACAATGACCGACACAAATACTTTCCTAACCAATAAAAAAGAGTAACACCATTCCAAACAAGCACATAAGAAAAATAGTTAATGGAAAGGTAATAAAACCTAAAGCTTCACATGATGTCCAATAACCTACCGTCATAGTCTCAACGACCCAACAGACATTCATATTATGTCTTCACTGCAAAATGAGCAGAAGAAGATGATCAAATTAACAGAGTCAAAAGTCCAAACAACACAATTGCCGATGACTATTATCACAGTGCCTGTTACAAACGCACAAGAACTCCCACTCCACAAGTTTAGCCAACAACTAAATCTTCTTCCTTGTCTATTACAAAAACACAAGAACTCAAATACACAAGTTCAGCAGTAGAAGAATAACTGCAATAAAATATTGAATGCAAAGATAAAATAACCTAAAATTCACAGGAAAAAGAATTATTCCGAGAAAACTCGAAGTGGCTCATGGCCCTAAATAAGGTGTAGGAAGATTACAATAAATAATTCCAAATACTGCTGTGTCTCACATTGGAGATAGAATTAAATAGAGCCCTCATAATGTAGCAGTGAAGAGTACAAATCATATTGATTAAGAATCAAGAGAAACCCATATTACTTAGAAATGTCCAAGTGTAAAAAGAAAAAGGAGAAAAAGAGCTCACAAACTATAATAGCCTTGATATTATAGTTTTTATAAACGGCAAGGCTGAAAAAGACGAGAATCACAAACTATAATAGCCTTGATATTTTTTCCTTGTATACTTGTTTTACTATGAATCCAGTAATTCATTTAGTTGGAATTTCTAAGTTAGAAATGTAAAAAAGAAAAAAGAGTAAGAAAAGTGGAAGTAAATAGAGCTGTGATGTTAGAGTACAGTAGATTGCAAATCTTCAAGAATAAGAATAGAGGTCGTACTAAACTCTCTTAAGTTTTCCAATGCTCCTTTTTAAGTTTTTAACTCCTCAACCGGAATAGGAAAACTCAGACTTTTGGACAATAGACAAAGAAAGAGCACAAACACCAAATTTGATACATCATCATCATCAAATACTTCACATGATATCCTAAACCACACATCCACTATTTGTCTTCGTAGAAGACGGAAGTATACAAAGGAGATGAGTTCATAAATTCAAGAATAAAAGCCAATGGAGAAACTTGGAATACAAAATCACCAAATCATTTTATAGGATAACCATTTCTTCCACAAATGCCCACACTTACTTACTTAGCATAACAAATTGGTGAAATGGTCTCATGCTAGACCAGTGAAAAGAAAAAAGCAAAAGATAGCCACTTCTTCTACAACAAATCCCACTTCAACTGAATGATCGAAACTCCTTTGCAGACAATGCTTATGTTAGTGATCAAAAACTAAAAGTTGTTGGCAGTTCCAAACACAAGTGTTGTTCAATCCTCACATGCATAAAGTTATTAACTGAAACATTTCAACACCTAGATTTGATAGATCTCTGTCAACAAGTGGTTGGCCACAATTGAACCCATATGATTTGTTGATCAAATCCTCAGAATTTAAATAAGGGAAACTCAGAAAAAACTACATAATTTCGAGATTTTAGCTGTTCTAAACACTTCTGTATTCCATTCCTTGCATGATGAAAAAATGTATAAACAAAAATGAACACATTTGATAGATTTCCATCAACAAAAACTTGGACACAAATAACCGCAATAGGAAATTGTGGGTAAGAAACCAAAACAATCACAGGATCTTAGACTAGATGAGATGCAGGCCATAGCACAAAACTATCTAAAGACTGCCGCAGAGAAACAAACCACAGTTCAAAATGTTCTGTGATAAAAAAATAGTAGACAACTCATAGAAGAAATTAGGTTATGTTGACATTCCAGCTTGGACAAATCCTATTCCAAAAGCCTTGTTGTTTACAAAAGGGATATCCAATTAAAATTGGAGATACTTGTAGGTAGTATAAAAAAGTACCAAAGTTATTCTCCAAATTGCCAAGTAACAAAATTGGAACAATTCTTGATACAGAAACAGCTAAACAACCAATCCACAAAACATGTTTAGCCAGTTAAAACCAAGGGAGACCCAGTAACTCATAACAAGCTTGATGTGATAAAGTCATACAGCTCAATAATTCGACAAACAGCATGTTTAGCCAGTTAAAAATTATTCAGAAAAACACAACAGTGCACCAATAACCAAAACATATAGCTTCACAGATCACAAAATTTACAACCCACTATTTGCACATCCTGGACCCCCTTCATTGCTTAGTTTCCTTGTCAAGCCCATGAATTCAAGAAAACTATAGTGAATCTGGGTAGAAGATCAAGGACCTAGAAAGTATGATGAATAAACAAATTCAAGAATTAATAAACTAGTGGAGAAATATCCATAACAGACTCAAAGATCATATTGTTCAGTGATCAAGTCTCACTCTTGTTTACACAAACACAATAGTTGTTGACACATGTACCTTCGTACAACCAATAAGAGAGACTACAACCACTCCAACTCGAGCACATAAGAAAAATAGTGAACCAAACCTAAAGATTCTTGGTAAGTTAAATAATCTACCTCATTGCTCCGTGATCCAATAGACATCTTCTTCACTGCAACACGAGTAATAGAATATAATCAAAATCAACAGAATCAAGGGTCCAACAATGAATAACGGCAAAGGAAATGATGAATGCAAAGTATATGCGAAGGAAATATGAATTAAAGAAAACTACTAATAACTAGATATTGTTGTGCTAGTTGAAGTAAAAGTCAAGAAGCAAATAACATAGTAACGGAAAACAATACTGAATTCCTTTACACAGTAATTAATTGGAAAAGAAACAAAACCACGTTTTGAGAGTTGCAAATTTAAAAGTCGAAGGATTAAGTAACCAATGTGAAAAAAGGAGAAGGTTCACAACTCCTTTAACAAAATATTTAATAAGCAGCTCTTGCTAAGACCTACCTCGGATGGATTGGACTTCCTATGTATAATTAAAGATGATAACGATGCTTTAACAATGAATTTCGAATTTAAAAATATTAAGCAATATAAAAATATAAAAGAGATAAGAGTATGAATTCAGTTTTGTCTTTGAATCTAAAGGTAGTTTTCACAAATCATACAACAATATTTTCCTAATATAAAACAATCGTATTCGTTTTTCATTTCTTTAATTTGGAAAGTAAACAACTCAAATTAGGACAACGGACGGCTATATAAGGTGTATACATAAAGTGGTGACTAAAGAAACAGGAGAGAAACCATCAAGTTTAATAAAGAAAGCAGCTAGAAAAGTGTTTCCCAGTGTTTCCCAGGTAAAGATTTAGGAATTCTTTGGGTGTATGCACCAAGTCGTTTAAAAAATTCTCACTAATAGACTAAACATCTTACAAAAAATATTGACCAAACCCAAAACAGGAAAGAAATTATCTAGTTTAATAAAGAAAGCAGCTAAAAAAGTGTTTCCACCTATAACTAGATATTGTATGTGTTTGCAGAAGCAACACCCAAGATGCAAATAGTTTAGAGAAAGGGAAAACAATACTAAATTCTCTTAAACACTTGCAAATTTAAAGTCGAGGGGTGAAGTAATCAATGAGCATACAAGAGAAGGCTCTCAACGCCTTTGAAAAGACTTAAAAAGGAGCTCTAACTAACTACCTCAGAATATAAAAGAGATAAGAGTAAGAATTCAATTTTATGTTTTGTAATCTGAATGCAGCATAGACAAATTATACAACAATATTTTAGAACAGCGTAAGCCTATAAAATGGTTTAAAAAATTCAAACAAAACAGACTGAAGAAGTTATAAAAATTGATTGGCCAAATCCAAAACAGGGAAGGAATTATGTGGTTCAATAAAGAAAGCTGTAAAATAATTCGAAAAAAATGTTATTTTTCCAACAGCAATAACTATTGAAAGCAATACATCAATCATAACAATTTTATAAAAATCACTGCATTTCGGTTACAATCAAATGATCATATTGGCAAAAGATCTATTTAATTTAATGCAAGAATAAAACTAACAATTAAAAATAAATCTATATTCCTAGAAAATCTTAGACAAGTACATCATATTTCAAACTTGTACATACACTGCTGTAACCAGGAAAATTCCTAATCCAGAAAACCCAGAAGGCATGTCTTATAGTGCGTATTTATAACATTCTCACTCCACAAGTTTAGCATCAAGAACAATGACAAAGAATAATGAATGCAAAGATAATGAAACTGAAGGTTTCACCAAATCTCCATCCACCGTTTCTAAAACCTGCCAACCACCCTCTATTTGCATTCCTTGCACACACTTCATTTCTTAGTTTCGCTGAAATGCTCATGAAATCAAGAAAAATATAATCAATTCGAGTAAAAGACAAAAGATCTAGACAATCAGATGGATAAACAATTTCAAGAGTTAAGAAACCAGTGGAAAAATTCCGATAACAGGAAGATTGAGTATTGCCCTTGCTTAGACAAAGATCACGGCTGACACATGTACCTTCTTATAACAAATAAGAGAGACTACAAGCATTCTACTCGAACACTTAAGAAAAATAAGAAATTGTATCGTATAAAAACATAAAGCTTCGTAGTAAGTTAAATAATCAACAGCTATTTGCTCCACGACCCAATAGAAATCCTTTCCACAGCAACACGTGTAGAAAATGATAATTAAAATCAACAAAATTAACTGTGCAAAAAAAAAAAAAAAACATCACTGAAATCAACAAAATGTCAAGTGTGGAACGACACAACTGTCAAAGCCTATAATTCATATAGTGTATAGTTCGAAGATCTACGACTCCAGAAGTTTAACATGATGAAAAACGACCCAATAGACATCCTCATCACTGCAACACGACACAAATGTCAAAGCCTCTAACTCATTCAGCTTATAGTTGCAAGATCTCCCCCTCCTGAAGGTTAACATGATGAAAAACGACAATGAAAACAGTGAATGCAAACGGGATACTGATCCAAAACCTTCCCACCACCCACCATTTGCGCAGACAATCGCCATGGTTGACACACGTACCTTCCCACGACAAGTAAGAGAGACTAAAGTCATTCCAACTCGAGCACACATGAAAAATAGTAAATTGAATCATAATAAACCATAAAGCTTCCTAATATACATCCTCTTCGCTGCAACATAGTAAGTTAAATAATTTACTACTATTGACGCCATGACCCAAATATGCAACATAGTAAGCCATCAAATCAAACAGTAAGCCCAACAACACTTGTCAATAATGATCATCCCACAATGCCTTTTATAGGCCCAGAACTCATAAAAAAGTAACAGACAAATCCTCCTCAAATGTCAGTTTGTAATAATACAATTGTAGTGACAATGACAAACTGCAGGCATACCACCATCAAGGCAACCATGATTAGAATCAAACCAACAAATTTAGCCAGTTAAAAATTAAATCTTTAGCTTCACATATCACAGAACTTCCACGCACCATTTGCACATCTACACCACACTTCATTTCTTGGGTTCCATGTAAAGCCCATGAATTGAAGAAAAATAAAATCAATTGGGTAGAAGATGGACCTAGGCCACAGGATGAATTCATAAATTTAAAAATTAAAAAACCAATGAAGAAATTCCCGTAATAGGCTCGATGATCATAAAGTTTAGTGATCAATTACCTTCCTACGACCAATGAGAGAGGCTACGACCATTCCAAATCGAGCGCATAAGAAAAATAACAAAATGAGAGACAACACACATTCCAGATGCACCATCATATACCTTCCCACTATTCAATCATTAACAGAGACTAAAGTTCCAAACAAAAATCTACCTCCATTGCCTCCACCACCCAACAGGCATCCAAAGTCTAGTCATTACTGCAAAACGAGTTAAAGGCCAAACAATACAAAAGCCAATGCCTCCTATACTCAAATAGTGTCTGTCACCACTCCACAAATTTAGCCAGAATCAGAATGCATGCAAGTCGTACTAAACTCTCTTTCAAGTTTTTAATTACTCCTTTTTATGTTTTTAACATCTCAACTAGCAGATAAAAACTCAAACTCGAGGACACACTGACAAAGAAAACCATATACTTCACCTGAATTAATACAAAATCACCAAATCAGTTTGTAGGATAGCCAATTACTTCCACAAAGGACCACACTTACTTGAGTTCACTGTGAGAACCAAACCAAGCACAAAAAAAAATTGGTGAAATGAGATCATCCTAGACCAAGGAATAATTGAAGCAAAAGTTAGTCACTTCTTCAATGACAAGCCCAACTTCATCAGCTGCATAATAGAAAATCCTCTACAGAGAAACAAATGGCAGTTGACAGCTTATGTTTGTGATCAAACAAAAAGCCACAAAAAGAAGTATTGAAATCAAATTGTTCAATCCTCTTGATAATTAGTAAAATGAAGTAGAAAATCAAAGAACCAACACGAGTAGATGAATTCATAAATTCAAGAATTAAAAAAGCAATGGAGAAAATCCCATAACAAGGTCGAACATCATAATGTTCAGTGATCAACTATTGCACTTGCATAGAAACATGGTGACTGATATATGTACCTTCCTACAGCCACATTCCAAATTGACCACATAAGAACAATAGTGAATAGAAACGTAACAAAATGAGAGAGACTACAGCCATTCCAAACACAATCATGTACCTTCCTACTATTATTCAACCAATGAGAGAGACTACAGCCATTCCAAACAATAATATACCGCTATTGTCTCCACAACCCAATAGACATCCATTGCAAGTCTTCACTGCAAAATGAGTCAAAGGCACAACTACACAATTTACAAAAGCCTCTCATACCCATATAGTGCCTTTTTACAAGAACTCCCACTCTGCGAATAAAATAAAGAAAGAAAAGATAATAGAACCAAAAGTTTCTCTGGCTATCCATCAACTGCTTCCAAAACTTGTCCCCCACATATCAATTAGCAAAGTAACCTGATTTTTCAGATTGAACAGAATCAGTAAGGGACTACAACAGAGAAATATAGCCAGCAAAACATAGCATCTGCCTCCATCCTGTCACAAATAGTGAGACCCCAAAAGTAAATAGGGTGTGATGATGGGGTACTGAAGAGTGCTTCACAATCAGAAAAGGAGTCGTACAAACGAAAACTTAGGATTGAGGACATGCTTACAAAGAAAGAGCACAAACACCAAAATTTGATGCATCATCATCATCAAATACTTCACAAGAGAAGCTACACCACACATTGCTTGTCTTCCTAGAAGATGGAACTATAGAAACAACAAGAATTCAAAAATTCAAGAATCAAAACCAATGAAGAATCACCAAGCCGTATGACAGACACCAGATGTCAGAACCACAAGGTCCAAAGCTCGTAATCATCAAATAAAGGTATAAATTTACTGATAATTCTTGCGACTACTAATAATGCTTGCTTTCAATCCGACAAAGTGAACTTCGATCAACTAGATAATTCGCAAAACCCTGAAAAATCTAGATCAAGAAGGGAACCATGAGCCATGGATGTCAGACAGGAGATGGCAGAACCAACTTTGGCGCGAGAAGAATATATATAAGGAAGGGTAAAGATTGACAACTGAGATTACGCGGTTGGAGAAAAATTATACGGTTATCATGTAAATAAGATTTTCATCCTTATCTTATATCTTGGATTATTAATAGTTGTTAACCGACGAGTTACAGAAAAAATAACATTTTAGTTTTTTTTATCAGCGAGAAAGAACATTTTACTTATTATTTAAAATTTTCTTCTGAATATTATTTTGTTTTTATTAAGAGACAATTTATTAACTTTTCTAGTCAAGATAATTAAATTTAAGATTGCTTTAACATAAGTTGTACACATTATATACAATTTTAATATGTATATATATATATATATATATATATATTTATTTATTGTCAATTTAAAAAAAAAACTATATTCTTTAATTGATATATCTTTTTAATTATTTTTCACGTTATTAGTTTTATTATAATATAAGACTCAAGGAGTCTTATTTATAGCATATGATTTTTTATCGTTATTTCAGATTTTACAGTAATATATTATGGTTAATCTTATTTTAATTTTCTAAATTCTTTTCTTAAGTTTTCTTATATAATTAACTAAAAGACATCTGACTCATTTAATTTTCGTAACTAACATTGATTCGTTTTAAAATAACATTATATAACAGATGGATTATTCTTTACAAATTTTAAATTTGATTATAAATTTTGAATATTTATTGGCTATAATAATTCATCTTTTATTTATGGCTATTAGAATGAAGTTTTATTACTTGATGTGATTTAACTAACAATTTAGTAAGTTATTTCTGTGAAGATGTAAATACATTGTCATATGTTTTCATTTAATAATTTAATATAATTTTCTTCAACTTTACTTTGAGTTTCAATCAAATGAATCACAGATCACCCACACATCCAATTAAAAAACAAGTTAGACAAAAATTAAAATTTTTACGACAATACAAGATTGTTTTGTTACTATGTTTTCATATGCTTTTTTTTTATATTAAAACTAAGGTTAAAATCTAATCTCAAAGATTTTGAGAATATCTAATCTTCTAAGTCATAATTTACAACATTTTTAAGTCAGTTATACAGGTTTAGCCATGGTGCTAGAATGGTTATTATTAGACTACAAAGCAATAGTTTACAACCCTAGAAAGTTAATGGAAAGAATACGTGAAATAGAATCAGAACTAGTATATTGCAAACATATAAATGGTAAAAAATTATGCTATTATACCATGAAATTAATGCAGGGAATCAGCAGGTGCAGTAGAATGAGAAAAGATGCATATACATTCAATCCAAAATAAACACTTGAAGACCATACAAATACGGCAAAGACAAGGAAATGCATAATACAAGACCAAGAAAAAAAAGAAGCTCACCTGGAAGAAAGAAATGACAGCAAGGGAATGGCAGAGAAGAAGATGAAAGGAGCAAAAATCTAAAGAGGATTGTGAAAAAACAAAAGAATGAAGAATAAACATTTTAGAGAATATTTGAAAAAGAGAGGATGCAGGACGCATGTCATGAATCTGTAGGCTGAGGAAAGTTGTCACAATGAGCCTAGGAGATGTTGCAGCAGAAGATAAGGATACCTTAATAATTAATTTTGAATTTCAAAATATTATAAAAATAAAAATAAAAATATAACAAAGACAAAAGTAAGAATTTCAATTCAAAGTTTTTCAATGTAAAAGAAATCACAAATTGTACAACAAATGTACTAAACAACTCCAAGTTAGAACAATGTATGTATGTACATTAATAAAGGCGTATGTATACAATGGTTTAAAAACATTGTCACTAACAGACTAGAGACATTACACAAAATGATTGATCAAATCCAAAACAAGAAAGGACTTATCAGGTTTAACAAAGAAAGCAGTTAAAAAAGATGTTTTCCAGGAAAAGAATTAAAGTGCTTCGGTTCAAATTAAAAAATAGAAAAGAATTCCAGACAATGTAAAAATGAAAAACATATCTGTGACACCCTAAGCATCTATTACAAATCACAAACGAAAAAATAATTTAAAAACATTTGAATAAAAAATAAAGCAGAGTCCATAAGAAAAGAACCATTGCAGAACTAATTGTAAAATACATCTTCGAAAATAAGTACGAAAAAAAATGCCATAGAATTATTACAATAATGAGAATCATCCACTAGGACCTTCGGTGTAATAACTATTAAAGGCAATCCATCAGTCATAATAATTTTATACACGACAATTGTTAAAAATACATTACATACCTACAAAATATCTGACAAGCACATCACATATTTCAAACTTGTACAGCAAAAACATTACATATGTTGTTTCATTATATCCAACTCCAGAAACATTGTTCCTGATAAGAAAACAAGGAAATCCGATATTGCTAGCTTACCAACCAACTAAATCAAAACTCACGGAAGATGATCCCATAAAACCAGGGTAGCCTTAGTCACTCTAAACAACAAGCTAAAATCGGTCATCACGTGATGTTTTAAACCCAAAACTCCAGAACCAAGAATGCCCAGAAATACATCAATTCCTATCCAAAATCAAACAATAATGAAAATAATGAATGGAAAATAATGCATGGAAAGGAATTGAGATACCATCAAATCAAAGAGTAAAGCCTAACAGAACTTGTCAACCATGCTCATCCCAAAATGCCTTTTGTAAACCCAGAACACAAAAATGTAGCAACCAAGATCAGATCCAAACAAACAAGTTTAGCCAATTAAAAATTAATCCACAGCATTGTACCGGTAAATAAAAACCCTTAGCCTCACAGTCCATAGATTGCTTCTGACTGATACATATACCTTCCGAAAACCAATTCGAGAGACTACATCCATTTCAAATCGACCACATAAGAACAATAGTGAATGGAAACGTAATAAAAGGAGAGAGATTACAACCAATGAGAGACTACTGCCATTCCAAACAATAATCTCCAGCCATTGCCTCCACAACAGATATCCATAGCAAGCAACTCTTCGCTGCAAAACGAGTCAAAGGCACAACTTTTGAAATGTCAAACCCTTTCATACTTATATAGTGCATGTTTACAAGAACTCCCACTCAAAAAGAAAATAGTGAATGAAAAGATAATAGAACACAAAGTTTCCGTGGATCTCCATCCATTCCTTCCAAAATTCGTCCACATAACAATAAGAGAATTGAGGAAACCATCAAATCAAACGAGATCTACGGGGTTCTACATATGTTGGACATTGCTCCATTAAAAAAAGTCATTTGGTCAAAGAAAGAATCAAAGATTCATTGGATTATCAAACTAAATTATATGTATAAATATATACCTAGAAAACAAGTATAACCCATAAAGAGGCTCTCTCTAATCAAAATTTTGCCAAATTTTTGTTCTAGGATAAAAAACTAATTAAATCCTTTATTTTTTTTGTTACCGAATCGCTCTTTTTGATTTTGGAAAAAATATCTTTATCAATATAAGAACAACAACCCTTGTCAATAATGCTCATCCCACAATGCCATTCATAAATTCAGAAATAAAAAAGTAGCACACAAATCCTCCTCAAATGTCAGTTTTGTGGTGCCCGTGACAAACTCCCACATTGTTAGCATACCACCATCAACACAACCAAGATCAGAATCAAACTAACAAGATTAGCCAGTTAAAAATTGAACCAGAAGAGCACAGCAAAGTGACGGTAAATAAAACCTTTAGCTTCACATATGACAACGCACAATTTGCACATACACCACACTTCATTGTGCTTGGATTCATAGGAGATGATAAATTCAATAATTAAAAAACCAACAGACAGATTCCCATAACAGACTCGATGATCATAATGTTTAGTGATCAAGTACCTTCCTACAACTAAAATAAGAGAGGCTACAGCCATTCCGAATCAAGCGCATAAGAAAAGTAGTGAATGGAAACGCAACAAAACGAGACAGAGAATCATACACCTTCCTACAACCATTAAGAGAGACTATTCGTTCCAAACAAAAATATACCTCCATTGCGACAATCATCCAACAGACATCCAAAGTAAGTATAGTCATCACTGCAAAATGAGTTAAAGGCCAAACAATACAAATGTCAATGCCTCTCATACTCATATAGTGCCTGCCACCACTCCACAAATGTAGCGCAATGATAATATAAAACCTAAAGTTTGCCTGGATCTTCATTAACAGCTTCCAACACTTTTACCCACATATATATTAGCAAAAGTTTTGAGATTGAACAAAATCAGCAAGGGACTAAGATTAAGTAAAATAGTCTGCAACAAGAAAGCATCTGGTTCCCACATCCTATCACAAATTTGGAGACACCAAACTGAAGGAAGTAAATAGAGCTGTGATTTTGGAGTACCGAAGAGTGCAAATCTTACGCAAGAATCAGAATGCAAGTCGCATTAAACTCTCTTTAACACCGAAATCTCAATTGATCACAACGATATACTTCAGCCAAATCAATAGAAAATCACCAAACCATTTTATAGATAGTTAATTTCTTCCACAAACGACCACACTTGAGTTCACCGTGAGAACCAAACCAAGCACAAAAATTTGGTGAAGTGAGCTCATCAAAGATCAAGGAAAAGTAAAAACAGAAGATGGCCAGTTCTTCAACAACAAACCCCACTTCAACTGCATAACAGAAACACCTCTGCAGAGAAACAAATGACAGTTTATGATCAAATGCCGACAATTCAAAAACTAAGAAATTAGGTTATTACGTGTTCTTCAATCCTCACAAGCTTAAAAGTCATGCAGTTCTGTAATTCAAAAACCAAGGGAGACGTAAATGCTAATAATAGGCTAACAATACAAGAAACAAATCCAAAACATCAATGCAGAGAAAATATAAACAGAGCAAACTCAGATATCAGGTTAAATTACTTAAATTTTGCTACACCTAAAAAAATAAGAAAGTAAATCAACACTATTAAACTAAAGATCAATAATCTATCTTTTCAATATTCAATTGCATCATTTAAAAAGGGTCAAATTTCACGATAAATCCTAAACTCATGAAAGCTAAGAGAAACCCAAATTACTTAGAAATGTGCAAGAGTCAAAAAGAAGAAAAAAAAAATTGGAAAAAGATGCACATGGGGAAATAGAGAAAGAAGCAAGAGTTCCGCTGACAACACAAGAAACAGAAACCTTAATGACCATCATACAACAATCATAAAAATTTTATAAAAATTACTGCAATATCCTTTGTTATGGAAAGGAAGTAAGATTGATCAATATAGCCAGCCTCCACATCCTATCACAAATAGTGAGACCCCAACCCGAAAGGGGCTATGATGTTGAATATACCCCAATCACAACACATATTTCAAACTAGTAGTTGGTACTTGGAAATATCATAAATCCAAAAGACCTAGAAGACAGAGATTCATTGGATTATCAAGCCAAATTATATGAATAAATATATACCTATGAATAACTAGAAAACAAGTAAAACCCATAGAGACTCTCTCTAATCGAATTTTCGCCAAATTTTTGTTCTAGGATAAAAAACTAATTAAATCCTTTATTTTATTTTTTACCGAATTAAATATCTTTATCAATTTAAGAACAACAACCCTTGTCAATAATGCTCGTCCTACAATGTCATTCATAAATACATAACTCAAAAAAAATAGCAGACAAAACCTCCTCAAATGTGAGTTTTGTGGTGCGCATGACAAACTTCTACACTGTCGGCATACCACCATCAACACAACCGAGATCAGAATCAAACTAACAAGATTAGACAGTTAAAAGTTGACCCAGAAGAGCACAGCAAAGTGACGGTAAATAAAACCTTTAGCTTCACATATCACAGACCTTTGACGCACAATTTGCACATCTACACCACACTTCATTGCACTTGGCTTCATAGGAGATAATAAATTCAATAATTAAAAAACCACCAGAGAGATTCCCATAACAGACTCAATGATCATAATGTTCAGTGATCAAGTACCTTCCGACAAGCAATAAGAGAGGGTACACCCATTCCAAATCAAGCGCATAAGAAAAGTATTTAATACACCTTCCCACTATTCAATCATTAAGAGAGACTAGTTGTTCCAAACAAAAATCTACCTCCATTGCGTCCATCGCCCAACAGACATCCAAAGTAAGTCTAGTCATCACTGAAGAACGAGTTAAAGGCCGAACAATACAAATGCCAATGCCTCTTATACTCATATAGTGTGTGTCACCAGTCCACAAATGTAGACAAGAATAACTTCAGAGTAAATAGTGAACGCAAAGATAATATAAAACCTAAAATCTGCCTGGATCTTCATTCACAACTTCCAAAACCTGTGCCCACATATGTATTAGCAAAAGTTTTCAGACTGAACAAAATCAGCAATGGACTAAGATTGAGTAAAATAGTCTGCAACAAGATCGCATATGGTTCCCACATCCTATCACAAATTGTGAGACCCCAAACTGAAGGAAGTAAACACAGCTGTGATCTCGGAGTACCGAAGAGTGCAAACAATATGCAAGAATAAGAATGCAAGTCGTACTAAACTCTCTTCAACACCAAAATCTGACCACATCAATTGATCACGAACACCATTTACTTCACCCAAATCACCAAACCATTTTATAGGATAGTTAATTTCTTCCACAAACGACCACACTTGAGTTCACTGTGAGAACCAAACCAAGCACAAAAAGATGGTGAAATGAGCTCATCCTAGACCAAGGAAAAGTTAAAACAGAAGATGGTCAGTTCTTCAACAACAAACCCCACTTCAGCTGCATAATAGAAACACCTATGCAGAGAAACAAAGGCAGTTGAATGACAATGTTTGCAATCAACTGCCGACATTTTAAAGATTAAGAAATTAGGTTATTACCAGTTCAAAGCCCTAACACTTATGTATTTCAATCCTCACATGCTTAAAAGTTATGCAGTTCGGTAATTCAAAATCCAAGGGTGACGTAAATGCTAATAATAGGCTAACAATACAAGAAACAAATCCAAAATACCAATGCAGAGAAATTATATAAAGAACAAACTCGGATATTAGGTTCCATGTCGTAAACCATTCCTAACCGAAGATTTTTGATACGCAATCAGCAAAAGAAATTTCAAAGGCTAAATAGCGTGTGCTGAAAAGGGAAGAATGCAATTGTTTCAACCAACTCTTGGATTTATTAAGAAACAAAGTAACCCATTAAGTCCAATAATCTGCCGTTATAATGTCAATGACCCAACATACATTCACAGTAAATCTTCACTTGCAAAAAAGAATAGAAGATAATCAAATCAAAAGAGTCAAAAGTCAAAACAACACAATTGACTATGGCTCTTACAACATATTACATAGAAAATAATCAATGTAAAGATAATAAAACCTAAAATTCACAAGAGGCACCAAGATTTTTAAATTTTTAACTGTTTATATTTTTAAATCCTCAAACGGCAAATGAAAATAAAGGCAACGTATAATTGATAGTCTGAAATACATTTGAAATACAAGGCAAAATTCATTTGTCAATGCAGCATACAAAACAACACAAAATGAAGTTTTGAAATCAAATTATCCAATGCTCTTAATAATTAGTAAAATGAAGTAAAAACTCTAAGAAAATTACTTAAATTTTGCTACACCTAAGAAAAAAAAAGAATTCAGCACTATAAAACTAAAGATCAATAATATATCATTTCAATATTCAATTGCATCATTTAAAAGGGTCAAATTTCACGATAAATCCTGAACTCATGCAAGCTTAGAGAAACCCAAATTACTTAGAAATGTGCAAGAGTCAAAGAAAAAAAAATGGAAAAAGATGCATACAGGCCAATAGAGAGAGAAGCAAGAGATCACTGACAACACAAGAAACAAAAAACTATGTTCAGTTGTATTGCTCTTGCTTAGACAAACATTGCGGCTGACACATGTACCTTCCTACAAAAAAAAAGAGAGACTACACCCATTCGAACTCGAACACGTAAGAAAAATAGTAAAATTGAATCATAATAAAACATAAAGCTTCCTAGTAAGTTAAATAATCTAGAGTTGTTGGCTCCACGACCCAATAGACATCCTCTTCGCTGCAACAATAGTAGAAAAGGATAATTAAAATCATCAATATCACCTGTTGCAACGAGACAAATGTCAAAGCCTCTCACTCATACAATGAACATAATGAATGAAAAAATAAGTAAACCTAAGTTTTCACCGGATCCCCATACACTGTTTCCAAAAGTTGTCCACCACCCACCATTTGCACACCCTGCACCCACTTCATTTATTTCCTGTAAAGCCCATGAACGTAGCCCACGAATTTAACAAACTACATCAATCAAGGTAGAAGAGGAAGAACATAGACGATAAGACGAATAAACAAATTCAAGAATTAGAAAAACCAATTGAGAAATTTCCTTAACAAACTTGATGATCATAATGTCCATGCTATCAAGTATTGCACTTGCTTAGACAAACATCATTACTGACACATGTACCTGAGACAACCAATAAAAGAAACAACAACCATTCCAAATCGAGCTCACAAGAATTATAATAAATGGAAATGTAATCAAACATAAAGCTTTGTAGCAAGTTCAAAAATTTACAGCTTTTGCCTCCACGATCCAATAGGCATCCTCATTGCTGCAACATGACTAGAAGAAGAATATCAACAACATAAATATAGCCAACAGTCGAACCATAGACATGTCAAAGCCTCTCACTCATATAGTGCGTATTTATAGCATATCTCACTACACAAGTTTAGCATGAAGAACACGACAAAAAAATAATGAATCCAAACCAGATCTCCATCCACTCTGTTTCTAAAACCAGATCAATCCGAGTAAAAGGTGAAAGATCTAGACAGTAAGATGGATAAACAAATTCAAGAATTAAGAAACCCGTGGAGAAATTCCCATAACAGGAAGATTGAGTATTGTTCTTGCTTAGACAAAGGCCACGTCTGACACATGTACCTTCCTAGAACAAATAAGAGAGACTGCAACCATTCCACTTGAGCACTTAAGAAAAATAGGATACGGTATCGTATTAAAACATAAAGCTTCGTACTAAGTTAAATAATCAATAGTTATTCGCTCCACGACCCAATAGACATCCTCTTCGCAGCTGTGCAAAAAAAAAGATCACTGAAATCAACAAGTCAAGTCTAGAACGACATCGTCAAAGCCTTTAACTCATACAGTTTATAGTTACAAGATCTCCCACTCCAGAAGGTTAACATGATGAAAAACGACCCAATGACCCAATAGACATCCTCTTCGCAGCAACACGTATAGAAAATGATAATTAAAATCAACAAAGTTTATAGTTATAAGATCTACCACTCCTGAAGGTTAACATGATGAAAAACGGTAATGAAAACAGTGAATGCAAACGCGATCCCGGTTCAAAACCTTCCCACCACCCACCATTAGCACATTCTGCACCCACTTCATTTCTTAGTTTTCCTGTAAAGCCTAAAGCCCATGAATTTAAGAAACGTAAAGCCCATAAATTTAAGAAACGTAAAACAATCAGGGTAAAAGAGGAAGGACATAGACGATAATATGAATAAATAAATTCAAGAATTAGAAAAATCAATAGAGAAATTTCCTTAACAGGCTTTATGATCACAATGTTCAAAGTCACAATGTTAAAAGATCGAGTATTGCTCTTGCTCAGACAAACACCATGGTTGACACACGTACCTTCCTACAACAAATAAATTGAATCGTAATAAACCATAAAGCTTCATATAAACCAAATTCAAGAAGCAAGAAACCAATTGAGAAATTCGAATAACAGCCTAGATCATCACAAATGTCAAAGCCTCCCACTCAAATAGTGCTATTTACAAGGTCAACCACTCCACAAGTTTGGCATGAAGAATAACGACAATGAAAATATTGAATACAAAGATAATAAAACCAAAAGTTTCACCGGATCTGTTTCTGAAACCAGCCCACCACCCACCATTTGCACACTCTGCACCCACTTCATTTCTTAATTTTCCTGTAAAGCCCATGAATTCAAGAAAACTACGGTAGAAGATGAAGGACCTAGACGATAAGATGAACAAACAAAGTTAATAATTAAAGATACCAAAGGAGAAATTTCCACAATTAGCTCGACAATCATAATGTTTAATGATCAAGTATTACTCTTGCTTAAACAAACAACATGGCTAACTTGACTGACTACAGCCATTCAAACTCGAGCACACAAGAATGAAAATAAATGGAGACGTAATAAAATATAAAGCTTTGAAGTAAGTTCAATAATTTATAGCTATGCCTCCATGATCCAACAGACATCCTCATTGTTGCAACACGACTAATAGAGGACAACCAACATAAAGAGAGTCAACAATCGAACAACTCCCATGTCAAAGCCTCTCACTTATATAGTGCCTATTTATAAGATATAACCACTCCACAAGTTTAGCATGAAGAACAACGATAAAGAAAATAAATGAATGCAAAGATAATGAGACCTAAAGTTTCAACGGATATCTCCATCATCTCCATCCAATGTTTCCTAGACCTACCAACCACCCACTTTTTGAACACCATGCACCCACTTCATTTCTTAGTTTCTAAAACCAGCCAACCACCCTATATTTGCATATCTTGCACCCACTTCATTTCTTAGTTTTCAAAACCTGCCAATCACCCTCTATTTGGATACCTTGCACCCACTTCATTTCGTAGTTTCCCTGCTTGGACAAACGCCATGTTTGACACATGTACCTTCATACGACAAATAAGAGAGACTAAAGTCATTCCAACTCGAACACATCAGAAAAATAGTAAATTGAATCGTAATAAACCATAAAGCTTCGTAATAAATTAAATAATCTACAACTGTTGATAAGTTAAATAATCTACAACTGTTGACTACACGACCCAATAGACACATCCTCTTCGCTGCAACGTAGGAAGTCAAATAATCTACAACAATTGATGCCATGACCGAATAGACACCCTCTTCGTTGTAACACGTGTAGAAAAAGTTAATTAAAATTGTCAAGGCCTCTAACTCATGCAGTGCATATTTAAGAGAATTTACAAGATCTCCCACTCCACAAGTTTAACTGGAGGAAAATGGCAATGAAAATAATGAATGCAAAAATAATTAAACCTAAAGTTTCATTGCCGCTTCCTCTGTTTCCAAAACCTGCTCACCACTCACCATTTGCACACTCCGCACCCACTTCATTTCTTAGTTTCCCTGTAAATCCCATGAATTCAAGAAAACTATAATCAAACTGGGTAGAAGATGAAGGACCTAGACGATAAGATCAATAAATAAAATTAATAATTAAAGAAATCCAATGGAGAATTTTCCAAAACCAGCTCGACAAACATAATGTTCAATGATAAAGTATTGCTCTTGCTTAAACAAACACCATGACAGACACAAGTACAATCCTACAACACATGTACAATCCTACAGTCAATAAAAGAAACTGCAACCATTCTAACTCAAGCACACATAAGAAAAATAGTAAATTGAATCGTGAGAACCGTGATAAAAAATAAAGCTTTGTTTAAGTTCAATAATACACAGCTATTGCCTCCACAATGAAATCAACATCATTTTCATCGCAACACTAGTAGAAGAAGATAATCAAAATGAAAAGTCAACCGCATAACAACACAAATGTCAAAGTTTCTCACTCATATAGCGAGTATCTACAAGATCTCCCCACTCCACAAGTTTTGCCTGACCTTAAGTTTCACGGGATCTCCATTCACTGTTCCCAAAACATGACCACCACCCATCATTTGCACACTATGCCTCCACTTCATTTTGTAATTTCCCTATACAACCCATGAATTTAAGAAAACTATAATTAATCTGGGTAAAAGGTGAAGGACCTAGACAATAAGATGGATACAAAAATAAAATTTCTAAAAAAACAATAGACAAATTTCCGTAAGAGGCTGATCATAATTTCAACTATGAAGAATGACTCCTCCTTCGATTAACACAATGGCTGACCATGTACCTTCCTACAATCAGTAAGAGAAACAATAGTCATTTCAACTCCAAACACATAAGAGAGCTACTAAATGAAAACGCAATAGAACATAAAGTTTTGCAGTAAGTTCAATAACAGTCAAACAGCATATATGAAATGGCCATCATATCTTATCCTTTCATCCTTTTTTTCACAATGAATCCAGTACTTCATATATGAAATTAGAAATTCAAATCATTAAGAAATGAGGGGAAAAAAACAATAACATGACCAAAAAGCAGAAAGAAAATTTTTAAGAGAAGTTTCCATTTAATCATCTAGTTGTCAGACAAATCCTCCCCAATTTGCGGTGCCTCCAATAGTCTGATAGTGCATGTTACAAAAATCCACAAGAACTCACAGCCACATTGCAAGGTCAGCAATGAATCCAACCAAAAAGCAGAGACATTTTTCGCTCCTAATATATGCTCAATGAGACTAATGTTACGCCAAACAAATCCCCCAAAAATTGCTGCAGAAAAACAACCAAAATGCAAAGACATCTTCGCTCCTAATATATGCTTAGGCCAAACGAATCCCCAAACATTGCTGCAGAAAAACAAGATCAGGTTCAAGAAATTAGATAATAGAAATGAAACTCATCCAAGAAATTATATTACACTGGATATTGTATTATTATTTAATCCTCAACTGTTAATGTGCTGAGAAGGAATCATCACAATCGCAGATCACACACCTAGATTTGACAGATTTCAAAAATCAAACAAGAACTATATTCACATTTATGGTTTTTAATTCTCAACCGACATCGTGCTGAAAAGGAATCATCAAATAGCTAGTCAAAGATAAATACAAAAAAGTGAGAATAACAGGTGAGAATAACAGAACCTAAAGCTTCCGGGGAACAAATCACAATTCAATCCTTATGTGATCAAGTCGTAATCAAGTCGAGAGAAAGTCGATATGAGAGAACATCCATCGAGAAATTTGGATACTGAGAGCAACAGCGATGGAAACTCGATTCTACATTCTCAACCGCCAAAATAAATCTCAGAGATTCAGGACATGCTGCAGAGGAATAAACACAGACAACAAATCTGACAGGTTCCGAGATCAGATCGTCTTAACAAAACCTAAAACTTACATGATCTCCTACACCACACATTCATACACCGTGCCTGCCCTGTACAGACCCAAAATTCAAGAAAACGATAACAACTCTTAAATCAGGATGTTACAAAACCATTCCACACACCACTGCAGATAAACAAATCATGGTTCAATCCTATATTCGATGATCAATACCAAACAGCTTATATTATAACAGAAAGGAGCCACAAAGAAGACTTAGGTTATGCTGAGCCCACGGCTGTTCTGAATTATTATGCTTTTCATATCATCCATATGCAAAAGAAATGTCAGAGAACAGGCGACAATTAGGTGTAAAGAAAATACGCGAAAAGATCCAAAACTGTAAAGTACGCGAAAAGATCCAAAACTCGACATCATCATCAGATAAAGAATGATATTCAGAATAATTTTTGTATTCTTCAGTTTGATAATCCGACAAAGGCACTGATAATGCTCGCGTTCTTCAATCTGACAAAACACATTTATCGACCCTAAATTCGAAAAATCCTGAAAAAACTTGATCAAGAAACACAATCCCCAAAGCCATATACCACAATCATCGAAAAAAGAAACATGTATAACAGATAGAATATGCCAGAAGAAACTGTCGCACTGGAATAACCATAAGGGCGGTGGGATATATATAGAAAGGGAGAATCAAGATTGACCGTTGAGATTACGCGGTGAGAGAAAACTTAGACGGTTATGATGCACTTAAGATTTCGTCCTTATCTTATCTTTATAAACAGCCGTTAACCGAGGGCAAAACATTTTAATTTATTTTTTATCAGCGAAAATAACATTTTAGTTATTTTTTAAAACATTTTTATGATATTTAAAAACTTCTTACGAATATTAACTTGTTTTTATTGAGATAATTTATTATCTTTTATAGTGAAAACAATTTAATATTTAAGATTGCTTTAATCTTGAATTCGATTTCTAACATTTTAAATTCTACACATTATATACAATTTTAATATATTTTTATAATTATATTATCAAATTTAAAAAATACTTATTTCTTTAATTAGTATGTTTTTAAATAATTTTCTTGTTATTAGTTTTATTATAATAACACTCCCGTGTGATTCTTATTTTTAGAATATATGACCTTTTATTGCTATTTCAGATTTTAGAGTAATATTTTTATTATTAATCTTATTTTGATTTGCTAAACTTTTTTCTTCAGATTTCGTACAAATTTTACTAAAAAGGCATTCTAAAATCTCTTGGGAAACTAAGTTTTTCTAAAAAATACTTATTCAAACATAAAATCGGAGTCGATGTATAGAAATAACAAATTCTTAATTATCTCTTTTTTTCTTTAAATGTATTTAAGTTACTATCTCTACAATTAACTAAAAGAACATTTTACTCATTTAATCTTTTTAACTGAACATTGATCTTCTTAATAAAACTTTTTTTCCGTTAAATATATTTATAATTTTAAAATTAAATAATATAATTTAATCTTTTTGACCACATAAAATATTTTTCTCTGTATGTTTATTTTATATAATAATAGAGTGTCTAAAAAGAATTATTCGTTATTAAAACAATTGTTACAAACACCATTCATGAGTGCAATATATTTTTATACATTATTACCGTAAATTTTAATCACTATCCACACATTGCCTATATAAATTTTTATACATGTGGTCAACTTTTGTTTTCTTTTTTAAAAAAATTATATATTTATTATTAAATTTGTCTATATAAATTTAAAAATATATATTTAATTATTACAATAATGTTATAAAAATAAAAATTTGAATCAGGTTAAAATTTAATGAATTATATGTAATTTCTTTTGTATATTAGTGAATGATTATGGACTTAAAAATTTGTTTTATATAATGTTTAAATAAATAAGGTTCAATTAGTTGTTTGGTATGGTATGTAATTTTGTTAAAAAGTTTCAAGTTATTAATTTTTTTGTTTTGATCGACTCCCAAATTTAATTTTTTGTTTTAATTGAATCCTAATTTTTCAAAAATTAACTCAATTAGATATATTTTTTAAACAACTTACAAACTACACGCTTTAAGTTTAATATTGTCTCTCTTTTAGTTGGTTTATAGAAAATGCAACTAATAATACTAATATCAACAATATTAATGGATTACATTGATAATAATACTAATTAAAAAGTGAAAATAATTAAAATATGATCACGTAAATAAAAATAGAATGTATTTACAAAACAAAACTAAAATGTAAGTATATTAGAAAAGATGAATGATTCAGTATAATATAAATATAATATAAAATTGATGTAAAAAATTTGTAATCTGATCTGGATAAAAATAGAGAATTCTTGAATCGAAGGCAAACAAAATATTTTAAAACAATAATATTAAAGATATCTATCATATCATCTTTCAAAATATCTTATTATAAGATAACAACTACTAGAATAATAGCTGCTTTAAAACATAATAATAATCTTTCCAAATATTGGCTTACAATAACTATCATGTCATGGGTTACAAAAATAACAAAATATCCTAACCACTAAGCGCATGTTTGGACATACGTTACAAAATCGATTATATGTTAAATCGATTTCATGACGCAAAAACTAATATAAGTTGCTTCTGAATGGAAGTGAATTTTTGAGTTTTTAATTGATTTTAAAACCCAAACATACATGATTTTGTGTTAAAAAATCAATTACACGTCAATCCAAATTACAATCAAACACACACTAAACTGACCCACAACTCACGTCATATTGGGCCATTGTAAATCTAACTCGCTTCATTCTTTCATAGCTCGGCTCATTAGAAATATTCTTTTCTATTACTTCACTCTTTCATAGCTTGGTTCCTTAGACATCTTCTTTTTGTCACTTCACTTTTTCATAGCTCGGCTCATTTAGATTAGCCCATTGAAGATCTTCTTCTTTAATACTTCACTCTTTCATAACTCAGTCCATTAAAGATTTTCTTCTCTAGCACTTCACTCTTTCATAGCTAGGCTAGTTCTAGATCTACTTCTTTAGTTAATGCTTGCATGACTAAAAATCTATGAATTAGCTGTAAAATTTGTTGTGAAAAAAATTTCTTGAAAACTTCTTACAAAATTTATTAAGGTTTTACTTATTATATGTTGTTTTTTGTTACAAATTTTGATCTCCAAAAATTCCACCTAAAACTTTTATATTTATTGCGAATTTTTGACAAATTTAAATTAGCAAGAACATGTTAAATACCTTTTAAAATTTGGTAGGAAAGTATTAAAAAAAATAATACAAATTTCTTGCAAATTTTTATTTTTTTCGCAAGAACTTGATACAAAAATTATTGAAAATCTATTTATTTAATAATTTTTTTCCTACAAAATTTAAATTTACAGCAAACTCATTTTTTCTTAGATTTTTTTTCTTTTACAAATTTATATTTGTAGGAAAGTTAAAATTATTTAAAATTTTGTAGAATTTATTTCCATCTTTATTATACTTAAATTTCGAAATTATTTTCGTCTTCCTCTTCTTTACATTATTTTATCCTTGAGCTTCGCTTTCCCGCTGCTATTAGTCCTTTGCTTTTGTGTTGTTCTGCTCAAACCTTCTGCCTCTGTTATGCTCCATCACCACTCCAACACGCTCGTTGACGTCGTCCTGTCGGAGTCTAATTTTAGTATTTCACTCCTCCTCCATTTTACATTTTATCGTTTTCACTTGTCAAATTTAAGTGAATGAAGATATTTAGTGTTTTTGGCTAGTGCTAGATCAAATTATTTTGCTTTTGATTTTCCCTTGCGGTTTGATTAGGCTTAAGTCTTCGAAATAAATTTGACATTAAAGGCACATGATAATAATATTGACAAGTGTACTACTAGAAATTTTCATATTACATGGAATTTTTCTTGCAAATTTGTTAAAAAAATTGCAAAAAAGATTTTTTTCTACCATTTTTTCTAAGAATCTTAATTGGTAGGTAATTCCTTTATGAGTAATTATTTCCTACAAAATTATAAAATTTGTAAGTATTTCCTACAAAATTTGTCGCAAAAAGTGTTTTATACAAAATATTTTGCAAAAAAGTTGGTAACAATTGGTTATAATTTTTTTTTTCACAACAAAATTTGTAAGTATGTTCTACAAAAAAAAATTAAAACAAAATTTACAGGAAATATGAATTTTAAAATTGCGAGTACCTAAAAGCTAGTAAGTAATGACTAAAAGTTAGTAGTTAGTAGCTAGTGCTAGTAACTAATAGCTAGTAGCTAGTGCTAGTAACTAGTAGTTAGTAGCTAGAGTTAGTAGCTAATAGTGAGTAGTTAGTAGTTAAATCTAGTAGATAGTACCAACTAGCTAGAGCTAGTAGCTAAAAGCTAGTAGCTAGGTCTTTTAGCCTGAGCGAGACTGGGCCGGTTTTGTGCTATAATGTGAATGGCCAATGATGTGGTTGCTTGTTTGCCTGACTTGAATGCTTTACTAGAAAGGTTTGAGGGATGATGCCTTGATTAATATATGAGGTTGAGATGTAAATGAGTTGTATGCTTCAGTGTGTATGAATTGGAAAGCATGAGTTGTATGATTGGTTGTTATACATGATATTAGCATTATGGAAACCTTCTGATTGGTTGGTGAAACATGTGCAAAGGGTGAGTAGGGCGTAATTCCATGACTCTTGTAGTGAGAGCTCATGGTGGTGCCTCATCTGTTGGACGTAATCCCATGGACCTTCCCAGAGTCATTGGTGGTGCCTCATCTATTGGACTTAATTCCATGAACCTCGTGGTGAGAGTTCATGGTAGTGCCTCAACATAAGGACGTAATTCCATGCGAGTATCGTGGTGGTGCCTCAAGGCCAGGACGTAATTTCACGAAGGCCACGTGGTGGTGCCTCATGTAAGGGTGTAATTCCGCGAAGGCCTCGTGGTGATGCCTCATTGCTAGGACATAATTTCATTGTCTCGTGGTGGTGCCTCATTTTATGTATCCGGATAGTCAAGTCTTGGGGTCTCAAATGATTTGGTAATCTATGGGTGAATGTCTGATATTTATGTTTGACTTTGAAACTGCATGTTGACTGTATGATATAAGATTCCTTTACACTAGCTTACCCTTTCACATGCTTGTATGTTGTGTGTGGTTTTCTCTATTGCGATGATCATCAATTACATTGATGTGAGTAGATGTGAGAATCCCTGGCAGTGGTAATGATAGTAGAGACGCGGCAACTTGATGGATCTTGGATGGGTTTCGAGCTCACTTTGGGGCCCACAACTATTGGAGTTTCAGTAGTTTAAGTTTCCCTCGTTCATGGCGAGACTCTGTATCTTGTTTTAGGCCATGTAGAGCCTCTTTCTTTTGTTATGAATATGTTTGGGGTACTGTGTACTTCATATCCCAAATCTTCGTATTCTCTAGATATTTATGTATGTGGCGTTTTATTAAATTGGATTTATCTATTTAATTGGGACGTTATAATTATGGTTAAATACATATTTTACTTTTACTTACTATATAAGAATCATGTTTCAATTACTTGTCTTTTTTATTTGTTTTATTTTTCATTTATCTTTACATTTGAATAATTATTTCAATTCAAAAAATTGTTACTAAAATTAGTAAAATAATAAAACTGAAAAATATTTTTTTTATTATAAATAATTATTTAAAATTAAATATAATAATTAAGAGGATAAAATTGAAAAAACAAAAAAGAACATCAAAGATGTTTATCTCTTTATATATGTATTATTATTATTATTATTTTTATCACTACGTGATATTATTTTAGTGTTATTATTACTATTGTTGTTGTTGTTGTTGTTATTATTATTATTATTATTATTATTATTATTATAGTTAGACAGACATCTTACATTTATTTTGCTACGAGATCATAATTACTTACTCTTCTTATTTGTTTTGTTGTTTATTTTATCTCTATATTTGTGTAATTATTTGAGTTAAAAGAATAGTATAACATGTATATGTTTCACCAACCAATCAGAAGGTTCCCATAATGCTAATATCATGTATAACAACCAACCATACAACTCATGCTTTCCAATTCATACACACTGAAGCAACATATCATTTACATCTCAGCCTCATATATTAATCAAGGCATCATCCCTCAAACCTTTCTAGTAAAGCATTCAAGTCAGGCAAACAAGCAACCACATCATTGGCCATTCACATTATAGCACAAAACCTGCCCTAGTCTCGCTCAGGCTAGAAGACCTCGCTCAAGCGAGAGAGACCCTCTCGCTCCGGCGAGCCCCTTCTCGCCTAGGCGAGAGCTCGAGCAGTGGAACAATGGCTCTTGCGGATTCTCGCTCAGGTGAGACCCTTCTCGCCTAAGCAAGATTACACCTCGCTCAAAATGAAGATGAGTCGCCTAAGCGACAGTTCGCGTAGAAAAGCTTGGGCGAGCCTCTGTTGGTCTCGCCTAGGCGAGGCGTGCTCGCTTGGGCGAGAAAACCAGTGCCCGCCACTGTTTCTTCATGCAACAGTCACACCAATACACACCCAAAAGCTAAAACGACATTTTTATCAACTCACAGTAGTATACAAACCACAAAATCATACAATAGCATTAGAACAAGTAAGAAACGAACTAGACACAAGGACCCTAGCTTCCCTTACCTGGAAAATAGGTAGAGAAAGGGTTCGACTCCAACAGCGGGGACGCAACAGTTCCAGGAACAGATGAACGAGGTGGAACAGAAAAACAGGAGTGAGTTTTAAAATGGTTCATAGCGAAACCCTGGCTAGGAACACGAGCATACGAACGGAAAAGGGATGTTGGAGTCGTAGAATACTTACACGAATCAAGAAGTCAAAGTTGGGCTCATTGGATCGAGATTGGGGTTAAACTCTAGCAGAGCTCTGGAAGAAGATAGGGAGTGTGACGGCTGCGTTTTCTGTAGAGTAAAGGGAATGGGTGAGACTAGGGCAAATTAGGTCTGAATCCTCTTTTTGGGCCAGTCCTTAAAATAAAAAGCAGAAAATAAATGGGTCTTACATTAATAATAAAAACAATAATTAATAATAATAATAATAATAACTATTATAATAATTAAAATTTTTATTATAATAATAATTTTAGTAGTAATATAACAATATAATAATTATAATTAATAATAATGATAATAATACTTATAATGAATAGTAATAATGATCATAATAATTATATGGTTGATAATAATAATAATAATAATAATAATAATAATAATAATAATAATAATAGTTATAATAATAATAATTATAGTTAGAGCTGATAATAATAATTATAGTTAGAATTGATAATAATAATAATAATAATAATAATAATAATAATAATAATAATAATAATAATAATATAAAAATAAGATAATAAATATCATAAAAATTAAGTTATATTGTTTTTCATTTTTATTTCAAATTTTTTTAGAATAATAATATAATTGTTATTATATTTATTTAATCATTAAAAATACTAATAATAATAATAATATAAATAATAAATTGTAAAATTTTTAAAGATTAAAAATCTATTTAGCAAAATTATTTAGTATAATAAAGTTTTTTATAATTAAAAAAAACTATTATACTAATAACACATGTATAGAGATAAATGAACAACAAAACAAATAAAAATGGCAAGTAATTGAGATATGTGTGTCTAACTATAATAATCTATAACAATATATAAAGAGATACCTTCTTTTGTGTCCACATTTTGTTATTCCAATTTTACCCTTAATTATTTTAGAAATTAATTATTTTATAAATAGTTTATTTTTAACCGTTATTCTAAAAATTCTTTTTGTCTTTAACAATTGTTTGAAAAAATTTTTTGCGTACATATTTTATTTTTCTAATTTTACATTTAACAACTATTTTAAAAATTAATTTTATATTCTTAATTGAACTTAACTCAAATTTTTATGAAAAATAAAAAATGAGAATACATAGCGTATGCGTTTTCGCTAGTAATAATAATAATAACAATAATATTAATATTATATGACTATAATAATATCGTGTAGTGATAATAATAATAATAATAATAATAATAATAATAATAATAATAATAATACAACTACATATATAAAGAGATAAATATATTTGAAGTCCTTTTTTATTTTTTGAAGTTTATCCTCTTAATTATTATATTTTAAGTTTAAATAATTATTTATAATAAAAACTTATTTTTCAGTTTTATTATTTTACTAATTTTAGTATCTATTTTTTTAATTAAAGTAATAATTCAAATATAAAGATAAATGAACAACAACATAAATAAAAATATCAAATAATTAAAATATGATTCTTATAATAAATAAAAGTAAAATATGTATCTAATGTTAATAATAATAACTATTATAATAATTATAGTTCTTAATAATATTACTAATAAAATAATAATAATAATAATATAATAATAGAAATATTTATAGTTAATAATAATTATAATAATACTTATAACTGATATTATAATTGATAATAGTAATGATCACTAACTATTGTTGATAATAATAACGATAATAATAATTAGGGTTATAAATGATAATAATAATATAAAAATAAAATAATAGTAGCGATGACAATAATAACAATTATAATAATAATAATAATAATTTTGGATAACAAAAATAATATTATTAATAATAATAATTATGGTAATTAATAATATAATGTTTTTAGAATGACAATTTTTTTTTTAGAAAACTTGAAATAATACGTATACGTTGTAAGAAACTTAAAATGAAATTGAATTTTTGGTATTTTATTAAATGAATTGGATTATTTAAAATTAAATCATTTTAAATTTTAATTAAAAAATAAGAATTTAAAATTTTCATATTTTTAAATTTCATATTTTTATCTTCATAGTTCGAGCTGATCCAGTTTGAGTAGATTTTGTTTGACTTAAAATGAGATTTAATCTACTTTATTTGACATGATCACAACCTAATGTCTTGACCCAATTCAAACCCAACTCACTTGGTCAATTTAAGAATATTTGAGTGAGACCAAAACAAATCGAAACAGGTTTATTTTTCATAACAATATTGTTTTTCCTAGTACCTTTGGATGTCGATGTCAACTCTAAACACAGAGAGCGAAGGATCGAGGAAATGATTGAAACAGGAGGCATTTTGTTTTTGGCTTTTCAATTTTTTTATGTCTTGAATTTTTCTCCATTCTATTCGGCATCATTTAATATTTAGTTTTTTATTTCATAATAAATAGCGGAAGAAAAGGTGGGAGATGGAGCAGAATCAAAGATAGAAGAAGAAGAATAAGAATTTGAGGCTAACATTGCTGGTTCCCAAACAAATAAAATATATTTTTGAAGAAATAAAAATAAAAAAGTAAAAAGAATAAATAGAAATTAACAAAAAAAAGTAATAGAAATAAAAGAATAATAAAGTTTGTAAAAAAGAAAAATGAAAAGTTTAAAGAAAAAAAGTAAATGTTTGTGTTAATTAGAAATAGAAATAGAAATAGAAATAATAATAACAATAATAAAAGTACAATTTTTATTTCTAAACAAACCCTTATTTTCTTCTTTTCTTCACTCAAAAAATTCTTCCTATACAAAACTGTGACGTGTTGGTTTTTTGTTCCACACTACTCACATATTTTTTCTCTAACATCCGTGGGACCCACACTCACTTCAATTTCTTTTTTCTCTCGCACATACCCGTTGGACCCACACTCCATTGACCCATTTGCATCACCTCATCCTTTTTCTCTTTCACAAACCTCATACAAAATCACTAACGTCCACACCACACTCACAGTACACACTCTCTTTTTCACTCTCACGAAACACATTCACTCAAACTCACATTACTACACACATCACGTACCCACACTCCTCCCTCATCACACTATTCTCGCACCACGCACACCCCTCACTAAAACCCGCGCACCACATACTTAATTCACCCACGTGCTCCTTCGTTTAGATCATTCTGGAACATTCTTTCCAACCCACGCATACACTTATTAAACGCTGTAACAGACATAACAGAAAAGGTTTTTCCATTCGCTTCCAAAGACTATAAAAGAGACCGAACGAAGATGATTTGGGGGCGGAAAGAAAAGAACCAGACAAAGAAGGAAGGGAGTTGGGAGATTGGTCGAGGTTCTTGGAGTTCTTGTAGATTTCCGGGAGGAAAGGAGAGAAAGAATCAAGAAACCGAAGAAAGGCAGAGGGAAGAGGAGAAATGATCGAGAATCACGGCAACGGAGGTTCTCATCCTTAACTTTTTTAATTTAACTTCGCCATAGAATGAATGTTTGTTGCACTTGTTCCGTTTCTGTCATTGAGATAATATTGCAATTGCTTTGTTTCAATTTCGTTGATGTTGTGTTGTGATGGTTACTGGATTCACTCCGAATCATTCGTTTGTCCACGTTAATGTGATCTGTAATGGTAATATTGATCTGTAGATGTTTGGGAAGGCACCAAAGAAAGAGATAACCTGCGTGAGAGTCCTTTTGGATCAGGTGGTAGTTGAGATGGAAGTCGTGAGTACGTAAGAGTTAGGGTTCGGGTAATAGTTGAATAGTTTAGATTCCAGTTTTTGAGTTTTTTTTTGGAAGAGATAAGAAAGTAGATAGGAAAAGTATTACAAGTAATAATGATTAGTAGAAAAAAAAAAAGGAAGGAAGATTTGTAAAGGAAGAAAAAACAAAGGAAAAGTCCTCTCAGTTTAATTTTCCTTGTTCATTGTGCAAATTCCATATGAGTATATTTTTAGCCATCCCACAAAAAAATTGAGTTGTCCCTTGTTATTCGAACTGCTGATGAATTATTTGTCTCTCTTTTGATGGTTTGGTGGGGCAAAGTGCAACGATTTCGGTTTATAATATGACTTCATATTTATTCATTTTCTAAATGAGTTGGGTGTGCTCTCTACACGTGGTTGACAATTTTTGTCAATTTATGAAATATTTTTTTATGACTATATCTAAGTTGTCCTTTATAAATGGTTGTAGTATGATTTTTTTTATCCGCTGAGGGATCGAATGTTGGTTTTTGAGCCTTTTATTGAAGTTATGAAATTTAAATTTATTTTTCTATCTAATTTAATTTTGAGTTGGGCTTGTGCTTCAAATTTTGATATCTTATAGTGGTGAGAAAGCCCAAATGGATTGGGATATGTGGGTATCGTAAATTGAATTGACTGAGCATGAATCATGATTCCATTCTGAGTAAATTTTGCGCACACATATGTCAAACTTATCCCTTTAAAATGTTTCATGAAGCTCTTTCAATTGATCACGGGTAACAATTGTGTCTCCAATTGGTAAGGCTCCACCTTGTTGTGTTATATAGATTGGAGGAGTTTATCCCTTCACTTTCTCTGAGATGTTGCTTGCAAGATGAAACTTTTCAATTATCGAATGAAACAATGATGGTTTTTGAGCCTTATTTTTGTGTGCAATTAAAGGATTACAATTGGGCTTTATATTGAATTTATGGGTATCAAAAATTATAGTTTGACTTCATATGCAATTGAGAGTGAGACTTGAACTTTGAAAGCACTATAACTTGAGTGTGAGATACACCCTAAATGGAACTTACAAATAGCGCTTTGATTTTTTGGGTTCACAGTGCAAGTTCCATAAGGGTATATTTTGAGTTGTCCCACATGGAATTCTTAAATTGCACTTTAATTTTCCTTGTTCATTGTGCAAATTCCGTATGGGTATATTTTTAGCCGTCCCACCAAAACTAGAATTATCAAGGTTAACCTTGGCTTACTTTGCTCATAACAAAAAAAAAAATTGAGTTGTCCCTTGTTATTCGAACTGCTGATGAATTATTTGTCTCTCTTTTGATGGTTTTGGTGGGGCAAAGTGCAACGATTTCGGTTTATAATATGACTTCATATTTATTCATTTTCTAAATGAGTTGGGTGTGCTCTCTACACGTGGTTGACAATTTTTGTCAATTTATGAAATATTTTTTTATGACTATATCTAAGTTGTCCTTTATAAATGGTTGTAGTATGATTTTTTTTATCCGCTGAGGGATCGAATGTTGGTTTTTGAGCCTTTTATTGAAGTTATGAAATTTAAATTTATTTTTCTATCTAATTTAATTTTGAGTTGGGCTTGTGCTTCAAATTTTGATATCTTATAGTGGTGAGAAAGCCCAAATGGATTGGGATATGTGGGTATCGTAAATTGAATTGACTGAGCATGAATCATGATTCCATTCTGAGTAAATTTTGCGCACACATATGTCAAACTTATCCCTTTAAAATGTTTCATGAAGCTCTTTCAATTGATCACGGGTAACAATTGTGTCTCCAATTGGTAAGGCTCCACCTTGTTGTGTTATATAGATTGGAGGAGTTTATCCCTTCACTTTCTCTGAGATGTTGCTTGCAAGATGAAACTTTTCAATTATCGAATGAAACAATGATGGTTTTTGAGCCTTATTTTTGTGTGCAATTAAAGGATTACAATTGGGCTTTATATTGAATTTATGGGTATCAAAAATTATAGTTTGACTTCATATGCAATTGAGAGTGAGACTTGAACTTTGAAAGCACTATAACTTGAGTGTGAGATACACCCTAAATGGAACTTACAAATAGCGCTTTGATTTTTTGGGTTCACAGTGCAAGTTCCATAAGGGTATATTTTGAGTTGTCCCACATGGAATTCTTAAATTGCACTTTAATTTTCCTTGTTCATTGTGCAAATTCCGTATGGGTATATTTTTAGCCGTCCCACCAAAACTAGAATTATCAAGGTTAACCTTGGCTTACTTTGCTCATAACAAAAAAAAAAATTGAGTTGTCCCTTGTTATTCGAACTGCTGATGAATTATTTGTCTCTCTTTTGATGGTTTTGGTGGGGCAAAGTGCAACGATTTCGGTTTATAATATGACTTCATATTTATTCATTTTCTAAATGAGTTGGGTGTGCTCTCTACACGTGGTTGACAATTTTTGTCAATTTATGAAATATTTTTTTATGACTATATCTAAGTTGTCCTTTATAAATGGTTGTAGTATGATTTTTTTTATCCGCTGAGGGATCGGATGTTGGTTTTTGAGCCTTTTATTGAAGTTATGAAATTTAAATTTATTTTTCTATCTAATTTAATTTTGAGTTGGGCTTGTGCTTCAAATTTTGATATCTTATAGTGGTGAGAAAGCCCAAATGGATTGGGATATGTGGGTATCGTAAATTGAATTGACTGAGCATGAATCATGATTCCATTCTGAGTAAATTTTGCGCACACATATGTCAAACTTATCCCTTTAAAATGTTTCATGAAGCTCTTTCAATTGATCACGGGTAACAATTGTGTCTCCAATTGGTAAGGCTCCACCTTGTTGTGTTATATAGATTGGAGGAGTTTATCCCTTCACTTTCTCTGAGATGTTGCTTGCAAGATGAAACTTTTCAATTATCGAATGAAACAATGATGGTTTTTGAGCCTTATTTTTGTGTGCAATTAAAGGATTACAATTGGGCTTTATATTGAATTTATGGGTATCAAAAATTATAGTTTGACTTCATATGCAATTGAGAGTGAGACTTGAACTTTGAAAGCACTATAACTTGAGTGTGAGATACACCCTAAATGGAACTTACAAATAGCGCTTTGATTTTTTGGGTTCACAGTGCAAGTTCCATAAGGGTATATTTTGAGTTGTCCCACATGGAATTCTTAAATTGCACTTTAATTTTCCTTGTTCATTGTGCAAATTCCGTATGGGTATATTTTTAGCCGTCCCACCAAAACTAGAATTATCAAGGTTAACCTTGGCTTACTTTGCTCATAACAAAAAAAAAAATTGAGTTGTCCCTTGTTATTCGAACTGCTGATGAATTATTTGTCTCTCTTTTGATGGTTTTGGTGGGGCAAAGTGCAACGATTTCGGTTTATAATATGACTTCATATTTATTCATTTTCTAAATGAGTTGGGTGTGCTCTCTACACGTGGTTGACAATTTTTGTCAATTTATGAAATATTTTTTTATGACTATATCTAAGTTGTCCTTTATAAATGGTTGTAGTATGATTTTTTTTATCCGCTGAGGGATCGGATGTTGGTTTTTGAGCCTTTTATTGAAGTTATGAAATTTAAATTTATTTTTCTATCTAATTTAATTTTGAGTTGGGCTTGTGCTTCAAATTTTGATATCTTATAGTGGTGAGAAAGCCCAAATGGATTGGGATATGTGGGTATCGTAAATTGAATTGACTGAGCATGAATCATGATTCCATTCTGAGTAAATTTTGCGCACACATATGTCAAACTTATCCCTTTAAAATGTTTCATGAAGCTCTTTCAATTGATCACGGGTAACAATTGTGTCTCCAATTGGTAAGGCTCCACCTTGTTGTGTTATATAGATTGGAGGAGTTTATCCCTTCACTTTCTCTGAGATGTTGCTTGCAAGATGAAACTTTTCAATTATCGAATGAAACAATGATGGTTTTTGAGCCTTATTTTTGTGTGCAATTAAAGGATTACAATTGGGCTTTATATTGAATTTATGGGTATCAAAAATTATAGTTTGACTTCATATGCAATTGAGAGTGAGACTTGAACTTTGAAAGCACTATAACTTGAGTGTGAGATACACCCTAAATGGAACTTACAAATAGCGCTTTGATTTTTTGGGTTCACAGTGCAAGTTCCATAAGGGTATATTTTGAGTTGTCCCACATGGAATTCTTAAATTGCACTTTAATTTTCCTTGTTCATTATGCAAATTCCGTATGGGTATATTTTTAGCCGTCCCACCAAAACTAGAATTATCAAGGTGAACCTTGGCTTACTTTGTTCATAACACACAAAATTTGAGTTGTCCCTTATTATTCGCACTGCTGATGAATTATTGGTGTCTCTTTTGATGGTTTGGTGGCCCAAAGTGCAATGATTTCGGATTATAATATGACTTCATATTTATTCATTTTCTAAATGAGTTGGGTGTGCTCTCTACATGTGGTTGACAATTTTTGTCAACTTATGAAATTTTTTTATGACTATATCTAAGTTGTCCTTTATAAATGGTTGTAGTATGATTTTTTTATCCGTTGAGGGATCGAATGTTGGTTTTTGAGCCTTTTATTGAAGTTATGAAATTTAAATTTATTTTTCTATCTAATTTAATTTTGAGTTGGGCTTGTGCTTCAAATTTTGATATCTTATAGTGGTGAGAAAGCCCAAATGGATTGGGATATGTGGGTATCGTAAATTGAATTGACTAAGCATGAATCATTATTTCCATTTTGAGTAAATTTTGCGCACATATATGTTAAACTTGTCCCTTTAATATGTTTCATGAAGCTCTTTCAATTGATCATGGGTAACAACTGTGTCTCCAATTGGTAAGGCTCCACCTTACGTGAGTTATATAGATTGGAGGAGTTTATCGCATCACTATGTTTTAGATGTTTCTTGCAAGATGAAAATTTTGAATTATCGTACGAAATAATGATGGTTTTTTAGCCTTATTTTTGTGTGCAATTAATAGGTTACAATTGGGCTTTATATTGAATTTATGGGTATCAAAATTACAGTTTGACTTCGTATGAATTTTATAGTGAGGATTTAACTTTGAAACTGCTATAACTTGAGTGTGGGATACATCCTAAATGGAACTCAATGATAGCGCTTTGATTTTTTGGGTTTATAGTGGAAGTTCCATAAGGGTATATATTGAGTTGTCCCACATGAAATTCTTGAATTGCATTTTAATTTTCCTCTTTCACTATGCAAATTCCATATCGGTATATTTTTATCTATCCCACCAAAACTAGCTACTAGCCACTATCTATTTGCTCTAGCTCTTAGCAACTAGCCACTAGTTAATAACTACTAGCTACTAGCTCAAGCTACTAGTTAGGCTTGTAGCTACTAGCTAGGCTTGTAGCTACTAGCTAGGCTTGTAGCTTGTAGCTACTAGCTCTAGCTACAAGCTACTAGTTGTAGCTATTAGCCACTAGCTATTAGCTCTAGCTACTAACTACTAAGTATTAGTTTTAGCTAGTAGTTACTAGTTGTAGCCACTAGCCAATAACTACTAGCCACTAGCTACTAGCTCTAGTTATTAGCTCTGACTACTAGCTACTAGCTTTAGCTACTAGATACTAAATACTAGCTATTACCTACTTATTCTAGCTACTTCCTAGAAGCTCTAGCTATTAGGTACAAGGTACTAGCTACTACCTCTAACTACTAACTACTTGCTCTAGTTATTAGGTACTAGCTATAGTTACTAGGTACTAGCTCTAGTTACTAGCTAATAGTTGTAGCTACCAACTACTAGTTACTAGCTACTAGCTCTTAGCTCTAACTACTAGCTACTAGCTCTTAGTTCTAAATACTAACTACTAGCTACTAGTTCCTAGCTCTAGCTACTAACCACTAGCCACTAACCACTAGCCACTAGATACTAGCTACTATCCACTAGCTACTAGCCACTAGCTACTAGCTACTAGCCACTAGCTACTAGTCACCAACTACTAGCTACTAACCACTAACTACTAGCTATTAGCCACTAGCTACTAGCCACTAGCCACTAACTATAGCAACTAGCTACTAGTTTAGGCTACTAGCTTGTAGCTGGTAGCTGCCTACTAGCTACTAGCTCTAGCTTCTAGGTACTAGCTCTAACTACTAGCTACTAAATACTAGATACTAGCTACTAGACACTAGCTATTAGCCACTAGCTACTAGCTATAAGCTCTAGCTACTATGTACTAGCTAATAGCCACTGGCTCTAGCTACTAGCCACTAGCTCTAGCTACAAGCTACTATCTTCTAGCTTTGGCTACTAGCTATTATCTCTCGCTACTAGTTACTATCTACTAGCTATTAGATACTAGTCACTAGCTACTAACTCCAATTACTAGCTACTAACTACTATCTACTAGCTCCAACTACTAGCTCCTAGTTACTAGGTCTAGCTAACTATTATCTACTAGCTCCAATAGCTAACTACTAGCTACTAGCTCCAATAGCTAACTACTAGCTACTAGCTCCAATAGCTAACTACTAGCTACTAGCTCTAGCTACTAGTTAGTAACTAGCTAGTAGCTAGTAGATAATAAATAGTAGTTAGTAGCTAGCAACTTGAGCTAGTAGCTAGCAACTTGAGCTAGTGGTTAGCAACTTGAGCTAGTAGCTAGTTGCTCAAGTAGTAGCTACTAGTTTGAGCTACTCGCTAGTTGCTTGAGCTATCAGCTAGTAGCGAAACACTTGACCTAGTAGCTAGCAGCTTAAGTTAATAGGTAGTAGTTTGAACTAGTAGCTTGAGCGAGTAACCAACAACCTTAGTTTGTAACTAGTAGCTTGAGTTAGTAGCTAGTAGCTTGAGTTAGTACTTAGTACTTTGAGCTAGTAGCTACTCGCTTGACCTAACAACTAGTAGCTTAAGGTAGTAGTTAGTCGCTTGAGGTAACAACTAGTAGCTTGAGCTATTAGCTAGTAGCTAGAGCTAGTAGTTAGTAGCTTGAGCTAGTAGCTAATAGCTAGTACCTAGAAGATAATAGCTAGTAGCTTGACCTAGTAGCTAGTTGCTAGTAGCATGAGCTAGCAGCTAGTAGCTAATAGCTTGAGCTAGTAGCTAGTAGCTAATAGCTTGAGCTAGCAGCTAGTAGTTTAAACTAGTACCTTGAGCTAGTAGCTAGTAGCTTAACTAGTAGCTAGTAGCTTGAGCTAGTAGCTAGTAGCCTTAACTAGTAGCTTGAGCTAGTAGCTTGAACTAGTAGCTAGCAATTTGACCTAGTAGCTAGTAGCTTGAGCTAGTAGCTTGAACTAGTAGCTACTAGTTCAAGCTACTAGCTAGTAGCTTTAACTAGTAGCCTTAGCTAGTAACTTGAGCGAGTAGCTTGAGTTAGTAACTTGACCTAGCTAGTAACTTGTGCTAGAAGTTAGTAGCTTGAGCTAGTGGATAGTAGCTTGAGCTAGTAGCCAATAACTTGAGCTAGTAGTAGCTACTCACTTGAGTAGTAGCTAGTAGCTTGAGCTAGTAGTTTGACTTAGTAGTTAATAGCTAGTACTTTGAGCTAGTAGCTAGGAGCTTGAACTATTAGCTTAAGCTTGTAGCTAGTAGTTAATAACTTAAGCTAGTAGCTAGTAGCTTGAGCTAGTACGTAGTAGTTTGAGCTAGTAGCTAGTAGCTTGAGCTAGTGGATTGAGCTAGTAGCTAGTAGTTGCTAGTAACGTGATCTAATAGCTAGAAGCTGGAGCTAGTAGCTTGAGCTAGTAGCTATTTGTTTGAGCTAGAAACTAACAGCTTGAGCTAGTAGCTCGTAGCTTGAGCTACTTGTTAGTAGCTTGAGCAAGTAGCTAGTAGCTTGAGGTAGTAGCTAGTAGCTTGAGCTAGTAGCTTGAGGTAGTAGTTAGTAGCTAGTAGTCCGAACTAGTAGCTTGCAACTTGAGCTGGTAGCTAGACGCTAGTACCTTGAACTAGTAGCTAGTAGCATGAGCTAGTAGCTAGTAGCATGAGCTAGTAGGTAGTAGCTTGAGCTAGTAGCTAGTAGCTTGACCTAGGAGCTAATAGCTTGACCTAATAGCTAAAAGTGTGAGCTAGTAGTTAGTAGCTTGAGCTAGTAGCTAGAAGCTTGAGCTTGTAGCTAGTAGCTTTAGCTAGTAACTTGAGCTAATGACTAGTAGCTTCAGCTAGTAGCTAATAGCTTGAGTTAGTAGCTAGTAGCTTGAGCTAGTAGTTAGTAGATAATAGGTAGTAGCTAAAGCTAATAGCTAGTAGTTGGTTACTTGAGCTAGTAGCTACTAGTTAGTTGTTTGAGCTAGTAGCTAGCAACTTGAGCTAGTAGTTTGAGCTAGTAGCTAGTAACTTGAGCTAGTAGCTTGAGTTAGTAGCTAGTTTTTTGATTTAGTAGCTAGTAGCTTGAGCTAGTAGCTTTAGCTAGACATGTGGCTTGAGCTAGTTGCAAGTAGCTCGAGTTAGTAGCTACCTTAAGCTAGTAGTTAGTAGCTTGAGCTAGTAGCTAGTAACTACCAGCTATAGCTAGTAGCTAGCAGCTTGAGCTAGTAGGTTGGAGCTTGAGCTTGTAGCTAGTAGCTTGAGCTTGTAGCTAGTAGCTTGAGCTAGTAGCAAATAGCTTGAGCTAATAATTAGTAGCTTGAGCCAATAGCTTGTTGTAATAGTAGCAAGTAGGTTGAGCTAGGAGCTAGTAGCTAGTAGTTTGAGCTAGTAGCTAACAACTTCAACTAGTAGCTTGAGCTAGTAGCTAGTAGCTAATAGCTTGAGCTAGTAGCTAGTAACTTAAGCTACTACCTAGTAGCTTGAGTTAATAACTAGTAGCTAGTAACTTGATGTAGTACTTAGTAATTTGAACTAGTAGTTAGAAGCTTGAGTTAGTAGCTAGTAGTTTGAGCTAGTAGATAGTAGCTAGTAGCTTGAGGTAGTAGCTAGATGTTTAAGCTTGAGCTTGTAGCTTGAGGTAGTAGTTAGTAGCTTGAGCTAGTAGTTAATAGCTTGAAATAGTAGCTAGTAGCTAGAGCTAGTAGCTAGTAGCTTAAGCTAATAGATTGAGCTAGTAACTAGTATCTTGAGCTAGTAGCTTGGTTAGTAGCTAGAAGTTTGAGCCAGTAGCTAGTAGCTTGAGCTAGTAGGTAATAGGTTGAGCTAGTAGGTAGCAGCTTGACCTAGTAGCTAGAAACTTGAGCTAGTGACTAGTAGTTTAAGCTAGTAGCTAGTAGCTTGAGCTGGTAGCTAGTAGTTTGAGCTAGTATCTAGTAGCTTGAGCTAGTAGCTTGAACTAGTAGTTAGTAGCTTGAACTAGTAGGTAGTAGCTTGCAACTTGGGGTTGTAGGTTGAGCTAAGAGATAGTAGCTTGAGCTAGTAGCTAGTTGGTTGAGCTAGTAGCTAGTAGCTAGTAGCTTGAGCTAGTAGCTATAAGCTGGTAGCTAGCAGCTTGAGCTAGTATCTAGTAGCTTGAGCTGGTAACTATAAGCTTGAGCTGGTAGCTAGTAACTTGAGCTAGTAACTAGTAGCTTGAGCTAATAGTTGGCAGCTTGAGCGAGTACCTACCTAACAGCTTGAGCTAGTATCTACCTAACAGCTTGAGCTAGTATCTACATAGCAGCTTGAGCTAATACCTACCTAGCAGCTTGAGCTAGTAGCTCATAGCTAGTAGCTTAAGCTAGTAGATAGTAGCTTGAGATAGTAGGTTGAGCTAGAAGTGAGTAGCTTGAGCTAGTAGCTAGTAGCTTGAGGTAATAGGTTGATCTAGTAGCTAGTGGTTTGAGCTAGTAGCTAATGGTTTAAGCTAGTGGCTTAAGCTAGTAGCTAAGAGCTTGAACTAGAAGCTAGTAGCTTGAGCTAGAAGCTAGTAGCTTGAGCTAGTAGCTTGATCTAGTAGCTAGTGGTTTGAGCTAGTAGCTGATGATTTAAGCTAGTGACTTAAGCTAGTAGCTAGGAGCTTGAACTAGAAACTAGTAGCTTAAGGTAGTAGCTAGTTGCTTAAGCTAGGAAGAAATGGTTAAGCTAGTAGCTAGTAGCTTGAGCTAGTAACTAGTAGCTTGTGCTAGTAGGAAGTAGCTTGAGCTAATAACTTGTAGCTTGAGTTAGTAGCTAGTAGCTTGAGCTAGTAACTAGTGGTTTGAGCTAGTACCTTGAGGTAGTAGCTAGTACCTTGAGCTAGAAGCTAGTACCTTGAGTTATATGCTAGTACCTAGAGCTAGTAGCTAGTAGCTTCAGTTAGTAGGAAGTAGCTTAAGCTAGTAGCAAGTAGGTTAAGCTAAAAGCTAGTCATTGGGCTGGTAGGTAGTAGCTTCAGCTAGTCGCTTGAGTTAGTGGCTAATCGTTTGAATTAGTGGTTAGTAGCTTGAGCTAGTAGCTTGTAGCTTGCGCTAGTAGCTAGTAGTTTGAGCTAGTAGCTAATATCTTGAGCAAGTAACTAGTAGTTTGACCTGGTAACTAGCAGCTTGAACTAGTAGCTTGAGCTAGTAGCAAGTAGTTTGAGCTAGTAGCTTGTGGCTAGTAGCTTGAGCTAGTAGCTTGAAGCTAGTATATAGTAGCTAGTTGTTTGAGCTAGTAACTAATAGCTTTAGCTAGAAACTAGTAGCTTGAGCTAGTAGCTAGTAGTTAATAGCTTGAACTAGTAACTAATAGCTTAAGCTAGTAGCTAGGAGCATGAGCTAGTAGCTTGAGTTAGTAGTAGCTAGTAGCTACTAAATTGAGGTAATAGATAATAGTTTGAGTTAGTAACCAATAGCTTGAGTTTGAAACTAGGAGCTTGAGCTAGTAGCTTGAGCAGTTAGTAGCTTGAGTTAGTAGTTAGTAGCTTGAGATAGTAGCTAGTAGCATAAGCTAGTAGCTTGATTTAGTAGCTAGTAGCTTGATCTGGTTGTAGCTAGTAGCTTGAGCTAGTAGCTAGTAGCTTGAGGTACTAGCTAGTACTTTGAGTTAGTAACTATTAGCTAGTAGCTCGAGCTAGTAGCTAGCAGCTTGAGCTAGTATTTAGTAGCTTGAGCTAGTAACTAGTAGCTTGAGCTAGTAGCTAGTAGCTTGAATTAATAGGTTGAGCTAGTAGCTTGGGTAGTAGCTAGAAGTTTGAGCTAGTAGCTAGGAGCTAGAGCTAGTTAATAGGAGTTTGAGCTAGTAATTGGAGATATTAGCTTGAGCTACCAACCAGTAGCTTGAGCTAGTAGCTAATAGCTAATAGCTAGTAGCTGCTTGAGCTAGTACCTAGTAGCTAGAAGCTTGAGGTAGTAGCTAAAAGATTGAGCTAGTAGCGAAGAGCTTAAGCTAATCTTAAGCTAGTGGCTTGTAGCTTGAGCTAATAGCTAGTAACTTGAACTAGTTGCTAGTAGCTTGAGCTTGTAGTTAGTAGCTTGAGGTAGTAACTAGTAGCTAGTAACTAGTAGCTAGTGGTTACTAGATAGTAGGTTTTTGCTAGAGCTAGGAGCTAGTAGCTAGCAGTTTGAGCTAGTAACTAGTAGCTTAAGGTAGAAACTTGTAGCTTGAGCTAATAGCTAGTAGCATGAGTAGTTGGTAGCTTGAGCTAGTAGCTAGTAGCTAGTAGCTAATAGCTAGTAGCATGATCTAGTAGCTTGAGTTAGTAGCTAGTAACTTATGCTAGTAGTAGCTAGTAGCTTGAGCTACTAGCTAGTAGTTTGAGTTAGTAGCTAGTAGCTTGAACTAGTAGCTAGTGGCTAGTAGCTCGAACTAATATCTTGAGCTAGGAGTTAGCAACTTGGGTAGTAAATAGCAGTTTGATCTCTTAGCTAGTAACTAGTAACTTGTGCTAGTAGCTAGTAGCTTGAGCTAGTAGTTAGTAGTTAGTAGCTTGAGCTAGTAGCTAGAAGCTTGAGCTAGTAACTAGTAGCTTGAGCTAGTAACTAGTAGCTTGTGCTAGTAGTTAGAAGCTTGAGCTAGTAACTAGTAACTAGTAGGTTGAGCTAGTAGCTTGAGCTAGTAGGTAGTAGCTTGAGCACTCGAGGTAGTAGCTAGTAACTTGAGCTAGTAGTTAGTAGCTTATGCTAGTAGCTAGTAGCTAGAACAAGTAGTTAGTAGCTTGAGCTAGTAGTTATTAGTTTGAGTTACTAGCTAGTAGCTTGAACTAATATATAGTAGTTTGAGCTAGTAGCTAGCAGCTTGAGCTAGTAGCTAAAAGCTTGAGCTTGTAACTAGTAACTTCTAGCTTGAGCTAGTAGCTAGTAGCTTGAGCTAATAGCTAGTAGCTTGAGCTAGTAGCTAGTAGCTTCAACTAGTAGTTATTATCTTGAGCTAGTAGTTAGTAGCTTGAGCTAGTAGTTTGAGCTAATAGCTAGTATCTTGAGCTAGTAGCTTGAGCTTGTAGCTAGTTGCTTGAGTTAGTAGGTTGAGCTATTAGCAAAATATTGCTAATAAAGTAATGAAGTAGTAAATCTAAATGATGTAATAATAATTTCAGTTTTAAATATAATAAATAGAATTGATATCAGAATATAGTTCAGTTAATTAATTTTATAAAATAATTATGATAGTTTGTGAGTTGTGTGTGTATGCACTTTTTTGTTTTATTTTTTTATTTGAAATATTTTTAGAATAATAATATAATTGCTATGATATTTATTTCACCATTAAAAATACTAATAATAATATTAATACAAATTATAAAAAATTTAATAGATTAAAAATCTATTTAGCAAAGTATTTACTACCTACTAGTTATTAACTACTAGTTACTAGCTCAAGCTACTAGTTACTAGCTCAAGCTACTAGCTACTAGTCCAAGCTATAAACAACTAGCTCAAACTACTAGCTACCAGCTCAAGCTACTAGCTACCAGCTACTCAAGTGTCTAGCTACTAGCTGCTAGCTACTAACTCTAGCTAATAGCAATTAACTACTAGCTACTAACTACTAGCTACTAGCTACTAACTACTAGCTACTAGCTCAAGCTACTAGCTACTAGCTCAAGCTACCCGCTACTAGCTCAAGCTCAAGCTACTTACTACTAGCTCAAGCTACAAGCTATTAGCTACTAGCCCAAGCTACTAGCAACTAGTTCAAGCTTTTACCTGAAGCTACTAGTTGAAGCTACTTGCTACCAGCTACTAGCTCAAGCGACTAGCTACTAGTTACTAGCTGCTAGCTACTAACTCTAGCTACTAGCAATTAACTACTAGCTACTAACTACTAGCTCAAGCTACTAGCAACTAGTTCAAGCTACTAGCTACTAGCTTAAGCTCAAGCAACTTACTACTAGCTCAAGCTACTAGCCCAAGCTACTAGCAACTAGCTCAAGCTACTGGCTCAAGCTACTAGTTGAAGCTACTAGTTACTAGCTCAAGCTACTTGCTACCAGCTACTAGCTCAAGCGACTAGCTACTAGTTACTAGCTCAAGCTACTAGCTACTAGTTACTAGCTCAAGCTACTAGCTACAAGCTTAAGCTACTAGCTACTACGTACTTACTCAAGCTCTTAGATCAAGCTACTAGTTACTAGGTCAACCTATTACCTACTAGCTCAAGCTATTATCTACTAGCTCAAGTACTAGTTACCAGTTCACGCTACTTGCTACCAGCTCAAGCTTCTAGCTACTAGCTCAAGCTGCTAGCTACTAGCTCAAACCATTATCTACTAGGTCAAGCTAGTAGTTACTAGCTCAAATTATTCACTACTAGCTTAAGCTATTAGCTACTAGTTAATAGCTCAAGCTACAAGCTACTACCTCAAGCTTCTAGCTACTAGCTCAAGCTACTAGCTACTAGCCCAACCTACCAACTACCAGCTACAAGCTGAAGCTGCTAGGAACTAGCTCAAGCTACTAGCTACTAGCTCAAGCTACTAGCTACTAGCTCAAGCTACTAGCTCAAAATGCTAGCTACTAACACAAACTACTAGCTACTAGCTACTAGCTACTAGCTCAAGTTACCAGCTTCTAGCTCAAGCGACTAGCTACTAGCTCAAGCGACTAGCTACTAGCTCAAGCTACTAGCTATTAGCTACTAGTCTTTAGGTACTAGCTCAAACTACCAGCTACTAGCTCAAGCTACTAGGTACTAGCTCAAGCTACTAGGTACTAGCTCAACCTACTAGCTACATGCTCAAGCTACTAGCTACTACCTACTAGCTCAAGCTCCTAGCTCAAGCTACTAGCTCAAACTACTACCTCAAGTTGCTAGCTACTAGCTGAAACCACAAGTTACTAGCTCAAAAGTTACTAGCTACTAGCTACTAGATAAGCTACTAGCTACTAGCTCAAGGTACTAGCTACTAGCTCAAGTTACTATCTAAAGCTACTATCTATTATCTACTACTTCAGGCTAGTAACTATTAGCTGAAACCACAAGTTACTAGCTCTAGCTCCTAGCTACTAGCTCAAACTTCTAGCTACTACCTAAGCTACTAGCTCAAGCTACTAGCCCCTAGCTCAAGCTACTACTTCAAGCTACTAGCTCAAGCTTCTAGCTACTAGCTAAAGCTTCTAGCTACTAGCTCAAGCTATTAGCTACTAGCTACTACCGCAAGCTACTCGCTACTAGTTGAAGCTACTACCACTAGCTCAAGCTACTACCTACTAGCTAATAGATCAAACTACTAGTTACTAGCACAAGTTACTAACTCCTAGCTCAAGCTACTAGCTACTAGCTTAAGTTAGTAGTTACTAGTTCAAGCTACAAACTACTAGCTCAAGCTATTAGCTACTAGCTCAAGCTACTAGTTCAAGCTACTACCTACTAGTTCAAGTTACTAGTTACTAGCTCAAGCTAATAAATACTAGCTTAAGTTACTACCTACTAGCTCAAGCTGCTAGCTACTAGCTCGAGTTACTAGCTAATAACTACTAACTCAAAGTACTAGTTAGTACCTCAAGCTACTAGCTACTAGCTCAAGCTACTAGCTACTACCAGATCAAGCTACTAGATCCTAAATCAAACTACTAGCTCATGCTACTCAAGCTACTAGCTCAAGCTAATAACTACTAGCTTAAGGTACTAACTACTCAAGTTACTAGCTCAAGCTCCTAGTTTCAAACTCAAGCTATTAGTTACTAACTCAAATTATTATCTAGTACCTCAATTTACTAGCTACTAGCTCAGGCTACTAGCTACTACTAACTCAAGCTACTAGCTCATGCTCCTAGCTACTAGCTCAAGGAATTAGCTACTAGCTCAAGCTATTAACTACTAACTCAAGCTGCTAGTTACTAGCTCAAGCTACTAGTTTCTAGCTAAAGCTATTAGTTACTAGCTCAAACAACTAGCTACTATATACTAGCCACAAGCTACTAGAACAAACTACTTGCTACTAGCTCAAGCTACTAGTTCAAGCTGCTAGTTACTAGGTCAAACTACTAGTTACTTGCTCAAGCTATTAGCTACTAGCTCAAACTACTAGCCACTAGCTCAAGCTACAAGCTACTAGCTCAAGCTACTAACCACAAGTTCAAGCTACTAGCCACTAACTCAAGCGACTAGCTCAAGCTGCCACCTACCAGCCCAAGTGACTAGCTTTTAGCTTAACCTACTTGCTACTAGCTTACGCTACTTCCTACTAACTCAAGCTACTAGCTACTAGCTCTAGGTACTGGCATATAGCTCAAGGTACTAGCTTCTAGCTCAAGGTACTAGCTACTAGCTCAAGCTACTAGCTGCTAGCACAAGCTACAAGCTATTAGGTCAAGCTACTTCCTACTAGCTCAAGCTACTAGTTACTAGCTCAAGCTACTAGCTACTAGCCTAAGCTACCTCTTCCTAGCTTAAGCTACTAGCTACTAGCTCAAGCTACTAGCTCAAGCTACTAGCTTCTAGTTCAAGCTCCTAGCTACTAGCTTAAGCCACTAGCTTAAACCATTAGATACTAGCTCAAACCACTAGCTACTAGATCAAGCTATTAACTCAAGCTACTAGCTACTAGCTTAAGCTACTAACTACTAGCTCAAGCTACTAACTTCTAGCTCAAGCTACTAGCTTCTAGTTCAAGCTCCTAACTACTAGCTTAAGCTACTAGCTACTACTCAATCTACTAGCTTCTAGTTCAAGCTCTAGCTACTAGCTTAAGCCACTAGCTTAAACCATTAGCTACTAGCTCAAACCACTAGCTACTAGATCAAGTTATTAGCTCAAGCTACTAGCTACTAGCTCAAGCTACTCACTTCTAGCTTAACCTACTGTCAAGCTATTATCTACTAGCTTAAGCTACTAGATATGAGCTACTAGCTCAAGCTGCTAGGTAGGTAATAGCTCAAGCTGCTATGTAGGTACTAGCTCAAGCTGCTAGGTAGGTACTAGCTCAAGCTGCCAACTATTAGCTCAAGCTACTAGCTACCAGCTCAAGCTTATAGCTACCAGCTCAAGCTACTAGCTCAACCAACTAGTTACTAGCTCAAGCTGCTAGCTACCAGGTCAAGCTTATAGCTACAAGCTCAAGGTACTAGCTACTAGCTACTAGCTCAACCAACTAGCTACTAGTTTAAGCTACTAGCTCTTAGCTCAAGCTACTACCTCAAGTTGAGAGCTACTACCTAACTAGTAGTTACTAGTGCAAACAACTAGCTACTAACTCTAGATACTACTTACTGTCTTTTAGCTACAACTACTACCTACAAGATACTAACTTAAGTTATTAGCTACTACCTCAACCCACTAGCTCAAGCTATTAACTACTAGATACTAGCTCAAACTACTAGCTATTAGCTCAAGCTACTAGCTACTAGCTCAAACTACTAGTCATTAGCTCAAGTTTCTAGCTACTAGGTCAAGCTGCTACCTACTAGCTCAACCTATTACCTACTAGCTCAAGCTACTAGCTCAAGCTACTAGCTACTAGCTCAAACTTCTAGCTACTAACCAAGCTACTAGCTCAAGATACTAGCTACTAGCTCAATCTATTAGCTCCAGCTACTACCTACTAGCTCAAGCTACTAGCTACTATTTCAAGCTACTAAGTACTATCTCAAGCTACTAGCTCAAACATCTAACTAGTATCTCAAGCTACTAGCTACTAGCTACTATCTACTAGCTCAAACTACTAGCTACTAACTCAAGCTTCTAACTACTAGTTCAAATTACTATGTACTACATCAAGTTACTAGCTACTAGCTCAAGCTACAAGCTACTAATTATTAACTCAAGCTACTAGATAGTAGCTTAAGTTACTAGCTACTAGCTCAAGCTATTAGCTACGAACTACTTGCTCAAGCTACTAGTTCAAGTTGTTAGCTACTAGCTCAAACTACTAGCTACTAGCTCAAACTACTAGCTACTAGCTCCTAACTCAACCTATTAGCTACTACTACAACAAGCTAATAGCTCAAGCTACTAGCTACTAGCTCAAACTACTAGCTATTAGCTCAAACTACTAACTATTAGTTCAAGCTACTAGCTACTAGCTCAAACTACTAGCTTAAGCTGCTAGCTACTAGCCCAAGTTATTCACTCCTAGCTAAAGCTATTTGCTACTAACTTAAGCTACTATCTACTAGCTCAAGCTACTAGCTACAAGCTACTAGCTACAAGTTCAAGCTCCAACCTACTAGCTCAAGCTGCTAGCTACTAGCTCAAGCTGCTAGCTACTAGCTCTAGCTGGTAGTTACTAACTACTAGCTCAAGCTACTAACTACTAGCTTTAGCTACTAGCTCAAGCTAACTACTAACTAGAGGTAATTGCAACTAGCTTAAGCCATAAGTCTAGCTCAAGCTACTAGCTACTAAATCAAAAAACTAGCTACTAACTCAAGCTATTAGCTACTAGCTCAAGCTACTAGCTATTAGCTACTAGCTAGAGTTGCTAGCTACTAGCTCAAACAACTAACTAGTAGCTACTAGCTCAAGTTACCAACTACTAGCTACTAGCTCTAGCTACTACCTATTATCTACTAACTACTAACTCAAGCTACTAGCTACTAACTCATGCAATTAGATACTAGCTGAAGCTACTAGTCACTAGCCCAAGTTACTAGTAAACCTACTAGCTACAAGCTCAACCTTCTAGCTACTAGCCACAAGCTCAAACTTCTAGCTACTAGCTCAAGCTACTAGCTACTAGCTCAAACTATTAGCTATTAGCTCAAGCTACTAGCGTCTAGCTGCTAGCTCCTAGGTCAAGCTACTAGCTCAAACTACTACCTACTAGCACATGCTACTAGTTATTAGCTCAAGCTACTAGCGTCTAGCTACCAGCTCAAGCTGCAAGCTACTAGCTCGGACTACTAGCTACTAGCTACTAACTCAAGCTACTGGCTACTTGCTCAAGCTACTAACTAGTAGCTCAAGCTACGAGCCACTAGCTCAAGCTGTTAGTTTCTAGCTCAAACATATAGCTACTAGCTCAAGCTACTAGCTACTAGCTCAAGCTACTAGCTACTAGCTCAAGCTTCTAGCTATTAGATCATGTTACTAGCAGCTACTAGCTACTAGCTCAATCTATTAGCTCAAGCTACTTGCTACTAGCTCAAACTACTACGTACTAGCTCAAGCTACTAGCTACTATTTCAAGCTACTAACTACTAGCTGAAGCTACTAACTACTACCTGAAGCTACTAACTACTACCTCAAGCTACTAAGTACTACCTCAAGCTACTAGCTACTAGCTCAAACATCTAGCTACTACCTCAAGCTACTAGCTACTATCTACTAGCTCAAACTACTAGCTACTAACTCAAGCTTCTAACTACTAGTTCAAATTACTAAGTACTACATCAAGTTACTAGCTACTAGCTCAAGCTACAAGCTACTAGTTATTAACTCAAGCTACTAGGTAATAACTTAAGTTACTAGCTACTAGCTCAAGCTATTAGCTACTAGCTACTAGCTCAAGCTACTAGTTGAAGTTGTTAGCTACTAGCTCAAACTACTAGCTACTAGCTCCTAACTCAACCTACTAATTACTACTACAACAAGCTAATAGCTTAAGCTACTAGCTACTAGCTCAAGCTACTAGCTACTAGCTCAAATTACTAGCTACTAGCTCAAACTACTAGCTACTAGCTCAAACTACTAGCTACTAGCTCAAGCTGCTAGCTACTAGCTCTAGCTGGTAGTTACTAGCTACTAGCTCAAGCTAGCTACTAACTCGAGCTACTTGCAACTAGCTCAAGCCATAAGTCTAGCTCAAACTACTAGCTACTAAATCAAAAAACTAGCTACTAACTCAAGCTATTAGCTACTAGCTCAAGCTATTAGCTACTAGCTCAAGCTATTAGCTACTAGCTAGAGTTGCTAGCTACTAGCTCAAACAACTAACTAGTAGCTACTAGGTCAAGTTACCAACTACTAGCTAATAGCTCTACTACGACCTATTATCTACTAACTACTAACTCAAGCTACTAGCTACTAACTCATGCTATTAGATACTAGCTGAAGCTACTAGTCACTAGCTCAAGTTACTAGTAAACCTACTAGCTACAAGCTTAACCTTCTAGCTACTAGCTCAAGCTACTAACTACTAGCTCAAACTATTAGCTATTAGCTCAAGCTACTAGTGTCTAGCTACTAGCTCCTAGGTCAAGCTACTAGCTCAAGCTACTACCTACTACTCATGCTACTAGCTACTAGCTCAAGCTACTAGCGTCTAGCTACCAGCTCAAGCTGCAAGCTACTAGCTCGAACTACTAGCTACTAGCTACTAGCTCAAGCTACTAGCTCAAGCTACTAGCTACTAACTCAAGCTACTGGCTACTTGCTCAAGCTACTAACTAGTAGCTCAAGGTACGAGCTACTAGCTCAAGCTCAAGCTCAAGCTGTTAGTTTCTAGCTTAAGCTACTAGCTCAAGCTTCTAGCTATTAGATCACGTTACTAGCAACTACTAGCTACTAGCTCAATCTACTAGCTCAAGCTACTAACTACAAGCTCAAACTACTACGTACTAGCTCAAGCTACTAGCTACTAGTTACTAGCTCAAGTTATTAACAACTAGCTCAAGGTATTAACTACTAGCTACAAGCTCAAGCTAATACTTCAAGCTGTTAGCTATTAGCTCAAACTACTAGCCACTAGCTAAAGCTACTACCTACTAAGTCAAACTTCCAACTCAAGCTACTAGCTACTAATCAAGTGAGTAGCTACTACTAGCTCAAGTTATTAGTTACTAGCTCAAGCTACTAACTTCTAGGACAAGCTACTAGTTACTAGGTCAAGTTACTAGCTCGAGCTATTCGCTCAAGCTACTAGTTAAAGCTACTAGTCATAAGCTACTAACTACTAGCTACTAGTTCATGCTACTAGCTCAAGCTACTAGCTACTACATCAAATTGCTAGCTACTAGTTCAAGCTACTAGCTCAACCTATTAGTTAAGACTACTAGCTACTAGCTCAAGCTACTAACTATTAGCTTAAACTACTAGCTACTAGCTAAAGCTAGCTACTAATTCGAGCTACTTGCAACTAGCTCAAGCCACAAGTTTAGCTCAAGCTACTAGCTCAAGCTACTAGCTACTAGATCAACAAACTAGCTACTAACTCAAGCTACTAGCGACTAGCTCAAGCTACTAGCTATTAGGTACTAGCTCAAGTTGCTAGCTACTAGCTCAAACAACCAACTAGTAGCTACTAGCTCAAGTAACCAACTACTAACTACTAGCTCTAGCTACTACCTATTATCTACTAACTATTAGCTCAAGCTACTAGGTACTAACTCATGCTATTAGCTACTAGATGAAGCTACTAGTCACTACCTCAAGTTACTAGCTCAAGCTACTAGCTACAAGCTCAAGCTTCTAGCTACTAACTACTAGCTCAAACTATTAGCTACTAGGTCAAGGTACTAGCGTCTAGCTACTAGCTCATGCTACTAGCTACTAGCCCAAGCTACTAGCGTCTAGCTACCAGCTCAAGCTGCAAGCTACTAGCTCGGACTACTGGCTACTAGCTACTACCTCAAGCTACTAGCTCAAGCTACTAGCTACTACTAGCTCAAGCTACTAGCTACTAACTCAAGCTACTAACTAGTAGCTCAAGCTACGAGCTACTAGCTCAAGCTCAAGCTACTAGCTCAAGCTGTTAGTTTCTAGCTAAAACATATAGCTACTAGCTCAAGCTACTAGCTACTCGTTACTAACTAGTAGCTTAAGCTACGAGCTACTAGCTCAAGCTCAAGCTACTAGCTCAAGCTGTTAGGTTCTAGCTCAAACATATAGCTACTAGCTCAAGCTACTAGCTACTAGCTACTAGCTCAAGCTTCTAGCTATTAGATCACATTACTAGTAACTACTAGCTACTAGCTCAATCTACTAGCTCAAGCTACTAGCTACTAGGGACTACATACTAGCTCAAGCTACTAGCTACTCGTTACTAGCTCAAGTTATTAACTACTAGCTACAAGGTCATGCTAATACTTCAAGCTGCTAGCTACTAGCTCAAACTACTAACTACTAGCTCAAGCTACTAGCTACTACTCTAATGAGTAGCTACTACTCTAATGAGTAGCTACTACTCAAGTGAGTAGCTACTACTAGCTCAAGTTATCAGTTACTAGCTCAAGCTACTAACTTCTAGCACAAGCTACTAGCTACCAAGTCAAGTTACTAGCTCAAGCTACTAGCTACTAGGTCAAATTGCTAGCTACTAGTTCAAGCTACTAGTTAAGACTACTAGCTACTAGCTCAAGCTACTACCTACTAGCTCAAGCTACTACCTACTAGCTCAAGCAAGCTACTAACTCGAGCTACTTGAAACTAGATCAAGCCACATATCTAGCTAATGCTACTAGCTCAAGCTACTAGCTACTAGATCAACAAACTAGTTACTAACTCAAGCTACTAGCTACTAGCTATAAGCTACTAGCTCAAGCTGCTAGCTACTAGCTACTAGCTCAAACAATAACTAGTAGCTACTAGCTCAAGTAACCAACTACTAGCTACTAGCTCTAGTTACTACCTATTATCTACTAACTACTAGCTTAAGCTACTAGCTACTAATTCATGCTATTAGCTACTAGCTGAAGCTGTTAGTCACTAGCTCAAGGTACTAGCTCAAGCTACTAGCTACAAGCTCAAGCTTCTAGCTACTAGCTACTAGCTCAAGCTACTAGCTACTAGCTACTAGCTCAAGCTACTAGCTACTAGCTACTAGCTCAAGCTACTAGCTACTAGCTACTAGCTCAAGCTACTAGCTACTAGCTACTAGCTCAAACTATTAGCTACTAGGTTAAGCTACTAGCGTCTAGCTACTAGTTCCTAGGTCAAGCTACAAGCTACTAGCTCAAGCTACTACCTACTAGCACATGTTACTAGCTACTAGCTCAAGCTACTAGCGTCTAACTATTACCTCAAGCTCGGACTACTAGCTACTACCTCAAGCTACTAGCTACTACTAGCTCAAGCTACTAGCTACTAACTCAAGCTACTAGCCACTTGCTCAAGCTACTAACTAATAGCTCAAGCTACGAGCTACTAGTTCAAGCTTAAGCTACTAGCTCAAACTATTAGTTTCTACTCAAACATATAGCTACTAGCTCAAGCTACTAGCTACTAGCTACTATCTCAAGCTTCTAGCTATTAGATCACGTTACTAGCAACTACTAGTTATTAGCTCAATCTACTAGCTCAAGCTACTAGCTACTACTCAAGTGAGTAGCTACTACTAGCTCAAGTTATTAGCTACTAGCTCAAGCTACTATCCACTAGCTCAAGCTACTAACATCTAGCACAAGCTACTAGCTACTAGGTTAAGTTACTAGCTCAACCTACTCGGTCAAGCTACTCGCTTAAGCTACTAGCTAAGGCTACTAGTTAAAGCTACTAGCCACAAGCTACTAACTACTAGCTACTAGTTCAAGCTACTAGCTACTAGGTCAAATCACTAACTACTAGTTCAAGCTACTAGCTCAAGCTACTAGTTAAGGTTACTAGCTACTAGCTCAAGGTACTAGTTTAAACTACTAGCTACTAGCTCAAATTGTTAGGTACTAGCTCAAGCTATTAGCGACTAGCTGCTAGCTCAAGCTACTAGCAACTAGCTACTAGGTCAAGCTACTAGCTACTACCTCAAGTTGCTGGCTACTAGCTCAAACTGCTAGTTACTAGCTCTAGCTACTAGCTCTAGCTACTAGCTCTAGCTACTAGCTATTATCTTCTAGGTACTAGCTATTAGCTACTAGCTCAAGCTACTAACTACTAGCTCTAGCTACTAGCTCAAGCTACTAGTTGTTAGCTCAAGCGACTAACTACTACCTTAAGCTACTAGTTGCTAGGTCAAGCGAGTAGCTACTAGCTACTAACTAAGGTTGTTGGCTACTCGCTCAAGCTACTAGATCAAACTACTACCTATTAACTTAAGCTGCTAGCTAAGTGTTTAGCTACTAGCTGCTAGCTCAAGCAACTAACGAGTAGCTCAAACTAGTAGTTACTACTTGAGCAACTAGCTACTAGCTCAAGTTGCTAGCTACTAGCTCAAACTACTAGCTACTAACTACTAGTTATTATCTGCTAGCTATTATCTACTAGCTACTAGCTAGTTACTAACTAGTAGCTAGAGCTAGTAGCTAGTAGTTAGCTATTGGAGCTAGTAGATAATAGTTAGCTAGACCTAGTAACTAGGAGCTATAGTTGGAGCTAGTAGATAGTAGTTAGTAGCTAGTAATTGGAGTTAGTAGCTAGTGACTAGTATCTAATAGCTAGTAGATAGTAGCTAGTAGCGAGAGATAGTAGCTAGTAGCCAAAGCTAGAAGATAGTAGCTTGTAGCTAGAGCTAGTGGCTATTAGCTAGTACATAGTAGTTAGAGCTTATAGCTAGTACTAGTGGCTAATAGCTAGTGTCTAGTAGCTAGTATCTAGTATTTAATAGCTAGTATCTAGTATTTAGTAGCTAGTATCTAGTATTTAGTATCTAGTATATAGTAGTTAGTAGCTAGAAGCTAGAGCTAGTAGCTAGAAGCTAGAGCTAGAAGCTAGTAGCTAGTAGGCAGCTACTAGCTACAAGCTAGTAGCCTGAACTAGTAGCTAGTTGCTAGTAGCTAGTGGCTAGTAGCTAGTGACTAGTAGTTAGTGCCTAGTAGCTAGTGGCTAATAGCTAGTAGTTAGTGGCTAGTAGCTAGTAGTTAGTGGTTAGTAGCTAGTGACTAGTAGCTAGTGGCTAGTAGCTAGTAGCTAGTGGGTAGTGGCTAGTAGCTAGTGGCTAATGGCTAGTGGCTAGTGGCTAGTGGCTAGGAACTAGTAGCTAGTACCTAGAACTAGTAGCTAGTACCTAGAACTAAGAGCTAGTAGCTAGAACTAAGAGCTAGTAGCTAGTAGCTAGAACTAAGATCTAGTAGCTAGTAGTTAGAGCTAAGAGCTAGTAGCTAGTAACTAGTAGTTGGTAGCTATAACTATTAGCTAGTAACTAGAGCTAGTACCTAGTAACTAGAGCAAGTAGTTAGTAGTTAGAGGTAGTAGCTAGTACCTAGTACCTAATAACTAGAGCTTCTAGGAAGTAGCTAGAATAAGTAGGTAATAGCTAGTATTTAATATCTAGTAGTTAAACCTAGTAGCTAGTAGTCGGAGCTAATAGCTAGAGCTAGAAGTTATTGCCAGTGGCTACAACTAGTAACTACTAGCTAAAGCTAATACTTAGTAGTTAGTAGCTAGAGCTAATAGCTACAACTAGTAGCTTGTAGCTAGAGCTAGTAGCTACAAGCCTAACTAGTAGCTTGAGCTAGTAGCTAGCAGTTATTAACTAATGGTTAGTTGCTATTAGCTAGTTGCTAAGAGCTAGAGCAAATAGTTAGTAGTTAGTAGCTTAAGCTAGTAGCTAGTAGCTTGAGCTAATAGTTAATATCTAGGAGCTAGAGCAAATTGTTAGTAGTTGGTAACTTAAGCTAGTATCTAGTAGCTTGAGCTAATAACTAGTAGTTAGTAACTAGTAACTGGTAGCTAGAGCTAGTAACTAGTAAGTAGTAACTAAAACTAGTAGCTAGAGCTAGTAATCAATCGCTTTTAGCTAGTACGTATTAGATAGTAGCTAGTGCTAGTAGTTGGAGTTAGTAGCTAGTAACTATTAGCTAAGTAGTTAGAGCTAATATCTACTAGCTACTAGCAAATAACTAGTAGCTAGTAGCTACAAATAGTAGCTACAGTTAATAACCAATAGCTAGTAGTGACTAGCTAGAGCTAGTAGCTAATAGCTCGTAGCTAGAAGCTACCAGGTAGTAGCTAGTGATTTGAGCTAGTAGCTAGTGATTTGAGCTAGTAGCTAGTGATTTGAGCTAGTAGCTAGTAACAAAAGTTAGTAGCTAGAGCTAGTAGCTAGTAACAAAAGTTAGTAGCTAGAGCTAGTAGCTAGAAATAGCTATAAGCAAGTAGTTTGAGCTAGTAACAAATAGCTACAAACTAGTAGCTAATAGTTAGTAGCTAGTAGTTAAAGGCAGAGCTAGTAGTTAGTAGCTAGTAACTAGAACTAGTAACAAGTAACTCGTACCTAGAGCTAGTAGCAAGTAGCTTGTAGCTAGTAAATAGTAGCTAGTGCTAGTAGCTAATAGCTAGTAGCTAGTACCTAGAGCTAGTAGCTAGTAATAGCCAGTACCTAGAGCTAGTAGCTAGTAATAGCTAGTTCGTAATAGTTAGTAACTAGTAGGTAGTAGCTAAAGCTAGTAGCTAGAAGTAGGTAGTAGTTAATAGCTAGTAGCTAGTAGCTAGGAGGTAGTAGTTATAACTATGCTACGAGCTACTAACTAGCAGCTAGTAGCTAGAGCTATTAGCTAGTAGCTAATACCTATATATAATAGCTTGTAGTAGCTTGTGTGTAGTAGTTAGTAGTTAGTAGCTAGTAGCTTGTGTGTAGTAATTAGTAACTAGTAGCTAGTGTGTAGTACCTAGTAGCTAGTGTGTAGTACCTAGTAGTTAGAGCTAGTAACTGATACCTAGTAACTAGAGCTTGTAGCTAGTAGCTAGAGCTAGTAGCTTGTAACTACCAACTAGTAGTTAGTAGCTAGTAGTTATTAACTACAACTAGTATCTAATAGTAAGTAGCTAAAACTAGTAGCTAGTAGCTATTATAATCCGAAATCATTTCACTTTAGCCCATCAAACCATCAAAAGAGAGACAAATAGTTCATCAATTGTTCGAATAGAAAATGACAACTCAAAATTTTTTATTGTGAACAAAGTAAGCCAAGGTTCACTTTGATAATTCTAGTTTTGGTGGGATAGATAAAAATATACCGATATGGAATTTGCATAGTGAAAGAGGAAAATTAAAATGCAATTCAAGAATTTCATGTGGGACAACTCAATATATACCCTTATGGAACTTCCACTATAAACCCAAAAAATCAAAGCGCTATCATTGAGTTCCATTTAGGATGTATCCCACACTCAAGTTATAGCAGTTTCAAAGTTAAATCCTCACTATAAAATTCATACGAAGTCAAACTGTAATTTTGATACCCATAAATTCAATATAAAGCCCAATTGTAACCTATTAATTGCACACAAAAATAAGGCTAAAAAACCATCATTATTTCGTACGATAATTCAAAATTTTCATCTTGCAAGAAACATCTAAAACATAGTGATGCGATAAACTCCTCCAATCTATATAACTCACGTAAGGTGGAGCCTTACCAATTGGAGACACAATTGTTACCCGTGATCAATTGAAAGAGCTTCATGAAACATTTTAAAGGGATAAGTTTGACATATGTGTGCGCAAAATTTACTCAGAATGGAATCATGATTCATGCTCAGTCAATTCAATTTACGATACCCACATATCCCAATCCATTTGGGCTTTCTCACCACTATAAGATATCAAAATTTGAAGCACAAGCCCAACTCAAAATTAAATTAGATAGAAAAATAAATTTAAATTTCATAACTTCAATAAAAGGCTCAAAAACCAACATTCGATCCCTCAACGGATAAAAAAATCATACTACAACCATTTATAAAGGACAACTTAGATATAGTCATAAAAAAATATTTCATAAATTGACAAAAATTGTCAACCACGTGTAGAGAGCACACCCAACTCATTTAGAAAATGAATAAATATGAAGTCATATTATAAACCGAAATCGTTGCACTTTGCCCCACCAAACCATCAAAAGAGAGACAAAAAATTCATCAGCAGTTCGAATAACAAGGGACAACTCAATTTTTTTTTTTTTGTTATGAACAAAGTAAGCCAAGGTTAACCTTGATAATTCTAGTTTTGGTGGGACGGCTAAAAATATACCCATACGAAATTTGCACAATGAACAAGGAAAATTAAAGTGCAATTTAAGAATTCCATGTGGGACAACTCAAAATATACCCTTATGGAACTTGCACTGTGAACCCAAAAAATCAAAGCGCTATTTGTAAGTTCCATTTAGGGTGTATCTCACACTCAAGTTATAGTGCTTTCAAAGTTCAAGTCTCACTCTCAATTGCATATGAAGTCAAACTATAATTTTTGATACCCATAAATTCAATATAAAGCCCAATTGTAATCCTTTAATTGCACAAAAAAATAAGGCTCAAAAACCATCATTGTTTCATTCGATAATTGAAAAGTTTCATCTTGCAAGCAACATCTCAGAGAAAGTGAAGGGATAAACTCCTCCAATCTATATAACACAACAAGGTGGAGCCTTACCAATTGGAGACACAATTGTTACCCGTGATCAATTGAAAGAGCTTCATGAAACATTTTAAAGGGATAAGTTTGACATATGTGTGCGCAAAATTTACTCAGAATGGAATCATGATTCATGCTCAGTCAATTCAATTTACGATACCCACATATCCCAATCCATTTGGGCTTTCTCACCACTATAAGATATCAAAATTTGAAGCACAAGCCCAACTCAAAATTAAATTAGATAGAAAAATAAATTTAAATTTCATAACTTCAATAAAAGGCTCAAAAACCAACATTCGATCCCTCAGCGGATAAAAAAAATCATACTACAACCATTTATAAAGGACAACTTAGATATAGTCATAAAAAAATATTTCATAAATTGACAAAAATTGTCAACCACGTGTAGAGAGCACACCCAACTCATTTAGAAAATGAATAAATATGAAGTCATATTATAAACCGAAATCGTTGCACTTTGCCCCACCAAACCATCAAAAGAGAGACAAATAATTCATCAGCAGTTCGAATAACAAGGGACAACTCAATTTTTTTTTTTTGTTATGAACAAAGTAAGCCAAGGTTAACCTTGATAATTCTAGTTTTGGTGGGACGGCTAAAAATATACCCATACGAAATTTGCACAATGAACAAGGAAAATTAAAGTGCAATTTAAGAATTCCATGTGGGACAACTCAAAATATACCCTTATGGAACTTGCACTGTGAACCCAAAAAATCAAAGCGCTATTTGTAAGTTCCATTTAGGGTGTATCTCACACTCAAGTTATAGTGCTTTCAAAGTTCAAGTCTCACTCTCAATTGCATATGAAGTCAAACTATAATTTTTGATACCCATAAATTCAATATAAAGCCCAATTGTAATCCTTTAATTGCACACAAAAATAAGGCTCAAAAACCATCATTGTTTCATTCGATAATTGAAAAGTTTCATCTTGCAAGCAACATCTCAGAGAAAGTGAAGGGATAAACTCCTCCAATCTATATAACACAACAAGGTGGAGCCTTACCAATTGGAGACACAATTGTTACCCGTGATCAATTGAAAGAGCTTCATGAAACATTTTAAAGGGATAAGTTTGACATATGTGTGCGCAAAATTTACTCAGAATGGAATCATGATTCATGCTCAGTCAATTCAATTTACGATACCCACATATCCCAATCCATTTGGGCTTTCTCACCACTATAAGATATCAAAATTTGAAGCACAAGCCCAACTCAAAATTAAATTAGATAGAAAAATAAATTTAAATTTCATAACTTCAATAAAAGGCTCAAAAACCAACATTCGATCCCTCAGCGGATAAAAAAAATCATACTACAACCATTTATAAAGGACAACTTAGATATAGTCATAAAAAAATATTTCATAAATTGACAAAAATTGTCAACCACGTGTAGAGAGCACACCCAACTCATTTAGAAAATGAATAAATATGAAGTCATATTATAAACCGAAATCGTTGCACTTTGCCCCACCAAACCATCAAAAGAGAGACAAATAATTCATCAGCAGTTCGAATAACAAGGGACAACTCAATTTTTTTTTTGTTATGAACAAAGTAAGCCAAGGTTAACCTTGATAATTCTAGTTTTGGTGGGACGGCTAAAAATATACCCATACGGAATTTGCACAATGAACAAGGAAAATTAAAGTGCAATTTAAGAATTCCATGTGGGACAACTCAAAATATACCCTTATGGAACTTGCACTGTGAACCCAAAAAATCAAAGCGCTATTTGTAAGTTCCATTTAGGGTGTATCTCACACTCAAGTTATAGTGCTTTCAAAGTTCAAGTCTCACTCTCAATTGCATATGAAGTCAAACTATAATTTTTGATACCCATAAATTCAATATAAAGCCCAATTGTAATCCTTTAATTGCACAAAAAAATAAGGCTCAAAAACCATCATTGTTTCATTCGATAATTGAAAAGTTTCATCTTGCAAGCAACATCTCAGAGAAAGTGAAGGGATAAACTCCTCCAATCTATATAACACAACAAGGTGGAGCCTTACCAATTGGAGACACAATTGTTACCCGTGATCAATTGAAAGAGCTTCATGAAACATTTTAAAGGGATAAGTTTGACATATGTGTGCGCAAAATTTACTCAGAATGGAATCATGATTCATGCTCAGTCAATTCAATTTACGATACCCACATATCCCAATCCATTTGGGCTTTCTCACCACTATAAGATATCAAAATTTGAAGCACAACCCAACTCAAAATTAAATTAGATAGAAAAATAAATTTAAATTTCATAACTTCAATAAAAGGCTCAAAAACCAACATTCGATCCCTCAGCGGATAAAAAAAATCATACTACAACCATTTATAAAGGACAACTTAGATATAGTCATAAAAAAATATTTCATAAATTGACAAAAATTGTCAACCACGTGTAGAGAGCACACCCAACTCATTTAGAAAATGAATAAATATGAAGTCATATTATAAACCGAAATCGTTGCACTTTGCCCCACCAAACCATCAAAAGAGAGACAAATAATTCATCAGCAGTTCGAATAACAAGGGACAACTCAATTTTTTTTTTTGTTATGAACAAAGTAAGCCAAGGTTAACCTTGATAATTCTAGTTTTGGTGGGACGGCTAAAAATATACCCATACGGAATTTGCACAATGAACAAGGAAAATTAAAGTGCAATTTAAGAATTCCATGTGGGACAACTCAAAATATACCCTTATGGAACTTGCACTGTGAACCCAAAAAATCAAAGCGCTATTTGTAAGTTCCATTTAGGGTGTATCTCACACTCAAGTTATAGTGCTTTCAAAGTTCAAGTCTCACTCTCAATTGCATATGAAGTCAAACTATAATTTTTGATACCCATAAATTCAATATAAAGCCCAATTGTAATCCTTTAATTGCCCAAAAAAATAAGGCTCAAAAACCATCATTGTTTCATTCGATAATTGAAAAGTTTCATCTTGCAAGCAACATCTCAGAGAAAGTGAAGGGATGAACTCCTCCAATCTATATAACACAACAAGGTGGAGCCTTACCAATTGGAGACACAATTGTTACCCGTGATCAATTGAAAGAGCTTCATGAAACATTTTAAAGGGATAAGTTTGACATATGTGTGCGCAAAATTTACTCAGAATGGAATCATGATTCATGCTCAGTCAATTCAATTTACGATACCCACATATCCCAATCCATTTGGGCTTTCTCACCACTATAAGATATCAAAATTTGAAGCACAAGCCCAACTCAAAATTAAATTAGATAGAAAAATAAATTTAAATTTCATAACTTCAATAAAAGGCTCAAAAACCAACATTCGATCCCTCAGCGGATAAAAAAAATCATACTACAACCATTTATAAAGGACAACTTAGATATAGTCATAAAAAAATATTTCATAAATTGACAAAAATTGTCAACCACGTGTAGAGAGCACACCCAACTCATTTAGAAAATGAATAAATATGAAGTCATATTATAAACCGAAATCGTTGCACTTTGCCCCACCAAACCATCAAAAGAGAGACAAATAATTCATCAGCAGTTCGAATAACAAGGGACAACTCAATTTTTTTGTGGGATGGCTAAAAATATACTCATATGGAATTTGCACAATGAACAAGGAAAATTAAACTGAGAGGACTTTTCCTTTGTTTTTTCTTCCTTTACAAATCTTCCTTCCTTTTTTTTTTTCTACTAATCATTATTACTTGTAATACTTTTCCTATCTACTTTCTTATCTCTTCCAAAAAAAAACTCAAAAACTGGAATCTAAACTATTCAACTATTACCCGAACCCTAACTCTTACGTACTCACGACTTCCATCTCAACTACCACCTGATCCAAAAGGACTCTCACGCAGGTTATCTCTTTCTTTGGTGCCTTCCCAAACATCTACAGATCAATATTACCATTACAGATCACATTAACGTGGACAAACGAATGATTCGGAGTGAATCCAGTAACCATCACAACACAACATCAACGAAATTGAAACAAAGCAATTGCAATATTATCTCAATGACAGAAACGGAACAAGTGCAACAAACATTCATTCTATGGCGAAGTTAAATTAAAAAAGTTAAGGATGAGAACCTCCGTTGCCGTGATTCTCGATCATTTCTCCTCTTCCCTCTGCCTTTCTTCGGTTTCTTGATTCTTTCTCTCCTTTCCTCCCGGAAATCTACAAGAACTCCAAGAACCTCGACCAATCTCCCAACTCCCTTCCTTCTTTGTCTGGTTCTTTTCTTTCCGCCCCCAAATCATCTTCGTTCGGTCTCTTTTATAGTCTTTGGAAGCGAATGGAAAAACCTTTTCTGTTATGTCTGTTACAGCGTTTAATAAGTGTATGCGTGGGTTGGAAAGAATGTTCCAGAATGATCTAAACGAAGGAGCACGTGGGTGAATTAAGTATGTGGTGCGCGGGTTTTAGTGAGGGGTGTGCGTGGTGCGAGAATAGTGTGATGAGGGAG